>NC_058520.1:513113582-513738582 GCF_904849725.1 Hordeum vulgare subsp. vulgare
AGGCGACGGATCTCGATGGCATGGCGCCCTGGTGATTAGGCGTCTGTTGTGCGATCATGGACTCGCTCAGGAGGGCGACACTGTCTGGCGTCGTGGTGGCGTCGATGACAACTAGACCAGGCAAGGTGGATGCGTCAGTACAGTTCTGAAGATGGATTGGTGGTAGTTGGCGGCGGCGACCTATGAGTATGCACCGTACCGGTGGGTGCCCCATACCCGACATACGGCTTGGTTAGGGCCGCATGTCTTAGATGTTAGATTTGGTTGCGAGGTCTGTTTGGTATCAGGCCCAGACTATCAGCATCCCTTCATCAACTGTATAGAAGTAGCAACATATGTCGCCTAGAAGGTGGCTTCAGTCTTACTGATGTATTACTTTGTAAGGTCTTCTGTGAATAATTAATAACATGGCTGCATGCATCGCTCAGATGCAGAGGCCGTGGATCTTCCTCCTTCTATAAAAAAATGACTAAGGATGTCTACTCATTTTTCTACCTCTAAGAAAGCATGACTAGAATGTGTGCTCATAGTATACATGATGGTCCGTGGAGTACAACAAAGGTTTCAAGTGGTCGATGGTGGAAGCGGTTCATATATCTCCAGCGTCTATGGGACTCCTTTTCCCATAGGAACAACTGACCTCGATAACTCCTATCTCGCCTAGCCGTTATTTTAGGTGCCTAGATTCCGAGGTTGTCATCATTATGCTCCTCTCCAATCATGCAATCTGGCCAAGACAATATCCACGGATAAACCAGTGAGGACGTTTGAGTGTACTCGGAAACATCATGAAATGAGACATAATACAAAAGGTGAATTGTATGCACTGAAATTATTAATGGAATTTCAATCAGTCATAAGATAAATTCATAATCGCAAGTAAGCAGGTAATTTATCCATACTAAAAATAAAAAATGAATCAAAGAATGAGAACAAAAATAAAATGGAACATCAGGCGGTAGTCCTCCCAAAAATTCCAAGAAAATAAAATAGTCCGATCGGGTGTCTAAAGCGACGCCACAAAAGGATAAAAATATAAATCATGCCTCAGTCGGGCATCTGAGCGACACCACATAAAGGGCTTATACGAAATGATGGCTGGTGGGTGGGTCGCGGGCCATGACTCATATTGGCCCAAGAAATGCCACTGTGCTTGGTGTTTTGGTCGTGGACAGAAACACCACACATGACAGGCGTTTCGGTGGTGGTCGGAAACGCCACAACAGACCGGCGTTTTTTAGTGGGGAAGCAGCGCCACCACTTGTGGCGTTTCGAAAAGGGTTAGATCGTGATTTTTTTTCAAACCGGGTTTATTTTGTGCTGACGTTTGCTACAAAGGCCAGAATAGTGATTTTGGCCCCAATGGATGCAGTGACAGCTGACAGTGCTGGCTGCAGAGTGCTAATGGTACCGAGTGCACGTGGATCTTACCCGGAAGGCACATGCAACCACGACACAACACCGCACCGCCCACAGCAAAACGTCCTGATCAGGCAAAATTGACAAATCTGAGCTTGAGGTGAAAAAAAATTCACAAACTGGACCATGTTTGAAAAACATTCGCTGAGCTAACTCTTTTGTGTGGCGCCCGACACATAGGTGTCACACTACACTATGTGACGCCTTAGACGTAGGCGTCACACCCCCGTCCATGCTGGTTTCCGACCCCATTGCACCCCCAGCAGTGTTATGCCTTGCGGCAGTGTGGCGCCTAAGCCGCAGGCGTTGCACTTGCAGCAGTGTGGCGCCGAGCGCTTAGGCGTCACACCCTCACTTATCCAGCCGCGGGACGGTCCTCCCTCACCCCTCCTCATTCACCCCCATTGAAAGAACGTGGATGTCGCCTAGAGGGGGGGGGTGAATAGGCGCTTTAAAATAATTACGGTTTAGGCTTGAACAAATGCGGAATAAAACTAAGGTTTAATTTGTCAAGCACAAAACCTACAACAACTAGGCTCACCTATGTGCACCAACAACTTATGCTAAGCAAGATAAACAACTAAGTGATAGCAAGATATATGACAATAAACAATATGGCTATCACAAAGTAAAGTGCATAAGTAAAGGGTTCGGATAAGGGATAACCGAGTCACGCGGAGACGATGATGTATCCCGAAGTTCACACCCTTGCGGATGCTAATCTCCGTTGGAGCGGTGTGGAGGCACAATGCTCCCCAAGATGCCACTAAGGCCACCGTAATCTCCTCACGCACTCGCACAATGCAAGATGCCGTGATTCTACTAAGGGACCCTTGAGGGCGGTTACCGAACCCGTACAAATGGCAAACCTTGGGGGCGGTCACCGGTACCCGTAGAAATTGCTCGGGGCAATCTCCACAACCTAATTGGAGACCCCGACGCTTTACCGGAGCTTTACACCACAATGATTGAGATCCAAGACACCACTAAGCTTCTAGGACACCAAAGCATCCACAAAGAACAATCTCTAGGGTACTAAGTACCAAAGGGTAATAAGCTTCTCAACTTCTCACTTCCACGTATCACCGTGGAGAACTCAAACCGATGCAACTAATGCAATGGCAAGAACACACGAAGTGGTCAAGTCCCTCACACTCAAATCTGTCCACAACAACAAAAGCTATGGAGAAATATGAGAGGAAGAACAAGGAGCTCACAAAGAACTCCAAGATCTAGATCCAAGGGGTTCCCCTCATATAGAGGAGAAAGTGATTGGTAGAGATGTGGATCTAGATCTCGTCTCTCTTTTTCCTCAAGAACAAGCAAGAATCATTGGAGGGATTGAGAGTTAGCAAGCTCTAAGAAGGTCAACAATGGAGGTAGAACATGAGCTCAATAGATAGATAAAGCCAAGGGGGAAGAAGACCCCCTTTATATAGTGGGGGAAGGAATCAGACCGTTATCCCCACTTACAGCCTGAGCCCAGCGGTACTACCGCCGACCCTCCAGCGGTACTACCGCTGGCTGCAGCGGTACTACCGCTGACCCTCCAGCGGTACTACCGCTGAGCCCATGGTAGCGCAAATATACTACCGGGCCAACCACCGCCAAGAAAGTCTTCGCAAAAAGTCCGACATAGTACAGCCGCAAAGATGACGGTACTAAAGTCCTGCAGCGGTACTACCGCTGACCATGGGCGGTACTGCCACTAGGACAGCGGTACTACTGCCAGCTCTAGCGGTACTACCACTAGGGCCAACGGTACTACCGCTAGGTCCAGCGGTACTACCGCTCGCCACTGAAACAGCCATAACTTTCGCATACGAGCTCCGAGTCGAGCAAACCCAAGCTTGTTGGATTCAGGACGACAAGAGCTATCCAAACAGCGACCTCTATGAATGAAGAACCGGCAAATACCAATGATAAGACCATGCAGATATGAAAATGCCAATGATATAGAGAAGTGAGACCTCTATGAATGAAGAACCGGCAAAACTCCAACATCGAAAACATCATAGTAGATGCATATGGACTCCGTTTTCGATGAACTCGAGCTTGTCATGCAGATGACCATAAGCTCTAAAACCCACAAAGAGAAACACCAAATATGAACCAAGAAGTATGATGCAAGGATGCAAATGGTTTGAGCTCTCAACGAACGATACGATCAAGCTACTCACTTGAGAACCCCCCTTGACAGTACATCAATCTATCCTAAAACAGAAAACCTATCAAGGGCAAACCTATACCTTGCACCTCGACCTCTTGAGCTAGATGATGATGATCTTGGCTTCCTCAAGATGGACCACCTTTCTTGATTGCGTTGGCTTGATGAAGACTAGTTGATTGCTCCCCCATACTCACTATGGGTGAGCCACTCTTCAGCATATCTTCACAAGTCCATTTCCACCACAATGGACGGCAAGCTTCAAGCATGATATATTCGTGTTGATCCACTTGAACTTGCACACCGCAATCTTGATGATGATCACCACTTGAAGTCATCCTTCATGGGTTGTATGAGATCTTCCTTTTGACACAAGCCCATGGAAACACACCTAACCCCCACATAGAACTCTCACGAAGACCATGGGTTAGTACACAAACACGTAATGGACAATGCTTACCATACCATGGGATCACCTGATCCCTCTCGGTACATCTTGTACGCTTTGTGTGTTGATCATCTTGATTTACTCTTTGTCTGAGATCTTGATCAACCTTGTGTCGCTATGACCATTCTTTGGATAATACCTTGAATACCATCTTGGTCATCATATAAACTCCTTGAGCCCAACAGATGGACTTCAAGAAGTGCCTATGCACAAATCCTATAAATATAACTTAAGGCAACCATTAGTCCATAGGAATTGTCATCAATTACCAAAACCACATATGTAGATATATGCTCTAACACCCATCACGAGATAGAGTTCTCCCTCGAGTTCCCCTCTCCCCTTCCTCAAATCCCTCTACAAATCAAGAAGATATGAAGCTTTGGGCCGGGCACTTCGTCTCCAATCCCCCTGTCTGCGATGCTAGGTCGACACCTATGGGAATCAACGTGAAACCCTTGTGATCGTAGGGCGGGGAAAGATGATGTCAAGAGCAGAACTAACGATCAACGCCCGGCAAGCCTTTTTACCCAGGTTCGGGCCGCTTATGCGTAAAACCCTTCGTCCTGCTTGTCTGATCATATTAAGCATTCTGTTGTTCGTTACAGTGATTGATGATAACTGTCTTCTGGCCAATCTCCAAAAGGTCTAACCCCCTTGTGAATGAGCTAAGGGCCTCCTTTTATAGGCAAACGGGTCACCTACAGTGCTCGGTGGTAGGTTCACGGGAAGTTAAAGTGAACCTAGAGTGGTGCTTATCCATCTACCGCTGTCTTGTGCATTAAATGCACGTCTTGTCCTTGTCAGCAACGTGCTAGTGAAGACATGTGTCGAGGCGCTTCGACACCTGAACGTTGCGCTGGCGCATGCGGAATGCGCTGGAACTTGGGGGCGGTGGCACTGTGGCACGGGCGGTCGCCCTCTAGTGCCTAGCCTCATCATCCCGGCAAGGGAGCTTGCTGGGGCCTTGGGTCTTCTTCTCGGCAAGGGAGCTTGCAGGTGGCTTTGGCTGTCGTCCCAGCAAGGGAGTCTCGCCGAGGTCTTGTACTTGGTGAGTTCATCACGCCCACTAAACGGTCGTGGCCTTGGTTATCTTCCTGAAAAGGCAGGCTTGCCGGGGCCTTGCTTATCTTGGGGGTGCATCTTCTCTCGATCCTGCCACGCCCTACCGTCAGGGGCTCTTTGCGCCCGTGCACAAGTCAGGGGCACTAGGGACCCCAGTCTCTAGTGCACCGACAGGAGCCCCTGGACCCGGGCCACACACGCGTGCGGATCGTTGTTGGGCCAAGCCCAAAGAGGTGCACGTGACTTCGCGGCTGGATCTAGTGGAGGTTTCCTTTCCACACGTCGCGCATAGGATGCACGAAGTGGGAGGTCATGTGCTGAGTGGCCACTTCGCCTCCTGAAATGCCTCTGCCACGCGCGTGGCATGCGCAGTTATGGATGGACATGCGGCAGACGAGGCCTTGAAAGGCGCAGTAGTGGCTGGGGCCGCCCATGCATGCATTGGCGCATCAGGGCGGTTCTCTGTTCGCCCATGAGCTCGAGCGATTGGGCGTGAGGGGTGGTGGCTTCTGGAGCCAAGGAGGCTAGTGTTAGGGCATAGTTTATGCCTAAGTAATTTTTGTGATTGATGACAGTACCGCAAAGGACTAATCATGTGTGTTAAGATTTCATATAACACATGTCAACGGCACAAGACGACTCGCCCCCTCTTTCCATGGAACAAAAGCTCGGTGTACTCTACGATTCTCCTTCTTTGAGTCATAGGAACGCCGTACTATTAAGAGGGGACCCGTAGCGGAAAGGTTTGGGTGGAATCAATTTTACACGCACACACTTTATCTCCTTTCCCCTTACCTACAACTTTGGAGTGGCTCCTGCCTCGGTTTTTATCTCATGTAAGCAAATGGTCCCTCAGCGGTAGTACCGCTGGGCCTAGCGGTAGTACCGCTGGTGCTGGCGGTAGTACCGCTGTGCTGGCGGTAGTACCGCCCCTAGTCAGCGGTAGTACCGCCCCAGGAGCTTAGTACCACCTTCCTAGCGGCTGTACTTCGAAGGACCTTTTTGCGAAGACTTTCTTGGCGGTGGTTGGCCCGGTAGTGCTTATGCACTACCATGGACCCAGCGGTAGTACCGCTGCAGCGAGCGGTAGTACCGCTAGGCTCGGGGTGTGAGTGGGAAAACGGTTGGATTCCCCCCCACTATATAAGGGGTTCTTCTTGCTGTGGAACCCTACCTTTGACCCTCCCAAGCTCCATTGTTGCTCCCTAAGCTCAAAAGTGCCCGATCTCTCTCCCTAGCCAATCAAACTTGTTGATTCTTTAGGGATTGGTTGAGAAGGCCTAGATCCACACTTCCACCAAGAGAAAAGTTGATTCCCCCCACCAATCCCTTGCGAATCTTGTTACTCTTGGGTGTTTGAGCATCCTAGACGGTTGAGGTCACCTCGGAGCCACATTCCATTGTGGTGAAGCTTCATGGTCTTGTTGGGAGCCTCCAAGCTTTGTGTGGAGTTTGCCCCAACCTTGTTTGTAAAGGTTCGGTCGCCGCCTTCAAGGGCACCTATAGTGGAATCACGGTACCTTGCATCGTGTGAGGGCGTGAGGAGAATACGGTGGCCCTAGTGGCTTATTGGGGAGCATTGTGCCTCCACACCGCTCCAACAGAGATGTACTTCCTGTCAAAGGGAAGGAACTTCGGTAACACATCCTCGTCTTCATTGGTTCCACTTGTGGTTATCTCTAACCTTTACTTCGTGTATTCTTATGTTGTTGTCTATATCTTACTTGTCTTAGTAGTTCTTGTTGTTAGCTTCGTATAGGTTCACCCCGTTGTTGCTATTTTTGTGAACCCGTATGTTGCTTACCCTAACTTGCTAAGATTAATTAAAAAGTGGTCGTTTCCTATTCACGCCCCCTCTAGTCAACCATATCGATCCTTTCAATTGGTATCAGAGCCATGTCTCTTTATTAAGGGTTTAACCACCCGAAGAGTATGGAAGATGATGAGGGAGTTCCCCGTGCACAAACCGAGGGCATGGACTTGACTTCGATCACAAGGGACGACTTGAATACGACTATGGCCGCACTCAAGACGTCCATGACGAACGAGGTCAAGACCATGCTTAAAGAGTTAATTGAGGGAATTAAAAACTCTCCCGAACCGGCATTGGTGGTTAAACCCACCACCACGGATTCGGAGGCCAATTCCGCCAGGGAAACGGCTAAAGGTATGCAACCTTCCCGTCCTCTCCAAAATGATGGGAATGGGACGTATGCATGTGTTCCACCACCCTTAGTCTATGGAGGAACGGTTCCCACACCGCGTCTTAATCCTGTTGGTCCTCCTTCTAAGCTTGTAAAAGGTGATTTTGCTAACTGGGTATTTTCTATTAAGTCTCATTTGAATCACAGCTCAACAAATTTGTGGAGAATCATCGAGCAAGGATATTATCCCCATGATCCAAGCAACCTCACTCCAAGAGAAGATGCGGACAATCAATATAATCACTCTGCTTTGTTTATTCTCCAGTCCGCAGTGCCACCTGAAGATCTTCCTCACTTGCGTCCCTTCACTTTGGCCAAGGACTGTTGGGAGCACATTATGGTGTTGTACAAGGGAAGCTCAAGCATTCAACGGTCCAACTATGAAGTGGTACTTGATAAGGCCGATGAGTTTGTGATGAAGGAAGACGAGGACCCTCGTGATCTCTATCGGAGGGTGACTGCTATTGTTGTGGCACTCAAGGACCATGGGAGCAAGGATGTGGATGATTCATGGGTCAAGCGAAGTTTCTCAAAGCCATCATGCCTTTCAGTAAAGCCATGTCATCTGTCATTCGTCAGCGACCAGACTTCCACTCCTTGTTTTCCAGTGAGGTGTTGGATGAATTCATTGCAATGTCAATCATGAACGAAACAGCTGACAATGCACTTGCTCGTGTTCGCTCAAAGACAGCTTCACCCAACCTTTCGTTAAAGGCAAAAGCAACTTTTGAAGAAGAAGAAGAGGATGAGGAAGAGGAGAGCTGCCCTGAAGACACGAAGTATGCCTATCATGAGCACATGGCTCTTGCGTCAAGGCAATTCTGGGGCAACAAGAGGAACTCAAGACCCACCTTCACCAAGAACAACTCGAGTGGGTTCAAACCCAAGCAATGAGTGAGGACATGCTATAACTGTGGTAACGTGAGTCACTTCGTGGCCGAATGTCCCTATGAGAAAAGGGAAGACAACGGGTGCAAGCTCATTCACAAAGACAAAACCAAGTCATTCCCAATCAAGAACAACTTTGTGAAGAAACCTCACCCAAAGGGCATGGTGGCCCTTGAAGAGTACCCTTCCGATGATGATGATACAATGGCAACGTGTCACGCCCACTAGACTCGGCCAAGTTCGATCAATCAAGGGGGCTCCTAGGTCGGTACTAGTCTGATACCAACTTGTCACCCTCAAGATACGACCCTATCCTCAATTTGGCACGAGGGCCTCGTCAGGGATAGAAGCACATCTCGTCGTGTCGCAAGAATGGATATCTTTACAAGTACATGTACTGAGGAGAAGAGATAAATATAAAGAATTGTCTTACACTCGCCACATGCTACATCAGAGTCACATCAGTACATTACATAATCATCAAGAGTAAGAGCAGGGTCCGACTACGGATGAAAACAAACGACAAAAGAAGAACGACGTCCATCCTTGCTATCCCAGGCTGCCGGCCTGGAACCCATCCTAGATCGATGAAGAAGAAGAAGAAGCAACTCCAAATGAACAATCAACGCGCTCGCGTCAAGTAACCTTTACCTGTACCTGCAACTGGTGTTGTAGTAATCTGTGAGCCACAGGGGACTCAGCAATCTCATTTCCAAAGGTATGAAGACTAGCAAAGCTTAATGGGTGAGGTAAGGTTAAGTGGTGAGGCTGCAGCAGCGACTAAGCATATATTTGGTGGCTAAACTTACGAGTACAAGAAATAGGAGGGGGAAGATCTACGCATAGCGGACGGGAACTATGGATGATCAAAGAATGATCCTGAACACCTACCTACGTCAGACATAACCCCACCGTGTCCTCGATCGGAGAAAGAACTCACGAAAGAGACAGTCACGGTTACGCACACGGTTGGCAAGTTTTAGTTAAGTTATCTTCAAGTTATCTAGAACCAGTGTTAAACAAAGTTTCCACATTGCCACATAACCGCGGGCACGGCTTTCCGAAAGATTTAACCCTGCAGGGGTGCTCCAACTAGTCCATCACAAATTACCACAAGCCACATAGAAATCCTCAATCACGACGCTCGCGATCTCGTCGGATTCCCTAGTGGAAAACCTAAACTCTGAGATTACCCAAAGCATCACCGGAATCCCGATGCACAAGATATCTCGCCAAAGGTAAAACTAATCCAGCAAGGCCGCCCGACGTGTCGACGATCCCGATAGGAGTCGCGTACCTCGTTCTCAGGACACGACGGATAAGCGACGCGTACAAGTGCCAAACCTCGAGTTACCTCGCGGTGGCCCCGCACAGTGCTCTGTTTTGGACCAACACTCATGAGGAGCACTGGCCCGGGGGTTGATTAAAAATAGTCCGCGGGTGCCGACGGGTCCCTATGCAATTTTATTAGGTGATTAGGCAAATGTAGTACCAAAGTTGGGCCTTGCCAGACCAGCTTTAATCTAAAACGAATTATCAAGGGGTCCCCATAACAACCCCGATCGTGTTAGGAGTGCTCAATTATGGAATATAACACCGGTAGTCGGAAACTAAGGGGGGCAAAAGTGGAACAAAACACCAGGCTAGAAAGGCCGAGCCTTCCACCCTTTACCAAGTATATAGGTCCATTAAATTAAATAGCATTAAGATGGTGATATAACAAGGAACCCATGCTTTCGCATGGAAGCAACTGCACCTGCAACTAGCAACGCTATCAACAGGGTTAAGCAAGCGGTAACATAGCCAACAGTGGTTTGCTAGGTCGAACAGGTTGAAGGTAATCATGGCATTGTTGAGAGGCTGATATTTAACAGGTGGTAGGCAACGAGACATAAACGATAGAAGCGATAAACTAGCATGGCAATGGTAGTAATGGTATCTGGGGAAATGATCATCTTTCCTGAGATCTCGCTTGGAAGAAGAATGCCTCCGTGAAGCAGACGAACCGACGTAGTCGAACGGGTCCTCACATCCGACACGCTTGCGGAACTCTATCGAGACGAAGCAAACCGGAAAAACAAATCAAGACACGATATTCACCACACGATGCACAACATATATGATGCATGAGCAGCTGAATATATGCAAGTCACGGCATGACAATTCACACAATCAAACTCTACACATTAAGTGAAGTTCAATATGCAACGAGTTGCATATTGACGAAACTCCGCATATGAATTATTTAGTTCACTCCCGGTTATTTACACGGCAATTTTAATGTTGTCAAACATGCAAGAGGTGAAGCGGAAATTAAACTACCTATCTAGACATTTTAAATGAGGTCGGAAACGACATATAGCATCTCCGAGACGACCTCACATGTTAATTTACAATCCTGTCCAGATCTGAAATAACACATTTAATTAGTTATTAAACTGCAAAACAAATAGGTTCACGTGATTCTACGTGTCATTTCAAGCAACCTACACATAAAGAACATCTCCAACGGAGCTACGGATCAAAAGATACAAGCACCGCAAGATATGATGGCATGAATGCAAAATGTGTGCAACGGCGGCTACGAGCACTTCAACACATGCAACCAGAAAGCGAAAATGAAGCTACACAAGATTCTAAGCAATTTTCATGTAGGACACGATCAAATCGGAGCTACGGATCAACAACTACGAGAAAAACAAGAAAGCACTACAATCTGCCAAAATCAGCCACATAGCATTTTCTACGCCCCACAACTTCGGCTACACAACTCCGATATGCACAAGCAAGGCATGGCACGGAAGAGGGCAAGAAGCACTACTACGAACAACTAACAACAACTATCATGGCAGCAAGGAACACTAGGGAAAGAAGTCACAAAATGGCTTCCCACACACTATTTCAGACTTAGTGAAAATTACACCTCATGAAAGTGCAATTTTCATCCTGAAGGCATATTGACAGCAGCAAAACCATAAGCTACAGGGCTCCAAATGGAATGAAAGTTTATAGCATGCTAGATAAACACAAGGGGTACAACTAACCCCATTGGACCAACCTCAAAAGAGCTACAGATCACAAGATGCAAGCAAGACAGGACAGCAACAAAATAATAACAGATTCCAGACTTAGAAATATTTCAGCTCCTCCAAATCAGCACTATTTCTAGCAACTTGAGGGCAATCAAAACACACCTAAACATGCATTTCTATTGCGGCTAAAAGTACCAGGCGCTAGTCCAAACACCCAAGAACAACTCCCTAGTTGACAACTTAATCAAACGGAGCCCGGAATAAATCCTACGAATTAACCAAAAGGCATCACGGCAAAATATCTCACGAAATAACGTACTCGAAAGCTAAAACTAATTGCAAATATGTGGGGTTTGCAACACAAAATAATGCCGCACATTAATGCGGGAAAATAACCTATATACGGGAAAATAAACTAGAGGCAATTCCCTACACGCAAAAATACAAATTACCGCTCTAAAATGCATGCAAAAATGATTCCTAAAACATGGGCATTTTACCTAAGGCACTCGAGCAATCCGGACCGCAAGAAAAAATAAATACGGGATGTTCCCCTATTGGGACAGCATGCTAAACTAGGCGTTAGGCACGCTAAACGACTTCAAACAAATATGCAAGTTGTGGAAACAGATTCTACGTGAAATTCTACGCCAAAACCATATAAAGATCACCTCGATCCGACTTACGAAATGGAAACTACGGTCGTTTTAAAATACGGTTATTTTTCTGGAATTTAAATAATTCCGAAAAATCACCTAAATAACTAATGGGCCTGATCAGTGGCGCAACATAGACTAACCTCTACCTGGGCGAGGAAAAAAAAAAACAAGGCCAGGGGACTCACCTTGCGGGCCGGCCTGGGAGGAGGAGATGGTGGGGTGGGCCGGCGGAGGTGGCCTGCCTCGGGTGAGGGAGGCGTTGGGCCTCGGGCGCGAGGGGGCCCAGGTGCTGGCGAGCGGTCACGAGCACTGCCCTTGTGCTCCCGTGCACAACACGAGGCCATGACGCTGGCCGGCGGCGGCTCCAGGAGGGGGCTCGATCCGGCGAGGGGAAAGGCCGCAAGAGGCGGGGAACGGGCGGATCTATGGCGGGGAAAATCGGATCCGGTGCCAGACTGGGCGGATCTCGTGTCGGCGCCCCCATGGCTGCTGGTGGGAGGTGTCCGGAGGTGGGGGACCTGCGCGGGAGCTCGCCATGGCGGCTGCACCGGGAGCTGTGTGCGACGGCGGAGGACGGCGAGGTGCTGCCGGCGGCAGGCACGGGGTAGGCGGCGACGATGCAACAGGGAGGCAGCAAGCTCGGGAGGAAGAGGGAGACTCGCCTCCAGGCGGCGGCGCGGATCCGGGCCCGGCGGGCCTCGGATGGGCTCGGTGGGCCCGCGGTGGCTGGCGGCTGGCGGGAGAGAGAGAGAGGGGACTAGGGTTAGGCACGGTTTTCGAGGCAGATGGGGATGGGTGTCTAAAAATTAGGAGGGGGGTATATATAGGGAAAAGAGGGGCTCGGTTAACCGGAATCGCGTTCCGGATCCAACCGCGGGGTCGGATTCGAGCGATTTCGAACGCAGGAATGGGTACGCGGCCGTGTAGAGGGGATATCTGGAGACGAGAGGGAGAACGGGCGGCACGACAACAATTTTTAAAACACCGATGACCGTCCGACGGTAGACCGAATACGATGCCGCTACGGTCGACCGTTCGGGTACCAGACGGACTCCGATCGCGACGAAATTCGAGAGGCGGCCTACCTATATCTAAATGATACCGCGCGACAAATTCCAGCTCAATCGGAGAAAGTTTTATACACGCTTTAAAAACAGAGTTACGACGGTGCCGCGGGCGCGTGCGTGTGCGGTTAGGCTCGGAACGAACAACGACGTTAACGGGCAACTAACAACGGATGCAAGTTTTAAAACTGACGGCAACGGAGATGCCGATGCAATGCAGATGATGCGCATGATGCGATGATGATGCGACAAAAGAAAATAGGCACACGACGAAAACGGAAAGAGAGGGGAATCTTCTGGAGCGTCTGCATCGGGCTGTCACACAACGGCAACTGTTGCTATTGCCACTCCCTCTCCCAAGAAGGTGTCTATCTTCAACGCCCCCAACGAGAACCACATCACCAAGTGCCTCATGGCAAAAGGTATCAATCAGGTAACCCCCATCATTAAGACCAACATCGCTACTGCTCCTTCATTGTTAAATTGTGTTGATGATAGTGATGTTGGGGAACTTAATGAGCATGATCTTTACAAGTTTCTGTGCACTATTAAGGGAGAATCCAAGAAGCACTTTGTTGCTCTCTTGGAACAACTGGGTGAGGCCAATGACCTCATCGAGTCTCATGAGGAGACCATCTCCGAGCTTCAGGGACACAATCGTGACTATGCCGATGAAATTGCTGAATTATCTATTGCTCTAGAAAAGGAGCGCACTCTTCGTTTGGCTCTTGAGGAGTCATACAACGATGACTGCGCTAAAATGCAAAAGAAACTAGATCATGATACTATTCTTACTCGTATGCTTAAGTCTGAGAAGTATGCTCTTGGGGTTGGCCATGATAGACTCAAAGTGGAGTTTGACACACTTGACAAGGCTCACAAGGTCTTGAAAGGTGTTCATTTCTCTCTGAAAGAGTCCCATGATCAACTCCAAGCAAAGCTTACCAAGGAGATCTCTACTTGTCCTCCCTTTGTGTTAATTGATAATGCTTGTACAACTAATCCTTGTTGTGAGCGTGTACATCTTGTGGAGGAAAATGCCAAGTTAAAGGAGAAACTTGGGAAGGGCCTTGTGGCATGCATACAAGGTGAGAAGAGCCTGAACGACCTCTTGAGCAATCAAAAGGGTGTTGTAGGAAAGAAGGGACTTGGACTTACCTCCAAGTCAAAAGGAAAAAGGAGGAACAGGAACAAACGATCCCTTACCCTCATGGACATCTTTGTTAAAGAGGGCGAAGGGACTCAGGAGGTGAACATGAACAAGGTGGACGATGGTAACGTCAAGAAGGGCAAAAGCATTCCTACTAACACAGCCGACAAACTCAATTCTTCCTATGTCTTATGTCGTGCTAGTGATGGGCATGTTTATGCCAGATTTGTTGGTTCTTACTATGAGTCCATTGAATGGGCTATTTGGGTTCCTAAGACCCTTGTCTCTAACATTAAAGGACCCATTAAAAAATGGGTACCTAAAACCAAGCCTTGATCTATAGCTGGAGTTTGCTTTCGGTGGGGTGTCATGGTTGCTCGATAGTGGAGCAACAAATCATATGACCGGAAGCAAGGACTTAGTGGTGGATGTGCATCCTTCTCCATCTATGCCCACCCATGTCCAATTTGCCGATGCATCCTCATCAAAGGTATTAGGATTTGGTAAGGTGGTCATCTCTCAACAGTTATATCTCTCAACAGTTATCTATTGAGAAGGTCATGCTTGTTGAGTCTCTTGCCTACAATTTACTTTCGGTTCGTCAACTTGCAATTATGGGTTTTTCCACATTCTTTAATCTTGATACTGTGGTCCTCCTGTGGAGCAAGACTCTTAAAGTAGCCTATGTTGGATATGTGGAAAATGGTCTTTATGTGGTGAACTTCTCAAAGCGACCCACTAAGACTGCGACGTGTTTAATGGCTAAAGTTGATGTGGGCTGGCTTTGGCATCGCCGACTAGCTCATGTCAATATGAGATCTTTGCAAAGTCTTCTAAAAGGGGACCATATTCATGGACTAAAAAATGTGAGTTTTGCTAGAGATCGTGCTTGCAGTGCCTGCATTGAAGGAAAGATTCATGAAACTGCTCATCGTCCAACGACTCTCATTTACACTAAGAGGCCATTGGAGCTCCTCCATATGGATCTTTCCGGCCCTCCATCATTTGATAGTCTTGGAGGCAGAAAAGTCTTGAAATCATCCGACTGATTTTAGCGCTGGCGTTCGCCGCGCGCTAGACCGTCGGATTCTCCGAACACTGCGCTGTCTGATCAGCCAAGCCTAATACTACTATACCGCGGTGCACAGTGTTGCCAGGTTTGTCTATCTTCGATGAGTGGTCACCTAGGCTTGTGTGCACAACTAGCTGTTGGCTTTCACACATTTTTAGTGTCAACTCGCCCATGCACAAAGGAGTAGCCTATCTTGTTTTTAGAAAGCACTAGCTAGTGAGCTTAGAGCAAGTGCGATAGCATAACGTAGACGGGTTGTAAGAATTAAAATAATATATTTGTAATGAGTTGGAAAAGAGAGAAGAGGAGAAAGAGGAGAAACATGCTAGAAATTAACGGCCGGTTATAACACGTGTTTCTTGAAACTTTGTGAGATCTACCGATGGATTTGTAGAAACCATCCACCACTTTTTTAACCGTCCAATGCATACGCGTTTACCGTTTGATCACCAGCTCGGTCGCATCCGTCCACCATACAAAATCCTGAAACAACGCTTCAGTTGCTGAAATAAGCACACTGCTATGTCGTCCGGCTGACGGGTTAAAAAATGACTGATGAGTCTTTTGCAACATAGATTATGTTGCAATTTTTTTGCAACAAAAAAGCATGTTGCGATAACGTCTGTATATTTTTTTTGCGATAGATTTTGTTATAAAATATTTTCTGCAACAAGGATCGTGTTGCAGAATTTTTTGCAACAAAGGTCATGTTGCAAAAAACTTTTGCAACGTAGGTGAGGCTGTAGATAATTTTTTTGCAACAAAAAGTCATATTGCAGATTTTTCCCCCAATTTTCTCTTTTTTGCAACACATGTGTTTTTGCGGAAATAAGTTTTGCAACACATGTAATGTTTTAGGGAAAAAAATAACGACGTTGCAATCTAGATTGTCACCCGCACCGCCCGCCATTGACTTCATATTTGCGGCCCAGCGCACGGAACATGTGTCGTGCGCACGAAGAGGCGGATGGAAAATGTCTGATCTGCCGGATGATTAGTATCATTTGCCATAAAATAATACTTATTTGCATCTATTTATTGTATTTGCCAGCTATAAGCTTGGTTATAAATGACGTGTCAACATCATATAGTCAGCAGCTGGTTGTACCATTAACCATGCTCTTACGAGATCGCTCAAAAGGGTCCGCCAGTACTTCAAAAAAAATGTTGCCATGTTGTTGCAATCCGGGGTCGCTACAACTCAGTACGTGTTGCAACAAGGATTGGGTGCCGTTACAAATCGGTCGCGTGTCTCTATAACTATCGGGCGTCGCTACTACAAAATTGTCACATACGACACAAGAAGAACACGCAGCATTGCAGGGGCTGGCCACCATCCACGATAATTGGATGAAAATAACCATCAGATGTTACAAACCATCGCCCCCGTGATGGATCGCCGACTGTCGGTGTCATTTTATCTCCCCAAGCTTGTTGCCCAACCTCTCCCTCCTCCTCCATCCTCCCCAAGCTTTAGAATTTCATCTATGTTGTGGCTTCGTACGTCTTCCACATTGCGAAGCGGCTTTGCAACAACATCCTTGTTGCAAAGGGGCTTCACAACATGGACCATATTGCAACTGACAATAAATTTTTATTAGCGCAACATGAATCATGTTGCAACCATTGAGCGCAACATGAATCATGTTGCGCGGGCATACAATGGCTCATGTTCCAAACGAAGTAAAATATGGTAAAAGAACATGGCTCGTGTTGCAACTCCGAGCGCAACACGCGATGTTGCGGGGGCATCAACAATGTTGTGAGTCGATGTTGGGAGGCACATTGTTGTGTTACGAAAGCGTCATCGTACGTGTCATAGGAGCAATTATGTTACGAGGCGTGTCACCGTGCTATGAGAGCGTCGACATGTCGTGGGAGCGTCCATGGTGCTGCGACGCGCATCACCGTGGTGCAGAAGAGCGTCGTCATGGTATCAGCAAGTGTCGCGAGGCATGACGTGTGTGGGCAGGGTCGGTGCCATGAATAGGTGTTGCGGCAGCGTCACCGATGTTGTGAGCCATGCTCTAAATAGTAACAATGATAGTACATGACAGGTACTCGACGCTATAAATATGTACACCAATTTTATTTTTGTTGAGAAGCTAGAGAAACGTGCTATTAAATAGTGGAAAGCAAGGTTGGCCTATGTTGCGATGCTGCAAGTCTCGTTGTTGTTGTTTTTTCCTATGAAAAAGGCCTAACCACTATGCTGCAAAACTTTGCGACGCCACAAGGCCGATTGGTATTGCTACAAACCTAGCGTTTGACATGGCAAGTCGAAAGTATGACGTTGTAAGTTGACTGAAATTTTTCCCCGAGGCCAACCGATGTCATTGGAAGCTAGACACACAATGTTGCAAGGTCGGACACTATTGTTGCCCGATGTTGTCTTTTCCCACTACCAAGCCGGTTGGCCGACTTCCAACTTTTCGTTTATTTTGTTGCTAAAATGGTGTCACCGTTCAAGAAAATGATATTATAATTTTATTTAATTTTTTTTAAAATAGTCTACCTTGTGTTCTTCAAAAGTTTTATCTCAAAGGCTGGTAGTTTTTTTTATGGAAATACAACCGAGACATTTTATTCATATTCCAATCTGTACACAAAATGTATTAAGCAACACCACGGGAACGTGTGTGCTCTGTCGTGACTGAAAAATTGCTCAAAAACGTCAGCATAGAAGCTTTGAGTAAGCTAGACTACAGAAAAATAAAAGCGACGGAAGCAGCAGCAGGTACCCATTCATGCATAGCCGGCTGTGAAGGGCCCAAGTAAAATAAACTGGCTCGCGCGTTTAGAGAAACGCTGCCAGACGTTAGATCCTGTCGCATCGGACGGTGGCAGACCCGGCTGATCCTCTCGTGAAATCAGCCGGATGACGCCTAGCGCTGCCCCTCTTCTATGTGACAATCAAAGTGCTATCAAGATTTCCCTCAACCCAGTGCAACATAGCAAGACCAAGCATATTGATATTCGCCATCACTTCATTCGTGAACATATCAAGCTTGGTGATATTGAGGTTCACTTCATCCACACTGAAGAGCAACTTGCAGATATTTTCACTAAGCCCCTAGATGAAGCAAGGTTCCGGGAGTTAAGGCATGAGCTAAATATCATTGATTCAAGTAATGTGGATTGAAGCTAGGCACTGTGCACCTCACTATGCACTCGATCTTGTTCTAGATGTAGGCATGGACATAGGGGGAGTGTTGTTCTCTCAATGAACTCTTCCTCCCCCCATTATGCATAAATTGATCTAGTCTTTCACTTTAGTCATTACCAAATGGCACTTGTGCTTCAAAGACGAGCGTTGGTCATGAACCCAAGGATAATTCTTCGCGGTGCCATACCTTTATCTCAAATGTAGGTGGCCTCGGCCACCGCCCCTACCTTTCTCTCATATGGAAGAAAGCACATAAAATGACGAGTCAGTATATCTTGCTGGTGCTATCTTCTTATTACACTGACTTGTCGATTGACCACGTCTTTCTCATCTCCTCTCTCTCGTTGTGCCATTTGCAGCGGTACTACCGCCAGGACCCCAGCGGTACTACCGCCAGGGGTAGTGGTACTACCGCCAGGACCCCAGCGGTACTACCGCTCGGGATAGCGGTACTACCGCCAGGACCCCAATCTACCACGACCTGACTAGGACTTTTAGGGCTGTCTCAAGGGGGAGCGGTACTACCTCCAGGGGGAGCGGTACTACCGCCAGGACCCCAGCGGTACTACCGTTGCAGCCAGCGGTACTACCGCCAGGACCCCAGCGGTACTACCGCTGGCCTATACCCTTTGGACTATATAAAGGAGGGGGAGCCCGTTTTTTCCTGTCCTCTTTCTTCTTCCTCGTGGCTCTTCCCTCCCCAACCCCGAACTCCCCCTATTTGGATCTCTATCTGTGGAGCCCCTTCTCTCCGTTGAGTTGGAGGGTTTGCTCCACTCCTCCTTCCTCCACCAAGTGCCATGGACTCCGGTAAAGCTCCTCCCTTTATTCTCTTGGTTGGTGTTTTCTTGTTCTAGGGTTAGGAGCATTGGTGATTTGGATCCATGGCTATGGTTGTGCTTTGTTCTTGGATGTCAAGAAGGAGATATTCTAGGGGAGTGTAGGTCCTATGATTCATTGCGTTTATATTGCCATGCTCTAGGTTCTTCATGTTTTAGATCAACCACTTCTCTTATTTTGGATTAGATCTAAAACTTGAATCCTCTTGACTAGGCATGTCTTTATCTAGATGATTCTTGAGATCCTCATGTGTTTAGGCTATGGTGGTTTTGGTAGTGATTATATGCAGTACCCATGGCCCTCGTAAATCCAATCTAGCCGTTCCTATGGGTCTTTTTTCTTATTTCAGATCTGAAAGTCAACCCTCTGGCGGTACTACCACCAGGGGTAGCGGTACTACCGCTAGGACCCCAGCGGTACTACCACCAGGGGTAGCGGTACTACCGCTAGGATCCGAGCGGTACTACCACCAAGGGTAGCGGTACTACCGCCAGGAGGATATTTTCTCTTCTTTTCATTTTCTTGGCAATGTGAGTTTTACTTTTATGCCTCTTTTTGTTCATTGCCTTGACTCCTTCTGTCGCTCTTTTTCGGTGTGTCTATTGTGTGTCACATGTGGTGCTCGCCGCTCGAATCCCCCAAGGGACACCCAGTCGAAACTGTATCGCAATCAAGAGACTCCAGAGGGCTCCGCCACTTCCGGTCTGCAACCCAAAAAGAAGTCTTTCAAGAAGGCATCTCACAAGGACAAGGGGGTCAACGTTCGCACTATGCCCCCTAAGGATTTTCTGCGGTTCCGCACCAAAAATCACTATCTAGAAGAGAAGGCTGTGATCAAGGATATCGAGCAGGTTTGGTCGCGGGATCAGTGCATGATCTATCGCGACATCATCAAGAACTTCAAGAAGATGTTTGTTCCAGTTCAGTGGATTGACTTGGCTCACCTTCAGCGGAACCAGGATTACTTTGGTGAGGCTCTCTCTTTGATTGACAAGCTTGGCCTTAAGGAGATCATTACCTTCAAGCGCGACTTTGATCCAGACGTTGTCGCCCAAATCTATGTCACTGTTCACTTCTCGCGTGATGAAGAGCGCACCATGACTTGAATGACTGCTACTAAGAAGATGACAGGTTCCTGGTCAGAATTCATGAAGCTTCTCAAGGTCGACTTTCAGGGAGCTGACAATCCTCTTGGGTCGCGTCCTCATGCTCCAGCTTCAACTCATAGGGCCCCCGCCAAGGAAAGACCGCAACAACTTTATGTGAAGAAAGGTGTGCTCCCCAAGCATATGGATATCATGCATCGGATCTTCCGCAACACTCTCTTTCCTCGCATTGGCAACTTTGACGAGGTGCATGGTTATCTAGCTGAGATGCTTCTGCTTTGTGAGGAGGCTATGACTAAGGAGTCTGCCCCTCTCGATATTTCTGACGTGATGTTCAATGAGCTCTGGAACTGCATCATGAACCGCAAGGTTCCCATCTACGGGCCCTACTTGTTTGCCTATATTCGCCAGAAGTGGCACGACACCTATTTGATTGAGGAGTTCCACCTTCAGGCTGATTACTTTGTGCACGATCCTATCAGGCTCCGCATCAAGGACAAAAGGGCCAACCCATCCACTTTGTCTCAGCACATGGACACTGACACAGAGACTGCTGCTGACAGAGGCACCGCTTCTCAGTCCCACTCTTCTGCTATGCCATCTTGGGCAGTGAAACTGAAGGACAAAATGAAGACTCTCTTCTGTATGAAGGCCAAGGGACAGTATTAGACTCATGTGGCCCAGAAGGAGAACCGTCAGAGGCACAAGCATGTCCTGAGGACACTTGATGTTGATATCTCCAGCGGCTCAGAGGACGACATCACTCTAGAGTCTGCTTGGATGCGGGCTCAAGGTTATCAGTGGTCTGATGCATAGGAGGAGGCGTCTGAGGAGGACAATGAGGAGGAGCAGGACGATCCGGATGCCACGGACGGGTCTGGGGCTGATGAGGATGAGGAGTGACCACCTGTGTCATTAGGTGTGCCCCTTTTTGGTGTCTTGTGCCAAAGGGGGAGAGAGTCTAGGAGTTGGATTTGAGATTTGAGCTTTGCTTATTTTATCATGTTTGCTTTGAACTTGGTTTGCTTTTATTTGCTATCTCTGCTTTGTGTGATGTGAGACTTGAACTAGTGTGAGATTTATTTCTATCATATGCTGTGAGTCATATGCTCCTTATTTTTCAATACCACTATCTTTATGTTCACTTGCTTTTCACTATGCAAATCCGGTATTGTCATCAATCCACCAAAAAGGGGGAGATTGTTAGGGCATAGTTTATGCATAAGTAATTTTGGTGATTGATGAGAGTACCGCAAAGGACTAATCGTGTGTGTTAAGATTTCAGATATCACATGTCAACGACACAAGATGACTCGCCCCCTCTTTCCATGGAACAGAAGCTCGGTGTACTCTACGATTCTCCTTCTTTGAGTCAAAGGAACATCGTACTATTAAGAGGGGACCCGTAGCGGAAAGGTTTGGGTGGAATCAATTTTGCACGCACACACTTTATCTCCTTTCCCCTTACCTGCAACTTTGGAGTGGCTCCCGCCTCGGTTTTTATCTCATCTAAGCAAATGATCCCTCAGCGGTAGTACCGTTGGCCCTAGCGGTAGTACCGCTAGTGCTGGCGGTTGTACCGTTGTGCTGGCGGTAGTACCACCCCTGGTCAGCGGTAGTACCGCTCCAGGAGCTTAGTACCGCCTTCCTAGCGGCTGTACTTCCACGGACCTTTTTGCGAAGACTTTCTTGGCGGTGGTTGGCCCTGTAGTGCTTGTGCACTACCATGGGCCCAGCGGTAGTACCACTGTTGCTAGCGATAGTACCGCTGGATTGCTAGCGGTAGTACCGCTGCAGCCAGCGGTAGTACCACTAGAGTGCTAGCGGTAGTACCGCTGCAGCTAGTGGTAGTACCGCTAGGCTCGGGCTGTGAGTGGGAAAACGGTTGGATTCCCCCCCCCACTATATAAGGGGTTCTTCTTGCTGTGGAACCCTACCTTTGACCCTCCCAAGCTCCATTGTTGCTCCCTAAGCTCAAAAGTTCCCGATCTCTCTCCCTAGCCAATCAAACTTGTTGATTCTTTAGGGATTGGTTGAGAAGGCCTAGATCTACACTTCCACCAAGAGAAAAGTTGATTCCCGCACCAATCCCTTGCGGATCTTGTTACTCTTGGGTGTTTGAGCATCCTAGAGGGTTGAGGTCACCTCGGAGCCACATTCCATTGTGGTGAAGCTTCGTGGTCTTGTTGGGAGGCTCCAAGCTTTGTGTGGAGTTTGCCCCAACCTTGTTTGTAAAGGTTCGGTCACCGCCTTCAAGGGCACCTATAGTGGAATCACGGTACCTTGCATCGTGTGAGGGCGTGAGGAGAATACGGTGGCCCTAGTGGCTTATTGGGGAGCATTGTGCCTCCACACCGCTCCAACAGAGACGTACTTCCTGTCAAAGGGAAGGAACTTCGGTAACACATCCTCGTCTTCATTGGTTCCACTTGTGGTTATCTCTAACCTTTACTTCGTGTATGCTTATGTTGTTGTCTATATCTTACTTGTCTTAGTAGTTCTTGTTGTTAGCTTCATATAGGTTCACCCCGTTGTTGCTATTTTTGTGAACCCGTATGTTGCTTACCCTAACTTGCTAAGATTAATTAAAAAGTGGTTGTTGCCTATTCACCCCCTCTAGTCAACCATATCGATCCGTTCAGCTAGCCCCCGCGCCCCATCCTATAAATTAGGAGGGTTTGCGAGGGGTTTTGCTCACCCGACTCCTTCTGAATCCACCAACTCCTTGATCTTGTCCTTAAGAATCTTCTCATGTCTGCAGGTGGCCCTCGCCCCTAACCATGGTTAGGGGACGAGGTCGTCCACCGTCGGCCGCCGGGGCGGTGAGGGGATCCCACTCGGATCATGCCACAGCTTCTGGGGGTGCCGCGGCGGAAGACGGCCCGAACGCCCGTGGCAGAGGAAGGGCAAGGGGTCGTGGTTGCCGCGGAGTTTGAGGCCAGGGAGGCGGAGCGCTACTCCAACGCCCTTGCCTTCCCCGGGGCTTGTTCCTGTGGCGGCCCTCCATGTTGCTTTAGGGGCCCCCATGTGCGCTTCTCGACTGCTGCGAAGGGAGCTTGAGCGATGCCGACTGTCCTGCCTTGAGCGATAGCGACGAGGAGGACAATGGTGGCGGTGAGGTCCGTGTTGTGTTAGGGCCACGGGGTGTCAAACTGGATGCCGACTCCCCGGCCCCCAACTGGACGTAGACCGCACCGCCGTGGCTAGCTCGCGGCTCGCCCCCTCCTTACGGGGGTGTCTTGCCGGAGCTGGCGTCGGTGCCTCGTGTTTGAGGAGGAACCTCCACCAGCTCTAACTTCTCGAGGTCCTCTTCTTGGACCACCTCACCGGAGCGGGTATTGGCTCCCCGACTCCAGGAGGAGGCACGACCGCGGGTTCCGGATCCTTCGCCGCTTCCTGTGCCCCGCCCTCTGCACCTTAGCCAGAAGGGGGGCCAGGTGACGCCCGTCGGGGGCGGTCCCGTTCTCGCTGGCTCAGTGCCGGCCCTGGGGGGCCAGCCCTGGCCACGCCACGGGCTCTTTCTTTTTGTCTTCTTGAGCTTCGCTCCTTCGCGTAGGTCGATCCACGTCAAGCGACAGAGTATTTAGGTTAGGATAATGACGCTAGGTAAGCAAAGCCAAATGTATCCATTCGAATGAATGAAAAGACTGATTTCCCCTCTTCCGATTCCGTTCTTTGTATGATTCGTTTTTGCATAATCTGGGAGCTTGCCGACAACTACCGGCAAGGCTCCTTGCCGCATTCAGTGCAACCATGGAAATCGCCAAGCGCAACTTGAGACGAAATTGGGTGCTACGTAGCCGCTTGCTCTGTTGATCAGGTCCTCAACTGTTTGAAGGCGCTCTATGGCCATTCAGGTCATTTTAACGAGTTCGAAACAAAGACAAGGTGCACCGAACTTTGGGAAGGTCCTAGTACACGCAAAATCCACACACAAAGATTAGAAATTTTCGAAGGGAAAAAGCGGAGAATCTATCTATATGACATCTGAATCTTAAACTTAAAAACTTATGTGCTCATGCCGTGGTTGCAGGGCGTCTGAGTCATTTGCCACGGTGTCGGAGCCTTCTGCAAGCAGGGAATCACCGCTCCCGGCGGCTTTTTCCTCCAGCAAAGTCTTCTTGCTGATAGTCCTTGACCGTCGTTTGGAGGGAACGCCGGTCAGGGTGTAACCCCTTTGCTTTTCTCTTGCTAGGCTGTGCTTGCGGAGCCCGCGAGCGCGTCCTTGGACGACAATGCGACGCTCTCAAGGGCGCAACACTCGCACTAGAGGGCGCGCCGGGGCTTCGGGACCGTGTGGCGCATCCTGAACGACTATGCATCGCTCCGCGGAGGTGCGTCCGCTGGAGTATGCGCTGGGGCTTCTCTGAAGCGCCCAGGCACGCCCTCGACAGCTGCGCGTTGGCCCCCCGAGTGACGCATCGGCCTGACGACGCTGTTCTTGGAGCCTCTGCCTCCCTGCCCTGCATGCGTGTGTAGCAACGCGCTCGCGCAAGCCTTGGGAAGCCGTAGCAGAACAAAGCGCCCACCGCGGCACCCCGTTTCTGGGGGAACGTGGCATAGCGCCCAAACTTGAAGAATCCGGTGCTGAGTTTGCTCTGATTCACGCACAACTCGCCCCCGCCCCCTACCTGGCACGCCAAAGATGTCGGCGATGCTAGGTCGACACCTATGGGAATCAACGTGAAACCCTTGTGATCGTAGGGCAGGAAAGATGACATCAAGAGCAGAACTAACGATCAACGCCCGACAAGCCTTTTTACCCAGGTTTGGGCCGCTTACGCGTAAAACCCTACATCCTGCTTGTCTGATCGTATTAAGCGTTCTGTTGTTCGTTACAGTGATTGATGATAACCGTCTTCTGGCCAATCTCCAAAAGGTCTAACCCCCTTGTGAATGAGCTAAGGTCCTCCTTTTATATGCAAAGGGGTCACCTACAGTGCTCGGTGGTATGTTCACGAGAAGTTACAGTGAACCTAGAGCGGTGCTTATCCATCTACCACTGTCAGGTCCATTAAATGCATGTCTTGTCCTTGTCAGCAGCGTGCTGGTGAAGACATGTGTCTAGGCGCTTCGACACCTGAACGTTGCGCTGGCGCATGCGGAATGCACTGGAACTTGGGGGCGGTGGCACTATGTCCCGGGCGGTCGCCCTCTAGTGCCTAGCCTCATCATCCCGGCAAGGGAGCTTGTCGGGGCCTTGGGTCTTTGTCCCGGCAAGGGAGCTTGCATGTGGCTTCGGCTGTCATCCCAGCAAGGGAGTCTTGCCGAGGTCTTGTACTTGGTGAGTTCATCACGCCCACTAAACGGGCATGGCCTTGGTTATCTTCCCAGCAAGGCAGGTTTGCCGGGGCCTTGGTTATCTTGGGGGTGCATCTTGTTTGGATCCTGCCACGCCCTACCGTCAGGGGCTCTTTGCGCCCGTGCACAAGTCAGGGGCACTAGGGACCCCAGTCTTTAGTGCACCTACACCGCCCTTAAGATAATCTCCCCCGATCCCCTCCCTCTCATCCAAAATAAAATCTCATTTGCTCACTTTTTTGAAAATGTGAGGAAACCCTAGTTCTTCATGAAATTTGGTATGTATATGATATTTTTGCATTTGTTTGTATGTTAGGATAAGTGGTATAATCGGGTTACGATTAGGGTTGTTTGGCTGTGAGGATTATGGTTGTGTTGGGGTTAGGGGTAAGATGGGGTTAGGATTATGGTTGGTTGGATGTTAGGATTGTATTTTTTTATTATGCAGATTTTGTATTATTTGTATGATTGCTTATACAAAATATTGTATGTTGTGTTGTTTTGGGATGGGAAGAACATGTGTTTATGTTCATCACGTGGACAAGGATGCCTTTTTAAAAGGCAATATTGATCCGGATCTGGATGAGCTTGACGTGGTGTTTGATTGTTGTCCTAGCTATGCTGAGTTGTTGGAACAAGTCCGAAAGGATTTGAATTGGATGGAGACAAGCCTAGCTTAAAAACTCGAACCAGATCGGCGGTCGGACCAGAAAAACCGGAACCGCCAGCCTCATCGGGGTTTTAAGCTAATAAGACTGTTCTACAATTGGACTGGGAAAACCGGTCGAACTGGCCAGTTTTCTGAAAAACCAGGGAAAACCCGGGTCATTAAACCTGGAAAACCCAGAAAAATATTTTAATAGGAAGTGGGAGAAGTGTGATTTGATCCTAGGTCATGTGAGCAATAGGCAATGCTTGCCCACGACCCTATAACCAACTCGACTATGCTACTTTATTGTCCACTACATGAAAATAATTTTATTTGACCATTGTTTCACACTATATTAGCACATATATTATTCAACATTCGTTATTTTTTTCTTAAAAAACCGACAATCGAACTGGTGAACCGGCGGTCCGACCGGTAAAAACCTAAACCAACAACCTTTCCGGTTCTATTTCTGGTTCGGTTTTTTAAACTATGGACCCAAGTGATGTTGTTGAGTTTGATGGTAGACATAATATGGGATTCGGAATGCACATTGGTTGGAAGACCATGCGTATCAACTCTGAGCAACGTTGGCTTGCATACAAGGATAGAATGGTCGAATCAGTAGACAAGGCTCTAGAGTTATTTGCCATAAAAAATGATCCTAACTTGCACTTGGATTTGAACCGGGTTGCCTCTCCGATTGTTGATGCTAGTCCTCCACGCATCAACGAATTGACCAACATTAAACCTCTTTTGACCCAACAATCAAGGACAACATTGACCCAGGATTCGAAGATCCAACATGAACCATTGCTAGAGGAGAATAATGAGCATTATGATGATGAGAATGATGATACTATCTCCATGACAACAACCTTGGTGATTTGGAAAATTACAATTTGCAAGAGATAATGGACCATTCTATTCCGTACTCATGTGGCTATGCATCAGAGTCGGACGATGATGGTCTCTATGAAGAAGTTGATGAGGAAGGGTTCACGACAAAGGAGGCTATAGCTTTCACGAAGGTATTAGGGCGGGATCACCGTACACCATTGTTCGAGGATCAATACAGATTCGACAAGTTGAGAGCATACTTTCTAAAGTACTCAACTGAAACGGATGATCAGATTGCAGGAGAGCACAAGAAAAAGTACAAGTACAAGTTCCCACAAAAGGTTAACAAATGGATAGAATTTCAATCACGGAAGGCTTACTCCCAAACAGCTATGTTGTACAACAATGAGGATTGGACGTACCAAGTGAATGAGCCCGAAGGAACGACAAACGATGGCCAGCAACACGGAAATAGGGCGATCAAGGAATCTTTATCGTTGTGTGATTGCTCTTGTGTGAGGCCAAGGTTGACTCATCTCGCATGCTCGCACTTGTACACGACATCTCACACTAGGAATGTGGACGTCAACCATCCGCTAATGGTGAGGGATTCAGAGTTCTCTATCATGACCATGAAGCATACATGGGCTCCTAGATATGAACCAAACTTTGACCAATCATAATGGTCGGGGTATCATGGGATTCAACTATGGACCGACCCAGAATGGAAGGTGGTCAAACGGGGAAGACGAAAGACAAAGCATTTTAGAGGAGACATGGATGGATGGGGCCATGGTGGTGGCCGAGAAATGGGGAACAACCAATTCCAAGTGCCTACTGAGAGATCACATCATGGAGAGTGTGGTGTAAGAGGGCACAACACAAGAAGGTGTACCAACCCTAAGAAGAAGTCCCAAAAAATGATTCAAGGTCAAGCCAACCAAGTAGTAGCCAACAAGGTCCTAGCCAAGCAAGTAGTATCCAACAAGGTCCTAGCCAAGCAAGTACTAGCCAACAAGGTCCTAGCCAAGCAAGTACTAGCCAACAAGTTCCTAGTCAACATGTTCTTAGCCAACTTGGACTTACTATAGGATGTGCGATACGTCTCCAACGTATCTATAATTTTTGATTGTTCCATGCTATTATATTATCAACTTGGGATGTCTTATATGCATTTATATGCCATTTTATATCATTTTTGGGACTAACCTATTAACTCAGTGCCTAGTGCCAGTTTCTGTTTTTTCCGTGTTTTTGACCTTTTTCAGAAAAGAATATTAAACAAAGTCCAAACGGAATAAAACCCGCGGGGTGATTTTTCCATAACAGAAGATACACACATGACTTGAGAACCAAGGCAGGAGATCTCCGGTGACGTCACGAGCCCCCTAGGCGCGCCCTAGGGGGACACCTAGCAGGCTTGTGCCCCCCCCCCCCGTGGCTCCTCTGCCCGACCTCTTTCGCCTATAAATTCCCAAAAATCCCAAAACCTTCAGAGAGAGCCACGAAAATACTTTTCCGCCGCCGCAAGCTTCTGTCTCCTCAAGATCCCATCTGGGGACCGTTCTGGTGCCCTGCCGGAGGGGGATTTGGACACGGAGGGCTTCTTCATCAACACCATTGCCTCTCCGATGATGCGTGAGTAGTTCACCACAGACCTTCGGGTCCATAGCTAGTAGCTAGATGGCTTCTTCTCTCTCTTGGATCTTCAATACAAAGTTCTCCATGATCTTCATGGAGATCTATCCGATGTAACTTTCTTTTGCGATGTGTTTGTCGAGATCCGATGAATTGTGGATATATGATCAGATTATCTATGAATATTATTTGAGTTTCCTCTGATTTCTTATATTCATGATTTCATATGCTTGTAATTCTCTTCGAGTTATGGGTTTCGTTTGACCAACTTGATCTATAATTCTTGCATTGGGAGAAGTGCTTGGTTTTGGGTTCATACCGTGCGGTGTCCTCACCCAATGACAGAAAGGGTAGCGAGGCACGCATCTCGCCATCAAGGGTGCAAAGATGGGGTTTATATCATATTGCATGAATTTATCCCTCTACATCATTTCATCTTGCTTAAGGCGTTACTCTAGTTGTTATGAACTTAATACACTAGATGCATGCTGGACAGTGGTCGATGTGTGGAGTAATAGTAGTAGATGCAGACAATATCGGTCTACTTGTCTCGGACGTGATGCCTATATGTATGATCATTGTCTTAGATATCGTCACGACTTTGCGCGATTCTATCAATTGCTCGACAGTAATTCGTTCACCCACCATAATACTTGCTATCATGAGAGAATCCTCTAGTGAACACTATGGCCCCCGGGTCTATTTTACATATCATATATTCAGATCTACATAAAAAAAGTACCTTTCTGCACTTTAACATATTTACCTTTCATCACTATCAGATCTCACCTTGAAATTAATCGTGAAGGGATTGACAACCCCTTTATCACGTTGGGTGCAAGTTTGTTTGTTTTTGCGCAGGTACATAGGTGCCTCATCTTGATACTCCTACTGGATTGATACCTTGGTTCTCAAACTGAGGGAAATACTTATCGCTACTTTGCTGCATCACCCTTTCCTCTTCAAGGGAAAAACCAACGCAAGCTCGAGAAGTAGCAAGAAAAATTTCTGGCGCCGTTGCCGGGGAGTATTCAAGTGAAGCATATCCAAGTAACTATCGCAAACTCATCTCTTGCATTTACATTACTTGCCATTTGCCTCTCGTTTTCCTCTCCCCCACTTCTAAAAAAAGAAAATTTACAAAAATATTTGCCTTTTTTCGTTCACCCTTTTCTTTTGCTTGCTTTCTATTTGCTTGTGTGCTTGTGTGCTTGCTAAGTCACCATGTCTGAAAACACTAAATTGTGTGACTTCTCGAATACTAATAACAATGATTTTATTAGTACTCCAATTGCTCCCGCCACTAGTGCGGAATTATATGAAATTAATGCTGCTTTGTTGAATATAGTTATGAAAGAGCAATTTCCGGCCTTCCTAGTGAAGATGTCACATCCCATCTTAATACCTTTATTGAGTTATGCGATATGCAAAAGAAGAAAGATGTGGATAATGATATGATTAAATTGAATCTATTTCCATTCTCATTACGAGATCGAGCAAAAACTTAGTTTTCATCTTTACCCAAAAATAGTATTGATTCATGGAACAAGTGTAAAGATGCCTTTATTTCCAAGTATTTTCCATCGGCTAAGATTATCTCTCTCCGTAATGATATCATGAATTTTAAGCAACTAGATCATGAACATGTTTCACAATCTTGGGACATAATGAAATTGATGATTAGAAATTGTCCCGCTCATGGCCTGAGTCTTTGGATGATTATACAAATTTTCTATGATGGTTTCAATTTTGCTTCTAGAAATATCTTGGATTCCGCCTCTGGTGGAACTTTTATGGAAATCACACTAGGAGAAGCTACAAAACTCCTAGATAATATCATGACAAATTATTCTCAATGGCACACTGAGAGGTCACCTACTAGTAAAAAAGTGCATGCTATAGAAGAAATTAACTCTTTGAGTGCTAAGATGGATGAGTTAATGAAGTTGTTTGCTAGTAAAAGTGCTCCTCTAGATCCAAATGATATGCCTTTATCTTCCTTGATTGAGAATTGCAATGAAAATCTGGATGTTAATTTTGTTGGTAGGAATAATTTTGGCAACAACAATGCTTATAGAGGTAACTTTAATCCTAGGCCTTTTCCTAGTAATCCCTCTAATAATTTTGGCAATTCCTACAACAATGCTCATGGAAATTATAATAAAATACCCTCTGATCTTGAGAGTAATATTAAGGAGTTCATTACTTCGCAAAAGATTTTCAATGCTTCCATAGAAGAAAAACTGCTTAAAATTGATGACTTGGCTAGGACTATTGATAGAATGTCTCTTGATATTGATGCTTTGAAATCGAGATGTGTTCCTCCCAAGATTAATATGGATGAAACTTTGAAAGCTATGCGTGTTTCCATGAATGAGAGTAAAGAAAGAACCGCCCAAATTCGTGCTAGACATGAATGGCTTAAAAAGGCGTGTTCTCGTGATGAGAATCACGAAGATCTTAAAGTGCTTGGCGTGACTCCTATTGAATCCTTGTTTTCTAATGTCAATCCTAATGAAGATGGGGCTAGATGTGAATCCACTTTGGTTGAGAAACGCCCCAATGATCCGGAGTCTATTTATCTTGATGCCAAAAATACAATAAGTGGAGTAGAGGATATCAAAACTTTGAGTAGTGATGAAATTACTACTTTGGATTTCAAGGAATTTAATTATGATAGTTACTCTTTGATTGCATGTATTTCCTTGATGCAATCGATGCTAAACTCTCCACATGCTTATAGCCAAAATAAGGCTTTTACCAATCATATCGTTGATGCTATGATGAAGTCTCTTGAAGAGAAACTTGAGTTGGAAATTTCTATTCCTAGAAAACTTCATGATGAGTGGGAACCTACTATAAAAATCAAGACCAAAAATTATGAATGCCATGCTTTCTGTGATTTGGGTGCTAGCGTTTCCACAATTCCAAAATCTTTATGTGATGCTCTAGGCTTCAATGAGATTGATGAGTGCTCTCTTAATTTACATCTTGCGGATTCTACTATTAAGAAACCTATGGGAAGGATCAATGATGTTCTCATTATTGCAAATAGGAACTATGTGCTCGTAGATTTCATTGTGCTTGATATTGATTGTAATCCGACATGTCCCATTATTCTTGGTAGACCTTTCCTTAGGACTATTGGTGTTGTTATTGATATGAAGGAAGGGAATATTAAATTCCAATTTCCATTAAATAAGGGCATGGAACAATTTCCTAGAAAGAAAATAAGATTGCCTTATGAATCCATTATGAGAGCTACTCATGGTTTGAGCACTAAAGATGACGATACTTGATCCTATTGCCTTATGCCTAGCTAAGGGCGTTAAACGATAGCGCTTGTTGGGAGGCAACCCAATGAATAAATTTATTTTTGCTTTTTACTTACTGTTTTGTTGAGTCCACACCATCATAATTCTGTTATGATTGTGTTTTTATGTTTTAATTAGTGTTTGTGCCAAGTAGAACCTTTATGATTAGTTTTGGTAATAGTTGTTTAATCATGCTGAAAAAGACAGAAACTTTGTGCTCACGAAACTATTGTTAATTCCTATTCAGAAAGAGATTTTGAGTTGATTATTTTTGCTTCTGATTGATATGCAAATTACCCTAATTGTCATAATTGTTCACAATTTTTTGTATAGTAGAGTTATCCGAAATATACAGATTACTACACAGTGTTCTGTTTTTGACAGATTATGTTTCTGTTGTGTTGATTACTTATTTTGATGAAACTATGGTTAGTATTGGGGGGTACGAGCCATGGAAAAGTGAAAATACAGTAATATAACATCAATATAAATGTAAATAAAGTTTACTACAGTACCTAAAAGGTCGGTAGTTTGTTTTCTTATGCTAATGATATCACGAGTTTCTGTTTAAGTTTTGTGTTGTGAAGTTTTCAAGTTTTGGGTGATGTTCTTATGGACAATGGAACAAAGAGTGGAAATAGATTAAGCTTGGGGATTCCCAATTCATCCCAAGCCAAACTCAAGGACACCAAAAATCCTAAGCTTGGGGATGCCCCGGGAAGGCATCCCCTCTTTCGTCTTCAATCCATCGGTAACGTTACTTGGAGCTATATTTTTATTCACCACATGATATGTGTTTTGGTTGGAGCGTCGTGTATTATAGGAGTCTTTGATTTTTGTTTTGTCACAATAATACTTGCTGCACACCTTTTTGAGAGGGACATCCACTCATCGTGAATATGTTAGAATACTCAATGAGCTTGACTTATATCTTTTGAGCTAGGCAATTTAGCTCCCATGAGCTTCACTTATATCATTTTGAGAGTGCTCTCTCTAAGTAACTTGGTAATTGGCGTGTGCTATGAAATTAGTCCTAAATATGATAGGCATCCAAAGAGGATATAATAAAAACTTTCATATTCAAGTGCATTGATTAGTATGAGAAGTTTGATTCCTCACAATTAGTTTTGAGATATGGATATGGTAATAGTAGAGTCATGTTAGTAGGGTGTTGTGAATCTAGAAATACTTGTGTTAAGGATAGTGATTCCCGTAGCATGCACGTATGGTGAACCGCTATGTTAGGAAGTCAAAGTATGATTGATTTATTGATTGTCATCCTTTGTGTGGTGGTCGGGATCGCGCGATGGTTAACACCTACCAACCCTTCCCCTAGGAGTATGCGTTTATCACTTTGTTTCGATTACTAATAAAACTTTCGCAATAAGTACATGAGTTCTTCATGACTAATGTGAATCCATTGTATAGATGCACTCTCACCTTCCACCATTGGTAGCCTCTCTAACGCTGTGCAACTTTCGCCGGTGCACAAACCCACCATATACCTTCCTCAAAAGAGCCACCATACCTACCTATTATGGCATTTTCATAGCCATTCCGAGATATATTGCCATGCAACTTCCACCGTTCCATCTCATGACATGTGCCGTCATTTTCATATTGCCATTGCATTATTGTAAGATAACTATCGAGATGTTTCAACGTCATACGCTAAGCTAGATCGTTGCACATCCCGGTACACTGCCGGAGGCATTTCATATAGAGTCATTATTGTTCTAAATATTGAGTTGGAAGTAAATAAAAGTGTGATGATCATCATTATTAGAGCATTGTCCCATGTGAGGAAATAAAAAAGAGGCCAAAGATGCCCACCAAAAAAATGAAATGAAAAACAAGAGGCCAAAGAGCCAAAAAAATGATGAGAGAAAAATAGAGAAGGGACAATACTACTATCTTTTTCCACACTTGTGCTTCAAAATAACACCATGTTCTTCATGATAGAGAGTCTCTTGTTTTGTCACTTTCATATACTAGTGGGAATTTTCATTATATAACTTGGCTTGTATATTACAATGACGGGTTTCCTCAAAATTGCCCTAGGTCTTCGTGAGCAAGCAAGTTGGGTGCACACCACTAGTTTTATTTTTGAGCTTTCATACACTTATAGCTCTAGTGCATCCGCTGCATGGCAATCCTTACTCATTCACATTGATATCTATTGATGGGCATCTCCATAATCCATTGATACGCTGAGTCAATGTGACCATCTCCTCCTTTTTGCCTCAGAACCTCCACCACACTCTATTCCACCTATAGTGCTATATACATGGCTCACGCTCATGTATTGTATGAGAGTTGAAAAAGTTTGAGAAAGTAAGAGTGTGAAAACAATTACTTGGCCAATATCGGGGTTGTGCATGATTTAAATTCGTTGTGTGGGGATGATGGAGCATAGCCAGACTATATGATTTTGTAGGGATAACTTTCTTTGGCCTTGTTATTTCAAAAGTTCATGATTACTTTGCTAGTATGCTTGAAGTATTATTGTTTTCATGTCAACATTAAACTATTGTTTTGAATCTTACGGATCTGAACATTCATGCCACAATAAAGAAGTTACAAATAACAAATATGTTAGGTAGCATTCCACATCAAAAATTCGGTCTTTATCACTTCCCTACTCGAGGACGAGCAGGAGTTAAGCTTGGGATGCTTGATACGTCTCCAACGTATCTATAATTTCTGATTGTTCCATGCTATTATATTATCAACTTGGGATGTATTATATGCATTTATATGCCATTTTATATAATTTTTGGGACTAACCTATTAACTCAGTGCCTAGTGCCAGTTTTTGTTTTTTCCGTGTTTTTGACCTTTTTCAAAAAAGACTATTAAATGGAGTCCAAACGGAATAAAACCCGCGGGATGATTTTTGCCATAACAGAAGATACACACATGACTTGAGAACCAAGGCAGGAGATCTCCGGGGAGGTCACGAGCCCCTAGGCGCGCCCTAGGGGGCGCCTAGCAGGCTCGTGCCCCCCCCCGTGGCTCCTCTGGCCTACCTCTTTCGCCTATAAATTCCCAAAAATCCCAAAACCTTCAGAGAGAGCCACGAAAATACTTTTCCACCACCGCAAGCTTTTGTCTCCGCGAGATCCGATCTGGGGACCGTTCCCGTGCCCTGCTGGAGGGGGATTCAGACACAAAGGGCTTCTTCATCAACACCATTGCCTCTCCAATGATGCGTGAGTAGTTCACCACAAACCTTCGGGTCCATAGCTAGTAGCTAGATGGCTTCTTATGTCTCTTGGATCTTCAATCCAAAGTTCTCCATGATCTTCATGGAGATCTATCCGATGTAACTTTGTTTTGCGGTGTGTTTGTCGAGATCCGATGAATTGTGGATTTATGATCATATTATCTATGAATATTATTTGAGTCTCCTTTGATTTCTTATATGCATGGTTTCATATCCTTGTAATTCTCTTTGAGTTATTGGTTTCGTTTGGCCAATTTGATCTATAATTCTTGCAATGGGAGAAGTGCTTGGTTTTGGGTTCATACCGTGTGGTGTCCTCACCCAGTGACAGAAAGGGTAGCGAGGCACTCATACGTCTCCAACGTATCTATAATTTTTGATGGTTTCATGCTATTATCTTGTCAAACTTTGGATGTTTTGCATGCCTTTTATTTATTTTCTAGGACTAACTTATTAATCTAGTGCCGAGTGCCAGTTCCTGTTTTTCCATGTTGTTGACCCCTTTCAGAGGAGATTTTGAAACGGAGTCCAAATGGAAGAAAATCCCCGAAAAGATTTTTTCTGGAACGGAAGAAGACCGGAGAGCTTGGGGGCCAAGCCAGAAGAGCCCCAGGGGCCCCACAAGCCCCCACCCCGCGGCCAGGGGGCGCGCCATGCAGGCTTGTGGGCCCCCTGGAGGTCCCCTGACCTAGATCTTGCGCCTATAATTTCCCAAATATTCCCAAAAAAATCAAGGGAGCATCGTAATTACTTTTCCGCCGCCGCAAGCTTCTATCTCCGCAATATCCCATCTGGGGCACATCCTGGTGCCCTGCCGGAGGGGGGATTCGTACACGGAGGGCTTCTCCATCAACACCATGACCTCTCCAATGATGCGTGAGTAGTTCACCAAAGACCTACGGGTCCATAGCTAGTAACTAGATGGCTTCTTCTCTCTCTTGTATCTTGAATACAAAGTTCTCCATGATCTTCATGGATATCTATCCGATGTAATCTTCTTTTGCGGTGTGTTTGTCGAGATTCGATGAATTGTGGATTTATGATCAGATTATCTATGAATCTTATTTGAGTTTCTTCTACTCTCTCTTATGCATGATTTCATATCCTTGTAATTCTCTTCGAGTTGTGGGTTTTGTCTGGCCAACTAGATCTATGATTCTTGCAATGGGAGAAGTGCTTAGTTTTGGGTTCATACCGTGCGGTGACCTCACCCAATGAGAGAAGGGGTAGCGAGGCACGTATCGTGTTGTTGCCATCAAGGGTAAAAAGATGGGGTTTTCATAATTGGTTTGAGATTATCCCTCTACATGATGTGATCTTGCTTAAAGCATTACTCTGTTCGTCATGAACTCAATACACTAGATGCATGCTGGATGGCGGTCGATGTGTGGAGTAATAGTAGTAGTTGCAGAAAGTATCGGTCTACTTATCTCGGACGTGATGCCCATATGCTAGATCATTGCCTTAGATATCGTCATGACTTTGCGCGATTCTATCAATTGCTCAACAGTAATTTGTTCACCCACCGTAATACTTGCTATTCTGAGAGAAGCCTCTAGTGAACACTATGGCCCCCAGGGTCTACTCCACACCATATTTTCAGCCTTACACTTGTTACTTCGCTGCACTTTCCGCCTTCAGATCTCACTTTGCAAACAATCTTGAAGGGGTTGACAACCCCTTTGAAGCGTTGGGTGCAAGCTTGTTTGTGTTTGCGCAGGTACTCTAGACTTGACGAGTGTCACATCCCTGGAACCCTAACCAAGGTTTAGCATTGTGCTCATATCTTCTTTGCAATGCATCCAAGAGAATTGCAATAAGATCAAAGCAAGTGGTGAAGCAAAACTCAAAAACCCTAGCCACTTCTCAAATTCAAAGAAATTCCAAACTTGTTAAAATCAATGAACCCAAAATGGCCTCAAGAAAATTTCAACTTTTCTGATAATTCATGAAAACAAATAATCAGGGAAGAAAACTATTTTTAAAACAGATTTGGCAATTTATTAAATTCAAAAGGCCACTGAATTCAAGTTTAAATTTGAATTTAAAAAACTTTTAAGTTTTCAAAAATGCTGGAAACTTCAGGAATGGTTGGAAATATTCCAACTAATATTCTGGTGTGTTCATAATATTTTTATAAACTATTTTGGAGCTGAAATAAATAGCAAATTAAAATAGTTAGCAAACCAGAAAGCAAAACAGAAAAAAATAGCAAAACCCCTACCTGTCGCTTACCTGGCCCAGGCCCAGCTCCCCCCTGTCGTCTTCCTCCTCGCCTCTGGGCAGCAGGAGGTGGCCCCCGCGACACCCTGTGCCTCCACGCAGCTCCCTGCGTGCCTGGACGTCTCGGTGCACTGGCAAGGCAAGGATAACCTTCCCGAGCACGATCATATCCATCCCCGCTACCCATTCCTCCTCTCTCCTCTCGGTTGCTTCGTTCCCCACCACCGCCATTGACAGGAGCTCGAGCTCGAGCTGCCCGAGCCTCTGGCCATAGGTTCTTCCCCCCGAGTGCTCCATTCGCTCCGCCTCGACAAGCTGGTCGTCCCTACCAAAGAAGAAGAACCCTCGAGCCCTGCAACGCCCTTGACACCGTCGTCTTCAAGCTTCGGCCGTCGGCGAGCTTCGTTGGATTCGTCGCCCACAGCGCCTCCCCGAGCCGTCTAAGCCTTCCACTGCCTTCACCGTGAGCTCGCGCTCATTTCCCCTCTTCTTCCCCTCGGTTTCGTGCACCCTAGCCACTAGACCGACGAGCCCGAGCTCCGGCCGTCGCTTCAGCTCGTCGGCGGTGACCTCCGGTCCTCCCCAGTCCTCCCCGAGGCCAGTACTGGATGAGGCCGAGCCTGGGGATCCTCCCAGTGCTCTCGGCCCTAGATCCCGAGCAACACAACCATCTCCGGCGACTCTCCGGCAAATATCCGCTGCGGATCTGGTCGCCGACGGCCAGTCTCCGGCAGGGGATAACCTGGCCTCGCTAATCCACGTTTAAAACACTAAGCCGTCACTGATAGTGGGCCCCAGACGCCAGTCAAACACAATCAGGGGCTGGTCAGCGCGGGGTTAACCCTGTGAGGCTGACCAGTGGGTCCCCCCTGTCAGGTTTGACCTGACGAGGTCGGCCGACGGCTGACGCCATGCTGACGTGGGCCTGACGCAATAAGTAGTTTTTCTGATTTAAAAGAATTCCAGAAAATGCCCAAAACTTCTAAAAATCATAGAAATTAATCTGTAACTCCAATGGAAATAATTTATATATGAAAAAGTATCAGAAAAATCCATGGAATCTAAATATGTCAGTTTCAAACATGTTTGAAAATGTTACTGGACCAAACATGTAAAATGATGAATAGGTTAAATTTAATAAATGCTTTGGAGTTGGAATTTGAAAATCATTTGAATTCCACTTCAAATGTTATGATCAAACAATGTTCAATCACAACCAGCAACTTAAAATATCATTCCCATGCATGTTAAAAACAAGTTGATCTGAGCATCAGGTCGAATCAATTAAAGTGGTATTCGAGAATACCTCGTTTGAAGTGATATTTGAATCTGATTTAAATCCACTTCAACCTAATAATGGTAGCTACATTAGCATCCCACCATGCATCTTCATGCCATGCTCATGCATCATTTTGTTGCATATGATTGTTATTGATTGATGTCATTTCTATCGGTAGGCTCCGCTCCTCCGGATTCCATCGAATATCCGACTGACGGATATTGTCCCTCTACTGAGCAACAAGGCAAGCAACCATTTTGATCATCCCGATAAATCCCATGTTCTTGCTCCTGCACTCACTTATTGCATTAGGATCAAATGCTTCAAATGCTTTTGCCACGTTAGTTGAACCCACTTCCTTTGCATGACCTGTCTTTGTCACAGTAAATAGCTGAACCTTGCAACCTAGCATACCTGGTAGTTGCTTGAGCCATGATGTGCCCTATCCTGCTATGCATGCTATGCTTAGAGTTGTGTATGGTCTGTCATCTGGGTGATGAACAGAATTGTGAGAATGTGTTCAGTAAGTAAAGGTTGTGTGTTGAACCTGATTTGGTAAAGGTACCGGTGAATGGCTATGTTGGAGTACATGGCGGGTTGTTTCATTGGAACCGTCCTTAGGAACTGAGTTCCGTGTATGTAATCCAGGACGAGATACTACCACATGCTGGGCCCTGAAATATGACCCCACTCGACTTATTAATCCCTTAGTACTCGGTCCAGGAGTTGCAAGTAGTTTCTGGTGTTTATAGTCATGCTGGAGGCCGTGCATAGCGCTGACCTGAGAGGTGGGCTGTGATGCGGTAGGCAGTGGCACGGTGTACCAAGTGGCACCCGGATGGTGGGCTTGGGAACCATGCACACATCGTTTGGGGCCGTGGCGGAAACCTCGGCCGGACTTCCGTGCGGGTTACCCTCACATAGGCGATAGACCTGGACTAAGTATTAGTGTGGTTAATGGTCGTGCCCGACTCCCTCGCTAGGCTTCCGCTTGAAGGTTGCCGAGGTGCATGACGTGCACATGGCGATAAGTGGCGAGAGCATGTGTGAAGAAGTACGCCCCTGTAGGGTTATGATCTATTCGAATAGCCGCGTCCGCGGATATGGACTACTTGGAGACATATGTTGTTCATAGATAACTTTAATGGCTACTCATAAAATTGTCAAGATAAGCGTGAGTGTCGTGGACGACATTTCTGTATGGAGGCGGAATGATTCCACGATGGAGTATTGTTGTGGTGTTAGTGGACTCGTGTGCGAGAAATCAATGTTGTCAAAATTATTTAAAAATGCAAGTTGTCTAGCCACGAGTCAAATGCTGGCTTTCCGCATGAAACCCCACAATTCCTTATTGATACATTGCATGAGTAGATAGTTATCCTAAAGTCTTGCTGAGTACCTCTGTACTCACGTTTGCTTAATAATTTGTTGCAGAGGTTGTTAATGACCCTAATGGAGGGTTCTACCTAGACATCGACGACGACGAGTAGCTGGTATCCCAGCTGCGATCTGGCCCTAGGGTGGGTCTGTAGTATAGTCAGGCCATGTGCCTTCTAGTTTCATCTGTCTGTACTCAGACAGTTTAATTACTTCCGCTGGCTTGTAACTTGAATGACTGTTATGATGGGTCGTGAGACCCCTACTGTGTAATATTATGTGTGAGGCTCTTCCGAGCCTTTTAAATAAAGCTTGTATGTTTATGGTTATGTTGTGATGCCATCGATGTATCTATCCATATTGATATGCCATGCGTACGTGTGGTGTACTTGATATGTATGGGGTTCGATTACCTAGCCGTAGGCTTTAGTAGCATTCCTTACAGGGAAATGCCCCTTTGTGATCCAACGAGCCATGGTAGTTCGCTACTGCTCCGGATTCATTGGTTGACCGGCATGTGTCCTTCTTAGCTGCTGTGTCTGTCCCCTTTGGGGAAATGTCACACGATGTAATGGAGTCCCTGTAGCTTGCTACGACTCGTCTACATTCGCTGGTGACCGACACCTGCTTTGTTGGGTCATGTGTGCTTGTCCCTGTGCGGAACTGATGCTTTGGTTTATGACCAGACATGTCAATCCGGGTTCTTTGTCATTGGATTGCTAGCGACACAATTGCATACGCGAGTCAAAAGGCGCAAACGGTCCCGGCTAAGGTAAGGCTGCAGCCGTGGGGATAACCGTGCGTGAGACCGCAAAGAGATGCGATGTGTTACAGGCTGGATTCCTATGGCTTAGGATCGGGGTCCCGATAGCGATACCCTCCTTCTGGATCGATACCTTGGTTCTCAAACTAAGGGAAATACTTACTGCTCCTATGCTGCATCACCCATTCCTATTCAAGGGAAAAAACCAACGCAACCCCAATCTCCGTCAAAGTGTCAATTTCTGGCATTGTTGTTTGAGAAGTAGCAGGCACGCATCGTGTTGTTGCCATCAAGGGTAAAAAGATGGGGTTTATATCATATTGCATGAATTTATCCCTCTACATCATGTCATCTTGCTTGAGGCGTTACTCCGTTTGTTATGAACTTAATACACTAGATGCATGTTGGATAGCAGTCGATGTGTGGAGTAGTAGGAGTAGATGCAGACAGTATCGGTCTACTTGTCTCGGACATGATGCCTATATGTATGATCATTGCCTTAGATATCGTCATGACTTTGCACAATTCTATCAATTGCTCGACAGTATATCGTTCACCCACCGTAATACTTGCTATCATGAGAGAAGCCTCTAGTGAACACTATGGCCCCCGGGTCTATTTTACATATCATATATCAAATACTTATTGCCACCTTGAAGCATCACCCTTTCCTCTTCAAGGGAAAAACCAACGCAAGCTCTGGAAGTAGCAACGTGCTCATGGGATAGTGTGTGTTGGTGCTAAAGGCAGAGGTGGGAGAGCTCGTGGACTTACTAGGATTGGTATGTGTGGATACCTACGAGGACCATTTCCGTATGTCACAACATTGATTTATCTTTTTCATGTTGTTTTTAGTGCTCCCTTCTATGTTAACCATGTACTATCATTATTTTACTAACTATTATGTTGCTATTTTTTTGTAGGTATGGCGGCGTCTCAACCCAACAAGGCATCAACAGAGTGGGTGGATGACAAGGATGCAGTCGGTGAGGACCAGGGGTTGTGGGAGAGGGCTACATTGAAGTTGAGAGAGGAGGACGCAGCCAAAGCGGAGAGAAAGAAGGAAGAGGAGAGGGAAGCGGCAAGGAAGGAGGAGCTTAAAATAACACTTGACTACTACAACTACCACAAGCGGATGAAGGGGGCACAAGAAGATGATGGAGAAACGTCAAAGGGACTTGATAGCAAACTATAAGAAGTTAACCGTAGAGAATGCAGCAAAGAGAGAGCGGGAGAATCAACGCTTCACGGAGAGGGTGATGAAATAGGCTTCAAAAATGCGCAAAAGGGAACAGGAAGAAGAAGAAGGGAAAGGGGCCTTGCTCGACACATAGAGTGTGTTGCTTCTTTACGTCATGCGCGCTTTCATCTTTGAACCTATTGTGTTGTTGAACCTTGTCCACTTGTGCGGTCTGTTATTTAGAACTTGTCTACTATGAAACTCCTCTATTATGAAACTCATGTATGTGTTGCTGGGATAAATTATGATTTGATATGCTCGATAATTTATGATGCCATATTATGTGCTAAATTATGATGTGGTTCTGATAAATTGTACCGTGGCTGTGATAAACTACACTGCAGTTTTGAGTGTGCGGCGCCTTAGACCTAGGCGTCACACATGCCAAATGGCGTGGCTCCCTTCCCATAGGCGTCACACATGTGAAACATAGTACTAACAGAGAGTGGCCACTTTGTGTGGTGCCTTACCCCTAGGCATGACACATGCCAAATGGTGTGGCGCCCTTCACTTAGGCGTCACACATGTGAAACACAGTAGCAACACAGACTGCCAGCTTTGTGTTGCGCCTTAGACCTAGGCATTGCACATGTGTGGCGCCCTTCACATAGGCGTTACACATGCAAAATTTCATGGAATGTCAACTTGAGATTAACATATAGCTATCTAACAAAGATTAACAAAAAATCCCATTCGAACCAGAGAATGACAACAAATAATAAGCTTAATATAATTTCATTACAACCAAAAGCTTGATTTCATGGTAATACAAGTTCATCAACCAGTTAAACCTAAGACAAACATTCTTGCTAGTTGAACAACTTAAAAGGTAGCTTCGTTCTCACAACACCGACAACACTACTACTTCGTTCATCGTGTCTTGTGGCCTCGTCCTGTCTTAGAAGGTAGCTCCGTTCTTACAACAGGCTACGGTTCCTCCAACTCATCCTCATCGTCATCGTCCATACCTCTCATCCTTGTCACGTCTTCTGTCATACGCGAGCCCTCAGAGACCAGATTCTTTCATTTGTTCGCATAGTCTTCCGGTAAGTACCGCTTAATTCCCCTCCTAGGCTTCAACAAGTAAGCTGAGCGTTGGAAAGCCTGCAATGTCATGTCATCCTGAACCTTCAATATGAAAATGGTATCATCATCATTTAGTGTGGTATGAAGAGTTGAAAGTGCAGATTCTATGATTGGTATGGCATACCTCTGGAGAGAACACATCATCCTCTAAATTAGCGGTTGAGGTCATGTCACCATCGTCCATACGATCTCCCGATGTATTTGAATCGTCTAGAGTGTTCCTATGGGATGAACCGGATCTCGATGATTAGAATATTCGGGGTCACGACAATGTTAAATGTTGGATAGGCGATGCAACTTATGGCCCTGTTTCTATAAGATTGAAAGATAAATGAGATATAGAATGTACCAAATGTTGCATTGCTCGAGAAATTGTGAATTATGACACAACACCTGGATGAAAAGTCAAAGTGCAGATTCTCCCTTTTTCCTTTATGTGTTGTGTCTAGAATAGCAACGGTTTCATCACCTTGTTTCTTGATCTCTTTGCGCTATGATCACACAAAAATGACATGTAAGACAAGCAAAGATGGGTAGTAATGTTCATAGATAACATAGGGGAGCACACTTACCACAAAGTTTAGAACTGCAGCAAAAGGCGTCTGATACCCTTCATGAATTGGCTTGTTGTACTCGCCATGGGAAAATTCATCGAATGAAGTCGGATCTTCCAATATGTCCTCCTGAAAATCCGGTGGACAAATCTCCACTCGAGTATTCTCCTGAAACCATCTCATGTAGTTGTTGAACGCAAGTGGACAATGCTCACGGACCTGGGTTCCTGGCGTACTCCTAGCTTCCTCCACACTTTGCTCGAACGTGGTGACATACTTCTTATGATGCTTATTCCAATCCTTGATCTTTTGCTGCCTCCTCCTATCTAACCTGTTTTTTACATACCTCATTATTCGCTCGCTCAACACTTAGCTGAAACAATATTCTTCATTGTGCCTGCTTTGTTACCAGTGAAGTTGTGCATCCGTGTCTACCCACTCCGGCGGGTGACCCTGAAACAACCCAAATTGATGCAACACACGATGTGGGAGATGAAACTCAACCGCCAAATTGCATATGAGTGGACAACACATTAGCCAAAGATGTTTTCCCTGCAAGCATATTTTATTGAGCTGGAACATGTGTGCATCACCAAAGCTTTCCCCGGTACCATATGGATACCATTCCACCTACAACACAACAAAAAAGGCACCATTCATTTTTTACTTTCATTTAGGGAGTCCGCTCAGTGTTGTTTACTTGCTCGGCGGTAAGCGAATCCATCTTGTTGGTGTATTGCTTGTACAATATATTCACATCGCTCGTCACTTCCGATACCACGTCCCACTTGTAAGCCCAGGTGGGAAGCCGTACAGGGTTGCCGTGGTCATCCCATGCCTTGAATATTACCTCTCTAGGGCGTCCAACAGGAAGGCGTTCCCAGCTACATACCGAAAGTAAGAGCATACAACCACCAATTCCTCCGTCTCTTGTGGACCTATGATAAGCTTCGTCCAACTACAAGTAAAGACAAACATGGATCAGTTAAGCGCAAAAGTATAAGCCAAACAAAAACTTACTATGAACAATTTATCACGTGCCGGTACACGTAGGCCAATACGGTCGACCCCCAGCTGAACTTTTTGTCAAAAACAGTCAGCGCCTTCAGCCACATCCATTGAGCATTCTTACCACTATAGTCAGTGAATATAGTCCTAGAGATAACATACCACATGTACATGCGAACATAAGTCTGGATCAAATCGTCATTGGCATCCTCAAGACAACGAGCAAAGTTGGTTGCAATCCAAGTGAAAGGAGCGCCAGCCGGGACTCTATCTTTCTTCCCTCCATCTTCTGCCTCTGGCTGTGGAGGTGACTGATACGTCCATTTTGCATCATGTTTTCATGTTGATATTTATAGTTTCTTTGGCTGTTATTTCACTTCATGGTACTATTCTTATGCCTTTCTCTCTTATTTTGCAAGGTTTACATGAAGAGGGAGAATGCCGACAACTGGAATTCTGGCCTGAAAGTGGAGCAAAGTTAAGATACCTATTCTGCGCAACTCGAAACGCCGTAAAAATCAACGAGGATTTTTTTCTCAATTTATCAAAAATACTGGGCCGAAGAAGTGCCAGAGGGGCACCAGGGGGTGCCCACAAGCCTGCACGACGTGGCCACCCCCCAGGCCGCGCCATGAGGGCTTGTGGCAGCCCACTGGCCCACTTGCTCCCCTCTTTTGCTATATGGAGGGTTTTGTCCAGGAAAAAAAATCAAGGAGGAGCTTTTTCGTGGTTTCGCCGCCGCCACGAGGCGGAACTTGAGCAGAACCAATCTAGAGCTCCGGCAGGACGATCCTGCCGGGGAAACTTCCCTCCCGGAGGGGGAAATCATCGCCATCGTCATCACCAACACTCCTCTCATCGGAGGGGAGTCGTCACCATCAACATCTTCATCAGCACCATCTCATCTCAAAACCCTAGTTCATCACTTGTAACCAATCTCCGTCTCGCGACTCCGATTGGTACTTGTAAGGTTGCTAGTAGTGTTGATTACTCTTTGTAGTTGATACTAGTTGGATTATTTGGTGGAAGAGTTTATGTTCAGATCCTTGATGCTACTCATTACCTCTTTGGTCATGGATATGATTATGCTTTGTGAGTAGTTACTTTTGTTCCTGAGGACATGGGATAAGTCATGCTAATAGTAGTCATGTGAATTTGGTATTCGTTCGACATTTTGATGTGTTGTATGTTGTTTTTCCTCTAGTGGTGTTATGTGAACGTCGACTACATAACGCTTCACCATTATTTGGGCCTAGAGGAATGCGTTCGGAAGAAGTAAGTAGATGATGGGTTGCTAGAGTGACAGAAGCTTCGACCCAAGTTTATGCGCTGCTTCGTAAGGGGCTGATTTGGATCCACTAGTTTAATGCTATGGTTAGACTTTGTCTTAATTCTTCTTTCATAGTTGCGGATGCTGGAGAGAGGGGTTAACCATAAGTGGGGCGCTTGTCCAAGTAAGGGCAGTACCCAAGCGCCGGTCCACCCACATATCAAACTATCAAAGTAACGAACGCGAATCATATGAACATGATGAAACTAGCATGACAGAAATTCCCGTGTGTCCTCAGGAGCGTTTTTCCTCCTATAAGACTTTGTCTAGGCTTGTCCCTTGCTACAAAAGGGATTGGGTCACTTTGCTGCACCGTTGCTACTTTTTTTACTTGTTGCTTGCAACGAATCATCTCACCACACAATCACTTGTTATCGATAATTTTAGTGCTTGCAGAAATTTCCTTGCTGAAAACCACTTGTCAGATCCTTCTGCTCCTCGTTGGGTTTGACACTCTTACTTATCAAAAGGACTACGATTGATCCCCTATATTCGTGGGTCATCAAGACTCTTTTCTGGCGCCTTTGCCGGGGAGTGAAGCGCCTTTGGTAAGTGTAAGTTGGTAAGGATACATTCATATAGTGTGCTGAAATTTATTGTCACTTGTCACTATGGATACTAATCCTTTGAGGGGCTTGTTCGGGCTATCTTCACCTCGAACGGAAGCACAAAGAGTTGCTCCTCAACCTGCTGCACCTACTGAAAATATTTGCTTTGAATTTCCTTCGGGTATGCTTGAGAAACTGCTCGCTAATCCTTTTACAAGAGATGGAACATCACATCCAGACTTGCATCTAATCTATGTAGATGAAGTTTGTGGTTTATTTAAGCTTGCTGGTGTGCCCGAGGATGAGGTCAAAAAGAAGGTCTTTCCTTTATCTTTGAAGGATAAGGCGTTGACATGGTATAGGCTATGTGATGATACTGGATCATCGGACTACAATCGGTTGAAATTAGAATTTCATCAAAAGTTTTATCCTATGTATTTAGTACATCGTGATCGGAATTATATTTACAATTTTTGGCCTCGTGACAGAGAAAGCATCGCTCAAGCTTGGGGGAGGCTTAAATCAATGCTATATTCATGCCCCAACCATGAGCTCTCGAGAGAAATTATCATTCAGAACTTCTATGCTCGGCTTTCTCATGATGATCGCACCATGCTTAACACTTCTTGTACCGGTTCTTTTATGAAGATAGATATTGACTTCAAATAGAATTTATTGGTGAGAATTAAACGCAACTCTGAAGATTGGGAGCTTGAAGAAGGTAAGGAGTCAATTATGAATTTTGCATTTGATTGCGTTAAATCCTTTGTTGCGACAAATAATTTTTGTGACTTTAGCGCTAAGTGTGGACTTGACTCTGAGATAGTAGCTTCATTGTGTGAATCCTTTGCTGCTCATATTGATCTCCCCAAAGAGAAGTGGTCTAAATTTCATCCTCCTTTAGAAGTCAATGTAGTTAAACCCACTCCAGTTGAAGAGAAAGTCATTGCCTATAATGATCATGTTGTTCCCAGTGCTTACATTGAGAAACCACCTTTCCCTGTTAGGATAAAGGATCATTCTAAAGCTTCAACTGTGATACGTAGAGGCTATATTAGAACACCTACACCCCCTGAGCAAATTAGAGTTGAACCTAGCATTGCTATTATCAAAGATCTTCTGTCTGAAGAAGTTGAGGGACATAATATTCACTTCTGTTAAGATAGGAGATCATTGTTATCATGGTTTATGTGACGTGGGTGCTAGTGTTAGTGCAATACCTCAATCCTTATACGATGAAATCCAAGATGAGATTGCACCTGTTGAGATAGAGCCCATTGATGTTACTATTCAGCTTGCCAATAGAGATACTATCTTCCATGTGGGAATTGTTAGGGATGTTAAAGTCTTGTGTGGTAAAACGAAGTATCCTCCTGATTTCCTCGTTCTTGCTAACGCACAAGATAGCTTTTGTCCCATCATATTTGGCAGACCCTTCCTCAATACCGTCAATTCTCATATTGACTGTGAGAAGCAAACTGTCACTGTTGGCTTTGAAGGTGTGTCACATGAGTTCAATTTCTCCAAGTTTGGTAGACAACCTCATGCAAAGGAGTGCCTAGTAAGGATGAAACTATTGCCTTAGCTTCTATTGTCGTGCCTCCTACTGATCCTTTAGAGCAATACTTGATTGAGCATGAAAATGATATGCATATGGATGAAAGGGATGAGATAAATAGAGTTGTCTTAGAACAATATCCTATCCTTAAGAATAACTTGCCTATTGAACTGCTTGGTGATCCACCCCCACCAAAGGGTGATCCTATGTTCGAGCTTAAACAGTTGCCTGATACTCTTAAGTATGCTTATCTTGATGAAAAGGAGATATATCCTGTTATTATTAGTGCTAGCCTCACAGAGCATGAAGAAAAGAAGTTACTAAAAACTCTGAGGAAGCACCGTGTTGCTATCGGATCTACTCTTGATGATCTTAAGGGCATTAGTCCCACTCTATGCCAGCACAAGATCAAAACTGATCCTGATTCCAAGCCAGTTGCTGATCATCAACGGAGATTAAATCCTAAGATGAAAGAGGTAGTAAGAAAAGAAATACTAAAGCTCCTGGAAGCAGGTATTATCTATCATGTTTCTCATAGTGATTGGGTAAGTCCGGTGCATTGCGTCCCTAAGAAGGGAGGCATTACCATTGTCCCTAATGATAAGGATGAATTGATCCCACAGAGGATTATTACTAGCTATAGGATGGTGATCGATTTTAGGAAATTGAAGAAAGCCACTAGGAAAGATCATTACCCTTTGCCTTTTATCGACCAAATGCTAGAAAGGCTGTCCAAACACACACACTTCTGCTTTCTAGACGGATATTCTGGTTTCTCCCAAATACCAGTTGCACAATCTGATCAGGAGAAAACCACTTTCACCTGCCCTTTTGGTACCTTTGCTTATAGACGTATGCCTTTTGGCTTGTGTAATGTACCTGCCACCTTTCAAAGATGTATGATGGCTATATTCCCTGACTTTTGTGAAAAGATTGTTGAGGTTTTCATGGATGACTTCTCTGTTTATGGGTCTTCTTTTGAAGATTGCCTCAACAACCTTGATCGAGTCTTGCAGAGATGTAGAGACACCAATCTTGTCTTGAATTGGGAGAAGTGCCACTTTAGTTAATGAAGGCATCGTCTTAGGACATCAAATTTCCAAAAGAGGTATTGAAGTCAATAAGGCTAAGGTTGATGCAATCGAGAAAATGCCATACCCCACAGATATCAAAGTTTCCTTGGTCATGCTAAAGACTTCTCTAAGATTTCTAGGCCTCTTACCAATCTCTTACAAAAGGATATTCCTTTTGTTTTTTATGATGATTGTGAGGAAGCCTTCGAAATACTTAAGAGGGCTTTGATAACTGCACCTATTGTTCAACCACCTGATTGGAATTTGCCTTTTGAGATCATGTGTGACGCTAGTGATTATGATGTTGGTGCTGTTCTAGGGCAAAGAGTTGATAAGAAGTTGAATGTTATTCACTACGCTAGTAAAAATCTAGACAGTGCCCAGAGAAACTATGCTACTACGGAGAAGGAATTTTTAGCAGTCGTGTTTGCATGTGAAAAGTTCAGGTCTTACATAGTTGATTCCAAAGTCATTATTCACACTGATCATGCTGCTATTAAGTAACTCATGGAGAAGAAGGACGCTACACCTAGACTTATCAGATGGGTTCTCTTGCTACAAGAATTTGATTTGCACGTTGTCGACAGAAAGGTGTTGATAACCAGTAGCAGATAACTTGTCTAGGTTGGAGAACAATCTTGATGACCCACAACCTATTGATGATAGCTTTCCCGGTGAGCAACTGAATGTCATCAATGCTTCACGTAGTGCACCGTGGTATGCTGATTATGCGAACTATATTGTTGCCAAATACAGACCACCTAGTTTCACGTACCAGCAAAAGAAGAAATTCTTCTTTGACTTGAGACATTACTTTTGGGATGATCCTCACCTTTATAAGGAAGGAGTAGATGGTGTTATTAGACGTTGTGTACCTGAACATGAACAGGGACATATCCTACAGAAGTGTCACTCCGAGGCCTACGGAGGACACCATGCGGGAGATAGAACTGCACACAAGGTATTGCAATCAGGTTTCTATTGACCCACTCTCTTCAAGGATGCCCGTAAGTTTGTCTTGTCTTGTGACGAATGTCAAAGAATAGGTAATATTAGCAAACGTCAGGAAATGCCTATGAACTATTCACTTGTCATTGAACCATTTGATGTTTGGGGCTTTGATTATATGGGACCTTTTCCAAAATCCAATGGGTATACTCACATCTTAGTTGCTGTTGATTATGTCACTAAGTGGGTAGAAGCTATCCCCACTAGTAGTGTTGATCACAACACCTCTATCAAGATGCTTAAAGAAGTTATCTTCCCTAGATTTGGAGTCCCTAGATATCTAATGACCGATGATGGTTCACACTTCATTCATGGTGCTTTCCGTAAACCGCTTGCTAACTACGATGTCAACCATAGAATTGCGTCTCCCTACCATCCTCAGTCTAGTGGTCAAGTAGAGCTAAGCAACAGAGAGATTAAACTAATTCTGCAAAAGACTGTCAACAGGTCTAGAAAGAATTGGTCTAAGAAGCTCGATGATGCACTATGGGCTTATAGAACTGCCTATAAGAATCCCATGGGCATGTCTCCGTACAAAATGGTGTACGGTAAAGATGTCATTTACCTCTTGAGCTAGAGCATAAAGCTTATTGGGCAATAAAAGAACTCAACTTTGATTTCAAACTTGCCGGTGAGAAGAGGTTATTTGATATTAGCTCGCTTGATGAGTGGAGAACTCAGGCATATGAGAATGCCAAGCTGTTCAAAGAGAAGGTTAACAGGTGGCATGATAAGAGGATACAAAAGCGTGAGTTCAATGTAGGTGATTATGTCTTGCTATATAACTCTCGTTTAAGATTCTTTACAGGCAAGCTTCTCTCTAAATTGGAAGGTCCCTATGTTGTTGAGGAAGTATATCGTTCCGGTGCTATCAAGATCAACAACATGGAAGGTAATTGTCCGAGAGTTGTAAATGGGCAGAGAATCAAGCATTATTTCTCAGGTACTCCCATAAATGTTGAAAGCAATATCATCAATACCATAACTCTGGAAGAATACCTAAGGGATATTTATCAGCCTGTTTCAGACTCCGAAAACGAAGAGGTATGTGATTCGGTAAGAAAACAGAGTCCAAAACTTTTGCAGTAGGAAATTTTCTCCGTTTTGGAATATTTGAAAAAATACAAAAATTAGAAGTAGTCCGGAAAATGAGCGAGGAGGCGACAAGCCTGCACGGCGCGGGCCCACCCTCTAGCCGCGCCATGAGGGCTTGTGGCCACCTCGTGCGCCTCTCGAACTCCATTTTCGTGCGGGTTACTCCTTCTGGTCTGAAAATAATAATTATATATACTTCCGTTTGGTATGACCCCTGCATCATGCAGATTTCCTCAGTTTTTCGTTTCGAGCCTGTTTTCTGCCGCAGATTTAGGTCAAGGCCTCTGCAACAACTCCACCACCATCACCACCAAAGGAAGACAACTGAGCATTGGTATGGGCAATCCCCTTGGCTTGTGCCAAGCTTGGGGGAGTTGCCCCGGTATCGTATCACCATCACATCTTTTACCTTTACCTTTGTTTTAGTTTTCCTTTTCAGTTTTCTCTTTCTCTAGTATATCAAAATTCTTAGTGTTTTAGTCTTTAGTTTTGCTTTGTGTCACCCCCGATGTATTCGAGCTCATGAGCCATATAATAAAGAGTGTCTTAGTTGAAGGGCTTTGCCTCTTGCCATGATCAAAAGAGTTAGAATAGAACAAAAGCATGAAAGATCATGTAATGATCGTATGGGAAGTGATGGCTTCACATATAAAAAGAATGAGGATTTAAACTTGTTGAGGATAGGCAAACGCAGACGTTGGTCATGGTTGCAATTAATAGGAAGTGATAAAGAAGGAGAGGTTCACATATAAATATATCATTTGTGACACCATCTATGATTGTGAACACCACCTATCTTGTACCTTTACTTTTTGCCCCTGAAAGAGTCATGGTGATCTTCACCAATTCCTTATTTCGCCTTTATCTTGGCTACCATCATATGCTTGGGAAAGATCTATATTCATATGTCAACTTGGAGGTAAGTATTCATGAATTATTATTGTTGACATTACCCTTGAGGTAAGCAGTTGGGAGGCAAAACTGTAAGCCCCTATCTTTCTCTCTGTCCAGCTGAAACTTTGATCTCATGAGTACCACGTGAGTTGTAGCAATTGTAGAGAACGAAAGAATGATTGAGTATGTGGATTTTCTTTACAAGCTCTTATTTGACTCTTTCTGATGTTGTGATAAATTGCAATTGCTTCAATGACTAAAGGCTATCGGTTGTTACTTCTCGGTAAGGTTCTTGATACATGCTTCACTTTGTGAAGAAATTATCACTTTAGCATGAGAGATTATATGTTGGTATTGCTGTTCTGATCTTGATCATGATGCATGCATGTTCGTATCTTGTTTTGTCGACACCTCTCTCCCTAAACATGTGGACATATTTACTGAGCTCGGCTTTCACTTGAGGACAAGCGAGGTCTAAGCTTGGCGGAGTTGATACGTCCATTTTGCATCATGTTTTCATGTTGATATTTATCGCTTCTTTGGCTGTTATTTCACTTCACGGTACTATTCTTATGCCTTTTCTCTCTTATTTTGCAAGGTTTACATGAAGAGGGGGAATGCCGGCAACTGGAATTCTGGCGCGAAAGTGGAGCAAACTTGAGATACCTATTATGCGCAACTCCAAACGCCGTAAAAATCAACGAGGATTTTTTTCCCGATTTATCAAAAATACTGGGCCGAAGAAGTGCAAAAGGGGCACCAGGGGGTGCCCACAAGCCTCCACGGCGCGGCCACCCCCCCAGGCCACGCCATGAGGGCTTGTGGGCAGCCCACTGGCCCACTTTCTCCCCTCTTTTTCTATATGGAGGGTTTCGTCCAGGAAAAAAAATCAAGGAGGAGCTTTTTCGTGGTTTCGCCGCCACCACGAGGCGGAACTTGAGCAGAACCAATCTAGAGCTCCGGCAGGACGATCCTGCAGGGGAAACTTCCCTCCCGGAGGGGGAAATCGTCGCCATCGTCATCACCAACACTCCTCTCGTCGGAGGGGACTCGTCACCATCAACATCTTCATCAGCACCATCTCATCTCCAAACCCTAGTTCATCACTTCTAACCAATCTCCGTCTCGCGACTCCGATTGGTACTTGTAAGGTTGCTAGTAGTGTTGATTACTCTTTGTAGTTGATGCTAGTTGGATTATTTGGTGGAAGAGTTTATGTTCATATCCTTGATGCTACTCATTACCTCTCTGGTCATGGATATGATTATGCTTTGTGAGTAGTTACTTTTGTTCCTGAGGACATGGGATAAGTCATGCTAATAGTAGTCGTGTGAATTTGGTATTCGTTCGATATTTTGATGTGTTGTATGTTGTTTTTCCTCTAGTGGTGTTATGTGAACATCGACTACATAACACTTCACCATTATTTGGGCCTAGAGGAAGGCGTTCGGAAGTAGTAAGTAGATGATGGTTTGCTAGAGTGACAGAAGCTTAAACCCTAGTTTATGCGCTGCTTCGTAAGGGGCTGATTTGGATCCACTAGTTTAATGCTATGGTTAGACTTTGTCTTAATTCTTATTTCGTAGTTGCGGATGCTTGCGAGAGGGGTTAACCATAAGTGGGACGCTTGTCCAAGTAAGGGCAGTACCCAAGCGCCGGTCCACCCACATATCAAACTATCAAAGTAACGAACATGAATCATATGAACATGATGAAACTAGCATGACAGAAATTCCCGTGTGTCCTCGGGAGCGTTTTTCCTCCTATAAGACTTTGTCCAGGCTTGTCCCTTGCTACAAAAGGGATTGGGTCACTTTGCTGCACCGTTGCTACTTTTTTTACTTGTTGCTTGCTACGAATCATCTCACCACACAATCACTTGTTACCGATAATTTCAGTGGTTGCAGATATTTCCTTGCTGAAAACCACTTGTCAGATCCTTCTGCTCCTCGTTGGGTTCGACACTCTTACTTATCGAAAGGACTACGATTGATCCCCTATACTTGTGGGTCATCAGTGACATACCAATAAGGGCCTCCATCCCTTAGAATCAGTGCTCATACAAAGAGGCTTCCCCTCGATTGGAAGTGCGGTGATCATGAAAACATCTTGAAGAGTCACGGTCATCTCTCCAGTCCGGAGGTAAAAACTATGGGTCTTCGGCCTCCACTGATCTGTAAGTACAGTGATTGCCACAACGTTCAGGTTGGGTGTTGACCGGCTCACAAACTGAATGAATGGAAGGAGTCATGTCATCTCGATGTATGGTGTGTACCGCTCATCGTATGACATGACAGTCGATGCCCCGTGAGACCAAATCTTCAATGGCATAAGCTTCTGCAAACATAGAAGTGATATGATTACGGTTTGATATTTTTAAAGAAATACATGATTTTTTAAGATAATAGTATGATGTATTTACCATCCGCTTCTCCGACATCAAGTAGACCCGGTGTTCAATGTCATAGGCATCATTCAAAAGCCACATCATCCTACATATTGCAAGAAAAATCAACTAAGTTCTCATATATATTCATCATCTACTCATATAGGAATAGTCATTGACTCATCTACATATTACAAAAAAATACAAATAACTTCAAAAGAAACACCATCTAGTCATATAGGAATAGTCATCTAGTTATCTACATATTACAAAAAATAATACAACTAACTTCAAAAGCCACACCATCTACTCATATAGGAATAGTCATCTACTCATCTACATATTACAAAAAAATACAACTAACGTCAAAAGCCACACCATCTACTCATCTAGGAATCCTAAGTACTCATTACAACTAACTTTTCATATATATTTCGAATCCAAGCAGAACATGGCTCTCAGCCAAACTAATACAAATCTAGAAAATTTGCAATATTATTTGGATTGAAAGATGGGAAACGGAAGAGATTACCTTCTAGACCAATTTGGGGTATAAATCCACGGAGGAAATCCACATATCTGGAGGATTTGGAAGAGAGGATTAGGAGGACGAGATGAGGCAGCCACCGCCACGCTCTCGGAGGAAGAAAATGAGTGGGGTGGGGGTGGGGGAGGGCTGACCCGTGGCTGGATAATTCAGGGTGTGGCACCTATGCGCTCGGCACCACACTACCGCAAGTGCAACGCGTGAGGCTTATGCGTCACACTGCTGGGGGTGCGGTGGCGTCGGACGCCAACATGGACGGGGGTGTGGCACCTATGGTTAAGGCGTCACATAGTGTAGTGTAGCGCCTATGTGTCGGGCGCCACACAAAAGGGTCAGCTCAGCGAAAAAAATTCAAACACGGTCCAGTTTGTGAAATTTTTCACCCCATGGGTCAGATTTGTCGATTTTGCCTCCTGATCACAACCTTAGCAGCCAACAAGGTTGTACCCACAGTTAGGCCTACCCACGGTGCGTGCAGAATGCTCATGCAGTTAGAGCATCTATAGCCACATGGACTAATTCTACCATTCAAACGTCTGCAAACGTCGTGACCGTGATGGGCTAATTTGATCCCTTAAAAGTTTGTGGACATGCCTCGGCCGTTCGCGAGTACTGATTGGATACGCCTTATATTTTCCTCTTTACATCCGTACATCTCTTCTCCAACGCCTTTATCCATATTACACATGCAACATAATGAGATACTCTACGTAATCAAACAATGGACAACAAATTTGGTTGTAAATGAACAATCAAATGGACACAACAAAATCGGCTGTAAACAAACAATCAAATGCATGCAACAAATTAAAACCAAGCATTTTCCCAATTTTAATGGTTGGCAATTTTTAGCAATTATAGCAAGTCAAACACACCCTACACATGCAAGTCTACGAGTATAGCAGCAAAAAGTAAAGACATGCACATGTAAAGGAGTAGAGTTTAGGAAGATCAAACGCAAAGATTGACACAATGATTTTTGGCGTGGTTCCGATAGGTGGTGCTATCGTACATCCACGTTGATGGAGACTTCAATCCACGGAGGGTAACAGCCGTGTGAGTCCACGGAGGGCTCAACCCACAAAGGGTCCATGGAGAAGCAACCTTGTCTATTCCCTCACGACTTACGTCCACGAAGGACTAGCCTCACTCGGGGTAGATCTTCACGAAGTAGGCGATCCTCTTGCCCTTACAAACTTCTTGGTTCAACTCCACAACACGAAGTAGGAGGCTCCCAAGTGACACCTACCAATCTAGGAGACACCACTCTCCAAAAGGTAATAGATGTGGTAGTATGATGAACTCGTCGCTCTTGTGCTTCAAAACATAGTCTCCACAACAACCAATCACTCTCTCACAAATTTGGCTTCGGTAGAAGAGTCTGATTGGATGAAAAGCAACTTGGGGAGGCTAGAAATCAAGATTCATATGGTAGGAATGGAATATCTTGATCTCAACACATGAGTAGCTGGTTCTCTCCCAGAAAAATGAATATGGCAAGTGTTGGGTCATTCTGAGTGCTTCCTCTGCGAGTGAGAGGTGGTGCAGGGGTATATATAGGCATCTCCAAAAATTACAAGTGTTATAACTGTTGGGAACGTAGCATGGGAAACAAAAAATTGCCTACGCACACGCAATACCTATCCATGCTGATGATCATCTACGAGAGGAGAGATTAAATCTACATACCCTTGTAGATCTCTAAGCGGAAGCGTATATAACACGGTTGATGTAGTGGAACATATTCACTATCCAAATCGCAGCCCGTCTCGCGATCTCATCACGATCCGTCCCGCGATCCCATCATGATCCATCCCGATCTAGTGCTGAACGGACGACACCTCCACGTTCAACACACGTACAACTCGATGACGATCTCCACCTTCTTGATCCAGCAAGAGGGGGCGGAGAGGTATATGAGTTCTCCAGCACGGCGGTGTGGTGGTGGTGGTGGTGGAACTATTCCAGCATGGCTTCGCCTAAGCACTGCTGAAACTAGACTAGAGGAGAAACAGATCTAGATGAAATAGAGGGAGCACGTGGCAATTAGGGTTAGCCCTCACAGCCTCTAGTATATATAGGAGGAGGAGGGGAGAGGAGGCAGCCTTGGCCTCGACTCCAAGGAGGTTCAGCCGAGCCAACAAGGGAGGAATCCACCTCCCACAATGGAGGTGGAATCCTATTAGGACTCCTTCCTAATTTGGCCTTTTTGCGTTTTCCTTTATCCTTTTTTGCATGGGCCCTTGATAGAGACTTATTCCAGCCCACCAGTGGCTGGCCCACCTCCTCTCATAGCCCATGAGCCCCTTGGGTCCTCGCACCCCTCCCGGTGGTCCCCCGGCACCCTCCCGGCACTCCTCGTACACTACCAATGAGCCTAAAACTTTTTCGATGACCAAAACAGAACTTCCTATATATCAATATTTACCTCTGGACCAATCCAGAGCTCCTCGTGATGTCTAGGATCTCATTCGGGACTCCGAAGAACCTTCGGTTACAAACACCTATAACTCAACTATACCAAAATGTCACCGAACCTTAAGTGTGCACACCCTGCGGATTCGAGAACTATGCAGACATGACCGAGACACCAATACGGTCAATAAGCAATAGCGGGACCTGGATGACCATATTGGCTCCTGCATATTCTATGAAGATATCTATCGGTTGAACCTCTATGTCAAGGATTCAGTTAATCCCGTATGTTGTTCCCTTTGTCCTTCGGTATGTTAGTTGCCCGAGATTCGATCATCGGTATCTCCATACCTAGTTCAATCTCATTACTAGCAAGTCTATTTACTCGTTTATTAATACAAGATCTCGTGGCTAACTCCTTAGTCACATTGCTTGCAAGGCTTATTGTGATGTTGTATTACCGAGTGGGTCCCGAGATACCTCTCTGTCATACGGAGTGACAAATCCTAGTCTTGATCCATGCCAACCCAACAGACACCTTCGGAGATACCTGTAGAGAACCTTTATAGTCACCCAGTTATGTTGTGACGTTTTATACACATAAGGTATTCCTCTGGTGTCGGGGAGTTGCATGATCTCATGCTCATAGGAACAGATACATTGACATGCACAAAACAGTAGCAATAAACTGACACGGTCATATGATATGCTCATAGTTTGGGTCTTGTCCATCACATCATTCTCCTAATGATGTGATCTCATAATTAAGTGACAACACTTGTCTATGGCTAGGAAACCTTGACCATCTTTGATCAACGAGCTAGTCAACTAGAGGCTTTATTAGGAACAGTGTTTTGTCTATGTATTCATACATGTATTCTAGTTTCCAATCAATACAATTATAGCATGGATAATAAACGATTATCATGAATAAGGAAATATAATAATAACCAATTTATTATTTTCTCTAGGGCATATTTCCAACAGTCTCCCACTTGTACTAGAGTCAATAATCAAGTTCACATCACTATGTGATTGTAATGAATCTAACACCCATACAGTTCTGGAGTTTGATCATCTCTTGCTTGTGACAGAGGTTTTTAGTAAACGAGCATGAACCTTCCCGATTTGTATGTGCTTTAGAAATCTCTACGTCATCCTGTAGGTGATGCTACCAACGTGCATTTGGAACTATTCCAAATGACTGCTCCACTATACAAATCCGGTTTACTTCTCAAAGTTATCCGAATTAGTGTCAAAGCTTGCATCAACGTAACCCTTTACGACGAACTCTTTTATCACCTCCATGATCGAGAAAAAAATCCTTAGTCCACTAATTAATAAGGATAACTTTTGACCGATGTCCAGTAATCCACTCCTGGATCACTTTCGTACCCCTTGACAGATTCATGGCAAGGCACACATCAGGTGCGGTACACAACATAGCATACTATAGAGCCTACGGCTAATGCATAGGGGATGAACTTCGTCCTTTCTCTTTCTTCTGTTGTGGTCGGGCTTTGAGTCTTACTCAAATTGACACCTTACAAAACAGCTAAGAACTCCTTCTTTGACGTTATATTTTGAACTCCTTCAAAAACTTGTCAAGGCATGCATTTCGTTGAAAGTTTTACCAAGCGTCTTGATCTATCTCTATAGATCTTGATGCTCAATATTCAAGTAGCTCAATCCAGGTTTTGCTCTGAAAACACCTTTTCAAACAATCCTATATGCTTTCAGAAATTCACTCATGTCAACCAACAATATGTCAACCACATATACTCATCAGAAATTCACTCACTTCCTTGGAAATACAAGAACTTTGTATAAACCCTAAAGCTTTGATCATCTTATCAAAGCGTATATTCCAACTCGGAGATGCTTACTTCAGTCCTTAGAAGGATAGCTGGAGCTTGCATACTTGTTAGCATCCTTAGGATCGACAAAACCTTCTGGTTGTATCACATACAACCTTTTCTCAAGGAAACCGTCGAGGAAACAATGTTTTTGACATCCATCTACAAGATTTCATAATTGAAAATTGCAGCAACTGCTAACATAAATCCAACACACTTTTAGCATCGCTACGAGTGCGAAAGTCTGATCGTAGTCAACTCTTCGAACTTGTCGGAAACCTCTTTGCAACAAGTCGAGCTTTATTAAATGGTGACATTCACCATCATTGTCTGTCTTCCTTTTAAAGATCCATATGTACTCAATAGTCTCACCACCATCAGGTAGTTCTTCCAAAGTCCATACTTTGTTTTACACATGGATCCTCTCTTGGATTTCATGGCCTCCAACCATTTGTCGAATCCGGGCCTACCATCACTTCTCCATAGCTCATAGGTTCATCGTTGTCCAGCAACATGACCTCCAAGACAGGATTACCGTGCCACTCTAGAGCAGCGCGTATCCTTGTCGACCTACGAGGTTTGGTAGTAACTTGATCTGAAGCTTCATGATCACCATCATTGGCTTCCACTTCAACTGGTGTAGGCGCCACAAGAACAGCTTCCTCCGTCCTTCTACTCTTTGGTTGAAGTGTTGGTTTCGTAACCTCATCAAGTTTCATCATCCTCCCACTCAATTGTTTCGAGAGAAACTCTTTCTCGAGAAAGGACCCGTTTTCTGAAACAAACACTTTGCTTCTCGATCAGAGATAGGAGGTATACCCAACTATTTTGGGTATCCTATGAAGATGCTTTTCTCCGCTTTGGGTTCGATCTTATCAGGCCGAAGCCTTTGGACATAAGCATCGTAGCCCCAAACTTTTAAGAAACAACAACTTAGGTTTCTCCAAACCATAGTTCATATGGTGTCATCTCAACGGAATTATGTGGTGCCCTATTTAAAGTGAATGTTGTTGTCTGTAATGCATAACCCCAAAACGATAGTGGTAATTCAATAAGAGACATCATAATATGCACACCATCACATAGGGTGCGGCTATGACGTTCGGACACACCATCACACTATGGTGTTCCATGTGGCATTAGGTGTGATACAATTTTCACATAGCCTTAAATGTATACCAAACTCGCAACTCAGATATTTACCTCCACGATCACATCGTAGACATATTATCCTTTTGTCACGACGATGTTCAACTTCACTCTGAAATTGCTTGAACCTTTCAATAATTCAGGCTTGTGTTTCATCAAGTAAATATACCAATATCTACTCAAATCATGTGTGAAGTAAGAACGTAAAGATATCCACTACGTGCCTCAGCACTCATTGGACTGCATACATCAAAATGCATTACTTCCAATAAGTTACTTTCTTATTCCATCTCAATGGAAAACGAGGCCTTCAGTCATCTTACCCATGTGGCATGATTTGCGTGCCTCAAGTTATTCAAAATCAAGTGAGTCCAAACGGTCCATATGCATGGAGTTTCTTGATGCTTTTTCACCAATAGGCATGGTTCACATGTCTCAAATGATTCAAAAACGAGTGAGTCCAAAGATCCATCAGTATGGAGATTCTTCATGTGTTCTACACCAATATGACTCAAGTTTCACTGCCACAAGTAAGTGGTACTATCATTACTACTTTGCATCTTTTGGCATCAATATTATGAACATGTGTATTACTACGATCGAGATTCAATGAGCCATTCACATATGTGCATGACCATTGAAGGTATTATTCATGTAAACAAAATAACCTTTTATTCTTTGACTTAAATGAATAACCTGATTACAATAAACATGATCCAATCATGTTCGTGCTCAACGCAAACACCAAATAACATTTATTTATGTTCAACACTAATCCCTATGTTAGAGGGAGCGTGTGATGTTGATCACATCAACCTTGGAAACACTTCGAACACATCGTCACCTCGCCTTTAGCTAGTATCCGTCTACTCCGCAGCTTTTATTTCGAGTTACTAACACTTAGCAACCTGAACCGTTATCTAATAACCCGGTGCTACTTGGAGTACTAGTAAAGTACACATCAAAATCAATTATATCCAATATACTTTTGTCGATTTTGCCAGCCTTCTCATCTACCAAGTATCTAGAGTAGTTCCGCTTCAGTGATCGATCCCCTCAGAGAAGCACTTAGTCTCGGGTTTGGGTTCAACCTTGGATTTCTTTACTAGAGTGGCAACTGGTTTGCTATTTCATAAAGCATCCCTTTTAACCCTTACCCTTCTCGAAACTAGTGGTTCTACTAACCATCAACACTTGATGTTCCTACTTGATTTCTACCTTCGCGGTGTCAAACATCGCAAATAGCTCAAGGATCATCAACTCTATCCGTGATATGTTATAGTTCATCACGAAGCTCTGTAGCTTGGTGGTAGTGACTTTGGAGAACTATGTCAATCATGAAAGATCAACTCCCACTCGATTCAAGCGACTGTAGCACCCAGACAATCTTAGCACATGCTCAACGATTGAGCTTTTCTCCCTTACTTTGTAGGCGAAGAATCATGTCGAAGGTCTCATACCTCTCAACACGGGAACGAGCCTTAAATCCTAATTTCATCTCTTGGAACATCTCATATGTCCCGTGACATTCATAACGTCTTCGGCGCCTTACTTCTAAGTCATTTAAGCAGTACACACTGAACTATCATGCAGTCATCAAAAACGTGTTTGTTAGATGTTCGGAACATCTACACAGAATGCTCGGGGTTTAGCACACTGAGTGGTGCATTAAGGACATAAGCCTTTCGTGCAGCAATGAGGACAATCCTCAGCTTACGGACCTAGCCCGCATAATTTCTACTATCATCTTTCAACTAAATTTTCACTAGGAACATATCAAAACAGTAGACCTACAGCGCAAGCTACAACATAATTTGCAAAGACATTTTGACTATGATAATGAGTTCAATTAATCATATTATTTAAGAACTAACACTCAAATAGACATCCCTCTAGTCATTCGAGTGGCGCATGATCCAAATCCACTAACTCAAGTCTGATCATCACGTGAGTCGAGATTAGTTTTAATGGTGAACATCTCCATGTTGATCATATCAACTATATGATTCATGCTCGACATTTCGGTCTATTGTGTTCCGAGGCCATGTCTGTACATGCTAGGATCGTAAAGTTTAACCCGAGTGTTCCGCGTGCGCAACTGTTTTGCACCCGTTGTATGTGAACGTTGAGTCTATCACACCCGATCATCATGTGGTATCTTGAAACGAAGAACTGTCGCAACGGTGCATAGTTGGGGAGAACACAGTTTCATCTTGAAATTTTAGTGAGGTATCACCTTATAATGCTACCGTCATCCTAAGCAAAAGAAGTTGCATAAAGGGATTAACATCACATGCAAATCATAAGTGACATGATATGGCTATGAACTTGTGCTTCTTGATCTCCAACACCAAAGCATCGTCATGATCTCCATTGTCACTAGCGCCTTGATGACCCACAAGTATAGGGGATCTATCTAGTCCTTCCGATAAGTAAGAGTGTCGAACCCAGCGAAGAGCAGAAGGATCTGACAAGTGGTTTTCAGCAAGGTAATATCTGCAAGCACTGAAATTATCGGTAACAAGTAGTTGTGTGGTGAGATGATTCGCAGCAAGTAGCAAGTAACAAAAGTAACAAAGGTGCAGCAAAGTGGCCCAATCCCTTTTGTAGAAAGGGACAAGCCTGTACAAACTCTTATAGGAGGTAAAACGCTCCCGAGGACACATGGGAATTTCTATCAAGCTAGTTTCCATCATGTTCATATGATTCACGTTCGCTACTTTGATAGTTTGATATGTGGGTGCACCGGCGCTTGGGTACTGCACTTACTTGGACAAGCATCCCACTTATGATTAACCCCTCTCGCAAGCATCCGCAACTACGAAAGAAGAATTAAGACAAAGTCTAACCATAGCATTAAACTAGTGGATCCAAATCAACCCCTTACGAAGCAACGCATAAACTAGGGTTTAAGCTTCTGTCACTCTAGCAACCCATCATCTACTTACTACTTCCCAATGCCTTCCTCTAGGCCCAAATAATGGTGAAGTGTTATTTAGTCGACGTTCACATAACACCATTACACGAAAAACAACATACAACACATCAAATTATCGAACGAATACCAAATTCACATGACTACTTATAGCAAGACTTATCCCATGTCCTCGGGAACAAAAGCAACTACTCACAAAGCATAATCATATTCATGACCAGAGAGGTAATGAGTAGCATCAAAAATCTGAACATATAATCTTCCACCAAGTAATCCAACTAGCATCAACTACAAAGAGTAATTAACACTACTAGCAACCTTACAAGTACCAATCGTAGTCGCGAGACGGAGATTGGTTACAAGAGATGAACTAGGGTTTGGAGATGAGATGGTGCTGATGAAGATGTTGATGGTGACGTGTCCCCTCTGATGATAGGAGTGTTGGTGATGACGATGGCGACGATTTCCCCCTCCGGGAGGGGAGTTTCCCCGGCAGGATCGTCCTTCCGGAGCTCTAGATTAGTTCTGCTCAAGTTCCGCCTCGTGGCGGCGGTGAATCCTCCGAAAATCCTCCTCTTCATTTTTTCTGGAACGAAACCCTTCTTGTAGCAAAAATGGGGAGCTAGAGGGCCAAGTGGGAGCCCACAAGCCCCCTAGGCGCGGCCAGGGGGGAGGCCGCGCCTAGCAGGCTTGTGGCCTCGTGCTAGCACCCCTGTGGTACTTCTTCAGCCTAGTAATTTTTATAAATCCCAAAAAAATCCACGTTGATTTTCACGGCTTTTGGAGTTACGCAGAATAGGATCTCAAACTTGCTCCTTTTTCAGGCGAGAATTCCAGCTGCCGGGATTCTCCCTCTTCATGTAAACCTTGCAAAATAAGAGAGAAAAGGCATAAGTATTGTACCGTGAAGCGTAATAACAGCCCAAAAAGCGATAAATATCAACATGAAAGCATGATGCAAAACGGACGTATCACATCACACCATGATCTCCATCATCGTGCTGCCATCGAGGTTGTCGCGCTATCTATGTTATTACTACTAAAGCTACTGCCTAGCGATATAGCAAGAGCATCAGCAAGCACAATTTTTTTTTAAAGACAACCCTATGGCTCCTGTCAGTTGCCGTAGCATCGACGTGCAAGTCGATATTTAACTATTACAACATGATCAGCTCATACATCCAATATATCATATCATGTCTTTGGCCATATCACATCACATGCATACCCTGCAAAAACAAGTTAGACGTCCTCTAATTTGTTGTTGCAAATTTTACGTGGCTGTTATGGGTATCTAGTATGATCGCATCTTACTTACGCAAAGCCACAACGGTGATATGCAAATTTCTATTTAAACTTATCCAAGGACCGCCTCGGTCAAATCCGATTCAACTAAAGTTGAAGAAACAAGCACCCGCCAGTCATCTTTATGCAACAAGTTGCATTTTAGTCGATGAAACCGATCTCTCATAAGTGTACGAGTAATGTTGGTCCGGGCCGCTTCAATTCAACAATACCGCCGAATCAAGAAAAGACTAAGGAGGGTATCAAATCGAACATCAACGCCCATAAAATATTTTGTGTTCTACTCGAGATATCATCTATGCATGAACCTAGCTCATGATGCAACTGTTGGGGAACGTAGCATGGGAAACAAAAAAAAATCCTACGCACACGTAATACCTATCCACGGTGATGATCATCTATGAGAGGAGAGATTGAATCTACATACCCTTGTAGATTGCTAAGCGGAAGCGTGTATAACACGGTTGATGTAGTAGGACATCTTCGCAATCCAAATTGCAGCCCGTACCGCAATCTCATCACGATCCGTCCCGCGATACCATCACGATCCATCCCGATCTAGTGTCGAACGGACGACACCTCCGCGTTCAACATATGTACATCTCGATGACGATCTCCGCCTTGTTCAAGCAAGAAGGGGCGGAGTGTTGGACAACGTAGCATGGGAAACAAAAACTTTCCTATGCACACGCAATACCTATCCATGGTGATGATCATCTACGAGAGGGGAGAGTGAATCTACAGACCCTTGTAGATCGCTAAGCGGAAGAGTATATAACGCGGTTGATGTAGTGGAACATCTTCGCGATTCAAATCGCAGCCCGCCCCGCGATATCATCACATCCATCCCACGATCCCATCACGGTCCATCCCGATCTAGTGCTGAACGGAAGGCACCTCCGCGTTCAACACACGTACAGCTCGATGATGACCGACACCTTGATCCAGCAAGAGAGACGGGGAAGTAGATGAGTTCTCCAGCAGCGGGACAGCGCACCGGTGATGGTGGTGATCTATTCCTGCAGGGCTTCGCCTAAGCATCGCAGAAATCCGATCTAGAGGACGAACTACAAACTAGAGGAGAGGGTAACGCATGTCTGAAATTATGTGTCTCAAAAACCCTCAATACCTCTATTATATATAGGAGGGAGGGAGGGGAGGAGGCAGCCTCAAACCCTCGAGGTTTTGCCGAAATTGGAGGTGGAGGAGTCGTACTCCAATCCTACTAGGAGTAGGATTCCTCCTTTCCACTTGGAAACCCTTCCCACCTTTTCCACCTTTGGGTTTTTGCCTCTCAGACCTCATGGGCCTTAGTGGAAGCTTATGTCATCCCACTAGGGGCTGGTTTGTATCCTCCCACAGTCCATAAGGCCACTCGGGGCATGACACCCCTCCCAATGGTCCCCGGTACCCTCCGAGCACTCCCGGTACACTACCGATGAGCCCAAAACTTTTTCGCTGACCAAAACAGGACTTCCTATATATCAATCTTTACCTCCGAACCATTACGGAGCTCCTCACAACGTCCGTGATCTCATCCGGGACTACGAACAACTTTCGGTTACCAACACCTATGACTCAACTATACCGAAACGTCACTGAACCTTAAGTGTGTAGACCTTGTGGGTTCGAGAACTATGCAGACATGACCTAAGACATTATCCAGTCAATAACCAATAACAGGACCTGGATGTCCATATTGGCTCCTACATATTCTACGAAGATGTTTGTCGGTTGAACCTCTATGTCAAGGATTCAGTTAATCCAGTATGCTATTCCCTTTGTCCTTCAGTATGTTACTTGCCCGAGATTCGATCGTCGGTATCTCCATTCCTATCTCGTTACCGGAAAGTCTCTTTACTCGTTCCGTAATACAAGATCTCGCAACTAACTCCTTAGTCACATTGCTTGCAAGGCTTGTTGTGATGTTGTATTACCGAATGGGCCTCAAGATACCTCTCCATCACACGGAGTGACAAATCCCGGTCATGATCCATGCCAATCCAACAGACACCTTTGGAGATACCTGTAGAGCACCTTTATAGCCACCCAGTAATGTTGCGACATTTTATACACACAAGGAATTCTTCCGGTGTCCGGGAGTTGCATGATCTCATGGTCATAGGAATAGATACATTGACATGCAGAAAATCAGTAGCAATAAACTGACACGATCATATGCTACGTTTATAGTTTGGGTCTTGTCCATCACATCATTTTCCTAATGATGTGATCTCGTTGTCAAGTGACAACACTTGCCTATGGCCAGGAAACCTTGACCGCCTTTGATCAACGAGCTAGTCAACTAGAGGCTCACTAGGGACAGTGTGTTGTCTATATATCCGCACATGTATTTGGGTTTCCAATCAATACAATTCTAGCATGGATAATAAACGATTATCATGAACAAGGAAATATAATAATAACCAATTTATTATTGCCTCTAGGACATATTTCCTACAGTCTCCCACTTGCACTAGAGTCAATAATCTAGTTCACATCATTGTGTGATTGTAATGAATCTAACACCCATACAGTTCTGGGGTTCGATCATGTCTTGCTTGTGAGAGAGGTTTTTAGTCAACGGATGTGAACCTTTCAGATCCGCGTGTGCTTTACAAATCTCTATGTCATCCTATAGATGTTGCTACTACGTGCCATTTGGAAATATTCCAAATGACTCCTCCACTATACGAATCCGGTTTACTACTCAGAGTTATTCAGATTAGTGTCAAAGCTTGCATCGACGTAACCCTTTACGACGAACTATTTAAGCACCTCCATAATCGAGAAAAATTCCTTAGTCCACTAGTTACTAAGGATAACTTTGACCGCTGTACAGTGATTCAATTCTGGATCACTCTTTGTACCCCTTGACAGACTCATGGGAAGGCACACGTGAGGTGCGGTAGATAGCATGGCATACTTTAGAGCCTACGGCTAAGGCATTGGGGACGATCTTCGTCCTTTCTCTTTCTTTTGCCGTGGTCGGTCTTTGAGTCTTACTCAAATTCACTCCTTACAACACAGCCAAGAACTCCTTCTTTGCTGATCTATTTTGAACTCCTTCAAAAACTTGTCAAGGCATGCATTTCATTGAAAGTTCTATTTAGCATTTTGATCTATCTCTATAGATCTTGATGCTCAATGTTCAAGTAGATCTATCCAGGTTTTCCTTTAAAAAACTCCTTTCAAACAACCCTTCATGCATTCCAAAAATTCTACATGACTTCCGATCAACAATATATCAACCACATATACTTATCAGAAATTCTATAGTGCTCCGACTCACTTCTTTGGAAATACAAGTTTCTCATAAACCTTGTATAAACCCAAAAGCTTTGATCATTTCATCAAAGCATATATTCCAACTCCGTGATGCTTGCACCAGTCCATAGAAGGATCGCTGGAGCTTGCATACTTGTTAGCATCCTTTAGGATCGACAAAACCTTTTAGTTGTATCACATAAAACCTTTCCTCAAGGAAACCGTCGAGGAAACAATGTTTTGACATCCTATGTGCAATATTTCATAAATAATGCAGCAACTGCTAACATAATTCCAAAAGACTTTTAGCATCGCTACGAGTGAGAAAGTCTCATCATAGTCAACTCTTTGAACTTTTCGGAAACATCTTTGCGACAGTCGAGCTTTTCTTAATGGTGACTTTTCACCATCATAGTTTGTCTTCCTTTTAAAGATCCATATGTACTTAATAGTCTTACAACCATCAAGTAGTTATTCCAAAGTCTACACTTTGTTTTTATACACGGATCCTCTCTCGGATTTCATGGCCTCCACCCATTTGCTGGAATCCAGGCCCACCATCACTTCTCCATAGCTCGTAGGTTCATTGTTGTTCAACAACATGACCTCCAAGACAGGGTTATCGTACCACTCTGTAGCAGTACGCGACCTTGTCGACCTACGAGGTTTGTAGTAACTTGATCCGAAGCTCAATGATCACTATCATCAGTTTCCACTTCAATTGGCGTAGGCGCCAGAGGAACAACTTCATGTGCCCTGCTACACACTGGTTGAAGTGACGGTTCAATAATTTCATTAAGTTCCACCACCCTCCCACTCAATTCTTTTGGGAGAAATATTTCCTCGAGAAAGGACACGTTTCTAGAAACAAACACTTTGCTTTCGGATCTGAGATAGGAGGTATACCCAACTGTTTTGGGTGTCCTATGAAGATGCATTTATCCGCTTTGGGTTCGAGATTATCATGCTGAAACTTTTCCACATAAGAATCGCAACCGCAAACTTTCAAGAAAAGACAGCTTAGGTTTCTCCAAACCATAGTTCATACGGGACATTTCAACGGAAATACGTGGTGCCCTATTTAAAGTGAATGCGGTTGTCTCTAATGCATAACCCATAAACGATAGTGGTAGTTCGATAAGAGACATCATAGTATGCACCATATCAAATAGGGAGCGGCTATGATGTTCAGACACACCATCACACTATGGTGTTCTAGGTGGCATGAGATGTGAAACAATTTTCACATTTGTCTTAATTGTGTACCAAACTCGCAACTCAGATATTCATCTTTATGATCATATCATAGACATGTTATCCTCTTGTCACGACGATTTTTAACTTCACTCTGAAACTACTTGAACCTTTCAATAATTTAGACATGTGTTTCATCAAGCAAATACACTAGTATCTACTCAAATCATCTGTGAAGTAAGAACATAATGATATCCACTGTGTGGCTCAGCACTCAGACATGTGTTCCAATAAGTTACTTTCTAGTTCCATCTCACTAGAAAACGAGGCCTTCAGTCATCTTGCCCATGTGGTATGGTTTGCATGTCTCAAGTGATTCAAAATCAAGAGAGTCCAAACGATCCATCTGCATGGAGTTTCTTCATGCGTTTATACCAATAGGTATGGTTTTCATGTCTCAAACGTTTCCAAAATGAGTGAGTACAAAGATCCATCAGCATGGAGCTTCTTCATGCATTTTATACCAACTTGACTCAAGCGACAGTGCCACAAGTAAGTGGTACTATCATTATGTAACATCTAAGATGCGGTCCTTTCCGATTTAGGGAATGAGGCCCCAAAATGGAAAGAAGCGCATCTAAGCGTTTCGCAAGCACGGTAACATGGCACATACATAACAATAGAATGACAAATAGGGAATCATCTGCCATCTCCTAGATAATATCAGAGTTTACATCACACATTTATTCAGAGAAGGTAGTTCCGCTACGGACTACATAACATGAGAAAAGGCTATGCTACCAAGCATGCTTGCCCATGATCACGACCACGCCTGAGTCTTCTGGATAGTTCACGTACAGGCGGTCGTTCTCCTCATCGTACTGCCATGCCAGCTGCGTGCCATCAGGATCACCTGTGTCGGGCGTACCTGTACCTGTTGGTGTGTTGAAGTAATCTGTGAGCCACGGGGACTCAGCAATCTATGACCTCGGTGCCAGAACTAGTCAAGTTACTAGGTAAGGAAGGTTCAATGTTTAGGTTGCAGCATCCTAAGCATTATGGTGACTAACTTGTGTAGAACAAATATAGATGGTGGTCTACGCTAGCGATCGATGACTAGCTGATCACTAAGTGATCCTGAACACCTCCTTACGTCAACCATAACCCCACCATGTTCCCAATCGAAGAGAGGTCTTCGAAGGGGACAGTCACGGTTATGCACACCGTTGGCAATTTTATTAGATTAGTTCAAGTTATCTATAACCGGCTGTTAACAAATATTCCAAGTTGCCACATAACCACGAGCACGGCTTTCCAAAAGATTAAACCCTGCAGGGGCGTTCCAACTAGTCCATCACAAACGGTCACGGGCCGCAAAGTAATCCTCTATCACGAATCTCGTGATCTCGTCGGATTCCTTAGAGGAAAACCTCAACTTTGGGGAGAACCAAAGCTTCACCGGGATTCCTATACGCAAGATATACCGCTAAGGCAAGACAAGACTAGTAGGACCTATCGACGTGTCGACGACCCTGATAAGAGCCGTATATCTCAGTCTCAGGACACGCCGGATGAGGACAGCATACAGTGGCCTGATAGACATCTCCCGAGTTGCCCCGGGTTGGCCCCGCACACGACTTTAGTTTGGACCAACACTCATGAGGAGCACTGGCCCGAGTTGTTGGTTAATTCCTCGGGGTAGCTATTCCCTATGCAGATTATTATAAAGTGATTAGCAAGTTAACACCAATGTTGGATCCTGTCGGACAAGTCTTAACACTACACAATTTATCAAGGGGGTCCCCATAACAACCCCGAACGTGTTCGGAGCGAACAGCTATGGAATCAAACACCGGTAGCCGGAAACTATGGCGGCAATAACGGAACAAAACACCCAGCAAAAGGCTAGGCCTTCCGTTACTTACCAAGTATATAGGTGCATTAATTCAATAACAGATTTAACATAATGATATCAAACTCATGTTATCACATGAGACAAATTCACCTGCAACTAGCAATGCTATCCTTAGTAGCTGATCAAGCCTACTTAGCCATTCAATATTTGCTAGGAAGGGAAAAGTGTTTGGGTTTCATGGCAATATCAGGAGGCAATTGTTTTAGTGGTAGCCAACGAGCATATGACGAAGGAAACGTGAATCTAGCATAACAAGTCTAGAGATGGAATCAAGGTCATATCATCTTGCCTGTGATGTCCTTAGCTTGGAACTGCTCTTGTTCGTCCTGCACGTACTCTCCCGGATCCACGTAATTGCTCTCCGATCCCGGTGCTACCCAACATAAAAATAGAATCCAATGAACAACAGCACAACAAGATGCAACAAGCACATGATGCATGAGATGAAAATGAACATGCATCTCTATTCTAGTCACTAGCACATGCATGAGAAGAAAATACAAACTTCTGGATAGAACTACACTCTAAGCTATTTTTACATGCATGAGGATGACATGAAGACATGCGTCACACGAAAACGATGCAAAAAACATATACATAACATTACGAACGGAGCTACGGATCAACCGGAAACAACAAAACAAGAAACGGAGTCCTACGGATCAAATCCATCACAACACACTCCAATGGCATACTTCTGGTATTCCCAGGCTGCCAAATCACAAAACAAACAAGTATGTATGGGGTGGTGCAAGGAATATCACCACAACATCAACTATGCACTCACAAGCATCAAAACATCAAAACTATACATTTTGTCCTAAACAGCATCATAGCAGTTAGGGAGCTACATGCAAAGCACCTACAGCCACCCAAATGTGCCAAATAGGATATGCGGCAGAAGCTATTCAAAATCTCTACAAGCATGAGCAAAAAGATAATGCAATGGAGTTACACACAAAAAGATCTACATCTGCTAACTTTGACAAAAATATCAGTTTTCACGGACTTAGTGGAATTCTCAGATTCTCACTAGGTGTTTATTCTCTGAAGCATTTTGACAGCACCCAAAACAATATCTACAGGAAGGCAAATGGAATGAAAATTGACAGATAGCTAGACAAACACAAAAGCTACAACTTCCCAGTTTATTGCACGGGCTGATTCCCAACACATGAACTTTTGCAAGCACAACTACAAGGGAAGAAAATATCAGGAGATTCTCACACTTAGTGAAAATCACAGATTTTCACTAAACTGGAATTTTAAGCCACATGCCTAATTTGACTAGGAACATCATGCACATATGAACTCCTAAGCATGAAACGAAACCAACATGCTATAGAGGGGTTCACCCTCTACTGCCACAACAAGGAATCATCCCCTTGGGCTCATCACATCACATGGAAACAAGCTCTAAACATTGAACAAAACAGAAATATGAAATTCCCAGAAAGTGTTCCAAAGTGGAATCTGATCCCACCATTGGATTCCTGGGATGATTCTACCCCAAAAACATATATAATACATAGGCACTTGCGTAGAACAAATGGGCACAAACTTGAAAGGAAAATCTACATGGAATCACAAGGGGGTGAATAGTGCTACATCACATGCTACTCACTAGATCATCATCTACACATGCACTTGCACACTCTCACATATCCAATGGTGCACATGAGGGGTAGACCTCATGTTCACGTGCCTTAGCACACCACCACCACACACACATACATCAAGCACAACATAAAACAAGCACCTACACATGCTAGTTGGAATCACACACACACTACTTATACTCTCAACATGCACTCCTACACCTACACATATAAACTTGCACATATGTGCTTATCAAGGCACACCATGCCTTGGGCATGTGTGTGACACACACACACATGCACACACACACATGTTCACCTATGGACACACCACTAAGTATGGGGGGAACCCACACACACACATACACACACTTGCACTAACTAGTGCTCAAGATCATCACACATGAGCTAAGTAACACACACCCACATGCATCACTCTAGTGCAATACACACACATACATGGTATATTGCTCCACCTACAATATCACACAAATACCTACACATGCATTTCTGCCATGCTAGCAGAATACTAGGAACACCTACTGTTTGTGAGGAGAAACAAAATAACCTCACAAGGTGTAGAGCATACCACAGCAACACATATAACAAGAAAAAGGAAAACAGCAAAGGAGATGCAAAAGAAATAGAAGGATTGGGGAGGGATTTGAACCCAAGACCCCCTGATCAACTAGCACACTGCAACCATTCTGCTACTGCCCACTTGCTCGACAAAACAAGGGATGCGAGCAGGTAAACTACTTCCCTGCGCTACTGTGCTGAAAAAGAAATACAAAAGGGTTGCGCCGAGGGGTTTCGAACCCACAACCGCCCACTACACCAAAACGCACCTACCACTCTGCTACTCGCTTGCATCTTAACAGAGTAGGGGAGGTAACTCTATTGAGCATCCCCTCGGGTACTTCCTCTGCCCGACGGTGGCCGGAACAGGGGAAGCACCTCGCCGGCGTTACACATCAAATTGGACTGCCGCTCATCGATGGAAGGGAGTAGGGGCTCCCAGGGTTCCATTTCACTAACTATCACGCCACGAGACGGCCTACAGCTACGGCTCCTCGTTGCGCGGTGGCGCCGGCGACAGAAAGGGCAACGACGACGAAGCTATGGCCCTATGCGTTGGATCTATCGACATGAAGGGGGAAGGAAGGCTTGGCCTCACCCACTGGACGAGGGATTCGTGCCTGTCGGAGAGGACGTAGAGGAAGGAGTGGAAGAAGTCGCGTCGGGGAAGAACGTCGGGGAGGAAGCCGCCATCGTCGAAGAAAGGGAAGCAGTGCAGATCCGCTTCTCCTAGCTGCGGGAATGGGTTCCTTGGAGGTCCCGCATGCACGCCGAGGGGTTGGAGAGGACGCAGGGGTACGGCAGCGACGGCGAGGACCTCCTCAGCTTGCGGCCATGGCGGAGGATCTCGTTCCCTTACCTGATGCCGACGACAGAGAGGGAGGAGGGGATGGGGAAAGAGGTGGTGGCGCAAGGGAGGAACCCTAGCCTTGCACGAACGTCAAGGGGGTATATATGGAGGAGGAGGAGGCGAGCGACACGTGCCTCGACGTCCGCCACGGTGTTGCTTGCTGTCTCGGCTCCCTCTGACGAAACTGGCGGAAGAGGAGGAGGAAGAAGACGCCGTCTACTAGGAAAGAAAGAAGGTGGGCTGCCTGCACGAGAGGAAGGGAGTTGGGCCAGCTTGTGGGAGAAAGCCCACTAGGTGGCGCCAGATAAGAAAAAGGAAAACCCCACTGGGGTTTTCCGATTAAAATAAACAGAGACAAGAAAATAAAACATGGGTAGATCTGTGGAAGCTAAAAATAAAAGAAAATTGCCCCAGGTCATAAGGAATTATGACCTATTTAAATAAAATGGGAAAGGAATATTTGGAGCATATAAATATTTACAAAACAGAATTTAATAGATCTATTTTGTGAATATTTGCACCACCAAAACATTGTTTCAAAACAACAAATTCATAGCATCACAGCCACCACAAATAATACTAAAGCATGGGCGTTTTTGAAACATGGAAGGAGCAATTGAATCTTGAGCTTGAGATAAACAGAGAAAGGGAAAGTTTTGAATTCTATTGCAATCCAGATAGTGCTTCCTACTTACAAATACTCCACTCCACATCACTTCACTTATCAACACATCACATACCATCTCATGTCATCACGCCACATACACAGGATCACAAGGCAACAAACACCAATAGGCCTGGATGAATGGATGCATGAATGCAAAGGGAAACAAGACAAGGTGACACATGAAATAACACATGCATTGATCTCTCATTGCTATGACAAGATGCACCCACATACAGAAGGTTCCAAATAACGCAAGTTACACTCTTGGGGCATTACACATTACTACTTTGTATTTTTGGCATCAATATTATGAACATGTGTAGCACTACGATCGAGATTCAGTAAACCATTGAAGGTATTTATTCAAGCAAATAGAATAACCATTATTCTCTTTAAATGAATAATCGTATTGCAATAAACACGATCTAATCATGTTCATGCTCAAGGCAAACACCAAATAAGAATTATTTAGTTTTAACACTAATCCCGATGGTAGAGGGAGCGTGCGATGTTTGATCACATCAACCATAGAATTACTTCCAACACACATCATCACCTCACCCTTGCTAGTATCCATTTAATCCGTAGCTATAATTTCGAGTTACTAACACTTAGCAACTGAACCGGTATCTAATACCCTGGTGCTACTAGGAGTACTAGTAAGGTACACATCAATATCAGGTATATCCAATATACTTTTGTCGACTTTGCCAGCCTTCTCATCTACCAAGTATCTACGGTAGTTCCACCTCAGTGACCGTTCCCCTCATAACAGAAGCACTTAGTCTCGGGTTTGGGTTCAACCTTGGGTTTCTTCACTAGAGCAACAACTGGTTTGTCGTTTCATGAAGTATCCCTTCTTACCCTTGCCCTTCTTGAAACTAGTGGTTTTACTAACCATCAACAATTGATGCTCCTATTTGATTTCTACTTTCGTGATGTCAAACATCGTAAATAGCTGAAGGATCATCATATCTATCCTTGATATGTTATAGTTTACCACGACGCTCTAGTAGCTTGGTGGCCGTGACTTTGGAGAACCATCACTATCTCATCTGGAAGATTAACTCCCACTCGATTCAAGCGATTGTAGCACTCAGACAATCTGAGCACATGCTCAATGATTGAGCTTTTCTCCCTTACTTTGTACACAAAGAATCTTGTCGGAGGTCCCATACCTCTATACAAGGGCACGAGCATGAAATCCCAATTTCATCTCTTGGAACATCTCGCATGTTCCGTGACGTTCAAAACGTCTTCGGTGCCAGAATTCTAAGCCGTTTGAGCATTACGCACTGAACTATCATGTAGTCATCAAAAAACCTGTATGTCAGATGTTCGCAACATCCACACACGACGCTCGAGGTTCAGCACACCGAGCGGTGCATTAAGGACATAAGCCTTCTGTGCATCAATGAGGACAATCCTTAGTTTACGGACCCAGACCGCGTAATTGCTACTATCATCTTTTAACTAAATTTTCTCTAGGAACATATCAAAAAAAGTAGAGCTACAACGCAAGCTACTACATAATTTGCAAAGACCTTTTGACTATGTTCATGATAATTGAGTTTAGCTAATCATATTACACTACAGGAATGTGAGACTTTGCCATCTTCCATGGCTGACGGCAAAGGGGGGAACCCCGCACGGCAAAGGCTTTGTCGTCCGTCAGCTGACGGCAAACTAGACGGCAAAAAAAAATCCGGTGAAGAGGTTATTTGTCGTCTGCTTTGGAAGGCGGAGGGCAAAGAATATTTTCCATGGGGGGCAGACGGCAAATAAAATGGGCGGCAGCCACATGGGACAGAGCCGTCAAATGTTAACGGCAGCCTTTGCCGTCTTCTGGGCCCACCGCCCCTTTGTCGTCTGCCCTTGGCCCCCTTTGTCGTCTGCCCTCAGAGCCCTTTGTCGTCCGCCCACATAGATGGCAGACGACAAAGGGGGCATCTAGTCTGCTGCAGCCCAGGCCCTGTAGAGCCTTTGTCGTCTGCCGAGAGCCCTTTGCCGTCTGCTGGGTGATGGCAAAGGGCTTTGTCATCTACTGGCAGATGGCAAAGAGCCTGTATTGCTCATTTTTTTTGTCCGTTTTCTGTTATTTCCCTGCATTTTCATATCACATTTTCAACTGCATATAGTTTCAGACATCTTCAACACATATATTTCATAGAATATATATTTCCAACATCATCACAAAATATTTAACAAGCTAGAGAACACATAGGCTAGCACAATACATAGTTTCACATAGTTCATCTATATATACATACATAAGTTTTACATTGTTCGTCAACACAAATGAAAAAAAAACTAAACACTAACAGTCCATCGATGCCAGCTTCCATGAAATGAATAAAATCTTCAAAAATGGGAGTAATTAAGGAAGTTAGAAGAAGAAGAAGAAAAAGACTAACTATTATCACTATTCGATTTAGAACTTTCAGTAAAAAATACTAACATTCGCATTCTGATTTTTTATGAAGCACATTTAACAATCGATACTACAAAATCTTCCATGTGCACAAAATGATTAATGCACAACTTTTCGCCATATAAAGCAAAGACATTTTCTGCATCCAATTTAGTATACCAAGAACGGGAGCACTAACCACGGGAATAAATTTAATTTGGGAGTGGATTTTAGTAGTTGAAGGTTAGCTGTTATGTTAACCACTTAGACCACTAACTAAATTAGGGACTATTACAAGAGCATCACTTCCAGGAGTAGAATCCTAACTACAAGAGCATCAAACATGAGCATGTCTATAGGAACCACACCATGTGCAGGAAGGAAACAAAACATGGTACAAGGACATTATAAACAGAAGTGTAGCTTCAAATACGTTTGGGCTGTTTTTTTGGCCCATAAATCTTATCAAATAGACCAACCAATCATGTTTTAATACCAAAAAATAAACAGAAGTGTTGAGACAAGTAGTGCAGAAGTATTATTTGGTTCAATATGATTTTAATAGCTGAAACTTAGAAGTTTAGTTAACCACTTAGAGCACTAACTGAATTAGGAATCATAGCAATAACATATCATCAATTGAGGAGTAGAATTCTAATTAACCACAAGATCATCTAACAGCAACAAATAGGTCTATATATAGCTACCCCCAGATCATTTACTCTACAAGAAAGCACCACATAATAAACCGTAACGGAGCAGGGAGAGGAGCTCAACATTGGGGTTTTGTAGCCGATGTCGTCATCCACCATTGTCACATGGCGTACGAGTATACTGTAGCGACCAGACCTCAATCGGTCCAGTCTCTATGCATCTGTGTCATCCCTTCATCGGTATGCTGACACGCACAGTACTTCGATGGGTATTATAGCAGAGTAGCAATCACACAAATATTACAATGAATGTCTCAAAGAGAACTTATTACAATAATATGGCCTAAGGCCATCTAAATATGATAACAGCGGAAGGCTTGGAAGATAAAGTAGGTCCATCAACTCCAACGGCATAGCTGAGTGCAAAACAACGACCTATGGCGCTTACTCGATATCTAAAAAGTCTGCAACATGAATGTTGCAGCCCGAAACGGGTTAGCACATGGAATATGCTGGCAAGGTAACACATAGAGAGTGAACAGAAATAAATGATATATCTACATGCATATTTGGCTGGTGGAAAGCTCTATGGTTAACAGTTTTGCATAAAGCCAAATTTCTTCCTGTATTAGTGGAACAAAGTTTATTTAACTACGTTGTTTGTTATTAAACAATGAGAAGGTTCCTCCTACTCAAACCCAAAATAATCATCATTAACCCACAAATTAATTTAGACTGTTGAGATAAACATGAAAATCCAAGAACCAGATACTCAAGATGTCCATAACCGGGCACACGGCTAATCATGATTAGTTTGTACACTCTGCTGAGGTTGTGCACTTTTCTCATAAGACTCGAAATACATCCATGGTCGGATTTCGAGACACAGTCTTTCTGAAGCATTAACTCTCTACTTCTGGGTAGACCGTACCACCTATACCCTCTACATCTGCTAGTCTACCACTTCGAGAGCTTCACACAACTTACTCAACTATGCTAGAGCCCATAATAGCTTGCGGCTGCACACGTAAGTTTCAGGTATGAATAGTCTTATGATCCCTTTGAAGCTGGGTGGCGGACCTTAGGATGATCACACGGTTCCCCCGGGATATCCTAACAGCCACTGGGGATTCCAGGGTGCCTCAAGCAATCCACCCAGATTTGTATTTAAGTAGCCACCTTAAGTTACCCTTTAATTAACAATACTCACATCTGTCATGGAAATCACTCACCCAAATAATCATCTACAAGCATAGCAAAGCAATAATAGCCTAACGTGGAAGTAACTCCCAAAAGTTTGATAGTAAACAGGTAATAGGTTCTACCTCTGTATCAACTTCCCAATACCCACATGTTAATTAGATACTAACCATGCAATGTGTGAGGGTGGATCTAATGCAATAAAAATGGGTAATAAGGGATATGATTAAAGTGTTACTTGTCTTGCTGATGACCCGCAAAACCTAGCGACTCGTAGTAGCACGCTTCACAATCCGGATATTCTATTGCAACAAACAATAGCACACATAAGCAACAATATAGATGCACGGGTAAAATAGAATAAGATCTAACCAGAAAGTTCAAGTAAAGAACTCCGGTTTGCAAAAAGAATCAAATCAAACGGATCAACGAAACTCAAACTGGGAAAGAAACGAGATTCGTTTACTAATCTGGACTAAATTAAAAAATTTATTTATAAAAATCTTGTGCAAGTGGATTAATCAGAAAGAGATTTTCTTGAAAAAAATCTGGGCGTTTGAATCACCTGATTTCGATAAACGAGTGAAAAGTTATACTAAAACGAAATTCGGATCAGGAATCGCGATCGAAAAAAACCGCGAAAAAAATCCCCGAAAATAAATCTGACGAACAGACGGACGAACGAACGTTCGTCGTCTGAAATTATTTAACGAACAGTGTTCGTTAAAACGAACGTACGGATGAACGTCCGTTAATTAAATAAACCAAATAAATCTGCAAAAATATTTTTTTCTTTTTTTTCCTACCTCACGCGGCGTGCTCCGGCGGCGGCGGCGGCGCGGGCGGGGCGAGGCGGCGGCGGCGGCGAGCGGCGAGCGGCGGCTAGGGTTTGTGCGCAAGGGGGCGGGCGGCTTATATAGGCCTCCGGGGTCGGTTCGTTTTTTTAAATCGGACGAGATAGATAATAAAAAGGAAGTCCATACGAACTCCGATTTCGATGAAACAAATTTTGCGGGACTCCTGAAAATGAGCTCTACAACGTGGACATTTTTAAAAGGCCGAAATAATATTTTGATAAATCCAAATAAAATAGCAAATAGCAAATAAAATCCAAATAAAAATTATTATTTGGCTTTAATATTTCCTCTCAAATATTTCTAAATTTTGGGAAAGTCATTTTATCCCCTCTCTCATATTTTTATATATGAAATATTTGAAGAGAAAAATAATTAAAAACCATTGATCATCTTTTCATTATTTGTGAAAATCCCAATATGAAAATTAATAAATTCCCAACTCTCTCCAAGGGTCCTTGAGTTGCTTAGAATTTTTTTTATCAGCAATTATGCAAATAAAATATGATATGCAAGATGCTCTAATACAATAACATTCCAAATTGGAAATTTGGGATGTTACAAACCTACCTCCTTAAGATGAATCTCGCCCTCGAGATTCGGGTTGGCTAGAAAATAGGTGCGGGTGATCTTTCCGTAGATCCTCCTCTCGTTCCCAGGTGGCTTCTTCCTCGGTATGGTAGCTCCATTGAACTTTGCAGAACTTGATAACCTTGCTGCGTGTGACTCGGCTGGCGTACTCGAGAATCTTCTCTGGTTTCTCCTCGTAGGTCAAATCACTATGCAACTGAATTGCTTCCAGTGGTACTGTATCTCTTAGAGGAATATCGGCCATCTCTGTGTGGCACTTTTTCAACTGGGAAACATGGAAGACATCGTGAACTCCCGACAACCCTTCTGGCAATTCCAACTTGTAAGCAACTTCTCCCATACGTTCCAGAACTTTGTATGGTCCCACAAAACGTGGTGCTAATTTTCCTTTAACTCCAAAACGCTTAACTCCTCGGAGTGGGGACACACGAAGATAAACTCTGTCTCCGACTTCATGAACTGTCTCCTTGCATTTTGAATCCGCATAGCTCTTCTGTCTGGACTAGGCTACCTTCAGTCTATCACGAATCAACTTAACCTTTTCTTCAGATTCCTTAATCAAATCTGGTCCGAACAGCTGATGGTCTCCAACTTCGTCCCATAACAACGGTGTCCTGCACCTTCTCCCGTACAAAGCTTCGAAAGGGGCCATCTTTAAACTAGCTTGATAGTTGTTGTTGTAGGAGAACTCTGCGTACGGCAAATTGTCGTCCCAACTAGATCCATAATCTAGTGCACAAGCTCTCACCATGTCCTCCAGAATCTGGTTGACTCTCTCGGCCTGTCCATCTGTCTCTGGATGAAAGGTCGTACTGAACTCTAGCCTGGTTCCCAAGGTTTCATGCAACTGATTCCAGAACTTTGATACAATGGCTCTCGGAACTCCATGCAGACATACGATCCTGGTCATGTATATCTTCGCCAACTTAGAACTATTGTAAGTAGTCTTTACTGGGATGAAATGAGCTACCCTCGTCAAACGGTCGACTATAACCCAAATCGAGTCATAGCCTGAACGCGTTCGGGGTAATCCCATGATGAAATCCAAGCTTAGCTTGTCCCACTTCCATTCGGGTATCGGCAATGGCTGTAGAAATCCTGCTGGCTTCTGATGCTCTGCCTTCACTCTCTGACAAACATCACAAACTGCCACACACTCTGCAATATCCTTATTCATTCCAGTTCACCAGAAACTATCTTTCAAATCAACATACATCTTGGTATTTCCTGTGTGAATCGAATACGGCGAATCATGTGCCTCCTGCAGAATCAACTACCTGATCTCAGGGTCACTGGGCACATATACGTGATCCTCAAACCATAAGGTATCGTGCTCATCCTCACGAAATCCTTTGGCCTTTCCCTTGCTCATTCTTTCCTTTATCTCGAAAACCTCTGTGTCAGACTTCTGAGCTTCTCTGGTCTTACTCATCAGGGTAGACTGAATTTCCAATGTTGCTACATAACCCTTCGGAACTATCTCCAAGCATAGCTCGCGAAGATCTTCGGCCGACTCCTTGGGCAATCCTTTGGTTATGAGTGTATTGACATGACTCTTGCGGCTTAACGCATCGGGTACTACATTTCCCTTTCCAGGATGATAGTGCAATCTCATATCATAATCCTTGATGAGTTCCAACCATCTCCTTTGTCTGAGATTCAACTGCTTCTGAGTGAAGATATACTTCAAACTCTTGTGATCCGTGTATACTTCACAATGGTTTCCAATGAGAAAGTGTCTCCACATCTTCAGTGCAAGCACTATGGCTGCTAACTCCAGATCGTGAGTAGCATAGTTCAACTCATGGGGTTTAAGTTGTCGTGAAGCATATGAAACAACTCTTCCCTCCTGCATCAGCACTGCTCCGAGTCCTCGACGAGAAGCGTTGCAATACACTTGATAATCCTTGCGTTGATCTGGAAGAATCAACACTGGGGCTGTAACCAAGCGTTTCTTCAACTCCTGGAAACTGGCATCACATTCCTCAGTCCAATTGAACTTGGTGTCCTTCTTCAGCCACTCCGTCATGGGCTTTGCAATCTTTGAGAAATTATCAATGAACCTCCGGTAGTATTCTGCGAGTCCAAGAAAACTCCGGATCTCTCCAACTGTTGTGGGGGATTCCTAGGTTGTCACAGTGTCAACTTTGGCACGGTCTACTGCTATTCCTTCTCCGGATATAACGTGTCCTAGGAAACCAACTTCCTTCAACCAAAACTCACACTTGCTGAACTTGGCATATAACTGATGTTCTCTGAGTTTCTCAAGTACCAAACGCAAATGCTCTTCATGCTCCTCTTCATTCTTCGAGAAGACCAGAATATCATCAATGAACACCACGACGAACTTGTCCAAGAACTCCATAAATACCTTGTTCATCATGTTCATGAAATAGGCAGGTGCATTGGTCAGACCAAATGACATGACAGTATACTCATATGGCCCATACCTCGTGGTAAAAGCTGTTTTAGGTATATCCTGCTTTCGAATCTTCAGCTGGTGGTATCCTGATCGTAGATCGGTCTTGGAAAATACCTTAGCTCCTTGCAAACGATCAAACAAATCATTGATCATCGGCAGTGGATACTTGTTCTTAATTGTCACTTCATTCAGCCCTCGATAATCAACAACCATCCTCAACGATCCATCCTTCTTCTCCACTAGAAGTACTGGTGATCCCCAAGGTGACGAACTTGGGCGAATATAGCTTTTATCCAGTAACTCCTTAATCTTCTTCTTAATTTCTTCCAAATCCTTTGCAGGCATCCTATATGGTCTCTTGGATATTGGTCCTGTGCCTGGCAAAAGCTCAATCAAAAACTCAATGTCTGTGTCCGGTGGCATGCCTGGCAACTCCACTGGAAATACATCAGGGAAATCCTTCACCACTGGTACTTCCTCCTGTACAACTCCTGATAAGGAATTTACTCGAGTCCTCTTCGGTATATGCTGGGATACATATTTAATCCTTCTTCCTTCCGGGGTGGTGAGTAAAATCGACTTACTGGCGCAGTCAATGTTTCCTCCATACTTCGATAACCAATCCATACATAATATTACATCTAGTCCTTGTGACTCCAATACTATTAGGTCTGAGCGAAACACGTAATTACCCATCCTCAAAGGTATCCGATCACACCTTAGGCTAGCCATATATTCCGCTCCTAGCGAGGTTACTAACATGGGTGACCTAAGGGCTTGGGTTGGGAGGTTATACTTATCCACAAATCCCCTTGATATGTATGAATGCGATGCACCAGTATCGAAAAGAACAATTGCAGTAAATGACTTAACCAGAAACTTACATACTACTGCATCAGGTTGTGCTTCAACCTCCTCCACGCTAACGTGGTTCACTTGTCCCCTGTTGAAAGGGTTGGGCTTCTTCCTAGAGCTGTCATTGCCATTCCCATTCTTTGCTTCGGGACACTCGGTGGCGTAATGCCCCTTCTTCCTGCACTTGAGACAAGTAATGTGACTTAGATCCTTCTTGGCGGGCGTTGCTGGGGTGGAATGGTTCTGTCCATTGCTTCCTCCATTACCATTCGCATTCCTGGGGCCACTATGATTATGCGAACCCCCTTGATGTTTGTTGTGTATCCCCGGCAACGGCGCCAGAAATACTTCTGATGTTTGTTGTGTATCCCCGGCAACTGCGCCAGAAATACTTCTGCTACTGCAACAAAAGACCTTCCAACGGCGCCATAAATAGGCACGTCGACGGGAGAATACTTGGCTTGATCTTTCTGTTGCGGCTACGCCTTAAGGGACTTCCTAGGCAAGTATGCAAAAGATTTCCCCCGTGGCCTTGGAGCCTTGCGTTGGTGTTCCCTCGAAGCAGAAAGGGTGATGTACCGTAGCGGTGGTAAGTACTTCCCTCAGTTTGAGAACCCAGGTATCAATCCAGTGGAGGAGTATCTCAAGATCCTGCACAAACACAAAAACTTTCTCCCAACGCTATGAAGGGGTTGTGAATCCCTTATAGATTTTTTGCCATGTGAGAACTGAAAGGAACCAAGTAACAAAGCAAAGTAAAAGCAGAGGTGTAAACGATGGATGTGAATAGACCCGGGGGGCGTAGTGTTTACTAGTGGCTTCCCTCATGAAAGCAAGTAGATGGTGGGTGAACAAATTACTTTCGAGCAATTGATAGAACCGCGCAAAGTCGTGACGATATCTATCCAATGATTGTTTCTATAGGCATCACATCCAAAACAAATAGACCGATACTTTCTGTATCTACTATTATTACTCCACACGTCGACCGCTATCCAGCATACATCTAGTGTATTAAGTCCATAAGAACAGAGTAACGCCTTAAGCAAGATGACATGATGTAGAGGGATAATCTCAAAACAATGATAAAAACCCCATCTTTTTACCCTTGATGGCAACTACTTGATGTGTGCCTTGCTGCCCCTACTATCACTGGGAAAGGTCACCACATGGTAGAACCCAAAACCAAGCACTTCTCCCATTGCAAGAATCATAGATCTAGTTGGCCAAACAAAACCCAAGACTCGAAGAGACTTACAAGGATATCAAATCATGCATATAAGAAATCAGCAAAGACTAAAATATATATCATAGATAATCTGATCACAAATCCACAATTCATCGGATCTCGACAAACACACCGCCAAAGAAGATTACATCGGATAAATCTCCATGAAGATCATGGAGAACTTTGTATTGAAGATCCAAGAGAGAGAAGAAGCCATCTAGCTACTAACTACGGACCCGTAGGTCTGAAGTGAACTACTCACGAGTCATTGCAGGGGAGATGATGATGATGAAGAAGCCCTCCAACTCCAAAGTCCCCTCCGGCAGGGTGCCGGGAAGGGTCTCCATATGAGATCTCGCGGAAACGGAAGCTTGCTGCGGCGGAAAAGTATTTTCGAGGCTCCCCTGATTTTTTGTGGAATATTTGGGAATTTATAGGCCAAAGACCTAGGTCATGGGGCGGCCAGGGTGGCCACAAGATTGCCAACCGCCGCCTCCCCCCTGGTGGCGTGGTGGGAGCTTGTGGGCTCCCTGGAGCCCACCTGGCTTGGCCCAAAAGCCCCCTGGTCTTCTTCCGTTCGAGAAAAAATCATTTCGGGGTTTTTCTTCTGTTTGGACTCCGTTCCAAAATCAGATCTGAAAAGAGTCAAAAACACGGAAAAAACAGGAACTCGCACTTGGCACTGAATTAATAAGTTAGTAACAAAAAAGATATAAAAGGTACATAAAATAACCAAGGAAGACAAGATAACATCGTGAAACCATCAAAAATTATAGATACGTTTGAGACGTATCAAGAATCCCCAAGCTTAACTCCTGCTCGTCCTCGAGTAGGGAAATGATAAGAATGAATTTTTGATGCTTTCATGCTACCTAGCATAGGTGTCCTTTGTAATTCCTCTTATGTGACGTGAATGTTTAGATCCATTAGATTCAAAACAATAGTTTGCTATTGACGTGGAAACAATAATAATTCAAGCAAACTAGCAAGGTAATCATGAACTTTCAAAATAACAAGGCCAAAAGAAAGTTATCCCTACAAAAGCATATAGTCTGGCTATGCTCTATCATCATTGCACAACGAATTTAAATCATGCACAACCCCGGTATTGTCCAAGTAATTGTTTCACACCTTTACTTTCTCAAACCTTTTCAACTCTCACGCAATACATGAGCTTGAGCCATGGTTATAGCACTATAGATGGTGTGGAATGTAGTGGAGGTTGCAAGACAAAAAAGGAGAAGATAGTCACATTAACTAGGCATATCAATGAGTTGTGGATATGCTCATCAATAGATACCAATGTGAATGAGTAGGGATTGCCATACAAATGATGCACTAGAGCTACGAGTATGCGAAAGCTCTTAAAGAAAACTAGTGGGTGTGCATCCAACTTGCTTGATCACGAAGACCTAAGGCAATTTTGAGGAAGCCTGTCATTGGAATATACAAGCCAAGTTATATAATGAAAATTTCCCACTAGCTATATGGTGGTGACAAAATGAGAGACTCTCAATCAGGAAGATCATGGTGCTTTAATATGCACAAGTGTGGAAAAAGTGGTAGCATTGTCCCTTCTCTCTTTTCCTCTCATTTTTTTTGGTGGGCTCTTTGGCCTCTTTTGTATGGGCTTCTTTGGCCTCTTTTATTTCCTCACATGGGACAATGCTCCATTAATGATGGTCATCACACTTTCAACTCAAAACTTAGAGCAACTATGACTCTATATGGAATGCCTTCGGTAGTGTACCGTGCTAATGATCTAGCATGGCATAGACATCAATGGAAACATCATGCTAGCTATCTTACGATCGTGCAAAGGCAAAGTAGACATGGTGGCACAGGTCATGGTGGTAGTTGCATGGCAATATATCTCGAATGAATTTGAAAAAGCCATAATAGGTAGGTATGGTGGCTGTTTTGAGGGAGGCTAATGGTGGGTTTTGTGCACCGGCGAAATTTGCACGGCACTAAGAAGATAGTGATGGTGGAAGGTGAAAGTGCATCTAAACCATGGACTCAACATTAGTCATGAAGAACTGATATACTTGTTGCCAAAGTTTTATTAGTAATCTAAACAAAGCATTCAACGCATACTCCTAGGGGAAGGGTTGGTAGGCATAAACCATCGCGCGATCACGACCACCACGCAAAGGATGACAATCAATATACTAATCATGCTCAGATTTCATCACATAGCGGTTCACCATAAGTGCATGCTACGGGAATCAATAAATTCAACACAAGTATTTCTAGATTCACAACACCTTACTAGCATGACTTCAATATTACCATAACCACAACTCAAAACTAATTGAGAGGAATCAAACTTCTCTAACTATTCAATGCACATGAAGGTGAAAGTTTTCGTATCCCTTTGGATAACTACCCCTTTTGAGACTACTTTCAAAGCATAGATCAACTACCAAGCCACGCACCACTGCGCTCTAAAAGATATAAGTGAAGCACATAGAGCAAAAGTATCTAGCTCAAAAGATATAAGTGAAGCACATGTGAGCTGAATTATCTACCAAAAGATATAAGTGAAGCTCGACAAAATCACGGTGTGTGCATGTCTCTCTCTCTAGGTGTGCAGCAAGGGTGATTGTGACAGTACAAAAATAAAAGACTCCTACGATACAAGAGGCTCCAAGCAAAAACACATAACATGTGGTGAATAAAAATATGGCCTCAAGTAACGTTACCGATGGATTGAAGACGAGAGAGGGATGCCTTCCCGGGGCATCCCCAAGCGTAGGCTTTTACGGCATCCTTGAATCTCTTGGGGTGCCTTGGGCATCCCCAAGATTGAGCTCTTGCCACTCTTTATCTCTTTGTCCATAAGAACTTCACCCAAAACTTGAAAACTTCACAACACGAAACTTAAACAGAAACTCGTGATAACATTAGTACAAGAAAGCAAACCACCACTTCCTTAGGTACTGTAGCAAACTTAAATTCTACTTGTGCTGATGTTGGGTTACTGTACTTTCAATCTTCAATGGCTAATACCCCCCGATACTATCCATAGTTTCATCAAAATAAGCAACCAACACAACAAAAACAGAATCTGTTAACAGCAGACCAGTCTGTAGAAATCTGTATATTTCCTATACCTCTGGTACTTCAAAATTTCTGAAACATTACGACAGTCTTAATAATTTGCGTAGAAATCAGCAAAAAAAAGAATCAACTCAAAATCTCTTACAGAAAAAAATGACAATTCTTTTAGTGAGCAGAAAGTTTCTGTCTTTTCCAGCATGACCAAACGATCATCCCCAAGACTAATCATAACGGTTTTGCTTGGCACAAACGCAAAAAAGAAACACAAAAACACAATCATAACAGAATTTTGAAAGTGTGGAAAACACAAAACAAAAAGAAAAAGGATAAATTCGTTGGGTTGCCTCCCAACAAGCGCTTTTGTTTAACGCCCTTAGCTAGGCAAAAAGTTTCAATGATGCTCACATAAAAGGTAAGGATTGAAACACAACGAGAGCACCATGGAGCATATGGCTAGCACTATTAAGTCTAACCCACTTCCTATGCATAGGGATTTTGTGAACAAACAAATTTTTGGAGAAAGAATCAACTAGCATAGGAAGGCAAAACAAGCATAGCTTGAAAAAATTCAACACATGGAGAGGAAGCTTGGTACTATTGCAATAACTAGAAGCATATGATCCTCTCTCATAGTAATTTTTAGTGGCATCATGAATGAATTCAACAATGTAACTATCACATAGGATATTCTTTTCATGATCCATATGCATGCAAAGTTGACGCTCTTCAAAAATAGTGGGATTATCATCAAATAAAGTCATGACTTCTCCAATCCCACTTTCAGTATTGTTGCAAATATCATATCCAACATGAGGTTTGAACAAATTTTCAAGATCATAAGAAAGATCATCACCCCAATCATGATTATTGCAACAAGTAGTGGACATAGCAAACCTAGCATCCCCAAGCTTAGGGTTTTGCATAATTTTAGCATGATTATCACTAATAGAATTTATAGTGAAACCATTGCAATCATGCTTTTCATCCAAGGAGCCCTCGTGACTCACTTCATCAATTTCTTCCTCACAATTTTCATATTCACGCATCTTACGCAAAACTCCAAAGAAATAGTCAATTGCCCTCAACTCACTAGCAATTTGTTCCACACGAGTGGGTCTCTTAAAGAGACTAGCAAGTGGATGAGGATCCATATCACTAGATTTTCAGCAAGCGAAGATGCAAGCATATTGAGGGCACATGGCACACAAGCGAACAGAAAGCAAGCGAGAGAAAAGGGCAAATGAAAAATGGAAAATGTGAAGTGGGGGAGAGGAAAACGAGAGGCAACTGGCAACAAAAATAAATGAAAGACAAGAGTTTGTGAGACCTGCTTGGATAGATCTTCATTTCTCCTCCCCGGCAACGGCGCCAGAAATACTTCTGATGTTTGTTGTGTATCCCCGTCAACGGCACCAGAAATACTTCTGATGTTTGTTGTGTATCCCCGGCAACGGCGCCAGAAATACATCTGCTACTGCAACAAAAGACCTTCCAACGGCGCCAGAAATAGGCACGTCGACGGGAGAATACTTGGCTTGATCTTTCTGTTGCGGCTACGACTTAAGGGACTTCCTAAGCAAGTATGCAAAGGATTTCCCCCGTGGCCTTGGAGCCTTGCGTTGGTGTTCCCTCGAAGCGGAAAGGGTGATCTAGCGTAGCGGTGGTAAGTACTTCCCTCATTTTGAGTACCAAGGTATCAATCCAGTGGAGCAGTATCTCAAATCCTGCACAAACACAAAAACTTGCTCCCAACGCTATGAAGGGGTTGTCAATACCTTATAGATTGTTTGCCAAGTGAGAACTGAAAGCAACAAAGTAACAAAGCAAAGTAAAAGCAGAGGTGTAAACGATGGATGTGAATAGACCCGGGGGGCGTAGTGTTTACTAGTGGCTTCTCTCATGAAAGCAAGTAGACGGTGGGTGAACAAATTACTGTCGAGCAAATGATAGAACCGCGCAAAGTCGTGATGATATCTATGCAATGATTATTTCTATAGGCATCACGTCCGAAACAAGTAGACCGATACTTTATGCATCTACTACTATTACTCCACACGTCGACTGCTATCCAACATGCATCTAGTGTATTAAGTCCATAAGAACAGAGTAACGCCTTAAGCAAGATGACATGATGTAGAGGGATAATCTCAAACCAATAATAAAAACCCCATCTTTTTACCCTTGATGGAAACTACTTGATGTGTGCCTTGTTGCCCCTACTGTCACTGGGAAAGGTCACCACATGGTAGAACCCAAAACCAAGCACTTCTCCCATTGCAAGAATCATAGATCTAGTTGGCCAAACAAAACCCAAGACTCGGTGAGACTTACAAGGATATCAAATCATGCATATAAGAAATCAGCAAAGACTCAAATATATATCATAGATAATCTGGTCACAAATCCACAATTCATCGGATCTCTACAAACACACCGCCAAAGAAGATTACATCGGATAGATCACCATGAAGATCATGGAGAACTTTGTATTGAAGATCCAAGAGAGAGAAGAAGCCATCTAGCTACTAACTACGGACCCGTAGGTCTAAAGTGAACTACTCACGAGTCATTGGAGGGGCGATGATGATGATGAAGAAGCCCTCCAACTCCAAAGTCCCTTCCGGCAGGATGACGGGAAGGGTTTCCAGATGAGATCTAGCGGAAACGGAAGCTTGCGGCGGTGGAAAAGTATTTTCGAGGCTCCCCTGATTTTTTGCGGAATATTTGGGAATTTATAGGCCAAAGACCTAGGTCAGGGGGCGGCCAGGGTGGCCACAAGCTTGCCCACCGCCGCCTCCCCCTTGGTGGCGTGGTGGGAGCTTGTGGGCTCCCTGGAGCCCACCTGGCTTGGCCCAAAAGCCCCCTGGTCTTCTTGCGTTCGGGAAAAAATCATTTCAGGGTTTTTCTTCCATTTGGACTCCGTTCCAAAATCAGATATGAAAAGAGTCAAAAACACGGAAAAAAACTGGAACTGGCACTTGGCACTGAATTAATAAGTTAGTCCCAAAAAAGATATAAAAGGTACATAAAACAACCAAAGAAGACAAGATAACAGCGTGAAACCATCAAAAATTATAGATATGTTTGAGACGGATCACCCCTCCATGGGAATGATTTCCCCCATGGTTGTGGTGAATGTGCCCTCCCGAGTTTGGGGTAAAACGGGGCTTCTGCTGAGCTCCAGAATTGAACCTCCCTTGTCCATACTTTCTCTTGCGATTGTCCATCTGCTGCTGCTTCCCTTCAATCATGAGAGCTTTGTCTACCAACTCCTTGTAGTTGTTGAAGGTTGCCACCATCAACTGCATGCTCAGCTCATCATTTAGTCCTTCCAGGAACTTCTCGTGTTTAGCGGCATCTGTAGCAATGTCATCAGGGCATAACGTGCTAGCTTGCTAAATTCCTCCACATACTGGCCAACTGGGCGCCCTCCTTGGCGTAAGTTGCGAAACTCACGCTTCATCATGGCCATAGCTCCTGCTGAAACATGGGCGGTGCGAAAAGCTTCCTGAAACTGCTCCCATGTGACACTGTCAACGGGGTAAGTGGTTGTGAAATTCTCCCACCATGATGTTGCGGGTCCATCTAGCTGATGTGCGGCAAAACGCACTCTTTCCGCATCTGCGCATCCTGCAGTGGTTAACTCCCTTCCAATCTTGCGGAGCCAATCATCTGCAACAATCGGCTCGGTGCTACTAGAGAACATCGACGGATTTAGCTTTCAGAAACGGGCTAAGTGATCAACAGGTGATGGTGGTGGCGGAGGGTTGTTGTTGTTGTCCCTTGATTCTGATTCTGGACTAGGATCTGCATCAGGGTATTCTGCTGCTGGATCAATTGGGTGATCTCTGGCGGGAAATACTGCTACTGATATGGTGGTCGACTAGAAGTTTTGATCGACGGAAGACTCCATGATATCTGCTCCAGCTTGATCAACGTAGTCATTATCTTTTTCATCAGGGTTGGAGTCGGTGTCGTCAATGATGATGAAGCTCTTTGGGCTAGGGGGCACATCTTCATCTCCTCCTATCGTGGGGTCCGTCATGAAGACTTCTAGCTTCTTAATCAAATTGTCATTCTTCTCCACAAGTGTCGTCATCTCCTCCTCGGAGCCATCTCGTGTAGACTTGAGTTCTTCCTCCAGCTCCTTGATCCTCGTCATTGCCTTCTGTAAAGTATCCATACTCTCATACATCGGATTCTCTTGGAGTCGAATGTGCGGGTTCAATTCCTGGATGTAAGAGGCAATGGATCTGTCCCTCCTAGTGATGACTATCTCACCCTGGTCGTCTAGGCGTCCACAAATCTAGTAGATAGTATCTTCGAGATCCTGGTGATAAATTTCTCCAATGCGTCCCATGGTAATTTGGGCTGCCATGCTCTTTCCTATGCCCCAGGTTGGTGCATTAAAGGAAAACTCTATGGGCTTAGTGACTGGCATGAACGTCCTTCCTGGAACTTGAACTCGAATCTTCCAACGCTCCTCTTCTGGTAGGGTGGCGATGAAGGTCCCGGTGAAGCTTGGCGGTCCGATGTTCAGGTACTTCGTGGCTTCCTTCAAGTGTCTTCCAAAAGGTGTGTCCTCATCCGGTTGAGTAAAATTTCTCCTTTTATCCACCATCCTATATATTTGAAAGGGGAGAGGAGTTAGAAAATGAGAAGAGAGGAGTGACCTATGGTTTTAGCTTAGTGGTCGTGTCCTACAGTCAACGTGTGCTCTGATACCACCTCTGTAGCGACCAAACCTCAATCAGTCCAGTCTCTATGCATCTGTGTCATAACTAGATCGGTATGCTGACACGCACAGTATTTCGATGGGTATTATAACAGAGTAGCAATCACATACATATTACAACGAATGTCTCAAAGAGAACTTATTACCATAATATGGCCTAAGGCCATCTAAATATGATAACAGCGGAAGGCTTGGAAGATAAAGTAGGTCCATCAACTCCAACGGCAAAGCTGAGTGCAAAACAACAACCTACGACGCTTACTCGATATCTGAAAAGTCTGCAACATGAACGTTGCAGCCCGAAACGGGTCAGCACATGGAATATGCTGGCAAGGTAACACATAGAGAGTGAACAGAAATAAATGCTATATCTACATGCATATTTGGCTGGTGGAAAGCTCTATGGTTAACAGTTTTGCATAAAGCCAAAATTCTTCCTATGTTAGTGAACAAAGTTTATTTAACTACGTTGTTAGTTATTAAACAATGAGAAGGTTCCTCCAACTCAAACCCAAAATAATCATCATTAACCCGCAAATTAATTTAGAGTGTTGAGATACACATGAAAATCCAAGAACCAGATACTCAAGATGTCCATAACCGGGGACACGGCTAATCATGATTAGTTTGTACACTCTGCAGAGGTTGTGCACTTTTCCCACAAGACTCGAAATACATCCATGGTCGGAGATTCGAGACACCGTCTTTCTGAAGCATTAACTCTCTACTTCTGGGTAGACCGTACCACCTATACCCTCTACATCTGCTAGTCTACCACTTCGAGAGCTTCACACAACTTACTCAACTATGCTAGAGCCCATAATAGCTTGCGGCTGCACACGTAAGTTTCAAGTATGAATAATCTTATGATTCCTTTGAAGCTGAGTGGCGGACCTTAGGATGATCACACGGTTCCCCCGGGATATCCTGACAGCCACTTGGGATTCCAGGGTGCCTCAAGAAATCCACCCAGATGTGTATTTAAGTAGCCACCTTAAGCTAACCTTTAATTAACAATACTCACATCTGTCATGGAAATCACTCACCCAAATAATCGTCTACAAGCATAGCAAAGCAATAATAGCCTAACGTAGAAGTAACTCCCAAAAGTTTGATAGTAAACACGTAATAGGTTCTACCTCTGTATCTACTTCCCGATACCTACATGTTAATTAGATCCTAACCATGCAATGTGTGAGGGTGGATCTAATGCAATAAAACTGGGTAATAAGGGATATGATCAAAGTGTTACTTGCCTTGCTGATGATCCGCAAAACCTAGGGACTCGTAGTAGCACGCTTCACAATCCGGGTATTCTATCGCAACAAACAATAGCACACATAAGTAAAAATATAGATGCACGGGTTCGAATAAGATCTAACCAGAAAGTTCAAGTAAAGAACTCCGGTTTGCAAAAATAATCAAATCAAACGGATCAACGAAACTCAAACTGCAAAAGAAACGAGATTCGTTTACTAATCTTGACTAAAGTAAAAAATTTATTTACAAAAATCTTGTGCAAATGGATTAGTCGGAAAGAGATTTTCGTGACAAAAATCTAGGTGTTTCAATCACCTAATTCCGATAAACGAGCGAAAAGTTATACTAAAACGAAATTCGGATGAGGAATCGCGATCGAAATTAATCGCGAAAAAAATCCCCAAAAATAAATCTAACAAACAGACGGGCGAACGAACGTTCGTCGTGTGAAATTATTTAACGAACAGTGTTCGTTAAAATGAACATCCGTTAATTAAAGAAACCAAAAAAATCTGCAAAAATATTTTTTTTTCTTTTTTTCTTTTTTCTCCTACCTCGGGCGGCGTGCTCCGGCGAGTGGTGGCGACCGGCGGCGAGCGGCGACGATCGGCGGCGGCGGCGGCGAGCGGCGGCGGTGGTGCAGGCGGGGCGAGGCGGCGGCGGCGAGCGGCGGCTAGGGTTTGTGCGCAGGGGGGGCGGGCGGCTTATATAGGCCTCCGGGGTAGGTTCGTTTTTTTTAAATCGGACGAGATAGAAAATTAAAAAGGAAGTCCATACGAACTCCGATTTCGATGAAACAAATTTTGCCGGACTCCTAAAAATGAGCTCTACAACATGGACATTTTTAAAAGGCCGAAATAATATTTTGAAAAACGCGTATTTTCGTAAATCCAATAAAATACCAAATAAAATCCAAATAAAAATTATTATTTGGCTTTAATATTTCCTCTCAAATATTTCTAAATTTTGGGGAAGTAATTTTATCCCCTCTCTCATATTTTTATATATGAAATATTTGAAGAGAAAAATAATTAAAAACCATTGATCCTCTTTTCATTATTTGAGGAAATCCCAATATGAAAATAAATAAATTCCCAACTCTCTCCAAGGGTCCTTGAGTTGCTTAGAATTTTTTTTTTGATCAGCAATAATGCAAATAAAATATGATATGCAAGATTCTCTAATGCAATAGCATTCCAAATTGGAAATTTGGGATGTTACAAACCTACCCCCTTAAGATGAATCTCGCCCTCGAGATTCGGGTTGGCTAGAAAATAGGTGCGGGTGACTTTCCGTAGATCCTCCTCTCGTTCCTAGGTGGCTTCTTCCTCGGTATGGTGGCTCCATTTAACTTTGCAGAACTTGATAATCTTGCTGCGTGTGACTCGGCTGGCATACTGGAGAATCTTCTCTGGTTTCTCCTCGTAGGTCAAATCACTATCCAACTGAATTGCTTCCAGTGGTAATGTATCTCTTACAGGAATATCGGCCATCTCTGTGTGGCACTTTTTCAACTGGGAAACATGGAAGACATCGTGAACTCCCGACAATCCTTCCGGCAATTCCAACTTGTAAGCAACTTCTCCCATAAGTTCCAGAACTTTGTATGGTCCCACAAAACATGGTGCTAATTTTCCTTTAACTCCAAAACGCTTAACTCCTCGGAGTAGGGACACGCGAAGATAAACTCTGTCTCCGACTTCATGAACTGTCTCCTTGCGTTTTTGAATCCGCATAGCTCTTCTGTCTGGACTAGGCTACCTTCAGTCTATCACGAATCAACTTAATCTTTTCTTCAGATTCCTTAATCAAATTTGGTCCGAACAGCTGATGATCTCCAACTTCATCCCATAACGACGGTGTCCTGCACCTTCTCCCGTACAAAGCTTCGAAAGGGGCCATCTTTAAACTAGCTTGATAGTTGTTGTTGTAGGAGAACTCTGCGTACGGCAAATTGTCGTCCCAACTAGATCCATAATCTAGTGCCCAAGCTCTCAGCATGTCCTCTAGAATCTGGTTGACTCTCTCGGTCTGTCCATCTGTCTGTGGATGAAAGGTTGTACTGAATTCTAGCCTGGTTCCCAAGGTTTCGTGCAAGTGATTCCAGAACTTTGAGGTAAACTAGGTTCCTCTACCTGATACAATGGCTCTCGGAAATCCATGCAGACATACCCTCCTGGTCATGTATATCTTCGCCAACTTAGCACTATTGTATGTAGTCTTTACTGGGATGAAATGAGCTACCTTCGTCAAACGGTCGACTACAACCCAAATCGAGTCATAGCCTGAACGCGTTCGGGGTAATCCCGTGATGAAATCCATGCCTAGCTTGTCCCACTTCCATTCGGGTATCGACAATGGCTGTAGCAATCCTGCTGGCTTCTGATGCTCTACCTTCACTCTCTGACAAACATCACAAACTGCCACACACTCCGCAATATACTTCTTCATTCCAGTTCACCAGAAACTGTCTTTCAAATCCAGATACATCTTGGTATTTCCTGGGTGAATCGAATACGGCGAATCATGTGCCTCCTGCAGAATCAACTTCCTGATCTCACGGTCATTGGGCACATATACGCGATCCTCAAACCATAAGGTATCGTGCTCATCGTCACGAAATCCTTTGGCCTTTCCCTTGCTCATTCTTTCCTTTATCTCGAAAACCTCTATGTCAGACTTCTGAGCTTCTCTGATCTTACTCATCAGGGTAGACTGAATTTCCAATGCTGCTACATAACCCTTCAGAACTATCTGCAAGCATAGCTCACGAAGATCTTCGGTCGACTCCTCGGGCAATCCTTTGGTTATGAGTGTATTGACGTGACTCTTGCGGCTTAACGCATCGGCTACTACATTTGCCTTTCCAGGATGATAGTGCAACCTCATATCATAATCCTTGATGAGTTCCAACCATCTCCTTTGTCTGAGATTCAACTCCTTCTGAGTGAAGATATACTTCAAACTCCTGTGATCCGTGTATATTTCACAATGGTTTCCAATGAGAAAGTGTCTCCACGTCTTCAGTGCATGCACTACGGCTGCTAACTCCAGATCGTGAGTAGCATAGTTCAACTCATGGGGTTTAAGTTGCCGTGAAGCATACGAAACAACTCTTCCCTCCTGCATCATCACTGCTCCGAGTCCTCGACGAGGAGCGTCGCAATACACTTGATAATCCTTGCGTTGATCTGGAAGAATCAACACTGGGGTTGTAACCAAGCGTTTCTTCAACTCCTGGAAACTGGCATCACATTCCTCAGTCCAATTGAACTTGGTGTCCTTCTTCAGCCACTCCGTCATGGGCTTTGCAATCTTTGAGAAATTATCAATGAACCTCCGGTAGTATCCTGCGAGTCCAAGAAAACTCCGGATCTCTCCAACTGTTGTGGGGGATTCCTAGGTTGTCACAGTGTCAACTTTGGCGAGGTCTACTGCTATTCCTTCTCCGGATATAACGTGTCCGAGGAAACCAACTTACTTCAACCAAAACTCACACTTGTTGAACTTGGCATATAACTGATGTTCTCTGAGTTTCTCAAGTACCAAACGCAAATGCTCTTCATGCTCCTCTTCATTCTTCGAGAAGACCAGAATATCATCAATGAACACCACAACGAACTTGTCCAAGAACTCCATAAATACCATGTTCATCATGTTCATGAAATAGGCAGGTGCATTGGTCAGACCAAATGGCATGACAGTATACTCATATAGCCCATACCTCATGGTAAAAGCTGTTTTAGGTATATCCTGCTCTCGAATCTTCAACTGGTGGTATCCTGATCGTAGATCGATCTTGGAAAATACCTTAGCTCCTTGCAAACGATCAAACAAATCATTGATCATCGACAGTGGATAGTTGTTCTTAATTGTCACTTCATTCAGCCCTCGATAATCAACAACCATCCTCAACGATCCATCCTTCTTCTCCACTAGAAGTACTGGTGGTCCCCAAGGTGACGAACTTGGGCGAATATAGCCTTTACCCAGTAACTCCTTAATCTGCTTCTTAATTTCTTCCAAATCCTTTGCAGGCATCCTATATGGTCTCTTGGATATTGGTCCTGTGCCTGGCAAAATCTCAATCAAAAACTCAATGTTTGTGTCTGGTGGCATGCCTGGCAACTCCTCTGGAAATACATCAGGGAAATCCTTCACCACTGGCACTTCCTCTTGTACAACTCCTGATAAGGAATTTACTCGAGTCCTCTTCGGTATATGCTGGGATACATATTTAATCCTTCTTCCTTCCGGGGTGGTGAGTAAAATCGACTTACTGGCGCAGTCAATGTTCCCTCCATACTTCGATAACCAATCCATACCTAATTTTACATCTAGTCCTTGTGACTCCAATACTATTAGGTCTGAGGGAAACACGTAATTACCCATCCTCAAAGGTATCCGATCACACCTTAGGCTAGCCATATATTCTGCTCCTGGCGAGGTTACTAACATGGGTGAACTAAGGGCTTGGGTTGGCAGGTTATACTTATCCACAAATCCCCTTGATATGTATGAATGCGATGCACCAGTATCGAAAAGAACAATTGCAGTAAATGACTTAACCAGAAACTTACCTACTACTGCATCAGGTTGTGCTTCAACCTCCTCCACGCTAACGTGGTTCACTTGTCCCCTGTTGAAAGGGTTTGGCTTCTTCCCAGAGCTGTCATTGCCATTCCCATTCTTTGCTTCGGGACACTCGGTGGCGTAATGCCCCTTCTTCCTGCACTTGAAACAAGTAATGTGACTTAGATCCTTCTTGGCGGGCGTTGCTGGGGTGGAATGGTTCTGTCCATTGCTTCCTCCATTACCATTCGCATTCCTGGGGCCACTATGATTATGCGAACCCCCTTGATGTTTGCTATATATCCCCGAAAACGGCGCCAGAAATACTTCTGATGTTTGCTGTGTATCCCCGGCAACGGCGCTAGAAATACTTCTGCTACTGCAACAAAAGACCTTCCAACGGCGCCAGAAATAGGCACGTCGACGGGAGAATACTTGGCTTGATCTTTCTGCTGTGGCTACGCCTTAAGGGACTTCCTAGGCAACTATGCAATGGATTTCCCCCGTGGCCTTGGAGCCTTGCGTTCGTGTTCCCTCGAAGCGAAAAGGGTGATGTAGCGTAGCGGTGGTAAGTACTTCCCTCAGTTTGAGAACCAAGGTATCAATCCAGTGGAGGAGTATCTCAAGATCCTAAACAAACACAAAAACTTGCTCCCAACGCTATGAAGGGGTTGTCAATCCCTTATAGATTGTTTGCCAAGTGTGAACTGAAAGAAACCAAGTAACAAAGCAAAGTAAAAGCGAAGGTGTAAACGATGGATGTGAATAGACCCGGGGGCCGTAGTGTTTACTAGTGGCTTCTCTCATGAAAGCAAGTAGACGGTGGGTGATCAAATTACTGTTGAGCAATTTATAGAACCGCGCAAAGTCGTGACGATATCTATGCAATGATTGTTTCTATAGGCATCACGTCTGAAACAAGTAGACCGATACTTTCTGCATCTACTACTATTACTCCACACGTCGACCGCTATCCAGCATGCATCTAGTGTATTATGTCCATAAGAACAGAGTAGCGCCTTAAGCAAGATGACATGATGTAGAGGGATAATCTCAAACCAATGATAAAAACCCCATCTTTTTACCCTTGATGGCAACTACTTGATGTGTGCCTTGCTGCCCCTACTGTCACTGGGAAAGGTCACCACATGGTAGAACCCAAAACCAAGCACTTCTCCCATTGCAAGAATCCAAGATCTAGTTGGCCGAACAAAACCCAAGACTCAGAGAGACTTACAAGGATATCAAATCATGCATATAAGAAATCAGCAAAGACTCAAATATATATCATAGATAATCTGATCACAAATCCACAATTCATCGGATCTCGACAAACACACCGGCAAAGAAGATTACATCGGATAGATCTCCATGAAGATCATGGAGAACTTTGTATTGAAGATCCAAGAGAGAGTAGAAGCCATCTAGCTACTAACTACGGACCCGTAGGTCTGAAGTGAACTACTCCCCTAGTTCACGGGGCGGCCAGGGTGGCCACAAGCTTGCCCACCGCCGCCTCCCCCCTGGTGGCATGGTGGGAGCTTGTGGGCTCTGTGGAGCCCACCTGGTTTGGCCCAAAAGCCCCTGGTCTTCTTCCGTTCAGGAAAAAATCATTTCGGGGTTTTTCTTCTGTTTGGACTCCGTTCCAAAGTCAGATGTGAAAAGAGTCAAAAACACGGAAAAAACAGGAACTGACACTTGGCAGTGAATTAATAAGTTAGTCCCAAAAAAGATATAAAAGGTACATAAAACAACCAAAGAAGACAAGATAACATCGTGAAACCATCAAAAATTATAGATACGTTTGAGACGTATCAAGCATCCCCAAGTTTGACTCCTGCTCGTCCTCGAGTAGGGAAGTGATAAGAATGAATTTTTGATGCTTTCATGCTACCTAGCATAGGTGTCCTTTGTAATTCCTCTTATGTGACGTGAATGTTCAGATCCATTAGATTCAAAACAATAGTTTGCTATTGACGTGGAAACAATAATAATTCAAGCAAACTAGCAAGGTAATCATGATCTTTCAAAATAACAAGGCCAAAAGAAAGTTATCCCTACAAAAGCATATAGTCTGGCTATGCTCTATCATCATTGCACAACGAATTTAAATCATCCACAACCCTGGTATTGTCCAAGTAATTGTTTCACACCTTTACTTTCTCAAACCTTTTCAACTCTCACGCAATACATGAGCGTGAGCCATGGTTATAGCACTATAGATGGTGTGGAATGTAGTGGAGGTTGCAAGACAAAAAAGGAGAAGATAGTCACATTAACTAGGCATATCAATGAGCTGTGGAGATGTTCATCAATAGATATTAATGTGAAGGAGTAGGGATTGCCATACAAATGATGCACTAGAGCTACGAGTATGCGAAAGCTCTTAAAGAAAACTAGTGGGTGTGCATCCAACTTGCTTGCTCACGAAGACCTAAGGCAATTTTGAGGAAGCCTGTCATTGGAATATACAAGCCAAGTTATATAATGAAAATTTCCCACTAGCTATATGGTGGTGACAAAATGAGAGACTCTCAATCAGGAAGATCATGGTGCTTTAATATGCACAAGTGTGGAAAAGGTGGTAGCATTGTCCCTTCTCTCTTTTCCTCTCATTTTTTTGGTGGGCTCTTTGGCCTCTTTTGTATGGGCTTCTTTGGCCTCTTTTATTTCCTCACATGGGACAATGCTCCATTAATGATGGTCATCACACTTTCAACTCAAAACTTAGAGCAACTATGACTCTATATGGAATGCCTTCGGTACTGTACCGTGCTAATGATCTAGCATGGCATAGACATCAATGGAAACATCATGCTAGCTATCTTACGATCGTGCAAAGGCAATGTAGACATGGTGGCACAGGTCATGGTGGTAGTTGCATGGCAATATATCTCGAATGACTTTGAAAAAGCCATAATAGGTAGGTATGGTGGCTGTTTTGAGGGAGGCTAATGGTGGGTTCTGTGCACCGGCGAAATTTGCACGGCACTAAGAAGATAGTGATGGTGGAAGGTGAAAGTGCATCTAAACCATGGACTCAACATTAGTCATGAAGAACTCATATACTTGTTGCCAAAGTTTTATTAGTAATCGAAACAAAGCATTCAACGCATACTCCTAGGGGAAGGGTTGGTAGGCATAAACCATCGCGTGATCCCGACCACCACGCAAAGGATGACAATCAATATACTAATCATGCTCAGATTTCATCACATAGCGGTTCACCATACGTGCATGCTACGGGAATCACTAACTTCAACACAAGTATTTCTAGATTCACAACACCTTACTAGCATGACTTCAATAGTACCATAACCACAACTCAAAACTAATTGAGAGGAATCAAACTTCTCTAACTATTCAATGCACATGAAGGTGGAAGTTTTCGTATCCCTTTGGATAACTACCCCTTTTGAGACTACTTTCAAAGTATAGATCAACTACCAAGCCATGCACCGCTGCGCTCTAAAAGATATAAGTGAAGCACATAGAGCAAAAATATCTAGATCAAAAGATATAAGTGAAGCACATGTGAGCTGAATTATCTACCAAAAGATATAAGTGAAGCTCGACAAAATCATGGTGTGTGCATGTCTATCTCTCTAGGTGTGCAGCAAGGATGATTGTGACTCAACAAAAATAAAAGACTCCTACGATACAAGAGGCTCCACGCAAAAACACATAACATGTGGTGAATAAAAATATAGCCTCAAGTAACGTTACCGATGGATTGAAGACGAGAGAGGGGATGCCTTCCCGGGGCATCCCCAAGATTAGGCTTTTACAGAATCCTTGAATCTCTTGGGGTGCCTTGGGCATCCCCAAGCTTGATCTCTTTCCACTCTTTATCTCTTTGTTCATAAGAACTTCACCCAAAACTTGAAAACTTCACAACACGAAACTTAAACAGAAACTTGTGATAACATTAGTACAAGAAAGCAAACCACTACTTCCTTAGGTACTGTAGCAAACTTAAATTCTACTTGTGCTGATGTTGGGTTACTGTACTTTCAATCTTCCATGGCTAATACCCCCCGATACTATCCATAGTTTCATCAAAATAAGCAACCAACACAACAAAAACAGAATCTGTTAACAGGAGACCAGTCTGTAGCAATCTGTATATTTCGTATAACTCTGGTACTTCAAAAATTTTGATACATTATGACAGTCTGAAGAATTTGTTTAGCAATAAGTAGCAAAAAGAATCAACTCAAAAGCTCATACAGAAAAAAATGAAAATTCTTTTAGTGAGCAGAAAGTTTCTGTTTTTTCCAGCATGACCAAACGATCATCCCCAAGACTAATCATAACGGTTTTACTTGGCACAAACGCAAAAAAGAAACACAAAAACACAATCATAACAGAATTATGAAAGAGTGGAAAACACAAAACAGAAAGAAAAAGGATAAATTCGTTGGGTTGCCTCCCAACAAGCGCTTTTGTTTAACACCCTTAGCTAGGCAAAAAGTTTCAATGATGCTCACATAAAAGGTAAGGATTGAAACACAACGAGAGCATCATGGAGCATATGGCTAGCACTTTTAAGTCTAACCCACTTCCTATGCATAGGGATTTTCTGAACAAACAACTTGTTGGAGCAAGAATCAACTAGCATAGGAAGGCAAAACAAGCATAGCTTCAAAAATTTCAACACATGGAGAGGAAGCTTGGTACTATTGCAATAAGTAGAAGCATATGATCCTCTCTCATAGTAATTTTCAGTGGCATCATGAATGAATTCAACAATATAACTATCACATAGGATATTCTTTTCATGATCCACATGCATGCAAAGTTGACGCTTTTCAAAAATAGTGGGATTATCATCAAATAAAGTCATGACTTCTCCAATCCCACTTTCAGTATTGTTGCAAATATCATATTCATCATGAGGTTTGAACAAATTTTCAAGATCATAAGAAAAATCATCACCCCAATCATGATTATTGCAACAATTAGTGGACATAGCAAAGCTAGCATCCCCAAGCTTAGGGTTTTGCATAATTTTAGCATGATTATCACTAATAGAATTTATAGTGAAAACATTGCAATCATCCTTTTCATCCAAGGAGCCCTCGTGACTCACTTCATGAATTTCTTCCTCACAGATTTCAGATTCACGCATCTTACGCAAAACTCCAAAGAAATAGTCAATTGCCCTCAACTCACTAGCAATTTGTTCCACACGAGTGGGTCTCTTAAAGAGACTAGCAAGTGGATGAGGATCCATATCACTAGATTTTCAGCAAGCAAAGTTGCAAGCATATTGAGGGCACATGGCACACAAGCGAACAGAAAGCAACCGAGAGAAAAGGGCGAACGAAAAAAGGCAAATGAAAATGGCAAATGTGAAGTGGGGGAGAGGAAAACGAGAGGCAACTCGCAACAAAAGTAAATGCAAGAGAAGAGTTTGTAAGACCTACTTGGATAGATCTTGATTTCTCCTCCCCGGCAACGGCGCCAGAAATACTTCTGATGTTTGTTGTGTATCCCCGGCAACGGCACCAGAAATACTTGTGATGTTTGATGTGGATCCCCGACAGCGGCGCAAGAAATACTTCTGCTACTGCAACAAAAGACCTCCCAACGGCGCCAGAAATAGGCACATCGACGGGAGAATACTTGGCTTGATCTTTCTACTGCGGCTACGCCTTAAGGGACTTCCTAAGAAAGTATGCAAAGGATTTCCCCCGTGGCCTTGGAGCCTTGCGTTGGTGTTCCCTCGAAGCGGAAAGGGTGATGTACCGTAGCGGTGGTAAGTACTTCCCTCAGTTTGAGAACCAAGGTATCAATCCAGTGGAGGAGTATCTCAAGATCCTACACAAACACAAAAACTTGCTCCCAACGCTATGAAGGGGTTGTCAATCCCTTATAGATTGTTTGCCAAGTGAGAACTGAAAGCAACAAAGTAACAAAGCAAAGTAAAAGCGGAGGTGTAAACGATGGATGTGAATAGACCCGGGGGCCGTAGTGTTTACTAGTGGCTTCTCTCGTGAAAGCAACTAGACGGTGGGTGAACAAATTATTGTCGATCAATTGATAGAACCGCGCAAAGTCGTGACGATATCTATGCAATGATTGTTTCTATAGGCATCACGTCCGAAACAAGTAGACCGATACTTTCTGCATCTACTACTATTACTCCACACGTCGACCCCTCTCCAGCATGCATCTAGTGTATTAAGTCCATAAGAACAGAGTAACGCCTTAAGCAAGATGACATGATGTAGAGGGATAATCTCAAACCAATGATAAAAACCCCATCTTTTTACCATTGATGGCAACTACTTGATGTGTGTTGTGCTTCCCCTACTGTCACTGGGAAAGGTCACCACATGGTAGAACCCAAAACCAAGCACTTCTCCCATTGCAAGAATCATAGATCTAGTTGGCCAAACAAAACCCAAGACTCGGAGAGACTTACAAGGATATCAAATCATGCATATAAGAAATCAGCAAAGACTCAAATATATATCATAGATAATCTGATCACAAATCCACAATTCATCGGATCTCGACAAACACACCGCCAAAGAAGATTACATCGGATAGATCTCCATGAAGATCATGGAGAACTTTGAATTGAAGATCCAAGAGAGCGAAGAAGCCATCTAGCTACTAACTACGGACCCGTAGGTCTGAAGTGAACTAGTCACGAGTCATTGGAGGGGCGATGATGATGATGAAGAAGCCCTCCAACTCCAAAGTCCCCTCCGGCAAGGTGCCGGGAAGGGTCTCCAGATGAGATCTCGCGAAAACGGAAGCTTGCGGCGGCGGAAAAGTATTTTCGAGGTTGCGCTGATTTTTTGCAGAATATTTGGGAATTTATAGGCCAAATACCTAGGTCACGCGGCGGCCAGGGTGGCCACAAGCTTGCCCACCGCCGCCTCCCCCCTGGTGGCATGGTGGGAGCTTGTGGGGTCCCTGGAGCCCACCTGGCTTGGCCCAAAAGCCCCTAGTCTTCTTCCGTTCGGGAAAAAATCATTTTGGGGTTTTTCTTCCGTTTGGACTCCGTTCCAAAATGAGATCTGAAAAGAGTCAAAAACATGGAAAAAAATAGGAACTGGCACTTGTCACTGAATTAATAAGTTAGTCCCAAAAAAGATATAAAAGGTACATAAAACAACCAAAGAAGACAAGATAACAGCGTGAAACCATCAAAAATTATAGATACGTTTGAGACGTATCACCCCTCCATGGCAATGATTTCCCCCATGGTTGTGGTGAATGTGCCCTCTCGAGTTCGGGGTAAAACGGGGCTTGTGCTGAGCTCCAGAATTGAACCTCCCTTGTCCATACTTTCTCTTGCGATTGTCAATCTGTTGTTGCTTCCCTTCAATCATGAGAGCTTTGTCTACCAACTCCTTGTAGTTGTTGAAGGTTGCCACCATCAACTGCATGCTCATCTCATCATTTAGTCCTTCCAGGAACTTCTCGTGTTTAGCGGCATCTATAGCAATGTCATCAGGGCATAACGTGCTAGCTTGCCAAATTCCTCCACATACTGGCCAACTGGGCGCCCTCCTTGGCATAAGTTGCAAAACTCACGCTTCATCATGGCCATAGCTCCTGCTGAAACATGGGCAGTGCGAAAAGCTTCCTGAAACTGCTGCCATGTGACAGTGTCAACGGGGTAAGTGGTTGTGAAATTCTCCCACCATGATGTTGCGGGTCCATCTAGCTGATGTGCGGCAAAACGCACTCTTTCCGCATCTGAGCATCCTGCAGTGGTTAACTCCCTTCCAATCTTGCGGAGCCAATCATCTCCAACAATCGGCTCGGTGCTACTAGAGAACACCGGCGGATTTAGCTTTAAGAAACGGGCTAAGTGATCAACAGGTGGTGGTGGTGGCGGGGGTTGTTGTTGTTGTCCCTTGATTCTGATTCTGGACTAGGATCTGCATCAGGGTATTCTGCTGCTGGATCAATTGGGTGATCTCTGGCGGGAAAAAAAATTCGGGTTCACGTCTCGGAGGTGCCATCTGAGGGGTTTAGAAAAGATGAGAAAATAGAATAGAGTGAGGTCTAAAGGGAAAACACTACCCATATGCTCATGAGACAAACACAATCATATCACTCAATCAATTTCAAACAAGAGCATACAAACGATCTATCTAACGTTCACAAAAGTGCTCAACTAATATTTACATGGGGAAATACTACTACTGATATGGTGGTCGACTAGAAGTTTTGATCGGCGGAAGACTCCATGATATCTGCTCGAGCTTCATCAACGTAGTCATCATATTTTTCATCAGGGTCGGAGTCGGTGTCGTCGATGATGATGAAGCTCTTTGGGCTAGGGGGGACATCTTCATCTCCTCCTATCATTGGCTCCGTCATGAAGACTTCTAGCTTCTTAATCAAATCGTCATTCTTCTCCACAAGGGTCGTCATCTCCTCCTTGTAGCCATCTCGTGTAGACTTGAGTTCTTCCTCCAGCTCCTTGATCCTCGTCATTGCCTTCTGTAAAGTATCCATACTCTCATACATCTGATTCTCTTGGAGTCGAATGTGCTGGTTCAATTCCTGGATGTAAGAGGCAATGGATATGTCCCTCCTAGTGATGACTATCTCACCCTGGTCGTCTCGGCGTCCACAAATCTAGTAGATAGTATCTTCGAGATCCTGGTGATAAACTTCTCCAATGTGTTCCATGGTAATTTGGGTTGCCATGCTCTTTCCTATGCCTCAGGTTGGGGCATTAAAGGAAAACTCTATGGGCTTAGTGACTCGCATGAACGTCCTTCCTGGAACCTGAACTCGAATCTTCCGACGCTCCTCTTCTGGTAGGGTGGCGATGAAGGTCCCGGTGAAGCTTGGCAGTCCGATGTTCAGGTACTTTGTGGCTTCCTTCAAGTGTCTTCCAAAAGGTGTGTCCTCGTCCGGTTGTGTAAACTTGCTCCTTTTATCCACCATCCTATAGATTTGAAAGGGGAAAGGAGTCAGAAAATGAGAAGAGAGGAGTAACCTATGGTTTTAGCTTAGTGTTCGTGTCCTACAGGTAACGTGTGCTCTAATACCACCTCTGTAGCGATCAGACCTCAATCAGTCCAGTCTCTATGCATCTGTGTCATCCCTGGATCGGTATGCTGACACGCACAGTACTTCGGTGGGTATTATAACAGAGTAGCAATCACACACATATTACAACGAATGTCTCAAAGAGAACTTATTATAATAATATGGCCTAAGGCCATCTAAATATGATAACAACGGAAGGCTTGGAAGATAAAGTAGGTCCATCAACTCCAACGACATAGTTGAGTGCAAAACAACAACCTATGGCGCTTACTCGATATCTGAAAAGTCTGCAACATGAACCTTGCAGCCCGAAACGGGTCAGCACATGGAATATGATGGCAAGGTAACACATAGAGAGTGAACAGAAATAAATGCTATATATACATGCATGTTTGGCTGGTGGAAAGCTCTATGGTTAACAGTTTTGCATAAAGCCAAATTTCTTCCTATATTAGTGGAACAAAGTTTATTTAACTACGTTGTTAGTTATTAAACAATGAGAAGGTTCCCCCAACTCAAACCCAAAATAATCATCATTAACCCGCAAATTAATTTAGAGTGTTGAGATACACATGAAAAATCCAAGAACCAGATACTCAAGATGTCCATAACCGGGGACACGGCTAATCATGATTAGTTTGTACACTCTGCAGAGGTTGTGCACTTTTCCCACAAGACTCGAAATACATCCATGGTCGGAGATTCGAGACACGGTCTTTCTGAAGCATTAACTCTCTACTTCTGGGTAGACCGTACCACCTATACCCTCTACATCTGCTAGTCTACCACTTCGAGAGCTTCACAATACTTACTCAACTATGCTAGAGCCCATAATAGCTTGCGGCTACACACGTAAGTTTCAGGTATGAATAGTCTTATGATCCCTTTGAAGCTGGGTGGCGGACCTTAGGATGATCACACGGTTTCCCCGGGATATCCTGACAGCCACTAGGGATTCCAGGGTGCCTCAAGCAATCCACGCAGATGTGTATTTAAGTAGCCACCTTAAGTTAACCTTTAATTAACAATACTCACATCTGTCATGGAAATCACTCACCCAAATAATCGTCTACAAGCATAGCAAAGCAATAATAGCCTAACGTAGAAGTAACTCCCAAAAGTTTGATAGTAAACAGGTAATAGGTTCTACCTGTGTATCTACTTTCCAATACCCACATGTTAATTAGATCCTAACCATGCAATGTGTGAGGGTGGATCTAATGCAATAAAACTGGGTAATAAGGGATATGATCAAAGTGTTACTTGCCTTGCTGATGATCCGCGAAACCTAGGGACTCGTAGTAGCACGCTTCACAATCCGGGTATTCTATCGCAACAAACAATAGCACACATAAGCAACAATATAGATGCACGGGTAAAATCGAATAAGATCTAACCAGAAAGTTCAAGTAAAGAACTCCGGTTTGCAAAAAGAATCAAATCAAACGGATCAACGAAACTCAAACTGCAAAAGAAACAAGATTCGTTTACTAATCTGGACTGAAGTGAAAATTTTATTTATAAAAATCTTGTGCAAGTGGATTAATTGGAAGGATATTTTCGTGACGAAAATCTCAGCATTTGAATCACCTGATTCTGATAAACGAGCGAAAAGTTATACTAAAACGAAATTCGGATCAGGAATCGCGATCGAAATTAATCGCAAAAAAAATCCCCGAAAATAAATCTGACGAACATACGGACGAACGAATGTTCGTCGTCTGAAATTAATTAACGAATATTGTTCATTAAAACGAACGTACGGACGAACGTTCGTTAATTAAATAAAACAAAAAAAATCTGCAAATTTTTTTTCCTTTTTTTCCTACCTCGGGCGACGTGCTTCGGCGAGTGGCGGCGAGCGGCGGCGGCGGCGGCGAGCGGCGGCTAGGGTTTGTGCGCGGGGGGGGGGGGCAGGGGGCGGGCGGCTTATATAGGCCTCCGGGGTCGGTTTGTTTTTTTTAAAATCAGACGAGATAGAAAATTAAAAAGAAAGTCCGTACGACCTCCGATTTCGATGAAACAAATTTTGCCGGACTCCTAAAAATGAGCTCTACAACGTGGACATTTTTAAAAGGCCGAAATAATATTTTAAAAAACGTGTATTTTCGTAAATCCAATAAAATAGCAAATATAATCCAAATAAAAATTATTATTTGGCTTTAATATTTTCTCTCAAATATTTATAAATTTTGGGAAAGTCATTTTATTCCCTCTCTCATATTTTTATATATGAAATATTTGAAGAGAAAAATAATTAAAAACCATTGATCCTCTTTTCATTATTTGAGAAAATCCCAATATGAAAATAAATAAATTCCCAACTCTCTTCAAGGGTCCTTGAGTTGCTTAGAAAAAAAAATTGGATCAGCAATTATGCAAATAAAATATGATATGCAAGATGCTCTAATGCAATAACATTCCAAATTGGAAATTTGGGATGTTAGATATACCTCAGGAAGCGCCCATTCCATTGTAAACTATACTGCATCAAAGCAATAGTCAGTTAGTTACTCTGTCAGGCGTGTGTAACAAGCCAATTGATAGTGTGATTCATTCATATAAAAATTCACTCAACAAAATAAATCTCAGACCAGACAAAATTACACTGATAAAACATCAGTAATTTCGGTTGAGAGATAGCCCAAGTCACCTTTTACCCAGCGCAACCCTGTATAAACTAAAAAATAGCTTGTTTGGCATGTGTTGATTTTCACTTTCAATTTTAGAAATATTTCAGCAACAACCAAAATCATCAAAAGAAAATTTCAGTGATTTTGATTTGCATTTCCACCATAGAGCCAAACCATTTACTTGTGAAATTACTGAAATATTCTAAACAAAAGGGAAATATTTCAGTGTGTACTGAAATTCAGTGGATTTCATTGAAATCCCACTAAAAGTGAAAACCAATTGCTGCCTAATTCCTAGAAAAGAGTGCAATGAAGCACCCAGATTGTGATTTAGACTCAACTCCATCCATTTGCCCAAGTACAAAGTGCAATTTAATTTTGTGCAAGCACGCACCCACTCCCAGGTCCAATTGCCCAAGATCCAACTTCCTAATTTACTTTGCAACAAGAGAACATCAAATATCTGAACTGACGAAGATGTTCAGCTGCCAAGTGAGAAAGATAGCACAGTTACAACATTGAACACGACAGGAGCCCCAAGGCATGTACACCAAAAAAACTCAATCAGCATATGCTTATTTATTTTTATCAAGGCATCCGGTAAATCCAGAAACATAAACTGAGTCCTCACCGATCTCAAGATCGTGCCACGGATGCGCGACCATCGCCCTCCTCGACAGCGACGACATGATCCTCTCGTTGAGCTTCGATGTCGGTCGGCTGCTGCGCGACAGCGGCGGCACTCGTCGAGTCCTCTTGGCTCATCCTGCTGCCTGCCTACCAAGATGAACCCACAGATCAGACCTCGGAAGAAGAGCCAATCCCCTTATAGGATGATGAAATAGCACGCATGTTAGATAGTTTCTTTTCCTACTCGAATCAAACACTAGCAAACAGATCAGCCGCACAGAACACGGGTAGATCGATGCGGAGTTTGTCGGCGGCGAAATCAAGACAAAACAGAGCAAAGCAACGATGGTGCCTAGCTAACCACCATGTATCGGATCGATGCTAATGAAAAAGAAGCTTTTGGGATGGGACCGGAGGATGATTCACCTGCGCTGCTACGGTTGGAGGTGGAAGAACGACGGCGGCGACGGTGGCGGTGGTGGGGGAGCAGGCGGCTCATGGCCCCGTCGAGGTCGCCCATCTCCCACGAGTCCAGCAGTCGCGATGGCCGCGACCGCGTCCTCCTGCATGCCTATACGTTGTCACGCGGCCCGATCTGCTCTTCTCGTGGGTAGCTGGCTGGCTAGACAGCGGCAGCGAGGCGGGGGTGGGACTGGCCATGGGTGGTCAGGGACGAGCTCGTCGGCAGGAATGGGATCTGGGGAGGAGCGCGGTGGGGGAGCGAGCCGCACGGATGGGAGGGAGAGGCAGAGGGATATGGATCTGGGAGAGAGGGCAGATGGGAGTGGGGAGATGGGGCGTTCGAAGGCCATCCCCTTTACCGTCCGCATGGGGATCAAGCTGACGGAAAAGGGGTCGAGGCAAACGGCAAAGGGGGCCTATGATGACGGTAACGGGAACGACTTGAGCTACGGTGACCCTTTAACGTCTGCCTAATCATTCTTTGCCATCAGTCGTGTCTTTGCCGTCTGTCAGCAGATGGCAAAGAAAGCCCTGATGGCAATGAGTATCTTTGCCATGCACCATTCCTTTGTCGTCTGTTTGCTCGCAGCTGACGGCAAAGAGTCTCTTTGCCATCAGCCAGCGGACGGCAAAGATTAGGCAGACGGCAAATAACTGAATCCCAGTAGTGTTACTAATAACTCCCACTCAAAGTAGACATCCCTCTAGTCATTCGAGTGGCGCATGATCCAAATCCACTAACTCAAGTCCGATCATCACTTGAGTTCAGTATAGTTTTAGTGGTGAACATCTCCATGTTGATCATATCAACTATATGATTCATGCTCGACCTTTCGGTCTCTTGTGTTCCGAGGACATGTTTGTACATGCTAGGCTCATCAAGTTTAACCCGAGTGTTCCGCGTGTGCAACTGTTTTGCACCCGATGTATGTGAACGTTTAGTCTATCACACTCGATCATCACGTGGTGTCTCGAAACGACGAACTGTCGCAACGGTGCACAGTCGGGGAGAACACAATTTTATCTTGAAATTTTAGTGAGGGATCACCTTATAATGCTACTGTCGTTCTAAGCAAAATAAGGTGCATAAAAGGATTAACATCACATGCAAATCAGAAGTGACATGATATGGCCATGATCTTGTGCTTCTTGATCTCCATCACAAAAGTACCGGCATAATCTTCATCGTTACCAACGCCACACCATGATCTCCATCATCAGGATCTTCATCATTGTGCCGCCATCGAGGTTGTCGTGCTATCTATGATATTAATACTAAAGCTACTACCTAGCAATATAGTAAACACATCTGCAAGCACAAACGTTAGTTTAAGGACAACCCTATGGCTCCTGCCGGTTGCCGTAGCGTCGACATGCAAGTCGATATTTAACTATTACAGCATGATCATCTCATACATCCAATATATCATATCATGTCTTTGGCCATATCACATCACATGCATACCCTGCAAAAACAAGTTAGGTCCTCTAATTTTTTGTTGCATGTGTTTACGTGGCTGCTATGGGTATCTAGTATGATCGCATCTTACTTACGCAAAGCCACAATGGTCCCCGGTACCCTCCCGGTACACTATCGATGAGCCCGAAACTTTTCCGGTGACCAAAACAGGACTTCGTATATATCAATCTTTACCTCCGGACCATTCCGGAGCTCCTCGTGATGTCCGGGATTTCATCCGGGACTCCGGACAACTTTCGGTTACCAACACCTATAACTCAACTATACCGAAACGTCACCGAACCTTAAGTGTGCAGACCGTGTGGGTTCGAGAACTATGCAGACATGACCTGAGACATTCTCCGGTCAATAACCAATAGCGGGACCTGGATGTCCATATTGGCTCCTACATATTCTACGAAGATCTCATGGTCTCATGGTCTACATATTCTATGAAGATCTCATAGTCTACATGTCCTAGACACAAGGTATTCCTCCGGTGTCCGGGAGTTGCATGATCTCATGGTCATAGGAACAGATACATTGACATGTAGAAAAATAGTAGCAATAAACTGACACGATCATATGCTACGTTTATAGTTTGGGTCTTGTCCATCACATCATTCTCCTAATGATGTGATCCCGTTATCAAGTGACAACACTTGCCTATGGCCAGGAAACCTTGACCATATTTGATCAACGAGCTGGTCAACTAGAGGCTCACTAGGGACAGTGTGTTGTCTATGTATCCACACATGTATTTGAGTTTCCAATCAATACAATTCTAGCATGGATAATAAAGAATTATATTGAACAAGGAAATATAATAATAACCAATTTATTATTGCCTCTAGGGCATATTTCCAACACGTAGAGGTAAATGAGTTCTCCAGCACGGCGGCGTGGTGGTGGTGGTGGTGGAACTATTCCAGCAGGGCTTCGCCCAAGCACTGCTGAAACTAGACTAGAGGGGAAACGGATCTAGATGAAGTAGAGGGAGCACGTGGCAATTAGGGTTAGCCCTCACCTCTAAAACCTCTAGTATATATAGGAGGAGGAGGGGAGAGGAGGCAGCCTTGGCCTCCACTCCAAGGAGGTTCAGCCGAGCCAACAAGGGAGGAATCCACCTCCCACAAGGGAGGTGGAACCCTATTAGGACTCCTTCCTAATTTGGCCTTTTTGCCTTTTTCCTTTATCCTTTTCTCATGGGCCCTTGAGAGAGACTTCGGCCAGCCCACCAGGGGCTGTTCCACCTCCTCTCATAGCCCATGAGCCTCTTGGGTCGTCACACCCCTCCCGGTGGTCCCGCGGCACCCTCCCGGCACACCCGGTACACTACCAATGAGTCTGAAACTTTTTCGGTGACCAAAACAGGACTTCCTATATAGCAATATTTACCTCTGGACCATTCCTGAGCTCCTCGTGATGTCCAGGATCTCATCCGGTACTCCGAACAACCTTCGGTTACCAACACCTATAACTCAACTATACTGAAACGTCACCGAACCTTAAGTGTGTAGACCCTGCGGGTTCGAGAACTATGCAGACATGACCGAGACACCTCTACGGTCAATAACCAATAGCAGGACCTGGATTCCCATATTGGCTCCTACATATTCTACGAAGATCTTTATCGGTTGAACCTCTATGTCAAAGATTCAGTTCATCCCGGATGTTGTTCCCTTTGTCCTTCGGTATGTTAGTTGCCCGAGATTCGATCGTCGGTATCTCCATACCTAGTTCAATCTTATTACCGGCAAGTCACTTTACTCGTTTTGTAATACAAGATCCCGTGGCTAACTCCCTACTTACATTGCTTGCAAGGCTTATTGTTATGTTGTATTACCGAGTGGGCCCCAAGATACCTCTCCATCATACAGAGTGACAAATCACAGTCTTGATGCATGCCAACCCAACAGACACCTTCGGAGATACCTGTAGAGCACCTTTATAGTCACCCAGTTACGTTGCGACGTTTGATACACATAAGGTATTCCTCTTGTGTCCGGGAGTTGCATGATCTCATGGTCATAGGAACAGATACATTGACATGCAGAAAAGAGTAGCAATAAACTGACACGATCATATGTTACGTCATAGTTTGGGTCTTGTCCATCACATCATTCTCCTAATGATGTGATCCCGTTATCAAGTGATAACACTTGTCTATGGCGAGGAAACCTTAACCATATTTGATCAACGAGCCAGTCAACTAGAGGCTTTACTAGGGATAGTGTTTTGTCTATGTATCCACACTTGTATTTCAGTTTCCTATCAATAGAATTATAGCATGGATAACAAACGATTATCTTGAATAAGGAAATATAATAATAACTAATTTATTATTAACTCTAGGGCATATTTTGAACAACAACATTATTTCCCAACTCGGTGAAACCAAAGTAAAACTTCGTGGCACCGACTAGTGCAAAATGTGGCAACTTTTGTTTTTTTGGTGAGACCGATATATGAATCTCGGTGGTACCGATTTGGGTTAGCCTAATCAGTTTCCTCAACTCAGTGCGGCCGATTCTCAAAAGTAGGAAATTCTGATTTTAAGAAGTTGCTTAACACAGATGGGGCACTGATTTTGGTTGCAGCAAAATGGAACTTGGTGGTACCGAGACTCTAGGGTTTGGAATGGGATTTGTTTGATGTAAAACTCGGTAGGGCCGAATGGAAAAAAGTTGGTGGCACCAAATTTTAGATATTTTGGGTTTGGACAGAATATTTGTGGGAGAATTTCATGAAGATTTTTGGTGGCTAACTCTAAGCACTTGAGCAACGAGATCATCATAGTCACCTCATCCCCTTTTAATAGTATTGGCTTTCGAATGGACTCAAATGTGATCTCTCACAAAATATAAAATATAGAGTCTTGAAGCCTGAAGCTTGTCCAATCATATTCCTTTCCTTCCCTGGGATTCTCCTCACAATTCTTAGCCAATCCTCTCTATGGACTATATCTGAAATATACTAGGGAAGAGTATTAACCCAAGAGACAATGTATGTTGTCATGAATTATCAAAACCACCAAGGGAGCATAAGTTCTTTCAATCTCCCCCTTTTTGGTAATTGATGACAACATACAATCAAAGCTTCAAATATATATAGGCGTTAGAATATGATAGCTTTGAAGGATACATGACTAATACAAACTCCACCTAAATATGTGCAATCCCCCTTTAAGAGATTTTTTCTTTAGAATGCATGGGACACACATAGTAGAAGGGACAAGACAAGTCATGTGAATCTTGGCTATATGTATCACACATATGTGGATGGAGGGTTTCCATGTTCAAGACTCACTCTTGCAAACAGTATGTGTAAGAGACAAGAGATCATTCCGAACAAGGATATGATGCATATACTTACCTTGCAGTTTTTGAGCATCTTAGAAGTAGGAACCCGCTTGAGAAAACAATTGTTAGATAACACAAGAGTATTCTATTGTAAAGATGCAAAGAGCTTCAATAGTAACAAAACATGGAAGACATATTGAAAGTAGGATTTGATGATAGATATGTCTCCAAGAATATTTAGAACTTTCTCCCCTAAGTATGAATATGTAGCATATCCTCTCCCCCTGAATCATAGCATGTAGATATTTGGAGTAGATATGGTGAGACAAGTCCAATACAAGAAGTCCAATATAAGAAGTATACAAACTATAGGTTTATTTGCCTTCTTTTAGTTCTCCTCCTTTGGGTAAGCATAAGCTTAGATAACTCTTTGGTATCTCTGCCCCTTAAGGATTTCTCCTCCTTAATGATATCTATCCCCCTTAATGATATCTTTCCCCCTGAAAGTGTAACCTTAGATAGAAGCTTTGATATATCTCTCCCCCTTTGGCATTAATTTCCAAAAAGGTCATAGGGTAAGGGTTCCTTGAGAGTAAGGGATCCTAGATTCTTCTTTCTTTGATAAGGGTTCCTTGAAATTTCTCCCCCTTTCAGTAGGTAAGGGTTCCTTGAAATTTCTCCCCCTTTTAGTAGGGATCCTAGATGCCCCCCCCCCTTTGAAATTTTGAGAACTTTGTCGAGGGAATCCCCATTTAGCAAAAAAATAGATAATCACAAATAATTCAGGTAGTATTTAAATTCAGAGTCTGTGAGGCAAAATGATTCGGTAGAACCGAAAATGATCTTAGGCCCCCCAGAGAAATCGGTATAACCGATTTTCCTAGTTCGGAGAGACCGAGTTGCAAATAGAATCTTAACAACTTGTAAATATGGAGTCTCTTTAAAACACACGTAAATCCTTCCTGGTCATTTAGGCAATAAAATTCTCTAATATTTTTTCCAAAGATCTCAGAAAGTATTCAAATGATATTCAAGGAGTTTTCAAAAGGATTTGCAAGAATTTTTCACAACTAGATGAGAATTGAATGGTTCCAAGAAAGGATGCAATGAGAATATGAACCATACAAGAATCTTCATCTAGATGTTGGTTAGTGACTAGGTCGCCTATATTAGAGTATATTGACTTAAGGAGCCAAGCAAGAATGCTTGACCATAGGTCATACTCTTCGTTAAGCGCGAAATGGGGATGCCATTTTTTGTTAAGCATTTTAATATCTTCATATCACTTGAGTTGCTTTACCTCATGACTTGGTGTAAAGATTTATCAAGGATATGAGTACATACCTTCGAATGATGTTGATGATATGGCATGTAGGTGAACTTGTTTGTGAATGCTCAATGTTGATGAAGATCATCTTGAGTTGGAAGAAATCCTTGGTTTTTTGATACACTTTTCGCCTACATAGGTTTGTCATGTAAGGAAGAACATAATATAACCAAATGACAAGAGTGGATTTGTTCATCAAATAGTTTTCAAGGATATGATTTTGTTGTCTTGGTCCCCATCTCCAAAGAAAGGGTTGTTGGTACTTGGCCATTACAAGATTGCTTTTGATGTGAGTTGATGGAAATCTTGTGGAGTGTAGTTCTTCCAAGTACCTACAAAAGGTTAGAAGCAATACTAGGGCATTTTTCCAAGATATAAGATAGTGTCATATCAACAGCATCATAGAATAATCAAGTAAGCTCATGCCCATGCATGCATCCAGTGAGTCTAGCTCAAGTTTGAAGCATCAATGATGTTCAACTAACTCCTCAAGTGACAAATCGCTTTCTCATCAAGTGGCTTGGTAAAGATATTGGCCAATTGTTTGTCAGTAAGAACATGCTTGAGATTAATATCTCCTTTACCAACATGATCATAGATGAAATGATGTCGAACTTGAATATGTTTAGTCTGCCTTCATTGTCACACAACAATGGAACATGTTTCACATGAATGCCATAATCCTCACCAGGTACTCCATTCAACAGAATTGAGGAGTGACCTGTGTTATAAATCAATTTGATCCATTGTATCCATTTGTCTCCAAAACCCTTAGCTTTGATAATATCAGAAATGGTGTCATGGCTTAACATATCAAAAGTCTTCTCAAAATCAAGTTTGAGCATGACAATCTCTTTCATGGATTGATGGCATTCGTGAATATATTGATAAGCCCAAGCTAGGCAATCTTGTATGCACCTATTATTCAGAAAACCATATTGATTCTTATGTATCAGCTTATGAATCACTTTTTGTAGTTTCTTGGACAACAATTTAGTAATGATTTTGAGGGTGCGGTTGAGGAGTGAAATGGGATTGAATTCATGAGGTGTAGATGCACCATCAACCTTCAGTATTAGAGTGATGGAAGAGTAACTAATGCTCTGAATGCTAGCCTTGCCATGATAAAAATTATCAATCATCTTGTAGAAGTATGGTGCAATGATCTCTGAGCAGTGTTTAACGAATGCAGCATTAAAGCCATCTGGTCTAGGTGCATTATCTGCAGGCATGTACTTGATTGCTGAATCAATCTCAAGCTTTGAAAAGGGGGCTTCTAGTTCATACAAATACATAGGGGAGAGTAACAACTGCAGAAGTAGATGATTATGAGTTTCAGAAATGGTGACATTCTCGTTTTAAAAGCTATGAATAGGATAGTTGCCTTAGCCTCGTGTTCAAAATGTACGTGTCCTTGTTCATCTTTTAGAACTGCGATGTTGTTGTTTCTGAAACTTATAGTAGCTCTAGCTTGGAAGTATTTGGTGTTAGCTTCCCCCAGTTTGACCTTCCTAATAGTAGCTCTCTATTTCGAGTAAATGCTCTCGTATTCAAGTAATTGTTGGTGGTGGTCTTTAAGTTCAGATCTACCCATGGATTCTTCCAATGTCAAGACTCTGTATTCCTAAATGATATCATGGGAGAGAATCATGAAAGAAGTATTATCAATAATCCTTACGATCATATAAGCCTCTTGACCAAATTTTCAGCCTTTTTCTTAATTTCTTGAATTTGGTGGCTACGATCTTGGGTGAATGTTGTTCATGTATTTCCTGGTCCCATATATTCTTGACAATGTCCTCGAATTGTGAGTGTTCCATCCAATAGTTCCCAAATCTGAAGATATTGATTTTGGGGATAGAAGTTCCAATCTTAATTTGGATAGGGACATGATCAGAAGTAGTTTTGGACAATGGGTGGGCAAAAGTAGATGGGTATGACGAAAGTACAATGTTGTGAAGTGAAGCACTAGTCTAACTTGTCAAGTAATGGAGCATCTTGCATGTTGCTCCATATAAATTCCTTCCTTTAAGTGGAACTTCAATGAGGGCCAGATCACTAATGACCTCATTGAAAGTCAACATGTTAGATATGCTACCTCCATATGTGCTCCTGTTTTTAGGGTATCTTATGTAATTAAAATCACCAACTATCATCTAGTTTGAATCATGTGACATTTGAAAGTTCCTGAGTTAATTTATGAAATTAACTCTCTGTGTGGTCTGGCATGGACCATACACATTAGTTAAGGTCCATTGCTCCCCATTGTGAGAGGGGTGAATAAGATGGAAATAGAGAATTCATTTTGACTTCAAATCTGACCCTTGAAAACTCGTTCATTACAAACTATGAGTAACACTCCAGATGCACCAATAGAGGGTTGGAATGCAAATTTATATAGTCTTCTAGGACAAAAAAATGATGTAAGCACTGTCAAATGTTTCTCCTTTAGTTTCTTGCACACAGTGGATAGCACATTGAGATTCTTAAATCTTATTAGATAGAGTAGTCCATTTCTTGCGATCATTGACACCTTTGATATTCTAGTTAATGACATTCCAATATCTATCCATGATCAATAATATCAACTGATGGTGAATCACACCCAAACATCGTCCTCACACATGAACACTGAATAAAAATGACTTGGGGTTCGTAAGAAAATGAATGTATGAGACTGATAGGGAAGATGACAGGATGTGATAATGTCCAATAGCATACATGACTTGTGCCAAAATATACATCTCCAAACATAGTGCCAAAAGAGCTTAACATGTTATATACTGATTTGGAATAAAGTTTTGGCATAAGTAATACTAGTAGTTCCTATAGAAACTAGTTCTCGCTCTTCTCTTTGGAGCTCTACCTGCTGAACCCGAGGGCGCTGCTCCCGTGCTTCGTGGTCATGTGCAAGCGTTGATCCATCCCATTCCCACGCGAACCGAGCACTCAAATTAACCACTCTTTTTCTCTCCCAGTTTGCCACTTTGTTAATGTGTGCACGAGCCATGATGCGGTGCGGATGCGTGCTGGTAGTATCGGCCAGATGCGTTTGTCCATATTCATGTGAATGTACGTGAATGCCTTCACATGTAGGAGTTGATTGCTTCACCGTTTTCCTTTCCGGGTCATCACTATGCACACAGTGCTATTTACTACGACATCCGATTATCTACTGATTTCATCACATTATACTCCCTAGTGATGCGAGATATACTCGCCTTTTAGAGATTATCTTCAAGGTGACATACTTAGAAATTTGAGATACACACTAATGATTTCAAGCCACCTTCTTGAAATCCTATTATTTTTGCAAAAGTTCATTACAATATTAACCATGATGGTTTTTGAATTTACCGATGGTAAATTAATTATCTTTTGTTTGCCCTTATAAGTAAACGATGGCTAAATAATTTGAGGCTCTTGCCCTCAATGGCCACAACTTACTTATAGGTAGCTTACCAAGCTGACTGTTTGGTTCCACAACTTACTTAAGCGGGCCATGGACATCAAGATCAGTCTCGCAACCCATGGGATAGTGCGGCAGTCCAAGCCACGCCACCATGGAAGTCAGTTAAAGGACCTCAAGGGTAAAGGTTTGAAACTCACTACAAACATTCAACTTGACACCATCATGGAAGTGAGTTGTTTGCATGATGTTCTTCTAGAACCGAACAATAAAATGATTATCCAGCTGTCACGGGACCCTATGAGCACGGAGAACATGACGGTTGAATATGCATCAACCGACCTGTTGGAAACTACATTTAGTCCCTCAATCTCCTTAGTGATCTATTTATTTATGTCCATTTCCGATGTTCTAATATGAACATGATTATTGTTGTCACTATATATTGTATATCAAAATATATTGTATCAACACTTTTGTACGAAAATATTTGTATGTATTCTATATATCTGATAGAGATTTTCATACTGCAACTCTTCAAGCCTATATATAGATTTCTACGGGGGTCAGTCCGGTGAAAGGTGTTATGTGTCTTGTGGTCATATGCACCACAAGCTCTATACTCACGAAACTAAAATGTTTTCACTCTCTCGTTGGGAGCAAAAGAGATATTTTAAGATCGATAGACGCGATAAGGAAATTGTTGGCTCAATTCGGGTCATATTAACTATCCCTATGGGTACTCGAGTACCATCAAGGATGCTTTATTGTGTCCTGATTTAACTCGTACCCTACTAAACTATAGAAGTCTCCGTCAAAACAGTTTCCATAGCGAAACTTATGATTACAACAAAGAGAAATATCTTCTCTTTACCATATGCATCAGATATGGCCAGGATTGCACTACACATACTAGAAAACCCATAGCACATGTGGCATACAAGATAGTTTCTCAAAATGTCTTTTACATGACAAACTTAGCATACTCATTTTGGTCATTATGACATTGGGTTGAAATCAAAACTATCAGCAATTCCATTGGTTTATAATTATTATGATGCAAAATTATAATAATATTTGGATTTTGTATGCATTACATGTGACACAGGGAAGCTAATTTTAAGGCTCGCGCACCTTAAAGTCTATGCTGAACCACTCACACTCCTTGAATGCATCAAATTGAGGTAAATGGCTCTTCCCATCTATTGACTACACTATTCAAGTATCCCATGGTTCTAAAAGATACATCTGTACGATGTCTCAAGTGTGGTTTATTCACATGAAACCATTGGCTCATTATCCCGAACATCGATTTCAATCAAAATCGAATGGACAATGTCACAGAATTCTCCTTGTGTGCCTTCATATTGCCCTCGAACTGAAGTTTAGCAATTTGTCCTAATGTGTAGATTCAAAATGGTTTAGTAGAATCCTTTATCCAAAACGTTAAGGTAATCACATTATCCTTACTTTAAAATTGCAACTTATCAACTTTACGTTGGAATCAGACAGTTTTACACGCTCATGACAGAATTGCATAATATTACCCCCTCTATCTTTGATGCGTGAAAATGGAAGCACGCAAACGACGGGGAATACTCGGCGGCCACAGCCTATATGGCCCAGTTTCTCGGGTTGACGCTATCACACATGGACTTCATGATCTGGAAAGCTTGGGCCCCTCCCAAGATCAAGTTCTTCGCTTGGCTGGCTATTCAAGACCGGATATGGACCGCTGATAGACTGGAGCGCCGCGGGTGGGAAAAATGTGGCCTTTGCACCCTTTGCACGAGGGAAAAGGAGATGGGTGCGCACCTCTTCTTCAAATGTCGCTACACCATTCGCCTTTGGAACTCGGTCATCCAAAGTTTTTCGCTCGCGCACATGGACACCTCCTCTTGGCATTTGGATGGTCCCATCTTGGAACGGTGGGACAAGCGGACGGACATGGCGAACCTCAACCGACGTGCTCTTGCCACCCTGACAATGCTTGTCTCTTGGACTGCATGCAACGAGCGTAATGGTCGGGTCTTCCGACACAAGAGCGCGCCCCCGCCGGTCCTGTTGAGAAATATCATTGATGCGGCCAAACTGTGGGTTACCGCGGGTGCTAAGGAGTTAGGGTGTCTTGTGGTGCGTGAGTAATTGCCATGTCGCGGCGTCGGATCCGTTGTAACATTCTTAAACTCTTCTCTCTTATTTAATATATGAGGCAAATCTTTTGCCTCCGTTTCAAAAAAAACCAATAATGTATTTTCCATGTGTGGTAATTCGGTTACACACCGATATCACCACCTGATATACATTATTGCCCCTTTATCATATACTCCCTCCGTACCTAAATATAAGTCTTTTAAGATATTTCACTAGGTGTCTACATACAGAGCAAAATGAATGAATCAATACTCTAAAGTATGTGAGTAAATTGCCAAAAACTACCACATTTCGCACAACTATGTCCAGTAGCTACCACTTTACGATTTTGTGCGAAAAACTACCAAAATTTTCCTAATTCGTTGCTAAAAACTATCAAATGTGAAAACTGCTCCATTAACCTCTTCTAAACACCTTTCCGACATGCTAGGCCCACAAGTCAGGTTGATCATTAACTTTGACCGTTATTACAGATAGGACCCACACGTCAGACCTTTCTTCCACCTCTCTCCACCCTCATGTGCATTACATCGAACACGCTATGTGCGTCTCGTCGCAGAGCACGGAGAGCTTGAAGTCCGCCTCCTCCTCATCATCATCGGCCTCTGCATAGTCGCCGTCGTCCTCTGCGCGCTCCTGCCACGGCCAGTTCCGGCGCATCCTCTCCGGCCTCGCCCACGGGGAGGCGGCGGCCCACCGCCAGCGCCGGCACCCTCTGCCGGTCCGCCCCGGGCACCGTGGCCGGCGCCTCGCGGTCGCCGTCCACGAACCGCACGGTGCGGTTCACGGGCCCGCGCGTGGACGGCGTCTTGCTCAGGCACGACCGCGAGTAGGACGACGCCGAGGAGCACGCGTACTCCGCCGCCGCCGCCCGGGCCGAGGGCAGGGTCTGCGGCGCGCTGCGCTTGCCGGCGAAGATGGTGTTGAGGAAGCCCGCGAGGCGCGCGCCGGGGGAGGCCGGCTTGCGGAGGTCCGTGAGCTTGGCGCGGATCGAGGCCCCCGCCGCCGCCGGCTTCTTGGCCTTCTTCTCCGGCGCGGGTGCGGGCTGACCGCCGGGCACCACGGTGCGGATGGGGCGCAGGCGGCGGTGGTTGGACGACTCAGCCTCGGACGACGAGAAGCCGCCGTAGCTGGAGCACTCGGAGGAGCTGGACGTGGTGGCGTGCGGCCCCGGCGCCCGGTAGCTCCCCGCGAGCGACGGCCTGTAGTAGTAGCTGTAGTGCAGGGCCTCATCCACGTGCTTCTTCTGCTGCTGCTTCTTGGTCACCGCCGCCTCCCCGTGGGCGAGGCCGGAGAGGATGCGCCGGAACTGGCCGTGGCAGGAGCGCTCCGAGGACGACGGCGACGATGCAGAGGTCGTTGATGACGAGGAGGAGGCGGCCTTCGAGCTCTCCGTGCTCCGCGACGAGATGCACATAACCTGTTCGATGTAATGCACACGAGGATGGAGAGAGGTGGAAGAAAGGTCTGACGTGTGGGTCCTATCTGTAATAACGGTCAAAATTAATGGTCAACCTGACTTGTGGGTCCAGCATGTCGGAAATGTGTTTAGAAGAGGTTAATGGAGCAATTTTCACACTTGGTAGTTTTTAGCAACGGATTAGGAAAATTTTGGTAGTTTTTCGCACAAAATCATAAAGTGGTAGCTACTGGACACGGTTGCGCGAAATGTGTTAGTTTTTGCCAATTTACTCAAAGTATGTCTATATACATCTGTGTGCAGTCCATTAGTTGAACCTCTAGAAAGACTTAGGCCCCGTTTGGAACCACCTAGATTATATAATCCAGTTTTTATAATCTATTATGTTTCCAAACAGGACAACTTATAGTGTAGATTATAAAAACTAGATGGATAGATTATTAAAAACTCATAATCTACTCTATACCAGCTAAAATCAGATTATGGATTGCTAATGACCCATTACCCTTGTAAAGTTGAAGATAATAACATTTCTACCACCGCTGCCCTCCTCTTTTAAAAAAAACAGAGGATAGATAGGTCATTATGCAATGTAAAACCTGGATTACAGTTTATATAATCTGGCCTCCAAACATGTTCACCTAGATTATTTTTATAAACCAGATTATATAATTTATGTTCATAATCCAGATTATCATAATCTATTATGGTTCCAAACAGGGCCTTATATTTAGGAACGGATGGAGTAGTTGAGATATATGTATGGAATAATTGTATTATCATCAATATCTCAAACTCCTTTCATAAAGAGTTAAATCAAGACCAATATGCGAACTCTCATCCATGAAATATAACTCTCATCCATGAATTGATTTGATAGATTCGATATTCATAATATTGAATTGATTCATGACGAACATTTCCATTCCTGGCATTGGAGGATATCATGTACCATAAAGACAAACCATATGTGGCTGCATTGGAGTCGCTCTTAGGCAGGGCCAAGATTCGAGTAAACAAAGATGGCTAGGCCGGCTATATAACCCCAGAAATTCGTCAAGGTGCGCCAAACCAGACATCGACGTGATTAGCGCGCGAGAGACGCGGAGGGGAAAGGCGCAGTTCAGAGGAACACACGGAATTGTAGGCGGCCGTCCGTCCATGCGTATGCACGCCAGTTCATGGTCAAAGGAAAGAACAGAGATTAGTGCCGTGCCAAAAAGTTAGCGCCTCTCCAGAACACGGCACTCCGTGGAATGGTGTGATGGTATGGTCTGAAGATCCTATCTCGATTAAACTGTCGCGACACAGAAGGCGAGATCTTCGTCAGGGTCTTTGGGAAAGGAGCAACCGATATTGCTAGGCAAGTGAGGGAGGGAGGGAGCCTCTTTTTGAACGAGGGAGGGAGCCTCTTCTTCACACAAGACTTTTCACCAGTAGTAGAGTAGCTTTTTAAAACGAGCACCGCCACCAAGTGGACGCCATCTTTCTCGCGTTCTAGCAAACCGACGGCAAGCAGGAAACGAAAACAGTGGCTTACGCGCTCCGCTGGTGTACAGGGCGCTGCCGCGACCCGGCTGGTGTCACCCTCTGATATGCACTGTGGCTACATGCAGCTTGGCGAAAAGGAGCATTGATGGTCGGCTCAGATGGCTGGTAGCGATCTAGAGAGAGAAGGACGACGTGCCATCGCTGCGCTAAATTTTTTAAAATATTCGCGGCACGATTTTGAAAGCAGGGGAGTCAGTGGCTGGCTGTCCATGAGAGTGAGGGCTGCCGAACGAATTTTGAAACAGGCGATGGAGTCCCTACGACAATGCAAAAGTCAGAAGACATTCAATGCGGAGCCCTGGAGCAGGATTTGGAAAATGTGCATGCATGGAATCGAATCTGTTCAAGATTTCAAGACTAGGGGGAAGTCAGGCAGGCATTTGAAAATGCAACTCTACGTCTCTCTCTGCTGTAGGTGGGTTAGGAGTATATATACGACTGCACTTGCACAAGCCAAGGTGCATTAACCCTACAAACACAGGCGCTTTTTACCTCTCTTGAGATGCTCCGCTACCGGTAAAATTCGTTCAGGTGTCCATGCGACGAGGGTACACAACGCAAGAGCACGCATGTAAAGCACGTAACAAAAGCAATCCTTGGTTTCCGTCGATGTCGTGTAGCAAATAGCACTGCGTAGTGACCACCAGGAAAGGAAAATGGTGAGAAGCAATCAGCTCCTACACGTGAAGGCATTCACGTACATTCACAGGAATATGGACAAACGCATCTGGCCGATACTACCAACAGGCAGCCCGTGCAAACGTTAACAGAGTGGCAAACCGAGAGAGAAAGAATGGTTAATTCGAGGGCTCGGTTAGCGCGGGAATGGGATGGATGGATGGATGGATCAAGGCTTGCAGATGACCACGAAGCACGGGAGCAGCGCCCTCGGGTTCAGCAGGTAGAGCTCCTCGATGTTGGCGTATGGCCCGACCTTGCCGGCCAGCGAGTCGAACCCGGTCTGCCCCACGAACTCCCTCACGTTCTCCAGCGGCTTGTGCACCCTGCCGGCGATCACCCTGCACACCAGCAGCGCCCTGCGCGCGCCGCCGGCCGCCGCCGGGGCGTCTTCCTCGTCGGCGGACTCGAACGCCCGGCCGCTGGTGGACGTGGTGAAGACGCCGACGCTGGCCTTGCCCTCCTTCTTGGAGTTGGAGTTGGACGAGGAGGAGAAGCCGTGGCGGATGATGCGGCAGACGGCGCACTTGTCGGAAGCGCAGAGGCTGCTGGCACCGGCGGAGCCGAGGGCGCAGGAGAGCGTGGCGCCGTGGAAGCGCAGCAGCTCGTTGCCGTCGGCGAGGCAGCGGGGGTGCTTCTTGGGCAGCTTGCTCGCCTTGAGCTTCACCGCCTCCCGGTACTCCTCGAAGCGGGCCAGCGTCCGCTGCGTGTTGTGCACCTTGAACACGCGCTCGATCCGCACGCAGCTGCTCTCCGACTTTAGCAGGCTCGTCCGGCAGATGATCTCCACGATCTTCCGCGACGAGTCCCCTTCCACCAGCTCCGTCACTGACAGGCACCCACCATTATTATCAAAGTAAAACCCATTAGACGTCAAACATTATAGCCAGTATTGATCATCACAATCTAGTGCTGCACTGTTAATGTTTCATGGGCGCCATACATCATAATGGATGCAGAAAACATGGGAGTGATTGTAGGCTACAGCAGGGGATGAAAGATCTGGTAGAATCCCAACCCACATGGTCGCAGTTATTGTGTTTCGTGAAAGTCGAAATCCAAAGCATGGATTCGCGTAATAAGGAGCGAAAAACAGACAGTATCTGAAGAAACCTAGTGGTGAAACTGTGAACGTGAGAACTGCAACCTATGCCAGCTGAAGCCATGTAATAGTAACTTTTGAGCTAGAGAAGTGGCACTATCCTGAGTCCACAAGTGTATATTGATTGCAAAAAGCAGTACTAGTGTGTATGTTTTTAACCGATTACTGAAGTGCGAAAAGGATAGGAGTAACATTCCCAGTACTCCGTGAAGATCTACCAACCGATATGAACTAGTAGTAGCGTACCACCAACAAAAGCAATGCAGTGCAGATGTCATCCTCACCTGCATGTTTGGATAGGTGGTGCGCCTCCAGCGCCTCCCATTTGCTGAACTGCTCGGGGCACCTGTGGCAGCTGAGGCCGCCGGAGCCCTTGTCGCCGGTCTTGGGCGCGTCGACCTCGCAGGATGCCCGGTGGGTTGTGGGCGCGGTGGCGCCGTCCCTGTCCAGCAGCGGGTTCGGCGACCTCGGCGGCGTGCACCGCATGCTGCCCGCACGGCACGAGCCGCTGTACTGCAGCCCGTGGCTCCAGCCGGGCCCCGGCGTGCCGGGGCGGAGCGTGCCCACGAACGAAGACACGACGCCACCGCCGTCGCCGCCGTCCGCGTCGTGCGCGGGCGCTCCTCCCCCCGACGCCCCGAGGCCGCCGCAGCCGCCGAAGCCGGTGATCTTGAGCTCGCAGCGGGAGTTGGTGCTGAGCACCACCTCGTGGGCGATGGGGTTGAGGAACTCGCTGCTGCCGATGGAGCGCGGGCTGCAGCTGGGCGGCTGGCCCGGGTGGCGCTTGCTCCCGTGGATGACGTCCCGCAGGTTGGCTATGGAGCGCGAGCACCCGGACCGCGCCGCGCGCTTGGTCACGATGGATGACAGGTGCCCGCCATTGCCGACGCTGGCGCTGGAGCTGGAGCTGGAGCTGGGCTTGGGCTTGGGCACGTGCACCTCCGACGACTGGGACCGGCACTGCAGCGACTTCTTGAGCGCGAACCACACCGTGGGCGCCGGCGCCGGGGCCGCGGCCTTCTCCTCCCCACGTTGGCCGTCCCCGCCGGCGACGGCGCTCGCACGCCTCCTCCTCTCGCCCATGTCGAGCTGCACGCGGACGCGGAGGTAGCTGGGGCGTGAATGCGCGCGTCGTCGGTGAGTCACCGCGGAGCGCGCATTACTTATGGCAGGCGCAGGCTGGGGCGCCGCAGCGGGAGCACCCGATTCCGAGCGAGAGATAGCGAGCGGGGCAGGCGGGCAGAGGCAATTAAACCGCCATGGGGTTGGGCTTGGGCGGCAGTAAAGGCGCGCCACCAAACGAACTGCAGAGCTGCTCTGCTCCGCTGACGCTGTGCCTGTGTGTGTGGCTCGCTAGCTTGCCGGGAGCGAGCCGCTCTGAGGTGAGAGGTGTGGTGCAGTCTATGGATACGATACGAGATGCTCGGGAGAGATGGGGACCGAGCGAGTTGGGTGAGGGTGAGGTCTGGCGAGTAGGAACAAATGTTGAATTGTAAATGGGGACGGGGGCGGCAGGTACAGGTGGGCGCTCAAGACAAGGGGGCCGCAGCAACAAAAAGGAACAAGCCGAGGCCGTGATGCCGGGGGCGCACGGCACGGGCGCGTGTGTTCTATGCATACGTAGTACCATATTTTTTAGAGAATTCCTTATTTAACCTTTTCTTAAAATTTGATTTCTTATTTGGCTTAAATAAAAAATATTTCCAATTCGGCATCTTAAGTAATTTTTGTTTCTTATACTATACTTTTGTCTATTTTAGGCATTAAGTTGTCAAGTATGAGGCAGAAAAACCATTTTACCCCTAGTGCAGTATAACTATCCTGGTTTAAGTAAAAAAGAAAATCAGTTCACTCATGTTTTAGGAATTTTCGACGGATGTTGCATATGTATAAGTGTGCTCTAATTTTTTGTCTTAATCTGATATGTGCGTATAGAAAACATGTAAAATATCCGTGAAACTCATACCAACATATCTATCTATATGTATATAGGCTAGAGTGGCAGAGCTAGAGAGAAATATTTGGGCGGACCAAACAAGTGGATGTTTCTTTTCAAGACATTAATTAGTGCATACAATTTTTTTAACTAGAGCTGCACATATATATAGCCGGTGCTCGGCTATTTTCTTTTAAACGTTGCTTTTTTCATTAGTTTGAAAAATAATATGTTGGATCAAAAACTTTCAAAAATGCGATTGTGTCGGCTTAGCCAAGGCCAATTAGCTCCTATCGGCTACGGCGAGGCCGACAGGCTTGTCGGCCTTTCACTTAGGTACTCATCGACCTTGTCTAGGTTGATAAGTACTAATCGGCTTAGCCGTGACCAATTAGTACTAATCGGTAAAGTTGTGACCAATTAGTACTAATTGACCTACTCGTGATCAACTGATACTAGTTGGTGTTGGCAAAGCCAATAAATGCATGATTTTTTTCCCGTAATGAAAAAAATTTGATGTCCACGATATCAAAATTGCCCCTTTATAATTTTTCCGACATTTCCGCTTTCGCGCCATTTCTTTCCAGCCTCGTTTTCCCGCCATTGCACTTGTCATCTCAGTCTATAAAATGAGGCATTGGAACTCTCTTCCTTCAATGTCCAGCCACACTTGAAAACACAAACGCTCTAGTCATTATGAGTTTGCCTTGCTAGGATCAAAGCATTAGGCCTAGGAAAATGAAGAGTACGAGTATGCTTCTCGGGCTGAAAGTTGTGCGTTGTTGATGTGGTGATCTCTGCAAGGTGAAGAAGGTGACGGATCTTTTAGATTGGATGGGCATGAAGTTTTTTTATGTGCGCCAATTATGAGAAAGATCCATCCGTTGCTATTTCACCGTACATCAGGCCTCCGGTATGCTTCACTCATCAAAATAAACATGTTGATATTATTGTTGCCTTGGTATTTATATTTCTATTTTTTTGTAGTCTCCTCCTCCTTTGTGCATGTACTATTGTTGTATTGACACGGAAATACCAGACTAGGCGTCGGAGCCAAAGCTCGCTGACCCGGAGGGGGAGGAAACGGAAGACCCTCGCCCCGAGCCAACCACTGGGAGAAGCTGCACTGGAGGAGGGTGTGTGTGGTTGGTTTCGTGCCGCTGTGCATCTTGTATGACACGTCGAGCATCTGCTCGAAGGTGAGCTTTGGCAGCCAGGCGGACTTGCCGGTGTGCTGTCGTTTGGCCGCGCCCTGGCCGGCCAGCTGCTCTTCTTTAGTGGTTGCCACCAACCAGACGAAGTAGCGCGGGTCCAGTTGGTCCATCTTGCACTTGCTGTTGGGGTCATTATTTTGCCAGGGCTCGCTGTCGTCGGCTGGCTTCTGGGTGGCCGGACGAGCCGACACGTCCTTACTGGTTGCATCGACTTTCACGCACATGGCAGAGTTGGCGGTGGCATGCTTCTCCGCCTTGATCATGAGGTTTCTAGGAAGGCCGGCTCGGAGCACATGAGCTTGTAGTTGAGAAGGGTGTCGTCCCGGTGATACGTCTCCAACGTATCTATAATTTTTGATGGTTTCATGCTATTATCTTGTCAAACTTTGGATGTTTTGCATGCCTTTTATATATTTTTTGGGACTAACTTATTAACTCAGTGCCAAGTGCCAGTTCCTGTTTTTCCATGTTTTTTACCCCTTTCAGAAGAGATTTTGAAATGGAGTCCAAAAGTAAGAAAATCCCCGAAAAGATTTTTTCCGTAACGGAAGAAGATCGGAAAGCTTGAGAGCCAAGGCAGGGGAGCCTTGATACGTCTCCGTCGTATCTACTTTTCCGAACTCTTTTGCCCTTGTTTTGGACTCTAACTTGCATGATTTAAATGGAACTAACCCGGAATGACGCTGTTTTCAGCAGAATTGCCATGGTGTTGTTTTTGTGCAGAAATAAAAGTTCTCGGAATGTCCTAAAAATTTACGGAGAATTTTTCTGGAATAAAAGAAAAATACCTGCGCAAAGATCCACCGGAGGAGGTGGACCAGTGGGCCACAAGCCCACAGGCCGCGGCCACCCCCCTGGCAGCGCCGTCAGGGCTTATGGGGCACACGTGGCTCCATCGCCCCCAAACTCAGCTCTATATCTTCCGTCTCGCCCGGAAAAAAAACAGAGAGAAGGTTTCATCGCGTTTTACGATACGGAGGCGCCGCCACATCATGTTCTTCATCTGGAGGGCAGATCTGGAGTCTGTTCCAGGCTCCGGAGAGGGGAAATCGTCGCCATCGTCATCATCAACCTTCCTCCATCGACAATTCCATGATGCTCTTCATCGTTCGTGAGTAATCTCATCGTAGGCTTGATGGACGGTGATGAGTTGGATGAGATCTATTATGTAATCGAGTTAGTTTTTGACGGGGATTGATCCCTAGTATCCACTATGTTATAGATTGATGTTGCTACTACTTGGCTATGCTTAATGCTTGTCACTAGGGCCCGACTGCCATGATTTCAGATCTGAACCTATTATGTTGTTGCCAATATATGTGTGTTTTAGATCCTATCTTGCAAGTTGTAGTCACCTACTATGTGTTATGACCCAGCAACCCCGGAGTGATAATAGCCGGAACCACTCTCGGAGGTGACGATAATATGAGGACTTCATGTATTCACCGCGTGTTAATGCGTTGGTCCGGTTCTTTATTAAAAGGAGAACCTTAATATTCCGTAGTTTCCAGGACCCCGCTGCCACGGGAGGGATGGACAATGGTGTCATGCAAGTTCTTTTCCCTAAGCACGTATGACTACATACGGAATACATGCCTACATTAGATTGACGAACGGGAGCTAGTTACATATCTCTCCGTGTTATAGCTGTTACATGATGAATCACATCCGTCATACTCATCCATCACCGATCCACTGCCTACGAGTCTTTTACTACTGGTCCTCGCTACGTTACTTTGTCTAGGCTTGTCCCTTGCTACAAAAGGGATTGGGTCACTTTGCTACTGCTGTTACTCTGCTGCTGCTGCTACTGCTGTTCCTTGCTACTTAGTTGTTACTTGTTGCAAGATCCTTTTTCGTCACCGTTGACGGGGAAGAATATTTCCCGTCCACGTGCAACCTACTGGCGCCATTGATACAACAGTTAGGAATAGTCTGTCGTCAACACATCTGTTTCTCGCACCGTTGCTATCATACTACTTTGCTACTGATACTTTGCTTGCAGACACTAATCTTTTAGGTGTGGTTGAATCTGACAAACTCAGCCGCTAATACTTGAGAATATTCTTTCGCTTCTTCTTTGGCGAACCAACAAATTTGGGTTGAATACTCTACCCTCGAAAACTGTTGCGATCCCCTACACCTGTGAGTTATCAAGGCTTTTTCTGGCGCCGTTGCCGGGGAAGCACATCTATATTCTCTGAGTCACTTGGGATTGACGTCTGCTGGTCACTATGAGGAATCCGAAAGATCCAATAACTAAAATCTTGCCTTCCACTACGAGGAGAGGTAAGGAATTGCCATCTAGCTCTGCACTTGATTCACGTTCAATTTTGAGTAAGTTTGCGACTTCGCCTCCTGCTAGAAATCTTGATATGTCGCTGATGACCCACAAGTATAGGGGATCAATCGTAGTCCTTTCGATAAGTAAGAGTGTCGAAGCCAACGAGGAGCAGAAGGCTCTGATAAACGGTTTTCAGCAAGGTAATAACTGCAAGCACTGAAAGTAGCAGTAACAAGTGATGGTGTAGTGAGGTGAAAAGTAGGAGGTGAAAAGTAACGAGTAACAAGTAGTAGAAACGGTGCAGGAAAGTGGCCCAATCCCTTTTGTAGCAAGGGACAAGCCTGAACAAAGTCTTATAGGAGGAAAAAGCTCCCGAGGACCCACGGGAATTTCTGTCATGCTAGTTTCATCATGTTCATATGATTCGCGTTCTTTACTTTGATAGTTTGTTATGTGGGTGGACCGGCGCTTGGGTACTGCCCTTGCTCGGACAAGCATCCCACTTATGATTAACCCCTCTCGCAAGCATCCGCAACTACGAAAGACGAATTAAGACAACGTCTAACTGCTAGCAGTCCCCGGCAACGACACTAGAAAAATGTTGTTGACGTGTTCCTAACTTGATGCCTCCCCGACAACTGAGTCACAACTGCTCCCAGTTGCTCAACAATTAGCAATTGTTTTGCAATGGCCCACCAGCGCGTGGGATTGCGGTAGTTTTCGAGGGTAGAGTATTCAACCCAAATTTGTTGGTTCGCCTTACATGAAGTGAAAGAATACCCTCAAGTATTAGCAGCTGAATGTGTCGGATTCAACCGCACCTGAAAGATTAGTATCTGCAAACAAAGTATCGGTGGCAAAGTAGTATGATAGCAACGGTGCCAGAAACGATCTGTTGACGGCAGGCTATTCCTAACTGTTGTATCAATGGCGCTAGAAGTTGCTCGTGGACGGGAAATATTCTTTGCCGTCAACGCCGAGAAAAAGTATTGTAGCAGGTAGCAGCAGTGTAACGAGTAACAACAATGGCAAGGAACAGCAATAGTGACAGCAATAGCAAGTAGCAACAATAGCAAGTAGCAGCAGTAGCAAGTAGCAGTAGAGGAAGACAAGTAACAACAGCAGAGCAAAACAAGTAACTGCAGCAGAGCAAAACAAGTAACAGCAGTAGTGGGACAAACTCGTAGGCAATGGGTCGGTGATTCGTTTGATGACATTCCTCATGCAACAGTTATAACACGGAGAGATATGTGACTAGCTCCCGTTCGTCAATGTGATGTAGGCATGCATTCCGTGTGTAGTCATACGTGCTTAGGGAAAAGAACTTGCATGACATCTATTGTCCATCCCTCCCGTAGCAGCGGAGTCCAAATGGATACTACGGGATATTAAAGTTCTCCTTTTAATAAAGAACCGGACCAACACATTAGCACTTGATGAACACATGAACTCCTCAAACTATGGTCATCACCGGGAGTGGTTCCGGTTATTGTCACTCCGGGGTTGCCGGATCATAACACATAGTAGGTAACTACAACTTGCAAGATCGGATCTAAAACATACATATATTGGTGACAACATAATAATTTCAGATCTGAAATCATGGCACTCGGGCCGTAGTGACAAGCATTAAGCATGGCAAAGTAGTAGCAACATCAATCTCAGAACATAGTGGATACTAGGGATCAATCCCCGTCAAAACTAACTCGATTGCATCCTACTCATCACCGCCCAGCGAGCCTACTCATCACCGCCCAGCGAGCCTACGAATAGATTACTCACGAATGATGAAGAGCTTCATGGAATTGGAGAGGGAAGAAGGTTGATGATGACGATGGCGACGATTTCCCCTCTCCGGAGCCCAAAACGGACTCCAGATCTGCCTTCCAGATGAAGAATAGGATGTGGCGGCGCCTCCGTATCGCAAACGCGATGAAATCTTCTCTCTTGATTTTTTTCTCGACGAAAGTGAATTTATAGAGCTGGAGTTGGGGGCGGCAGACCCACGTGGGCCCCACAAGCTTGGTTGCCGCGGCCAGGGGAGCGCGGCAACAGGGCTTGTGGCCCACTGTCCCATCCCCTCAGGTGGATCTTTGCGTAGGTATTTTTCATATTTTCCAGAAATATTCTCCGTAAATTGTCAGGATGTTCCAAGAACTTTCATTTCTGCACAAAAACAACACCATGGCAATTCTACTGAAAACAACGTCAGTCAGTGTTAGTTCCATTCAAATCATGCAAATTAGAGTCCAAAACAAGGGCAAAAAGTTTGGAAAAGTAGATACGATGGAGACGTATCAACTCCCCCAAGCTTAAAACCTTGCTTGTCCTCAAGCAACTCAGTTGACAAACTCAAAGAGAAAGAAAAACGTTGACAAACTCTGTTTGATCTTGTTGTTGCAACTATGTCTAACTCATAACCAGAATTTCAGCAAGATCACAAGTTAACCTCATAAGCAAGTGACACAAAGGTCTCACGGTAAACTAATATCAATGGCATAATCATCTAGCGAGCAAATAATAATGAGTTTCAGATACCAACAATTCAATCAAAACAAGCATGAAGCAATATGAATAGGTGGTATCTCGCTAGCTATTTCTGAGACCGCAAAACATAAATGCAGAGCACTTTCAAAGATCAAGGGTTGACTAAACATTGTAATTCATAGCAACGAAGATCCGGTCATAGTCATACTCAATATCAATCAAAAGCAAAGCATAAAAATGACAGAGGTGCTCTCTAATTGGTGCTTAAATAAGAAGAGGATGACTCAACAGGAAAATAAATAGACAGGCCCTTCGCAGAGGGAAGCATTGATTTGCAAAGGTGCCAAAGCTCAAGCTTTGGAAACAGAGATAATAATTTTGGGTGGCATGCTTTCATTGTCAACGCAATGACCAAGAGTTCTCAATATATTCCATGCTACTCATGCTATAGGCGGTTCTCAAACAGAAAAGTAAAGTTTTAACTCCCCCACCACCAATCAATCACACTCCACGGCTAGCCGAAACCTCAGGTACCGTCCATACTAACATCAATCCGGGGGGGAGTCTTGTTTTACAGTTATGTTTTCGATTTAAGCATGGAACTGGGCATTCCAATTACCGGCCCCTTTCTCGTGAATGGCAGTGAATAAACACATGTCGAGGATAACACGCCTAACATGGAAGATACCAATAGCCCCCTGTCACCACATGAGCGGTTAGGGCATGCAAAACAGATTATTTCTTGAAGGTTTAAAGAATGACACATGCAATTTACTTGGAACGGCAGGTAAATACCGCAAATAGGTAGGTATAGTGGACTCTCATGGAAAAACTTTTGGGTTTATGGAAGTGGATGCACAAGCAGCATTCCGCTTAGTACAAGTGAAGGGTAGCAAAAGACTGGGAAGCGACCAACTAGAGAGCGACAACAGTCATCAAGATGCAATGAGTTTGACTAACATGGAGTGCAAGCATGAACATGATATAAATCACCATGAACACGAACATCATAGAGGCTATGTTGATTTTGTTTCAATTACATGCATGAACATGCGCCAAGTCAAGCCACTTGAATCATTCAAAGGAGAATACCATCCTATCATACTACATCATAGTCATCTCAAAATCTATGTTGGCATTCAAGACAAACCATTATAAGCTCCTAGCTAAATAAGCATGGCATCAGAAACTATGATCTCTAAGTTGTCATTGCAAACATGGTTCTCTCACAACAAAGGTGAATCTGGGACGACAAGCTAGTCATATTTACAAAAAACAAAATAGATAGAGTTCATACCATCTTTTCCAGTCTCAGTCACTTCATCACATATCATCATTATTGCCTTTCACTTGCACGATCGAACGATGTGAACAATAATAAGAGTGCTCGTGCATTGGACTAAGCTGAAATCTGCAGGCAAACACAAAGGAGAAGACAAAGTAATATGGCTCTTTGAAAGCTAAACAGGTATGCATGCAAGAGCCACTAAACATTGTAACCAATATCTTCTACCTTGACCCAAAGAAAAAGAAAACTATTTACATGGGAAAGCTCCCAACAAGCAAAAATAAGAAAGGAAAATCTTTTTGGGTTTTCTCAGAAGGACACAAAACAAGAAAACGAAAATAAACTAGCATGGATAATACAGTGGCAAAGTGTGAACACCGACGAACAAAGTGAAAGCATAAGCATGAATGTAAGGTCGGTGAGAACACGTACTCCCCCAAGCTTAGGCTTTTGGCCTAGCTTGGTCTACTCCCAAGGACGGTCCTTGCGAAACCCAAAATCATAATCGGGGTTATACGGGAGCGCTGCAGCCACTGCCTGAATAGCTGCCTCACGAAGACGAGCAGTCGTCGCCTCCCTCTCATACTCCTCTGCCTCTCCTATGGTTATGTAGTATCTCCGTTTTACCTGAAAGTCAAAGAAAGCAGGAACAGGAAGGGTAATATGGAAGACACGCTGCCGGTTAAATATCAATCGGTATTGGAGGGATTCATCATCCCTCTCAAGGAACTGGTAGCGTGTCAAAGCAACGCGGTCAAGGAAAGCTGTATGGAGCGGGGGATCTCCTGCGCGGATGGGTACTCCAAGAAAATTTGCTATGCGAGTGGCATAGATGCCACCAAAGAAATCCCCCTCAATAGCGTTCTTATTCAACCTCCTTGCTATAATAGCTCCCATGTTGAAGCTTTTGTCACCCGTAACTGCGCTCTTAAGGATACTAAGGTCGGATGCGCATAGGTGACAATGTTCAACCTTATCGTTAATGCATCTACCTATGAAGAGGGCAAAGCAGTGCAAGGCAGGGAAATGAATGCTTCCTATGGTAGCTTGCGTGATGTCTCTAGTTTCTCCAACAGATATACTAGATAAAAAATCTCTAACCAAAGATTTAGCAGGATCTTTAAGATTACCCCCATCGGGTATTTTGCAAATTCTGTTAAAATCCTCCAAATCCATGGCGTAGGATTTATCATACAGATCAAACATTATGGATGAGTCACGACCAACTGAAAATTTAAATCTACGCACGAAAGAGGCAGTGAGCATAGCATACTGTTCACATTTATCTGAGAGGAATTATTCTAACCCGGCATTGCGGACAAGTGTATCAAACTCATCCTTGAAGCCTGCTTCGATCATGAACTCATCGGAAGGCCATTCACATGGTTGTACCGGTGCGTCCCTTAGTTGATAAGGATCGGGATCCCGAATAGAAAGACGGGGACCCTTCTTACTTGAGGAACCACCGTGAAACTTCCTCCGGAACATAATTTATTTTTATGAAATTTTGAAGTTCAAGAGAAAAGTGAATAAAGACCAACCACACCTTGTAGCAACTACTCCTACTAGTGTCAAGAGACCGTATCACGCGCTAAAACTACTTGGGACCAGCTAAATCAACAATTCAAGGTCAAGAACAGGGTCACCAAGGTAGTAAGAATATGCGAAGGATAAAGCACTAGAGAAAAAACTAACTGGACCAAGGAGTAATTTCCCCAAAACAGTTTGGAGAATGGTGCTTTGAGCAAGGAGATCGAAAATCACAGCCAAATGAGCAAGAACACGGGTTTGAGCTGCGAAACGATTTTTTCTGGAGGTAGAAGAAGAGGATGGGAGCTGGAATGAGTGGAGGGGGTCCCTGTGGGCCCCACAAGCTTGCTTGCCGTGGCCAGGGGGGTGGCCGCGGTGACAGGGCTTGTGGCCCACTGGTGTGGCCCCAAGCCAGCTCTCAGTCCCAGTTTTTTTCAAATATTCCATAAAAAATCATACTAGATTCTCACGACCAGCGGAGAACTTTTATTTTCGGGGTACTTTTCTCCGGGATGCTAAAACAGGAAACAGGGAAAAGTAAACTAAATCTATCATTTTTCTTCTAAGCAAAAGAAAGTGAAAGCTTAAAATAGAGGTATGTGACTCTTTGATTCATCCATTTCATGGTCATCGAAAGAAATCCGTCAATGGGGTTGATCAAATCTTCATGACAAAACTTTCTCGAATCGCAAAAGAGAATGGAGAATTTTCGAATAGCCACTAAGTCACCTCAATGGGGATATGGATCTCCCCAACAAGCAAATCATACTTCATCTTAACACGAGGAATAGGGCATTCAAAGCTCCCAATAAGAATCGATGAAGTTTTTTCGATAGCATTGATGCAATGTACTTGATATCGTTTCTTCGGAAAGTGCACGGTATGCTCATTACCGTTGACATGGAAAGTGACATTGCCTTTGTTGCAATCTATAACAGCCCCCGCAGTGTTTAAAAAGGGTCTTCCGAGGATGACAGCCATGGCATCGTCCTCAGGAATATCCAAGATAACAAAGTCCGTTAAGATAGTGGTATTAGCTACCACAATAGGCACGTCCTCGCAAATGCCGATAGGGAAGCAGTTGATTTGTCGGCCATTTGCAGAGAAATTTCAGTGGGTGTCAACTTATCCAGTTCAAGTCTACGATAAAGAGAGAGAGGCATAACACTAAATCCGGCTCCAAGGTCACATAAGGCAGTTCTTACGTAGTTTCCTTTAATGGAGCAAGGTATAGTGGGCACTCCAGGATCACCAAGTTTCTTAGGAGTTCCACCTTTGAAAGTGTAATTGGCAAGCATGGTGGAGATCTCAAGATCTGGTATCTTCCGTTTATTGGTCACGATATATTTCATGTACTTGGCATATGGAGACATTTTTGAGCATATCAACTAACCGCATCTGCAGAAAGACGGGTCTTATCATTTCAATAAAGCGCTCAAAATCCTCATCATCCTTTTTCTTGGATGGCTTAGGAGGAAAGAGCATAGGTCTCTGAACCCATGGCTCCCTTTCTTTACCATGCTTCCTAGAAGTGAAGTCATTCTTATCATATCTCTTAGGTTGAGGGTTATCAGGATTAACCGTAGGTTTAATCTCCACATCCTTCTCATTGCTAGGTTGAGCATCATTATGAACATCGTTGTCCATATTGTCACCAGGTTCATGTTTATCACCAGATTGTGTTTCTGCATCAGACGCAGAAATATCATTTGGTTCTTCAGGTGTGACAGTATTTGATGAACTGACATGTAGGTTTCTATCATCCTTCTCCTTCTCCTTAGGATGACTGGGTGTATCAGCATTAATTCCTTGAGAATCTTGATCAATTCTCTTAGGATGGCCTTCAGGATACAGAGGTTCCTGAGTCATTTTGCCTCCTCTAGTAATGACTCTGACAGAGTTGTCATTTAATTCATTGAGCAAGTCATTCTGAGCTTTAAGTACTTGTTCTACCCGAGTAGTAATCATAGAGGCATGTTTACTCAGAAGCTTTAGATCATTGACATTTCTGTCTACACAAGCACTTAAATCACTAAGTATATGAGTACTTTGTTCCAAATGTGTGCTAACATAATCATTGAAACTCTGTTGTTTGGCAACAAAGTTGTCAAATTCATCAAAGCATAGGCTAGCAGGTTTATCAAAAGGAATGTCACTCTCATCAAACGTACGCAGAGAATTTACTTCCACTACCTGTATCGGGTTACCGAGACCATGGATCTCTTCGATAGGTGGTAGATTTTTGACATCTTCACATCTAATGCCTTTCTCTTGCATAGATTTCTTGGCTTCTTGCATATCTTCGGTACTGAGGAATAGAATACCTCTTTTCTTAGGAGTTGGCTTAGGAGGTGGTTCGGGAATAGTCCAAGCATTATCATTGATCAAGATGTTATTCAGTAGAGTCTCAACTTGTTCTATAGTTCGTTCCCTAAAAACACAACCGACACAACTATCTAGGTGGTCTCTAGAAGCATCGGTAAGTCCGTTATAGAAGATATCAAGTATCTCGTTCTTCTTAAGAGGGTGATCAAGCAAAGCATTCTGTAGCTGGATGAGCCTCCCCCAAGCTTGTGGGAGACTCTCTTCTTTGAGTTGAGCAAAGTTGTATATTTCTTGCAAGGCAGCTTGCTTCTTATGGACAGGGAAATATTTCTCACAGAAGTAATAGACCATGTCCTCGGGACTACTCACACATCCAGGAGCAAGAGAAGTGAACCAGGATTTAGCGTCATCCTTTAGAGAGAAAGGAAACAGCTTAAGGATATAGTAGTAGCGGATCTTTGTAACATCCCAAAATTATAAATTTTGGAATGTTAATATAATTATTAGATTGGTTGTTTGTTTGAGTGATTGAAACTTGAGTGAAATTTGAAACTTTTCAAAACTTTTGAATGAGAGGGAATGAAATGACTTTCCCCTACTCTGGTAAATTCAAATTCAGCGAGTTAAAAGCAATGAGAGAAGATGACATGACTTCTTCAACTATAAAGAATTTGAATGGAGCTGGCATTTGAATTTCTTTCGATTTTAATTTGCAAATTCTATTTTCCCTCCACTCAAGAAATGCCGGGGAATAATATTCTGTCAAACAGAAAAGAGAGGAGGAACATGACCCTCCAAAGCCAGGGGCATTTGTTGAAGTATTTTGAGCCAAGGAAACAAAATTTAATTTGAGAAAATAATTGCAAAAAGAAATAATGCTTTTAGGGATTTTTTGGAAAAACATTTTTTTTAAGTTTTTATTTTGGCTGTGGAAAAATGCCCATCATTTAGATTTTATTTTTCTGATAATTTTCGTATATTGAAACTCTATATTCCGAATTGATTTGATTTCCCTTTTATCTTTTTAGTTTCCTAGTTTTGAAAAAGGAAAGAAATCGTGTTTAAATGGAAATAAACGGTGGCCCATTAAGACCTTTTCAAAAACTGGCCCAACAGGATCTTCTTCTTCCTCTATCTCCTTCCTCACATGCACAGGACCTTCCTTAGCCATGGACAGGGAAATCCTCCCCTTCCGGAATTCGCGAAGCTCTTTCCCACCCCTCGCCTCCCGTCGCCTCTATAAGAACCCCCATGTCCTCCTCGTTCCATTCCCCTCGAAACCCCGCGCTCTCCTCGCCTCTAGCTCGCGCGCCACCTCACCGGAGTTCATCCCCGGGAGAGCCTCGCCAGGACCCTGCCAAGCGCCTCGTCACCCCAGCATCACCCCCCTCCACCACCTAGACCCCGCCAGCGCCACTCCCACCCGCCGCACCTCCCTCCACCTCGTCGCCCCCCTGGTCACACCACCCCGCCGAAGCTTCCTTTCAGGAGAACGCCGCCAGGAGCTCCCCATCGGTTCTCCCCCCCACGCCGGAGCTGCTCCCCCATGCCAGCCACCTCGCCGGAGAAGGCCTCCAGTCCCTGCCAGTCACGGTAAGGCTCCTTCTCCTCATCCTGTTTTTTTTCTTTTTTTGGTTTGCCTATTAGATCTAGATCTACGGTGTAGATTACAAGGGGCAAACCTTTTCGGTTTTTCTTAAAGAACCGGTCCACCAGTTAAGTGAACCGAATCGTTTTCCCATATAGGGGCCGTTCGTTAGTTAGTTTTAGGAGCGCACGGATACGGCCAATCAGATCGTGCCACGTCATCAGATTTTATTTTCTGTTTAAAATCTGTGACAGAATTAGTTCTATTTTTGTTTTCCCTATAACTTTTAATCTACAAATCCAATGAAGTTGAATCGTTTTGCGTTAAATCACAATTTTCTTGCAGTTTCCGAAAACATATTATTTACCTATGTTTGAAATTTTCAAATTTTAATTAGATCAGATTTAGTTTAAACCTTGTTTTGGCTATTCCAGGAGTTTAAAAATAGCCTTTAATTTGATTCTTTTTGCTACTGATCACTAGTGATCTTAGTTATCAGTGGTAAAAATTTCAAAATTGTTTTAGTATTTTAGCTCATTGTTTCTTGTGAAACAATTTCTGTTTCACCTCTTTTAGGATTACGGCTAATTCCTTTTCTATAATTGTTTTTAAATTATTTTCTTTATTATTTCAGAAAGATTATGTTTTGTTTCTGTTAGTTAATAGTAGGTTTGCAAGAAGTTTTGATTTTTATTTTTATATGTTATCATGAAATCAATTCTAGTGCCCTAATAACTTGCAATTGGTTTCTCCACTGTTTCAAAACCCGTTTGGAAATACTTTCAAATAGTTTTGTGAAAAATACTCTATTTTATCTAAGTTAACTTTATATCTTAGTTCCTTGTTATTATTTTCTGTTGGAAAAAAACTATTTTAGTGTTTGATGTAGTAGAAGACTCCCTAGTCTTATTTGAAGTTTCCTTCGAATTCCTATTCGCTCTCTCTTTTGTTTTGATTGCTAGAATGATTGCTAGTATGAGTGCTTATGTGAATGATATGTTTGTTATATAGATTTCATCGGAGAGTGACGAGTAGTCTATCAAGTTATTTCTCGAGAAATTCTTCTTCGTCAACATCACCAGGCAAGTCACTTTGATCATACTATCACCTATGTTTTATGCATCGTAGTTCTACCATCCTATGCCCAATTGCATGCTGAGTAGGTACTTGGAAATTTTAGTATAGATTGTAGTATCATGTGGTAGGCACACAACAACCCCGATACTTGGCCCCGGGACGACAAATTTCATATTGCTATGCTTGAGTAGACGGGATTTCGATTGAGTGCATAACACGAGTGATGCGAGGTTGATTAAATAATCAAGACCGGTTAAGAAAAGACTTTTCAAGACCTCGGACGCAATGCAATTCTGGGTGAAGGACGGTTGATCGGCTCCCCGGAGAAACCAGTGGATGACCCGGGATGCTGGGGACGGCCATGACATCCCGCGGAAAGCTTCACATAGGCTCAAAGAGACGGACGGATATTTTCAAGACCCAAGGCTTACCTGCACAGCCACAAGTCATTATGGGCTCTGGCTTGGTTGGAAAACGCGGCGACTCTGGACAGACGGTGCTAGCAGATGTAGAAGAACGGTAGGAATGGATGGGCACCAACAGGGATTCAGAGGGACCCGTTGAAAGACCATGTTTTGATCATCCGGTCTTCAAACACCTTGAAGTGCGAGGACATACTCGGAGGCGATCAAATCTTGTGGGGAACGTGTGCAAAACTCTACAGAGTACTCAAACCTAATCGATTAGCCGTGTCCACGGTCATGGACAACTTGAGCCAAAGGAACTGAAGTTATCTGAAATTCTCAACACAAATAATAATATTGATGTGGGTATTATTGACAACATGGGTATGAGAATTGGTTGGTGGAACCATCTCGTTAACAAACAACAATGTAGTAACATTTTGCTTTTAGCCCTCTCTTGATGTAGGAGAAAACTTGCTTTTCGCTAAAAACTTATAGCCCCACCTGCCATATATGCATATAGTATAGATGATTACTTTTCACCCCTCTCTTATGTGACTTGCCGGCATATTCAATATGCTGACCTACACGGCTGCAACGTCTTATGTTGCAGATATTTTACTTCGATGAGTAAGAGTACGATTCAGAGTTACGGTCTACACTCAACTTGCCATTGGTGTTTATTGGGACTCCACTCCCTTGACTGCTTCCGCTGAGATATTTAAGGTATATATCAGTTTTACGCTATTTACATGTGATTGCACTTTGATATATACATTGATGTACTGTGTGTGCCAGCATACTGATCCACGGATGGCACAGAAACACAGAGGCTTGACTCGTTTTGAGTCGGGTCGCTACAGAAATGGTATCAGAGCACATGTTGACTGTAGGACGTGACCCTAGAAACTGGAAATTTCTTAGGAAAGGATCTCTCAAAATTTTTATTTTCAACGACACCTTTTACTTCTCATCTCTTCTGATTTCATCGAATGTTCCCTCTCACCTCAAATAGTTAGACAATCCCCTTACCCCTTTGACCTCATGAAGAATCAACGGAGTTCTACTTCAAAGTAAAGAGGATTTCACCATGCATTTGAAGAATTGAAGCTACACCCATTGAAGACTCTCAAGACCCGAAGAACTCGAAGACCCTGAAGTGTTCGAATAATTATGACCATTAGTAGTCCAAACCCCTTTTATATACTCACGTGAGATACGATGATTTGTGAGCCGTCATTGGTGTGTGTTTTCCGATGCCCACAACTAAAACATATTATCAAAAATATTGTTTGTATTGTGTGTATCTCCCTCCCTGTCTTACCCGTCTCATCCCCAAAACCTCAACCCTACCAGATGGAGTATGAAGCTGGACTTGTAGTCTCTGGACCAATGACCCAGCTGGAAGCTGAGATATGGATTCAGAACATGGAGAACCACTTCGGGAGCAACTTGATCTCAAGGAAGTATGAAGTGGAACACGCTCTTCAGTACTTTACACAAAGTTCTGCAGTCTGGTGGAAAATGCATCATGCCATACAAGGATTTAGTGGAGCAGAAACTTGGGACGAATTCAAGAAGACTCTGTTAAGATCCCGTCTTATTCAGAAGTGCTATGATAATCCGAAGAAGAAGACTTGTGCATGAAAGATCTGTGGAGAAATAGGACACACTCAGGAAGAACACAAGCATGGATGCACTCATTGTGAAGAAAATCACCCAGTTGAGGAGTGACCAAGTAGTCAGGTGACTTGTTTCTTGTGTGAAGGAACCACCCACTACCCAGCTCAGTGTCACATTTACCCCAGGGTGCAACAAGTTGTCAAGCAGCAGAAAGAAGCAATGAAGGAAACCCTCAAGAAGAAGATTCTAGAAGAGCCGGTGATGAACGAAAATATTGAAGACCCTGATGGACAAGGTCTGACCAGATTTTTCTCCAATGCATGCTACTCATGTGGAGAAGAAGGACATTATTCACAGGATTGCACGAAGGGAAGCCAGGAGTATCTGGGAAACTTCCCGACGGAAAGAGTGGAGTTTGATCCACTTGAAATAAAAGAACTGTCCAAAATAAAGGAGTCCAGAAAGAAGAAGAAAAAGGTACCCTCGGAAGAGCCAAATGTCTGTAGATATAGACCTGAGTCATGTCAGATGTTACAAGTGTATGGAATTTGGCCACCACAAATACATGTGCTCAGGAAGGAAGCCGGAAACCCAAGGAGCAAAAGCAAACACTAAGACGCCTCGAGACTTGTCAGAACTCATTTGCTTTCGTTGCAAGGAAGCAGGACATTTTGCTAGCGATTGTCCACAAAGGAAGAAAGCTAAGAAGGAGTAGTTAAGTTTTGACCGCGGCAATTAGTGTAATCTGAAGAACTCTTGTTTTTCAAGAGATCATGGAGTGAAATTTTTTGTAACAGAAGTCCCTGAGATTGTAATAACATCATGAATAAATGGAATTTATTGTCTCATGATTGCCTATGTTGAAACTGTATGCGTTGTTTCTCTTCGAACAAGATCTCTGAACATTTATGAGGATATGAGAAAATATGGTCTATGCAGGCATGAGTATTATTCATTTTAAGTGTGGTAGTAATCGGTAAACCCACAGGATCCATTGAGTAGGAGTGTACCATTATTACCAAGGAGACACATACATTCCTCTGAGTACCTATTTACTGACACCTGCAGATGACAACTCTCTACGAGTCATTCCTCAAGGGCCCAGAAACGATCATGACCCTGACCAGTGATCATGATTACCCGAAAATCCTGAAGGACATGATGAAGCACATTCATCTTGAAGGAGATGCAGTCTACAAAGGCTACCCATTTGTGGAAAATGGAGTGGAACTTTGGTACGTAGAAGTACACCTCCACCATGTGAAAGGAGTTTGTCCAAAGACTATGGGGCAATACTTTTTCATTTCACGCGTACCACGAGCAACCTTCTTTGATGCTGTTCGTGAAGCTGCCATGGAAGCCATACGTCAGATTGGAGAAATACTTGAAGCAAGACTTCGTCATACCCAGGAATACTTGAGTGAGGTACGTGCGGAGATGATGGAGATGAAGCTCATGACCACAATGATGAAGGAAAAGATGGATGATTTCAAGGAGCACCTCGGAAAGTTCGAGTGGAACTAAAGTACCCCAAGAGACACAGATGAATAAAGTTGGCAGAAATGCTTGACCATACCGAACAATGTGGATGGCAGCATTTGTAATAAATTACTTTTGAGTTAGAATTTTGAAGAAAGCAAGGATGTAATAAAGGATTGATTATGAAATGAATATGATTTATGGAAGAAGCTATGATGGATCAACAAACGTTTTCTTAGGAGCATACGAAAACCTGAGAGTTGTGAAGATACGATAGATGTTTCGTTCAGCTTGCAGAACCAATGGATTATCCGAACTTCGTTCGTGGACAAGAGAAATTATGCAATGCTTGTGAGGATGCCCAAGTGTTAGAATGCGAGATTCGCTAAACCTTATACAGAGAAATGATTTGGGTGCGGAATGGATTGATCACCATGACGACTTACTCTTATCATTTATCTTGCTATTCGGAATGGTAAATCTGAGAGACTTACCCATATAGAGAGACGAGTTCTTTGAAGCTTTTGTTTAAGCCTTAGAATGGTACAAGGAAAGCCCCATGTACATGGCAGTTGTTGTCACGCGTAGGAAATTTTACGGTGAGAATGAAACCAAGACCCCTCTCTCTGCAGGATAACCACAAATGGTAGACCACCATGAGAACCATCGATATGTTATTTAGAATTGACCACGAGACTGTCAGTTAAAGAAGACCCAGTAACGGAAGAAGCTTATATCAACGGAAGAGCACTCGATTTTGATGGAAAACGTTATGAATATAACGGGAGAGCATCACCAAAGGATTTAATATGAAGACTGTGCGATGTCAGTTGCCAAAACCCCAGAGGATCGTTAAAACATTTTGAGGGACCAGTAATCTTCATTTTAAGTGTGGTAGCATCCCACTTTGCCGGAGATTGGATTTGTTAGAAGACCCCCAAACCCTAACCTTCTTTCTAGCCTCTTCGAATCTCGAGGACGAGATTCATTTTAAGTGTGGTAGTTTGTAACATCCCAAAATTATAAATTTTGGAATGTTAATATAATTATTAGATTGGTTGTTTGTTTGAGTGATTGAAACTTGAGTGAAGTTTGAAACTTTTCAAAACTTTTGAATGAGAGGGAATGAAATGACTTTCCCCTGCTCCGGTAAATTCAAATTCAGCGAGTTAAAAGCAATGAGAGAAGATGACATGACTTCTTCAACTATAAAGAATTTGAATGGAGTTGGCATTTGAATTTCCTTCGATTTTAATTTGCAAATTCTATTTTCCCTCCACTCAAGAAATGCCGGGGAATAATATTCTGTCAAACAGAAAAGAGAGGAGGAACATGACCCTCCAAAGCGAGGGGCATTTGTTGAAGTATTCTGAGCCAAGAAAACAAAATTTAATTTGAGAAAATAATTGCAAAAAGAAATAATGCTTTTAGGGTTTTTTTGGAAAAACATTTTTTTAAAGTTTTTATTTTGGCCGTGGAAAATGCCCATCATTTAGATTTTATTTTTCTGATAATTTTAGTATATAGAAACTCTATATTCCGAATTGATTTGATTTCCCTTCTATCGTTTTAGTTTCCTAGTTTTGAAAAAGGAAAGAAATCGTGTTTAAATGGAAATAAACGGTGGCCCATTAAGACCTTTCCAAAAACAGGCCCAATAGGATCTTCTTCTTCCTCTATCTCCTTCCTCATGTGCACAGGACCTTCCTTAGCCATGGACAAGGAAATCCTCCCCTTCCGGAATTCGCGAAGCTCTTTCCCACCCCTCGCCTCCCGTCGCCTCTATAAGAACCCCCATGGCCTCCTCGTTCCATCCCCCTCGAAACCCCGCGCTCTCCTCGCCTCTAGCTCGCGCGCCACCTCGCCGGAGTTCATCCTCGGGAGAGCCTCGTCAGGACCCTGCCGAGCGCCCCGTTGCCCCAGCGTCACCCCCCTCCACCACCTAGACCCCGCCAGCGCCACCCCCACCCGCCGCACCTCCCTCCACCTCGTCGCCCTCCCCTGGTCACACCACCCCGCCGAAGCTTCCTGCCAGGAGAACGCCGCCAGGAGCTCTCCATCGGTTCTCCCCCCACGCCGGAGCTGCTCCCCCATGCCAGCCACCTCGCCGGAGAAGGCCTCCAGCCCCTGCCAGTCACGGTAAGGCTCCTTCTCCTCATCCTGTTTTTTTTTCTTTTTTTTCTTTTTTTGGTTTGCCTATTAGATCAAGATCTACGGTGTAGATTACAAGGGGCATACCTTTTCGGTTTTTCTTAAAGAACCGGTCCACCAGTTAAGTGAACCGAATCGTTTTCCCTACATAGGGGCCGTTCGTTAGTTAGTTTTAGGAGCGCACGGATACGGCCAATCAGATCGTGCCACGTCATCAGATTTTGTTTTCTGTTTTAAATCTGTGACAGAATTAGTTCTATTTTTGTTTTCCCTATAACTTTTAATCTACAAATCCAATGAAGTTGAATCTTTTTGCGTTAGATCAAAATTTTCTTGCAGTTTCCGAAAACATATTATTTACTTATGTTTGAAATTTTCAAATTTGAATTAGATCAGATTTAGTTTAAACCTTGTTTTGCCTATTCCAGGAGTTTAAGAATAGCTTTTAATTTGATTCTTTTTGCTGCTGATCACTAGTGATCTTAGTTATCAGTGGTAAAAGTTTCAGAATTGTTTGAGTATTTTAGCTCATTGTTTCTTGTGAAACAATTTCTGTTTCACCTCTTTTAGGATTATGGCTAATTCCTTTTCTATAATTGTTTTTAAATTATTTTCTTTATTATTTCAGAAAGATTATGTTTTGTTTCTGTTAGTTAACAGTAGGTTTGCAACAAGTTTTGATTTTTATTTTTATATGTTATCATGAAATCAATTCTAGTTCCCTAATAACTTGCAATTGGTTTCTCCACTGTTTCAAATCCTGTTTGGAAATACTTTCAAATAGTTTTGTGAAAAGTACTCTATTTTATTTAACTTTATATCTTAGTTCCTTTTTATTATTTTTTGTTGGACAAAAACTATTTTAGTGTTTGATGTAGTAGAAGACTCCCTAGTCTTATTTGAAGTTTCCTTCGAATTCCTATTCGCTCTCTCTTTTGTTTTGATTGCTAGAATGATTGCTAGTATGAGTGCTTATGTGAATGATATGTTTGTTATATAGATTTCATCGGAGAGTGACGAGTAGTCTATCAAGTTATTTCTCTAGAAATTCTTCTTCGTCAACATCACCAGGCAAGTCACTTTGATCATACTATCACCTATGTTTTATGCATCGTAGTTCTACCATCCTATGCCCAATTGCATGCTGAGTAGGTACTTGGAAATTTTAGTATAGATTGTAGTATCATGTGGTAGGCACACAACAACCCCGATACTTGGCCCCGGGATGACAAATTTCATATTGCTATGCTTGAGTAGACGGGATTTCGGTTGAGTGCATAACACGAGTGATGCGAGGTTGATTAAATAATCAAGACCGGTTAAGACAAGACTTTTCAATACCTCGGACGCAATGCAACTCTGGGTGAAGGACGGTTGATCGGCTCCCTGGAGAAACCAGTGGATGACCCGGGATGCTGGGGACGGCCATGACATCCTGCGGAAAGCTTCACACAGGCTCAAAGAGACGGACATATATTTTCAAGACCCAAGGCTTACCTGCACAACCACAAGTCTTTATGGGCTCTGTCTTGGTTGGAAAACGCGGCGACTCTGGACAGGCGGTGCTAGCAGATGTAGAAGAACGGTAGGAATGGATGGGCACCGACAGGGATTCAGAGGGACCCGTTGAAAGACCATGTTTTGATCATCCAGTCTTCAAACACCTTGAAGTGCGAGGACATACTCGGAGGCGATCAAATCTTGTGGGGAACGTGTGCAAAACTCTGCAGAGTACTCAAACCTAATCGATTAGACGTGTCCACGGTCATGGACAACTTGAGCCAAAGGAACTGAAGTTATCTAAAATTCTCAACACAAATAATAATATTGATGTGGGTATTATTGACAACATGGGTACGAGAATTGGTTGGTGGAACCATCTCGTTAACAAACAACAATGTAGTAACATTTTGCTTTTAGCCCTCTCTTGATGTAGGAGAAAACTTGCTTTTCGCTAAAAACTTATAGCCCCACCTGCCATATATGCATATAGTATAGATGATTACTTTTCACCCCTCTCTTATGTGACTTGCCGGCATATTCAATATGCTGACCTACACGGCTGCAACGTCTTATGTTGCAGATATTTTTCTTCGACGAGTAAGAGTACGATTCAGGGTTACGGTCTACACTCAACTTGCCGTTGGTGTTTATTGGGACTCCACTCCCTTGACTGCTTCCGCTGAGATATTTAAGGTATATATCAGTTTTACGCTATTTACATGTGATTGCACTTTGATATATACATTGATGTACTGTGTGTGCGAGCATACTAATCCAGGGATGGCACAGAAACACAGAGGCTTGACTCGTTTTGAGTCGGGTCGCTACAATCTTCTCCTCACTAGTGAAAAGGGTGGCTATATCGTGTAGTTTGGTAAGATGGGCTACGACCGTCTTAGACTCATAACCGTGGAAAGGATCAGATTCGGCTAGAGAGATTATCTCAGAATCAACAGAGAATTCATAATCCTTATCGGTGATAAAGATAGGTGAAGTGGCAAACTTCGGGTCGTATTTCATCCTAGCTTTCAGAGATTTTTCGTTCCACTTGAGAAGTTATTTGTCAGCGTCATAGGCATCCTTACACACAAGAAAATCCTCAGCTATCTCTCCCTCCATAACATAACCCTCAGGTATGTCAGGCAATTCATATCTAGGAGAGCTAGATCTAGCAGGAGCAAAAGCAGGTTCTATCTCAATAGTATCGGTAGTTTCAGAAGTATCACGAGCATTGATAGTAACTCTAGCAATATGAGCATCAAGGAATACCCCTAGTGGCACATCAGGCAAAGTAGTATCTCTAGCAGTATCAAGCATAGCATCATCAGGCAAAATAGCATCTCTAGCATCATCAGGCAAGGCAGTATCAAGCATAGCATCTCTAGCAGTACCAGGCATAGCATCTCTAGCAGTATCAGGCATAGCATCTCTAGCAGTATCAGGCATAGTAGCATCATAAGCATCATCAAGCACAGGCGACATATCAAGATTTCTAGCACGAGGTGATGTCGCAAACTTACTCATAGCTGAAGGTGAATCAAGTGCAGAGCTAGATGGAAGTTCCTTACCTCCCCTCGTAGTTGAGGCAAGACTTTGGTTTTTGGATCTTTCAGATTCTTCATAGTGATCAGCAGATATAAATCCCAAGTGACTCAGAGAATATAGCTATCCTTCCCCGGCAACGGCGCCAGAAAAGTGCTGCTAGCAGTCCCCGACAACGGCGCCAGAAAAGTGCTGCTAGCAGTCCCCGGCAACGGCGCCAGAAAAGTGCTGCTAGCAGTCCCCGGCAACGACACTAGAAAAATGTTGTTGACGTGTTCCAGACTTGATGCCTCCCCGGCAACTGAGTCAGAACTGCTCCCAGTTGCTCAACAATTAGCAATTGTCTTGCAATGGCCCACCAGCGCATGGAATTGCGGCAGTTTTCGAGGGTAGAGTATTCAACCCAAATTTGTTGGTTCGCCTTACAGGAAGTGAAAGAATACTCTTAAGTATTAGCAGCTGAATGTGTCGGATTCAACCGCACCTGAAAGATTAGTATCTGCAAGCAGAGTATCGGTAGGAAAGTAGTATGATAGCAACGGTGCCAGAAACGATCTGTTGAGGCAGACTATTCCTAACTATTGTATCAATGGCGCCAGAAGTTGCCCGTGGACGGGAAATATTATTTCCGTCAACATCGAGAAAAAGTATTGTAGCAGGTAGCAGCAGTGTAACGAGTAACAGCAGTGGCAAGGAACAACAGTAGTGACAAAAGTAGAAAGTAGCAACAGTAGCAAGTAGCAGCAGTAGCAAGTAGCAACAGAGCAAGACAAGTAACAGCAGCAGAGCAAAACAAGTAACAGCAGCACAGCAAAACAAGTAACATCAGTAGTGGGACAAACTCGTAGGCAACTACAACTTGCAAAATCAGATCTAAAACACATAGTAGGTAACTACAACTTGCAAGATCGGATCTAAAACACACATATATTGGTGAAAACATAATAATTTCAGATCTGAAATCATGGCACTCGGGCCCTAGTGACAAGCATTAAGCATGGCAAAGTAGTAGCAACATCAATATCAGAACATAGTGGATACTAGGGATCAATCCCCGTCAAAACTAACTTGATTACATGATAGATCTCAACCTACTCATCACCGCCCAGCGAGCCTACGAATAGATTACTCACGAACGATGAAGGGCTTCATGGAATTGGAGAGGGAAGAAGGTTGATGATGACGATGGCGACGATTTCCCCTCTCCGGAGCCCAAAACGGACTCCAAATCTGCCCTCCAGATGAAGAACAGGATGTGGCGGCGCCTCCGTATCGCAAACGCGATGAAATCATCTCTCTTGATTTTTTTCTGGACGAAAGTGAATTATAGAGCTGGAGTTGGGGGCGGCAGACCCACGTGGGCCTCACAAGCTTGGTTGCCGCGGCCAGGGGTGCAGCGGCAACAGGGCTTGTGGCCCACTGGCCCATCCCCTCCAGTGGATCTTTGCGCAGGTATTTTTCATATTTTCTAGAAATATTCTTTGTAAATTTTCAGGACGTTCCGAGAACTTTCATTTCTGCACAAAAACAACACCATGGCAATTCTGCTGAAAACAACGTGAGTCCATGTTAGTTCCATTCAAATCATGCAAATTAGAGTCCAAAACAAGGGCAAAATAGTTTGGAGAAGTAGATACGATGAAGACGTATCACTAACCATAGCATTAAACTAGTGGATCCAAATCAGCCGCTTACGAAGCAACGTATAGATTGGGGTTTAAGCTTCTGTCACTCTAGCAACCCATCATCTACTTACTACTCCCCAATGCCTTCCTCTAGTCCCAAATATGGTGAAGTGTTATGTAGTCGACGTTCACATAACACCACTAGAGGAAAAGACAACATACTACATATCAAAATACCAAACGAATACCAAATTCACATAACTATTATCAGCATGACTTATCCCATGTCCTTAGGAACAAAAGTAACTACTCACAAAGCATAATTATAATCACGATCAGAGGTGTAATGAGTAGCATCAAGGATCTGAACATAAAATCTTCCACCAAGTAATCCAACTAGCATCAACTACAAGGAGTAATCAACACTACTAGCAACCTTACAAGTACCAATCAGATTCGCGAGACGGAGATTGGTTACAAGAGATGAACTAGGGTTTGGAGAGGAGATGGTGCTGATGAATATGTTGATGGAGATGACTCCCCTCCGACGAGAGGAGTGTTGGTGATGACAATGGCGACGATTTCCCCCTCCGGGAGGGAAGTTTCCCCGGCAGGATCGTCCTGCCGGAGCTCTAGATTGGTTCTGCTCAAGTTCCGCCTCGTGGCGGCGGAGAATCCACGAAAAAGCTCCATCTTGATTTTTTTCCGGACGAAACCCTTCATATAGCAAAAGAGGGGGCCCAGTGGGCCACCAGGGTGCCCACAAGCCCTGTTGCCGCGTCCAGGGGGGTAGGCCGCGGCCACCAGGCTTGTGGGCCCCTGGCAGCTCCCCTGTGACACTGCTTTCGCCCAGTATTTTTTATATATTCCCAAAAAATTCCACGTTGATTTTCAGGGCATTTGGAGTTGCGCAGAATAGAGGACTCAGACTTGCTCATTTTCTAGTCCAGAATTCCAGCTGCCGGTATTCTCCCTCTTCAAATAAACCTTGCAAAATAAGAGAGGAAAGGCATTAGTATGGCACCACAAAGTATAATAACAGTCCATAAAGCGATAAATATCAACATGAAAGAATGATGCAAAATGGACGTATCAACTCCCCCAAGCTTAGACCTCGATTGTCCTCAAGCAAAACCAAGACCCATAACATGTCCACATGTTTAGGGATGAAGGTGTCGATAAAACATAATACGGACATGAGGGCATCATGATCACACATAGAACAGCAATACATCATAAAGATTCTTATGGGAAATTAACAATTCCTTCACAAAGCAGAGTATGAAACAAAAACCTTACCGAGAAGTAGCCAACAACAGTCCATAGTCATTGAAGCAATTGCAATTTATCATATCATCTGAAAAAGTCAAATAAGAGCTTGTAAAGCAAATCCACATACTCAATCATCTCTTTTGTTTTCAACAATTGTTACAACTCACGTGGTACTCATGGCATCAAAGTTTCAGTTGGACACATAGAAAGATAGGGGCTTATAATTTTGTCTCCCAACCATTTACCTCAAGGGTAAAGTCAACAATAATAAAGCATAAGTACTCATCTCCAAGTTGATATATGAATATAGATCTTTCCCAAGCATATGACGGTAGCCAAGTTAAAGCGAAATAAGGAATTGGTGAAGATCACCATGACTCTTTCAAGGGAAAAAAGTAAAGGTACAAGATAGGCCCTTCACAAAGGGAAGGAGAGGTTGTCATGCGCTTTTTAGGTTTGGATGCGTGTCCTCTTAGTGCGGAGAAACATCACTTTATATTGCCTCCTATGATAAAGAACTTTATTATGTAGTCTGTCGCTTTTATGTCTTCCTCATCACAGGTTCGTATAAAGCTTATTTTCCACACACTAATAGATCATCCATATTAGAGAGCAATTTTTATTGCTTGCACCGATGACAACTTACTTGAGGGATCTTATTCAATCCATAGGTAGGTATGGTGGACACTCATGGCAAGACTGGTTTGAAGGTTTATGGATGCACAAGTAGTATCTCTACTTGGTGCGGGAGTTTTGGCTAATATGAGGTGGAAGCAATCATCACATGATAAGGGATCTCTAATCATATAACATTGTTTGGAATCAAGCAAACACAATTCATTATGTTGTCTTCCTTGTCCAACATCTACTTCTAAGCATGTAATAGTTTGGTGAGTGCTCACAATTTTAGAAAGTGTCTAAGATGATATATTTATATGTGAACCTATCTTTCCTTATTACTTCTTATTAATTGCAACAATGACGGAGGTCTATGTTGGTCTATTCTCAACAAGTTTCAATCATCACACTTGTTATATGTGAAGCTATCACTTTCCATAAGATCATCTCATGATCTTTCATGCTATCGTTCCTTTCATACTTTGATCAAGGCACAAAACAAAGCCCTCGACTAAGATACTCTTTATTATATAGCTTGCAAGCTCGAATACATCGGGGGAGACACAAGGCAAAAGACTCAAACTAAACACTAAAGATTTATTCCACTAAGAGAAGAAATAAAAACTGAAAAGGAAAGAACTAAAACAAAGGTAAGAGCAAAAGATATAAAGGTGATACGATACCAGGGCAACTCCCCCAAGCTTGGCAAAAGCCAAGGGGGTTGCCCATACCAATGCTTAGTTCCCTTCCTTTGGTGGTGATGGTGGTGGAGTTGTTGAAGCAGTCTTGAGCTTGTCTAATTTCCACTTGAGCATAAAGTTCTGCTCCCTCAGATCGTCATTTTCCTCCTCAAGCTTCAACACTCTATGTCAAAGTTCCTTCTTACTCTCCTGCAAGAAACGAGAAGGGATAAACAAGGTCTTAGGCTTCTTCCTTTGGTCAGGGAGGCTTGACTTCTTGAACTCCACATGAGTGTGTCTAGGTTGAGGTAGAGGAGCCTCCTCTTCATCGGAACTCGTTTGTTCCTTCCCCTTGGGATCATAGTCCTCTTCCTCGTTAGTGGTCCAGCCATATGGTTCCAAGTCCCCATAGACCTTGGGGTTAGCAAGGTAATCAGCCACATAGCTCTCCCCCTCTGAATCCTGAGAAGACATCTTGACCTAGATCTGCGGCAGGAAACAGGCTCGAAACGAAAAGAGAGGAAAACTGCACGATACGGAGATCAAAACCCCCGGGCGTATATATAATGATTTTTTCTGGACCAGAAGGAGTGCTCCGCAAGAAAACGGAGTCCGGGAGGCACACGAGGTGCCCACAAGCCCTGTTGTCGCGGCCAGGGGGAGGCCGCGGCAACCAAGCTTGTGGCCATCTCGTGCGCTCTCCGGACTGCTTTTTATTTTTCTATTTTTTCATAAATACCAAAACAGAGAAAATTTCCTACTCGAAGAGTTTTGGAGTCCAATTACTTACCAAAACACATACCTCTTCATTTTTAGGATCTGAAACAGGCTGATAAACATCCCTTATGTACTCCTCTGGTGTTATGATATTGATGATATTGGTCTCAACATTTATGGGAGTACCGGAGATATAATGTTTGATTCTTCGCCCATTTACCACTCTAGGAAAATTACCTTCCGTGTTATTGATTTTGATGGCACCGGAATGATATACTTCCTCGACAACGTAGGGACCTTCCCATTTAGAGAGAAGCTTGCCTCCGAAGAATCTCATGCGAGAATTGTATAGCAGGACATAATCACCTACATTGAACTCCCGTTTTTGTATTCTTTTGTCGTGCCATCTCTTAACCTTTTCCTTGAAAAATTTGGCATTCTCATATGCCTGGGCCCTCCATTCATCTAATGAGCTGATATCAAACAACCGCTTCTCACCGGAAAGTTTGAAATTGAAGTTGAGCTCTTTGATGGCCCAATAAGCTTTGTGTTCCAGCTCAAGAGGTAAATGATAGGCCTTACCGTAAACCATTTTGTACGGCGACATGCCCATGTGATTCTTATAAGCAGTCCTATAAGCCCATAGTGCATCGTCAAGTTTGCTAGACCAATTCTTTCAATATCTATTGACAATCTTTTGTAAGATCAATTTGATCTTCGTATTACTCAACTCCACTTGACCACTAGACTGAGGATGATAAGGAGATGCAACTCTATGGTTGACATCATACTTAGCGGGCATCTTGCGGAAAACACCATGAATGAAGTGTGAATCGCCATTAGTCATGAGATATCTAGGGACTCCAAATCTTGTGAAAATGACTTCTTTAAGCATCTTAATAGAGGTGTGGTGATCAACGTTTCTAGTGGGGATAGCTTCTACCCACTTAGTGACGTAATCCACAGCAACTAAGATGTGAGTATACCCATTGGAACTCGGGAAAGGTCCCATATAATCAAAGCCCCAGACATCAAATGGTTCAATGACAAGTGAATAGTTCATAGGCATTTCCTGATGCTTACTGATGTTCCCTATTCTTTGGCATTCGTCACAAGACAAGACAAACTTACGGGCATCCTTGAAGAGAGTGGGCCAATAGAAACTTGATTGCAATACCTTATGAGCAGTTCTGTCTCCAGCATGGTGTCCTCCGTAGGCCTCGGAATGACACTTCTGTAGGATCTGTCCCTATTCTTGTTCAGGCACACAACGTCTAATAACACCATCTACTCCTTCCTTATAAAGGTGACGATCATCCCAAAAGTAGTGTCTCAAATCAAAGAAGAATTTCTTCTTTTGCTGGTAGGTGAAACTAGGTGGTATGTATTTGGCTACGATATAGTTTGCGTAATCAGCATAGCAAGGTGCACTATGTGAAGTACGGATGACATTCAATTGCTCATCAGGAAAGCTGTCGTCAATAGGTCGTGGGTCATCAAGGACATTCTCTAGCCTAGACAAGTTATCTGCTATAGGGTTATCGACACCCTTTCGGTCAACAACGTGCAAATCAAATTCCTGTAGCAGGAGAATGTTGGAAATATGCCCTAGTGGAAATAATAAAATGGTTATTATCATATTTCCTTGTTCATGATAATCGCCTATTGTTCATGCTATAATTGTGTTAACAGGAAACATTAATACATATGTGAATAAATAGATCACAATGTGTCCCTAGCAAGCCTCTAGTTGGCTAGCTCGTTAGTCAATAGATGATCATGGTTTCCTGGTCATGGGCATTAGATGTCACCGATAACGGGATCACATCATTGGGAGAATGGTGTGATGGACAAGACCCAATCCTAAGCGTAGCACTAGATCGTATTGTTCGTATGCTAAAGCTTTTCTAATGTCAAGTGTCTTTTCCTTCGACTGTGAGATTGTGCAACTCCCGGATACCGTAGGAGTGCTTTGGGTGTATCAAACGTCACAACGTAACTGGGTGACTATAAAGGTGCACTACGATTACCTCGGAAAGTGTCTGTTGGGTTGGTACGAATCGAGATCGGGATTTGTCACTCCGTGTGACGGAGAGGTATCTCTGGGCCCACTCGGTAGAACATCATCATGAGCTCAATGTGACTAAGGAGTTAGTCACATGATGACGTGCTACAAAACGAGTAAAGAGACTTACCGGTAACGAGATTGAACAAGGTATAGGTATACTGACGATCAAATCTCGGGCAAGTTCTATACCGACAGACAAAGGGAATTGTATACGGGATTGATTGAATCCTTGACATTGTGGTTCATCCGATGAGATCATCATGGAGAAAGTGGGAGCCACCATGGGTATCCATACCCCGCTGATGGTTATTGGCCAGAGAGGTGTCTCGGTCATGTCTACCTGTCTCCCGAACCCGTAGGGTCTACACACTTAAGGTTCGATGACGCTAGGGTTATAGGGAATTGTTATACGAGGTTATCGAAAGTTGTTCGGAGTCCCGGATGAGATCCCGGACGTCATGAGGAGCTCCGGAATGGTCCGAAGATAAAGATTGATATATAGGACGGATGGTTTCGGACATCGGAAGTGTTTCGGGCATCACCGGTAACGTCCGGGACCACCGGGACCACCGGAAGTGGCCACGGGGGTCCACCCGAAGGGGGCAACGACCCCGGGAGGCTAGATGGGCCAAGTGAGGGAGGGAACCAGCCCCTAGGTGGGCTGGTGCGCCCCCACACTCAGCCCATGGAGCAAGAAGAGGGGAGAAGGGGGGAAACCCTAGCGCAGGTGGGCCTAAGGCCCACCAGAAGGGTGCGCCACCCCTCCTTCCCCTCCTGGCCGCCGCACCTCCCCGATCTAGGGCTGCCGCCCCTCCCAGGAGAGGGAAACCCTCAAGGGGGCGCAGCCCCTCCCTCCCCCTATATATAGTGGGCACTTTGGGCTGTTGGAATGACCAATCTTCCTCTCCCTTGGCGCAACCTTGTTGTTCTTTCTCCTCCTCTGTGCCGGTGCTTGGCGAAGCCTTGCCGGGAGACCTCGTCTCTCCATCGACACCACGCCGTCATGCTGCTGGAGATCTTCCCCAACCTCTCCCTCCTCCTTGCTGGATCAAGGTGCGGGAGACGTCACCGGGCTGCACGTCTGTTGAACGCGGAGGTGCCGTAGTTCGACACTAGATCGGAATCACACCGCGATCTGAATCGCCGCGAGTACGACTCCATCAACCGCGTTCTAGTAACGCTTCCGCTTAGCGATCTTCAAAGGTATGAAGATGCACTCACCCCTCTCTCATTGCTGGTCTCTCCATAGGAAGATCTGAATATGCGTAGGAATTTTTTTGAATTTATGCTATGTTACCCAACAGTGGCATCAGAGTCAGGTTTTCTATGCGTAGATTCTATGCACGAGTAGAACACAAAAGGTTGTGGGCAATGATTTGTCAATTGCTTGCCGCTACTAGTCTTATTCTTTTCCGACGGTATTGTGGGATGAAGCGGCCCGGATCGACTTTACACATACGCTTACGTGAGACTGGTTCCACCGACAGACATGCACACCGTGCATAAAGGTGGCTAGCGGGTGTCTGTCTCTCCTACTCTAGTCGGATTGGATTTGATGAAAAGGGTCCTTATGAAGGGTAAATAGCTTTGGCATATCATCGTTGTGGCTGTCACGTAGGTAAGAAGGCGTTCTTGCTAGAAACCCAAATCAGCCATGTAAAACTTGCAACAACAATTAGAGGACGTCTAACTTGTTTTTGCAGGGTTTGACATGTGATGTGTGTTGGAATTATGCCCTAAAGGCAATAATAAATATAGTTATTATTATAATTCCTGTATCAAGATAATCATTTATTGTCCATGCTATAATTGTATTGAATGAAGACTTATATACATGTGTGGATACATAGACAAAACACTGTCCCTAGCAAGCCTCTAGTTGGCTAGCCAGTTGATCAAAGATAGTCAGGGTCTTCTGATTATGAACAAGGTGTTGTTGCTTGATAACTGGATCACGTCATTAGGAGAATCACATGATGGACTAGACCCAAACTAATAGACGTAGCATGTTGATCGTGTCATTTTGTTGCTACTGTTTTCTGCGTGTCAAGTATTTGTTCCTATGACCATGAGATCATATAACTCACTGACACCGGAGGAATGCTTTGTGTGTATCAAATGTCGCAACGTAACTGGGTGACTATAAAGATGCTCTATAGGTATATCCGAAGGTGTTCGTTGAGTTAGTATGGATCGAGACTGGGATTTGTAACTCCGTGTGACGGAGAGGTATCTCGGGGCCCACTCGGTAATACAACATAACACACAAGCCTTGCAAGCAATTTGACTTAGCGTAAGTTGCGGGATCTTGTATTACGGAACGAGTAAAGAGACTTGCTGGCAAACGAGATTGAAATAGGTATGCGGATACTGACGATCGAATCTCGGGCAAGTAACATACCGAAGGACAAAGGGAATGACATACGGGATTATATGAATCCTTGGCACTGAGGTTCAAACGATAAGATCTTCGTAGAATATGTGGGATCCAATATGGGCATCCAGGTCCCGCTATTGGATATTGACTGAGGAGTCTCTCGGGTCATGTCTACATAGTTCTCGAACCCGCAGGGTCTGCACACTTAACGTTCGACGTTGTTTTATGCGTATTTGAGTTATATGGTTGGTTACCGAATGTTGTTCGGAGTCCCGGATGAGATCACAGACGTCACGAGGGTTTCCGGAATGGTCCAGAAACAAGGATTGATATATAGGATGACCTGATTTGATTACCGGAAGGTTTTCGGAGTTACCGGGAATGTACCGGAAATGACGAATGGGTTCCGGGTGTTCACCGGGGGGGGGGGGGGCAACCCACCCTGAGGAAGCCCATAGGACTTGGGGGTAGTGCACCAGCCCTTAGTGGGCTGGTGGGACAGCCCAAGAAGGCCCTATGCTCCATAGGAAGAAAATCAAAGAGAAAAAAAAGAGGAGGTGGGAACGGGGAGAAGGACTCCACCTTCCAAACCTAGTTGGATTCGGTTTGGAAGGGGAGGACTCCCCCCCTTGGCTCGGCCGACCCCCTTGGGGCTCCTTGAGACTCAAGGCAAGGCCCCCTCGCCCTCCTATATATAGTGGGGTTTTAGGGCTGATTTGAGACAAGTTTGCCATGGCAGCCCGACCACATACCTCCACGGTTTTTCCTCTAGATCGCGTTTCTGCGGAGCTCAGGCGGAGCCCTGCCGAGATTAGATCACCACCAACCTCCGGAGCGCCGTCACGCTGCCGGAGAACTCATCTACCTCTCTGTCTCTCTTGCTGGATGAAGAAGGCCGAGATCATCGTCGAGCTGTACGTGTGCTGAACGCGGAGGTGCCGTCCGTTCGGCACTAGATCGTGGGACGGATCGCGGGACGGTTCGCGGGGCGGATCGAGGGACGTGAGGACGTTCCACTACATCAACCGTGTTCACTAACGCTTCTGTTGTGCGATCTACAAGGGTACGTAGATCGAATATCCCCTCTCGTAGACAGACATCACCATGATAGGTCTTCGTGCGCGTAGGAAATTTTTTGTTTCCCATGCGACGTTCCCCCACAGTGGCATCATGAGCTAGTTTCATGCGTAGATGTCTTCTCGAGTAGAACACAAAAGATTTTGTGGGCGGTGATGTGCATTTTGCTGCCCTCCTTAGTCTTTTCTTGATTCCGCGGTATTGTTGGATTGAAGCGGCTTGGACCGACATTACTCGTACGCTTACGGGAGACTGGTTTCTTCGCTACGAGTAACCCCGTTGCTCAAAGATGACTGACAAGTGTCATTTTCTCCAAGTTTAGTTGAATCGGATTTGACCGAGGAGGTCCTTGTATAAGGTTAAATAGCAATTCATATATTTCCGTTGTGGTGTTTGCGTAAGTAAGATGTGATCCTACTAGATACCCATGGTCACCACGTAAAACATGCAACAACAAAATTAGAGGACGTCTAACTTGTTTTTGCAGGGTATGCTTGTGATGTGATATGGCCAACGATGTGATGTGATATATTGGATGTATGAGATGATCATGTTGTAATAGATAATATCGACTTGCACGTCGATGGTACGGCAACCGGCAGGAGCCATAGGGTTGTCTTTAAACTAACGTTTGTGCTTGGAGATGCGTTTACTATTTTGCTAGGATGTAGCTTTAGTAGTAATAGCATGAGTAGCACGACAACCCCGATGGCGACACGTTGATGGAGATCATGGTGTGGCGTCGGCGACAAGAAGATCGTGCCGGTGCTTTGGTGATGGAGATCAAGGAGCACGTGATGATGGCCATATCATGTCACTTATGAATTGCATGTGATGTTAATCCTTTTATGCACCTTATTTTGCTTAGAACGACGGTAGCATTATGAGGTGATCTCTCACTAAAATTTCAAGACGAAATTGTGTTCTCCCCGACTGTGCACCGTTGCTACAGTTCGTCATTTCGAGACACCACGTGATGATCGGGTGTGATAGACTCAACGTTCACATACAACGGGTGCAAAACAGTTGCACACGCGTAACACTCGGGTTAAGCTTGATGAGCCTAGCATGTGCAGACATGGCCTCGGAACACATGAGACCGAAAGGTCGATCATGAATCATATAGATGATATGATTAGCATAGGGATGCTTACCACTGAAACTATACTCAACTCACGTGATGATCGGACTTGAGCTAGTGTAAGTGGGTCATGAACCAGTCAAATGACTAGAGAGATGTACTTTTTGAGTGGGAGTTTAGCAAGTAATTTGATTAAGTTAAACTCTAATTATCTTGAACATAGTCTAAGTCCACTTTGAATATATTTGTGTTGTAGATCATGGCTCACACGACAGTCACCCTGAATTTTAATACGTTCCTAGATAAAGCTAAGTTGAAAGATGATGGAAGCAACTTTGTAGACTGGGCTCGTAATCTTAAGTTAATCTTACAAGCTGGGAAGAAGGATTATGTCCTTAATGCTGCGCTAGGAGATGAACCACCCGCTACGGCTGACCAGGATGTTAAGAACGCTTGGTTAACACGTAAGGAGGACTACTCAGTAGTTCAATGTGCAGTCTTGTATGGCTTAGAACCGGGACTTCAACGTCGCTTTGAGCGTCATGGAGCATATGAGATGTTCCAGGAGTTGAAGTTCATCTTTTAGAAGAACGCCCGGATCGAGAGGTATGAGACCTCCGATAAATTCTATGCTTGCAATATGGAGGAGAATTCGTCTGTCAGTGAACATGTGCTCAAAATGTTTGGGTACTCAAACCGTCTAGCTGAGCTGGGGATTGAACTCCCGCAAGAGGCTATCACTGACAGAATCGTTCAATCACTGCCGCCAATCTATAAGGGCTTTGTGTTGAACTACAACATGCAAGGGATGAACAAGTCACCCGACGAGTTGTTTGCGATGCTGAAAGTCACAGAGTCTGAACTCCGTAAAGAGCATCAAGTGTTCATGGTGAATAAGACCACTAGTTTCAAGAGAAACGGCAAAGGCAAGAAGGGTAATTCAAAGAAGAGCGGGAAGCCTGTTGCCAATCCGACGAAGAAATCCAAAGCTGGACCTAAGCGTGAAACAGAGTGCTACTATTGCAAGGGTATGGGTCACTGGAAGCGCAACTGCCCCAAGTATCTGGCTGATAAGAAGGCGGCCAAAGAAAAATCAGGTATATTTGATATACATGTTATTGATGTGTACTTAACCAGCTCTCGTAGTAGTGCCTGGGTATTCGATACCGGTTCTGTTGCTCATATTTGCAACTCGAAACAGGAACTGCGGAATAAGCGAAGGCTGGCGAAAGATGAAGTGACGATGCGCGTAGGAAATGGTTCCAAGGTTGATGCAATCGCCGTCGGCACAGTTTCACTTCAGTTACCATCAGGATTAGTTATGAACTTGAATAATTGTTATTTAGTGCCTGCGTTGAGCATGAACATTATATCTGGATCTTGTTTATTGCGAGACGGTTACTCTTTTAAGTCAGAGAATAATGGTTGTTCTATTTCTATGAGTAACATCTTTTATGGTCATGCACCCAATGTGAGAGGATTGTTCATATTGAATCTTGATAGTGATAATACACATATACATAACATTGAGACCAAAAGAGTTAGAGTTAACAATGATAGCGCCATATTCTTGTGTCACTGCCGCTTAGGTCATATTGGTGTAAAGCGCATGAAGAAACTCCATGCCGATGGACTTTTGGAGTCACTTGACTTTGATTCACTTGACACGTGCGAACCGTGCCTCATCGGCAAGATGACTAAAACTCCGTTCTCCGGAACAATGGAGCGTGCCAGTGACTTGTTGGAAATCATACATACCGATGTGTGCGGTCCGATGAGCGTAGAGGCACGCGGCGGATATCGTTATTTTCTCACCTTCACTGACGATTTGAGTAGATATGGTTATGTCTACTTAATGAAGCACAAGTCTGAAACATTTGAAAAGTTCAAGCAATTTTAGAGTGAAGTTGAAAATCATCATAACAAGAAGATCAAGTTCCTACGGTCTGATCGTGGGGGTGAATATCTGAGTTTCGAGTTTGGTGCTTACTTAAGACAATGTGGAATTGTTTCGCAGTTGACACCGCCTGGAACACCACAGCGTAATGGTGTGTCCGAACGTCGTAATCGTACTTTATTAGAGATGGTGCGATCTATGATGTCTCTTACCGATTTGCCGTTATCGTTTTGGGGTTATGCATTAGACACAGCTGCTTTCACTTTGGCACCATCAAAATCCGTTGAGACGACACCATACGAACTGTGGTATGGCAAAAGGACAAAGTTGTCATTTCTTAAAGTTTGGGGATGTGATGCTTATGTCAAAAAGCTTCAGCCTGAAAAGATGGAACCCAAAGCGGAAAAGTGCATTTTCATAGGTTACCCAAAAGAGACAGTTGGGTACACCTTCTATCTCAAATCCGAGGGCAAAGTGTTTGTTGCTAAAAATGGAGCTTTTCTCGAGAAGGAGTTTCTCTCGAGAGAATTGAGTCGGAGGAAGATAGAACTTGATGAGGCTGGCGAACCTCTTATCCCTCTAGATGGTGGCGCAGGGCAAGGGGAAACCTCTGTCGTTGCGACACCGGTTGAGGAGGAAGTTAATGATGATGATCATGAAACTCCGGTTCAAGTTCCTGTCGAACCACGCAGGTCGACGAGACCACGTGCTCCTCCAGAGTGGTACGGTAATCCCGTTTTGTCAATCATGTTGTTAGACAACAATGAACGTGCAAATTATGAAGAAGCAATGGTGGGCCCAGATTCCAACAAATGGCTGGAGTCCATGAAGTCCGAGATAGGATCCATGTATGAAAACAAAGTGTGGACTTTGGAAGTACTACCTGAGGGCCGCAAGGCTATTCAGAATATATGGATCTTTAAGAAGAAGACGGACGCTGATGGAAATTTGACCGTTTATAAAGCTCGACTTGTGGCAAAGGGTTTTTCACAAGTTCAAGGAGTTGACTACGATGAGACATTCTCACCCGTAGCGATGCTTAAGTCCGTCAGAATCATGTTAGCAATAGCTGCATTTTTCGATTATGAAATCTGGCAGATGGATGTCAGAACAGCGTTCCTTAACGGTTTCCTTAGGGAAGAGTTGTATATGATGTAACCCGAAGGTTTTGTCGATCCTAAGAATGCTAACAAGCTCCAGCGATCCATTTATGGACTAGTGCAAGCATCTCGGAGTTGGAACAAACGCTTTGATGAGGTGATCAAAGCATTTGGGTTTATACAAGTGGTTGGAGAATCTTGTATTTACAAGAAAGTGAGTGGGAGCTCTGTGGCGTTTCTAATATTATATGTGGATGACATATTGCTGATTGGAAACAACGTAGAGTTTTTGGAGAGCATAAAGTATTACTTGAATAAAAGTTTCTCTACGAAGGACCTAGGAGAAGCTGCTTACATTCTAGTTATTAAGATCTACATGGATAGATCAAAACGCCTGATAGGACTTTCACAAAGTACATACCTTGATAAAGTTTTGAAGAGGTTCAAAATGGAACAGTCCAAGAAAGGGTTCTTGCCAGTTTTACAAGGTACGAGATTGAGTAAGACTCAGTGCCCAGCAACTGATAAAGATAGAGAGCATATGAGCACCGTCCCCTATGCTTCAGCCATAGGTTCTATCATGTATGCAATGTTGTGCACTAGACCGGACGTTAGCCTGGCCATAAGTATGGCAGGCAGGTTCCAGAGTAATCCAGGAGTCGATCACTGGATGGCGGTCAAGAATATCCTGAAGTACCTGAAAAGGACTAAGGAGATGTTTCTCGTGTATGGAGGTGACGAAGAGCTCGCCGTAAAGGGTTACGTCGATGCAAGCTTTGACACAGATCCGGACGACTCTAAGTCGCAGACCGGATACGTATTTATTCTTAATGGGGGTGCGGGAAGCTGGTGCAGTTCCAAGCAAAGCATCGTAGCAGATTCTACATGTGAAGCGGAGTACACAGCTGCCTCGGAGGCGGCTAAGGAGGGTGTCTGGATGAAGCAGTTCATGATGGATCTTGGATTGGTGCCAAGCGCACTGAATCCGATAACCTTGTTCTGTGACAACACGGGTGCCATTGCCTTAGCAAAGGAACCACGGTTTCACAAGAAGATAAGACACATCAAACAACACTTCAACCTCATACGCGACTACGTCGAAGGGGAGGACGTAAATATATGCAAAGTGCACATGGATCTGAATGTAGCAGACCCGCTGACTAAACCTCTTCCACGGGCAAAGCATGATCAACACCAGAACTGTATGGGTGTTAGATTTATTGCAATGTAATTCGCATGATGATGTGAGGGCTAGATTATTGACTCTAGTGCAAGTGGGAGACTGTTGGAATTATGCCCTAGAGGCAATAATGAATATAGTTATTATTATAATTCCTGTATCAAGATAATCGTTTGTTGTCCATGCTATAATTGTATTGAATGAAGACTTATATACATGTGTGGATACATAGACAAAACACTGTCCCTAGCAAGCCTCTAGTTGGCTAGCCAGTTGATCAAAGATAGTCAGGGTCTTGTGATTATGAACAAGGTGTTGTTGCTTGATAACTGGATCACGTCATTTGGAGAATCACGTGATGGACTAGACCCAAACTAATAGACGTAGCATGTTGATCGTGTCATTTTTTTGCTATTGTTTTCTGCGTGTCAAGTATTTGTTCCTATGACCATGAGATCATATAACTCACTGACACCGGAGGAATTCTTTGTGTGTATCAAACGTCGCAACGTAACTGGGTGACTATAAAGATGCTCTACAGGTATATCCGAAGGTGTTCGTTGAGTTAGTATGGATCGAGACTGGGATTTGTCACTCCGTGTGACGGAGAGGTATCTCAGGGCCCACTCGGTAATAAAACATCACACACAAGCCTTGCAAGCAATGTGACTTAGTGTAAGTTGCGGGATCTTGTATTACGGAATGAGTAAAGAGACTTGCCGGCAAACGAGATTGAAATAGGTATGCGGATACTGACGATCGAATCTCGGGCAAGTAACATACCGAAGGACAAAGGGAGTGACATACGGGATTATATGAATCCTTGGCACTGAGGTTCAAACGATAAGATCTTCGTAGATTATGTGGGATCCAATATGGGCATCCAGGTCCCGCTATTGGATATTCACTAAGGAGTCTCTCGGGTCATGTCTACATAGTTCTCGAACCCGCAGGGTCTGCACACTTAAGGTTCTACGTTGTTTTATGCGTATTTGAGTTATATGGTTGGTTACCGAATGTTGTTCGGAGTCCCGGATGAGATCACGGACGTCACGAGGGTTTCTAGAATGGTACGGAAACGAAGATTGATATATAGGATGACCTCATTGGATTACCGAAAGGTTTTCGGAGTTACCGGGAATGTACCAGAAATGACGAATGGGTTTCGGGTGTTCACCGGGGTGGGGGGGCAACCCACCCCGGGGAAGCCCATAGGCCTTGGAGGTGGCGCACCAGCCCTTAGTGGGCTGGTGGGACAGCCCAAGAAGGCCCTATGCGCCATAAGAAGATAATCAAAGAGAAAAAAAAGAGGAGGTGGGAAAGGGGAGAAGGACTCCACCTTCCAAACCTAGTTGGATTCGATTTGGAAGGGGAGGACTCCCCCCCTTGGCTGAGCCGACCCCCTTGGGGCTCCTTGAGCCTCAAGGGAAGGCCGCCCCTCTCCCTCCTATATATAGTGGGGTTTTAGGGCTGATTTGAGACAACTTTGCCACGGCAGCCCGACCACATACCTCCACGGTTTTTCCTCTAGATCGCGTTTCTGCGGAGCTCGGGCGGAGCCCTGCCGAGATTAGATCACCACCAACCTCCGGAGCGCCGTCACACTGCCGGAGAACTCATCTACCTCTCCGACTCTCTTGCTGGATCAATAAGGCCGAGATCATCGTCGAGCTGTACGTGTGCTGAACGCGGAGGTGCCGTCTGTTCGGCACTAGATCGTGGGACGGATCGCGGGACGGTTCGCGAGGCGGATCGAGGGACGTGAGGACGTTCCACTACATTAACAGCGTTCACTAACGCTTCTGCTGTGCGATCTACAAGGGTACGTAGATCGAATATCCCCTCTCGTAGATGGACATCACCATGATAGGTCTTCGTGCGCGTAGGAAATTTTTTGTTTCCCATGCGACGTTCCCCAACAATGTGATATGGCCAAAGTTGTGATGTTGCATGTATGATGTATGAGATGGTCATGTTATTGTAATAGGTTTCACGTCTTGCATGTCGATGAGTATGACAACCGGCAGGAGCCATAGGAGTTGTCTTAATTTTTGTATGAGATGCAACGCCATGTGCTTACTACTTTTACTTCATTGCTAACGGTTAGCTATAATAGTAGTGATAGTACTAGTTGGCGTGACGACTTCACGGAGACACGTTGATGGAGATCATGGTGTCACGCCGGTGACGATGATGATCATGCGATGCCTGAAGATGGAGATCAAAAGATCAAAGATGATAATGGCCATATCATGTCACTATATGATTGCATTGTGATGTTTATCATGTTTTTCATCTTATTGCTTAGAACGACGGTAGCATAATAAGATGATCCCTCTTAAAATTTCGAGAACGTATTCCCCTAAGTGTGCACTGTTGCGAAGGATCGTTGTCTCGAAGCACCACGTGATGATCGGGTGTGATAGATTCTAACGTTCGCATACAACGGGTGTAAGCCAGATTTACACACGCGAAACACCTAGGTTGACTCGACGAGCTTAGCATGTACAGACATGACCTCGAATACAAGAGACAGAAAGGTCGAACATGAGTCATATGGTTGAATACGATCAACATGAAGTTGCTCACAATGGTGACTAGTCCGTCTCACGTGATGATCGGACACGGGTTAGTCCACATGGATCATGTATCACTTAGATGACTAGAGGGATGTCGATTTAAGTGGGAGTTCATACTTAATTTGATTAAATGAACTTAATTGTCATGAACTTAGTCTAAAAGTTTTATTTATAAATATTGTAGATGGCCAACGTCAACCTCAATTTCAACGCATTCCTAGAGAAAAACAAGCTGAAAGATGATGGTAGCAACTATGCTGACTGGGTTCGCAACTTGAAGCTCATCCTTGAAGCAGCTAAAAAAGCTTATGTCCTTGATGCGCGTCTAGGTGACCCTCCCGCTCCCGCAGCAGCCCAGGACATTCTGAACGTCTGGCAAACGCGGAGAGATGACTACTCTTTGGTTAGGTGTGGCATGTTATACAGTTTATAAACGGGGTTCCAAAGGCGTTTTGAGCAACACGGTGCATATGAGATGTTCCAAGAGCCGAAGCTAGTTTTTCAAGCTCATGCCCGTGTCGAGAGATATGAAGTCTCCGACAAGTTCTTTAGCTATAAGATGGAGGAGAACAGTTCTGTCAGTGAGCACATACTCAAAATGTCTGGGTTACACGGTCGTCTGACTTCACTTGGAGTCGAACTTTCGGATGATGCTATAATTGACAGAATCCTCCAGTCTCTCCCACCAAGCTACAAAGGTTTTGTGCTTAACTACAACATGCAAGGGATGGAGAAGACCATTCCCGAGTTGTACTCGATGCTCAAGTATGCAGAAGTAGAAATCAAGAAAGAGCATAAAATGTTGATGGTCAACAAGACCACTAGTTTCAAGAAGGGCAAGGCTAAGAAGAACTTCAAGAAAGACGGCAAAGCCGTTGCCGCGCCCGGTAAGCTAGATGCCGGGAAGAAGAAAAAGAATGGACCCAAGCGTGAGACTGAGTGCTACTGTTGCAAGGGAAAGGGTCACTGGACGCGGAACTGCCCCAAATACTTAGCGGATAAGAAGGCCGACAACGTTAAAGGTATATGTGATATACATGTTATTGATGTGTACCTTACCAGCGCTCGTAGTAGCTCCTGGGTATTTGATACCGGTGATGTTGCTCACATTTGCAACTCAAAGCAGGAACTGCGGAATAAGCGGAGACTGGCCAAGGACGAGGTGACGATGCGCGTCGGGAATGGCTCCAAGGTCGATGTGATCGCCGTTGGCACGCTACCTCTACATCTACTGTCGGGATTAGTTTTAAACCTTAATAATTGTTATTTAGTACCAGCTTTGAGCATGAATATTGTATCAGGGTCTTGCTTAATGCGAGACGGCTACTCATTTAAGTCAGAGAATAATGGTTGTTCTATTTATATGAGTGATATGTTTTATGGTCATGCTCCGCTGGTGAATGGTTTATTCTTGATGAATCTCGATCGTGATGTTACGCATATTCATAGTGTTAGTACCAAAAGATGTAAAGTTGATAAGGATAGTCCCACATACTTGTGGCACTACCACCTTGGTCATATCGGCGTTAAGCGCATGAAGAAGCTCCATACTGATGGACTATTAGAGTCTCTTGACTTTGAATCATTTGACACATGTGAACCGTGCCTCATGGGCAAGATGACTAAGATTCCATTATCAGGAATAATGGAGAGAGCAACCGACTTATTGGAAATAATACATACTGATGTGTGTGGTCCAATGAACGTTGAAGCTCGCGGTGGCTATCGTTATGTTCTCATTCTCACCAATGATTTGAGTAGGTATGGGTATATCTACTTGATGAAGCACAAATCTGAGAGGTTTGAAAAGTTCAAGGAATTTCAGAGTGAGGTCGAGAATCAATGTGACAGAAAAAATTAAGTGTCTACGATCTGATCGTGGAGGAGAATATTTGAGTCACGAGTTTGGCACACACCTAAGGAAGTGTGGAATCGTTTCACAACTGACGCCGCCTGGCACACCGCAACACAATGGAGTGTCTGAACGTCGTAGTCGCACTTTATTAGGTATGGTACGATCTATGATGTCTCTTACTGACTTACCGCTATCATTTTGGGGATACGCATTAGAAACTGCAGCATTCACTTTAAATAGGGCACCGTCTAAATCCGTTGAGACAACACCGTATGAACTATGGTTTGGTAAGAAACCTAAGTTGTTGCTTCTTAAATTTTGGGGCTGCAATGCTTATGTAAAGAAACTTCAACCAGAAAAGCTCGAACCCAAAGCGGAGAAATGCGTATTCATAGGATACCCTAAGGAAACTATTGGGTATACCTTCTATCTTAGATCCGAAGGTAAAACCTTTGTTGCCAAGAATGGATCCTTTCTAGAGAAAGAGTTTCCCTCGAAATAAGTAAGTGGGAGGAAGGTAGAACTTGATGAGGTAATTACACTCCCTCTCGAATAGGATAGTAGCGCAGCGTGGGAAGTAGTTCCTGTGGCGCCTACACCAAATAAAGAGGAAGTTAATGATAATGATCATGAAGCTTCGGATCAAGTTACTACTGAGTCGCGAAGGTCCACAAGGGTACGCTCCGCGCTAGAGTGGTACGGCAACCCTGTAATGGAAATCATGTTGTTAGACAATGGTGAACCTTCGAACTATGAAGAAGCGATGGCGGGCCCGGATTCCAACAAATGGCTTGAAGCTATGAAATCCGAGATAGGATCCATGTATGGGAACAAAGTATGGACTTTGGTGGACTTGCCCGATGACCGGCGAGCCATACAAAATAAATGGATCTTCAAGAAGAAGACTGATGCAAACGGTAATGTAACCGTTTATAAAGCTCTACTTGTCGCAAAGGGTTTTCGACAAATTCAAGGAATTGACTACGAAGAGACTTTCTCTTCCGTAGCGAAGCTGAAATCAGTCTGAATCATGTTAGCAATTCCGGCCTTTTATGATTATGAAATTTGGCAAATGGACGTCAAAACAGCGTTCCTTAACGGGAACCTTAAGGAAGAGTTGTATATGATGCAACCAGAAGGTTTTGTCGACCCTAGGGGTGCTAACAAAGTGTGCAAGCTCCAGCGCTCCATCTATGGGCTGGTGCAAGCATCTCGGAGTTGGAACATTCGCTTTAATGAGGTGATTAAAGCGTTTGGGTTCATACAGGTTTACGGAGAAGCCTGTCTGTACAAGAAAGTGAGTGGGAGCTCTGTAGCTTTCCTCATACTGTATGTGGATGACATATTATTGATGGGGAATAATATAGAGATGTTGGAGAGCATAAAGGCCTATTTGAACAAGAGTTTTTCGATGAAGGACCTTGGAGAAGCTGCATACATACTAGGCATCAAGATCTATTGAGATAGATCGAGACGCCTCATAGGTCTTTCGCAAAGTACATACCTTGACAAGATATTGAAGAAGTTCAATATGGAAAACTCAAAGAAAGGGTTCTTGCCAGTTTTGCAATGCATGAGATTGGGTAAGACTTAGGCGTCGACCACGACAACAGATAGAGAGAAGATGAGTTCTGTCCCCTACGCTTCAGCCATAGGCTCTCTTATGTATGCCATGCTGTGTACCAGACCTGATATAAACCTTGCCATAAGTTTCGTAGGGAGGTACCAGAGTGATCCCGGTATGGAACACTGGACAGCGGTCAAGAATATCCTTAAGTACCTAAAAAGGACTAAGGAAATGTTTCTCAGAGGTGACGAAGAGCTCGTCATAAAGGGCTACGTCGACGCTAGCTTTGACACAGATCCGGATGACTCTAAGTCACAGACCGGATACGTATATGTTTTGAATGGTGGGGCAGTGAGCTGGTGCAGCAGCAAGCAAGAAGTCGTGGCAGCATCTACATGTGAAGCAGAGTACATAGCTGCTTCAGAAGCGGCTCATGAAGGAATTTGGATGAAGGAGCTCATCAACGACCTTGGAGTGGTTCCAAGCTCGTCGGGTCCAATGACACTCTTCTGTGATAACACTGGGGCCATTGCCATAGCCAAGGAGCCCAGGTTTCACCGGAATACGAAGCACATCAAACGCCGCTACAACTCCATCCAGGACCATGTCCAGAGTGGAGTAATAGAGATTTGTAAAGTACACACGGATCTGAATGTTGCAGACCCGTTGACTAAACCTCTTCCACGAGCAAAACACGATCGACACCATAATGCTATGGGTGTTGATACATCACAATGTAACTAGATTATTGACTCTAGTGCAAGTGGGAGACTGTTGGAAATATGCCCTAGAGGCAATAATAAAATGGTTATTATCATATTTCCTTGTTCATGATAATCGTCTATTGTTCATGCTATAATTGTGTAAACAGGAAACAGTAATACATGTGTGAATAAATAGATCACAATGTGTCCCTAGCAAGCCTCTAGTTGGCTAGCTCGTTAGTCAATAGATGATCATGGTTTCCTAGTCATGGGCATTAGATGTCATTGATAACGGGATCACATCATTGGGAGAATGATGTGATGGACAAGACCCAATCCTAAGCGTAGCACTAGATCGTATTGTTCGTATGCTAAAGCTTTTCTAATGTCAAGTGTATTTTCCTTCGACCGTGAGATTGGGCAACTCCTGGATACCATAGGAGTGCTTTGGGTGTATCAAACGTCACAATGTAACTGGGTGACTATAAAGGTGCACTACAGGTACCTCCGAAAGTGTCTGTTGGGTTGGTACGAATCGAGATCGGGATTTGTCACTCCGTGTGATGGAGAGGTATCTCTGGGCCCACTCGGTAGAACACCATCATGAGCTCAATGTGACTAAGGAGTTAGTCACACGATGACGTGCTACGGAACGAGTAAAGAGACTTACCGGTAACGAGATTGAACAAGGTATAGGTATATCGACGATCGAATCTCGGGCAAGTTCTGTACCGACAGACAAAGGGAATTGTATACGGGATTGATTGAATCCTTGACATCGTGGTTAATCCGATGAGATCATCATGGAGTAAGTGGGAGCCACCATGGGTATCCAGACCCCGCTGATGGTTATTGGCCAGAGAGGTGTCTCGGTCATGTCTACCTGTCTCCCGAACCCGTAGGGTCTACACACTTAAGGTTCGATGACGCTAGGGTTATAGGGAATTGTTATACGAGGTTATCGAAAGTTGTTTGGAGTCTCGGATGAGATCCCGGACGTCACGAGGAGCTCCGGAATGGTCCGGAGGTAAAGAATGATATATAGGACGGATGGTTTCGGACACCGGAAGTGTTTCGGGCGTCACCGGTAACGTATCGGGACCACCGGGACCACCGGAAGTGGCCACGTGGGTCCACCGGAAGGGGGCAACGACCCCAGGAGGCTACGATGCGTCAAGTGAGGGAGGGAACCAGCCCCTAGGTGGACTGGTGCGCCCCCACACTCAGCCCATGGCGCAAGAAGAAGGGAGAAGGGGGAAACCCTAGCGCAGGTGGGCCTAAGGCCCACCAGAAGGGTGCGCCACACCTCCTTCCCCTCCTGGCCGCCACACCTCCCCCCATCTTGGGCTGCCGCCCCTCCCAGGAGAGGGAAACCCTCAAGGGGGCGCAGCCCCCCTATAAATAGTTGGCACTTTGGGCTGTTGGAATGACCAATCTTCCTCTCCCTCGGCGCAGCCCTGTTCTTCTTTCTCCTCCTCTTTGCCGGTGCTTGGCGAAGCCCTGTCGGGAGACCTCGTACCTCCATCGACACCACGCCTTCGTGCTGCTGGAGATCTTCCCCAACCTCTCCCTCCTCCTTGCTGGATCAAGGTGCAGGAGACGTCACCGGGCTGCACGTGTGTTGAACGCGGAGCTGCCGTAGTTCGACACTAGATCGGAATCACATCGCGATATGAATCTCCGCGAGTACGACTCCATCAAACGTGTTGTAGTAACGCTTCCGCTTAGCGATCTTCAAAGGTATGAAGATGCACTCACCCCTCTCTCGTTGGTGGTTTCTCCATAGGAAGATCTCAATATGCGTAGGAATTTTTTTAAATTTATGCTACGTTACTCAACAGAGAACCCATCTAATTAGCCTAGGTTTAGCGTCCTTCTTCTCCATAAGGTACTTAATAGTAGCATGATCAGAGTGAATAGTGACTTTGGAGTCAACTATAAAAGATCTGAACTTTTCACATGCAAACATGACCGCTAAAAACTCCTTCTCCATAGTGGCATAGTTTCTTTGGGCACTGTCTAGAGTTTTACTAGCGTAGTGAATGACATTCAACTTCTTGTCAACTCTTTGTCCTAGAACAGCACCAACAGCATAATCACTAGCATCACACATGATTTCAAAGGGCAAGTTCCAATCAGGTGGTTGAACAATAGGTGCGGTTATCAAGGCCTTCTTAAGTATTTCGAAAGCTTCCTCACAATTCTCATCAAAAACAAAAGGAACATCCTTCTGCAAGAGGTTGGTAAGAGGCCTAGAAATCTTAGACAAGTCTTTAAGGAACCTTCTATAGAAACCAGCATGACCTAGGAAACTTCGTATACCTCTGATATCTGTGGGGCAAGGCATTTTCTCAATTGCACCTACCTTAGCCTTATCAACTTCAATGCCTTTCTCAGATATTTTGTGTCCTAAGATGATGCCTTCATTAACCATGAAGTGGCACTTCTCCCAGTTCAAGACGAGGTTGGTATCTTTGCATCTCTGTAAGACTCAATCACGGTTGCTGAGGCAATCGTCAAAGGAAGAACCGTAAACGGAGAAATCACCCTTTGGTGGGGGAGGATCCCCAAGCAGTTCAACATGCAGATTATTCTTAAGAATAGGATATTGTTCTAAAACAATTTTATCTATCTCATCTCTTTCATCCATATACATATCATTTTCATGCTCAAGCATATATTACCCTAAAGGATCTGTAGGAGGTATGGCAATAGAGGCAAGAGCAATAATTTCATCCTTACCAGACGAATCTTTTTCATGAGGTTGTCTTCCAAACTTGGAGAAGTTAAATTCATGAGACACACCCTCAAAACTAACAGTGACAGTCTGTTTAACACAATTAATATGAGCATTGACAGTGTTGAGAAAGGGTCTACCAAATATGATGGGACAAAAGCTATCTTGTGTAGTAGCAAGGACGAGGAAATCAGTAGGATACTTCGTCTTACCACACAGGACTTCTACGTCTCTCACAATTCCCACAGGGCAGATAGTGTCTCTATTACCTAGCGTAATAGTGACATGAATGGGTTCTAACTTAGCAGGTGCAATCTCATCTTTGATTTCATCATATAGGGACCGGGGTATTGGACTAACACTAGCACCCATATCACATAAACCATGATAACAGTGATCTCCTATCTTGACAGAAACAACGGGCAGTCCAACTACATGTCTGTATTTGTCTTTCGCGTGAGGTTTAGCAATTCTAGCGGAGTCCTCACATAATTTGATAACATGCTCGTCTATGTCTTCGGCTAAGAGATCTTTGATAATAGCAACACTAGGTTCAACTCTAATTTCCTCAGGGGGTGCAAGTGGTCTAATGTAACCCCTATGTATCATAGTTGGAGCTTTTGAATAATCCTTTTTCCTAGCAGGGTAAGGTGGTTTCTCCGTGTAGGCACAAGGAACAATAGGATCACTAAAGGCAATGACTTTCTCTTCAACTAGATTGGGTTTAACTATGTTGACTTCTACAGGAGGATGATACATCAACCACTTCTCTTTGGGAAGATCAACATGAGCAGCAAAAGATTCACATAGAGAAGCTACTATCTCAGAGTCAAGTCCATACTTAGCGCTAAAATCTCTAGAAGTGCTTGTTTCAACAAAATATTTAACGCAATCAAACTGGAAATTCATACCTGACTCCTTACCTTCTTCAAGCTCCCAATCTTGAGATTTACGTTTGATTCTTTCCAATAAATTCCACTTGTGGTCAATATCCTTCTTCATAAAAGAACCGGTACAAGAAGTGTCAAGCATGGTAAGATCTTCATGAGAAAGCCGAGCATAAAATTTTGAGTGATAATTTCTCTCGAGAGCTCATTATTGGGGCATTAATATAGCATTGATTTAAGCCTCCCCCAAGCTTGAGCTATGCTTTCCCTGTCACGAGGCCAAAAGTTATAAATATAATTCCGATCACGATGTACTAAATGCATAGGATAAGACTTTTGATGAAATTCCAATTTCAACCGATTGTAGTCCCATGATCCAGTATCATCACATAGCCTATACCATGTCAACGCCTTATCCTTCAAAGATAAAGGAAAGACTTTCTTCTTTACCTCATCCTCGGGCAAACCTGCAAGCTTAAATAAACCACAAACTTCATTTACATAGATCAGATGCAAGTCTGGATGTGATGATCCATCTCGTGTAAAAGGATTAGCCAGCAATTTCTCAAGCATACCCGAAGTAATTTCATAAAATATATTTTCAGTATGTACCTTAGGTTGAGGAGCAACCCCTCGTGCTTCCGTTCGTGGTGAAGATACCCCGAACAAATTCCTCAAAGGAACAGTTTCCATAGTGACAAGTGACAATAAATTTCAGCACAGTATATGAATGTTTCCTTACCAAAGGTGCTTCACTCCCCGGCAAGTAAGAGTGTCGAACCCAACGAGGAGTAGAAGGCTCTGATAAACGATTTTCAGCAAGGTAATAACTGCAAGCACTGAAAGTAGCGGTAACAAGTGATGGTGTAGTGAGGTGAAAAGTAGCAGGTGAAAAGTAACAAGTAACAAGTAGTAGCAACGGTGCAGCAAAGTGGCCCAATCCCTTTTGTAGCAAGGGACAAGCCTGAACAAAGTCTTATAGGAGGAAAAACGCTCCCGAGGACACACGGGAATTTCTGTCATGCTAGTTTCATCATGTTCATATGATTCACGTTCGTTACTTTGATAGTTTGATATGTGGGCGGACCGGCGCTTGGGTGCTGACCTTACTAGGACAAGCATCCCACTTATGATTAACCTCTCTCACAAGCATCCGCAACTACAAAAGAAGAATTAAGACAACGTCTAACCGTAGCATTAAACTAGTGGATCCAAATCAGCCCCTTACGAAGCAACGCATAGACTGGGGTTTAAGCTTCTATCACTCTAGCAACCCATCATCTACTTACTACTCCCCAATGCCTTCCTATAGGCCCAAATATGGTGAAGTGTTATGTAGTCGACATTCAGATAACACCACTAGAGGAAAAGACAACATACAACATATTAAAATACCGAACGAATACCAAATTCACATGACTATTATTAGCATGACTTATCCCGTGTCCTCAGGAACAAAAGTAACTACTCACAAAGCATAATCATAATCATGATCAGAGGTGTAATGAGTAGCATCAAGGATCTGAACATAAACTCATCCACCAAGTAATCCAACTAGCATCAACTACAAAGAGTAATCAACACTACTAGCAACCTTACAAGTACCAATCGGAGTCGCGAGACGGAGATTGGTTACAAGAGATGAACTAGGGTTTCGAGAGGAGATGGTGCTGATGAAGATGTTGATGGAGATGACTCCCCTCTGACGAGAGGAGTGTTGGTGATGACGATGGCGACGATTTCCCCCTCCGAGAGGGAAGTTTCCCCAACAGGATCGTCCTGCGGGAGCTCTAGATTGGTTCTGCTCAAGTTCCGCCTCGTGGCGGCGGAGAATCCACGAAAAAGCTCCACCTTGATTTTTTTTCCGGATGAAACCCTTCATATAGCAAAATAGGGGGGCAGTGGGCCACCAGGGTGCCCACAAGCCCTATTGCCGCGACCAGGGGGGTAAGCCGTGGCCACCCGGCTTGTGGGCCCCTGGCAGCTCCCCTCTGACACTTCTTTCGCCCAGTATTTTTTATATATTCCCAAAAAATTCCATGTTGATTTTTAAGACATTTGGAGTTGCGCAGAATAGAGGACTCAGACTTGCTCCTTTTCCAGTCCAGAATTCCAGCTGCCGGTATTCTCCCTCTTCAAATAAACCTTGCAAAATAAGAGATAAAAGGCATAAGTATGGCACCACAAAGTATAATAACAGTCCATAAAGTGATAAATATCAACATGAAAGCATGATGCAAAATGGACGTATCAGTCACCTGTGCTTGATGATGCTACTTCTGCTGCCTATGATACTATGCTTGAAACTATGCATGATGATGCTATGCTTGATACTATGCATGATGATGCTATGCTTGATACTATGCCTGATGATGCTATGCTTGATACTATGCCTGATGATGTTATGCCTGATACGCGCTATGTTATGGAGGGAGATATAGCTGAGGATAGCTATGATGTTGAGAAATTACTGCGCAAGTGGAAAGAAAAATCTTTGAACGCTAGGATGAAATACGACGAGAAGTTTGCCACTTCACCTATCTTTGTGACCGATAAGGATTATGAATTCTCTGTCGACCCTGAGTTATTCACTCTGGTCGAATTTGATCCTTTTCACAGATATGAGTCTGAAATGGTTGTAGCCATCTTACCAAACTGCACGATATAGCCACCCTATTCACTAGTGAGGAAAAGATCCGCCACTACTATATGCTCAAGGTGTTTCCTTTCTCGCTAAAGGATGATGCTAAGACTTGGTTCACTTTTCTTGCTCCTGGTTGTGTGCGTAGCCCCCAGGATATGGCTACTACTTCTCTGAAAAATATTTCCCTGCCCATAAGAAGCAAGTTGCCTTGCAGGAAATATACAACTTTGCTCAAGCTAAGGAAGAGAGTCTCCCACAAGCTTGGGAGAGGCTCATCCAGCTACTGAATGCTTTGCCTGATCACCCTCTTGAGAAGAATGAAATACTTGATATCTTCTATAATGGACTTACCGATGTTTCCAAAGACCACTTAGATAGTTGTGCCGGTAGTGATTTTAGGGAACAAACTGTAGAACAAGCTGAGATTCTGTTGAATAACATCTTGTGCAATGAGAATGCTTGGACTATTCCCGAACCACCTCCTAAGCCAACTACGAAGAAAAGAGGTATTCTATTCCTCAGTCCTGAAGATATGCAAGAAGCCAAGAAATCTATGCGAGAGAAAGGCATTAAATCTGAAGATGTCAAAAATCTACCACCTATCGAAGAGATCCATGGTCTCGGTAACCCGATACCGGTAGTAGAAGTAAATTCTCTGCGTAGGTTTGATGAGAGTGATATTCCTTTTGATAAACCTGCTAGCCTATGCATGGATGAATTTGATAACTTTGTTGCCGAACAACAAAGTTTCAATTATTACGTTAGCAGACAATTGGAACAGAATGCTCGTATGCTTAGTCATTTAAGTGCTTGTGTGGACAGAAATGTCAATGATCTTAAACTTCTGAGTAAACATTCCTCTATGGTTACTACTCAGGTAGAACAAGTACTTAAAGCTCAGAATGACTTGCTCAATGAGTTGAATGACAATTCTGTCAGAGTCGTCACTAGAGGCGGTAGAATGACCCAGGAACCTTTGTATCATGAGGGTCATCCGAAGAGAATTGAACAAGATTCTCAAGGAGTTAGCACTGAGGCACCTAGTCATCCTAGAAAGAAGAAGGAAGATGATAGGAACCTGCACGCTAGCAACCCTGTTGCTGCTACACCTGAGAGTCCAAACGATGCCTCTGTCTCTGATGCTGAAACACAGTCTGGTGATGAACATGAGCCTAATGATGATATCAATAGTGCTATTCATGATGATGCCCAACCTAGCAATGATAAGGATGTGGAGATTGAACCAGTTGATCTTCATAACACACATCCTAAGAATAGAAGATACGATAAGAATGACTTCCCTGCTAGGAAGCACGATAAAGAAAGGGATCCATGGGTTCAGAAGCCTATGCCCTTTCCTCCCAAACCATCAAATAAAAAGGATGATGAGGATTTTGAGCGCTGTCATTCTGCAAATGCGTTTGACGGATATGCTCAAGATGTCTCCTACGCTAAGTACATGAAAGATATTATGACTAATAAGAGGAGGATACCTGAGGTTGAGATTTCCACCATGCTCGCTAATTATACCTTCAAGGGTGGAACTCCTAAGAAACTAGGTGATCCCGGTGTGCCCACTATACCTTGCTCCATTAAAGGCAGCTATGTTAGAACTGCGTTATGCGATCTTGGAGCCGGTGTTAGTGTTATGCCTCTCTCTCTATCGTAGACTTGAACTGGATAAGTTGACACCCACTGAAATCTCTCTGCAAATGGCTGACAAATCAACTGCTTTCCCTATCGGCATTTGCGAGGATGTGCCTGTTATGGTTGCTAACACCACTATCTTAACAGACTTTGTTATCTTGGATATTCCCAAGGACGATGCCATGGCAGTCATCCTCGGAAGACCCTTTTTAAACACCGAAGGGGCTGTTATAGATTGCAACAAAGGCAATGTCACTTTCCATGTCAACGGTAATGAGCATACGGTGCACTTTCCAAAGAAACAATATCGAGTACATTGCATCAATGCTATCGAAGAAACTTCATTGATTCTTATTGGGAGCTTTGAATGCCCTATTACTCGTGTCAAGATGAAGTATGATTTGCTTGTTGGGGAAATACACATCCCCATTGAGGTCACCTAGAGACTATTCAAAAAATTCTTCGTCTTCTTTTGCGATTCGAGAAGTTTTTGTCGAGGGGATTTGATCAACCCCCTTGACGGATTTCTTTCAATGACCATGAGATGGATGAATCAAGGAGTCACAAACCTGTGTTCCAAGCTTTCACTTTAGGCTGCTTAGAAGAAAAATGATAGATTTAGTTTAGTTTTTCCTGTTTTCTATTTTAGCGTCCGGTAGAAAAGTACCCCGAAAATAAAAGTTCTCCGAACGCTATGAAAATCAATTATGATTTTTTCTGGATTTTTTGAAAAATACTGGGACAAAGAGTTTGTCTGGGCCCACACCAATGGGCCACAAGCCCTAGGGGCGCGGGCACCCCCCTGGCCGCGCCACCCAGGCTTGTGGGGGCCCACAGGCACCCCCTCCATTCATTCTTGCTCTCATCCGCTTCTCCTACCTCCAGAAAAAATTGTTTCGCAGTTCAAACCCGTGTTCTTGCTCCTCTTGCTGGGATTTTCGATCTCTTTGCTCAAATCATCGTTCTCCGTACTGTTTTGGGGAAATTACTCCTTGGTAAGTGACTCCTCCATTGGTCCAATTAGTTTTTGCTCTAGTGCCTTATACTCAGCGTATTTTTGCTGCCTTGGTGACCATGTTATTTAGCTTTGCATGCTAATTTTAGCTTGTCCCAAGTAGTTTTGATGCGTAATATGGTCTCTAGGCACTTGTGGGAGTCGTTGCTATGAGTTTAGTTGAGCCTTGTTCATTTTTCCTTTGGGTCACTGAAAATTTCAGAAAAGGAAGATGTTCAGGAGAAACTTTCATGGTGGTTCCTCAAGCAAGAGAGGTCCCCGTCTTGCGATTCGGGAGCCTGATCCTTACCAACCTAGGGACACGCAGGTACAACCATGTGAATGGCCTTCTGATGAATTTATGATTGAGGCAGGTTTCAAAGATGAGTTTGATGCACTTGTTCACAACGTCGGACTCGAAGAATTCATCTCCGATAAATGTGAACAGTATGTTGCTCTCACTGCCTCTTTTGTTCGTAGATTCAAATTTTCAGCTGGCCGTGAGCCATCGGTACTGTTTGATCTCTATGATAAATCGTATACCATGGATTTAGAGGATTTCAATAGAATTTGCAAAATACCTACTTGGGGTAGCCTCAATGATCCTCCTAAATCTTCGGTTAGAGATTTTTTCTCTGGTATTACTATTGGAGAAACTAGAGACATTACGCAAGCTACCATGGGGAGTATTTATTTTCCTGCCTTGCATTACTTTGCGCTCTTCATAGCAGATGCATTAATGGTAAGATTGAGCATTGTCACCTCTGCGCACCCGACCTTAGTATCCTTAAGAACGCAGTGACGGGTGACAAAAGCTTCAACATGGGAGCTATTATAGCAAGGATGGTGAATAAGAATGCTATTGAAGGGGATTTCTTTGGCGGGATCTATGCAACTCGCATAGCAAATTTTCTTGGAGTACCCATCCGCGAAGGAGATCGCCCCTCCATATAGCTTTCTTCGATCGCGTCGCTTTGACACGCTACCCGTTCCTTGAGAGGGATGATGAATCCCTCCTATACCGTTTGATATTTAACCGGTAGCGTGTTTTCCATATTACCCTTCCTTCTCCTGCTCTCTTTGACTTTCAGGTAAAACGGAGATATTACATAACCAGAGGAGAGGCAGAGGAGTATGAGAGGGAGGCAAAGGCTGCTCGTCTCCGTGAGGCAGCTATTCAGGAAGTGGCTACAGCGCTCCCGTATAACCCCCATTATGATTTTGGGTTTTGCCAGGACCATCCTTGGGAGTAGACCAAGTTAGGCCAAAAGCCTAAGCTTGGGGGAGTACGTGTTCTCACCGACTTTACATTCTTGCTTATGCTTTCACTTTGTTAGCCGGTGTTCACACTTTGCCACTGTATCATCCATGCTAGTTTATTTTCTTTTTCTCGTTTTCTTTTCGTGTGTCTGTCTAGTTTGAGAAAACCCAAAAATATTTTATTTTATTCTTTTGCTTGTTGGGAGCTTTCCAGTGTAGATAGTTTTCTTTTTTCTTTGGGTCAAGGTAGAAGATATTGGTTACAATGTTTAGTGGCTCTTGCATGCATACCTGTTTAGCTTTCACAGAGCCATATTACTTTTTCTTCTCCTTTGTGTTTGCCTGCAGATTCCAGCGTAGTCCAATGCACGAGCACTCTTATTACTGTTCACATCGTTCGGTCGTGCAAGTGAAAGGCAATAATGACAATATATGATGAAGTGACTGAGCCTGGAAAAGCTGGTATGAACTCGATCTATTTTGTTTTTGTAAATATGACTAGCTCATCATGCCTGATTCAGCTTTGTTGTGAGAGAAACATATTTGCAATGACAACTTAGAGATCATAGTTTCTTATGCCATGCTTAGTTAGCTAGGAGCTTATAATGGTTTGTCTTGGATTCCCACATGAATGTTGAGATGACTGTGTTGTAGTATGATAGGATGGTATCCTCCTTTGAATGATTCAAGTGGCTTGACTTGGCGCATGTTCACGCATGTAGTTGAAACAAAATCAACGTAGCCTCTATGATGTCCATGTTCATGGTGATTTATGTCCTACTCATGCTTGCACTCAATGTTAGTTAATCTCGATGCATATTGATGACTGTTGTCGCTCTCTAGTTGGTCGCTTCCCACTCTCTTGCTAGCCTTCACTTGTACTAAGCGGGAATACTGCTTCTGCATCCACTTGCATAAACCCAAAGTTGTTCCATATGAGTCCACCATACCTACCTATGTGCGGTATCTACCTGCTGTTCCAAGTAAATTTGCATGTGCCACTCTCTAAATCTTCAAGAAATAATCTGTTTTGCATGCCCAAACCGCTCATGTGGTGACAGGGGGCTATTAGTATCTTCCATGCTAGACGTGTTATCCTCGATATGTGTTTATTCACTATCATTCACGAGAAAGGGGCCGGTAATTTGAATTCGCAGTTCCATGCCCAAATCGAAAAGATAATTGCAAACAAAACTCCCCCAGGATTGATGTTGGTATGGACGGTACCCGAGGATTCGGCTAGCCGTGGAGTGTGATTGATTGGTGGTGGGGAACCGTCTATAGCATGTGTAGCATGGAAGATGTTGAGAACTCTTAGTCATTGCGTTGACAATGAAAGCATGCCACCTAAAATTATTATATCTGTTTTCAAATGCTAGAGCTGTGGCACCTATGCAAATCAATGATTCCCTCTGTGAAGGGCTTGTCTATTTATGTTCCTGTTGAGTCATCCTCCTCTTACAAAAGCACCAATTAGAGAGCACCTCTGTCATTTTTATGCCTTGCTTTTAACTATGTTGAGTATGACTATGACTGGATCTTCATTGCCTTGAATTACAACGTTTAGTTAACCCTTGGTCTTTGAAGGTGCTCTGCATTTATGTTTTGCGGTCCCAGAAACAGCTAGTGAGATACCATCTGTTCGTACTGCTTCATGTTGTTTTGATTGAATTGTTGACATTTGAGGCTTATTATTATTTGCTCGCTAGTTGATTATGCCATTGATATGAGTTTACCGTGAGACCTAGATGTCATTTTCTTTTGTGGTTTGCTTGTGATCTTGCTGAAACTCTGGATATGAGTTAGACATAGTTGCGACAACAAGATCAAACCGAGTTTGTCAAAGTTTTTGTTTTGTCTCTTTTAGTTTGTCAACTGAATTGCTTGAGGACAAGCAAGGTTTTATGTTTGGGGGAGTTGATACATCTCCGTCGTATCTACTTTTCCGAACTCTTTTGCCCTTGTTTTGGACTCTAACTTGCATGATTTGAGTGGAACTAACCCAGACTGACGCTGTTTTCAGCAGAATTGCCATGGGTTGTTTTTGTGCAAAAATATAAGTTCTCGGAATGTCCTGAAAATTTACGGAGATTTTTTCTGGAATAAAAGAAAAATACCCACGCAAAGATCCACCGGAGGAGGTGGACCAGTGGGCCACAAGCCCACAGGCCGCGACCACCCCCCTAGCCGCGCTGTGAGGGCTTGTGGGGCCCATGTGGCTCCACCGCCCCCAAACTCAGCTCTATATCTTCCGTCTCGTCGGTAAAAAATCAGAGAGAAGGTTTCATCACGTTTTACGATACGGAGGCACCGCCACATCCTGTTCTTCACCTGGAGGGCAGATCTGGAGTCCGTTCCGGCTTCCGGAGAGGGGAAATCGTCGCCATCGTCATCATGAACCTTCCTCCATCGACAATTCCATGATGCTCTTCATCGTTCATGAGTAATCTCATCGTAGGCTTGCTGGACGGTGATGAGTTGGATGAGATCTATCATGTAATCGAGTTAGTTTTTGACGGGGATTGATCCCTACTATACTATGTTCTAGATTGATGCTGGTACTACTTGGCTATGCTTAATGCTTGTCACTAGGGCCCGAGTGCCATGATTTCAGATCTGAACCTATTATGTTGTGCCAATATATGTGTGTTTCAGATCCTATCTTGCAAGTTGTAATCACCTACTATGTGTTATGACCCGACAACCCCGGAGTGACAATAGCCGGAACCACTCCCGGAGATGACCATAGTATGAGGAGTTCATGTATTCACCGCGTGTTAATGCGTTGGTCCGGTTCTTTATTAAAAGGAGAACCTTAATATCCCGTAGTTTCCATTAGTACCCCGCTGCCACGGGAGGGATGGATAATAGATGTCATGCAAGTTCTTTTCCCTAAGCACGTATGACTACATACGGAATACATGCCTACATTAGATTGTCGAACGGGAGCTAGTTACATATCTCTCCGTGTTATAGCTGTTACATGATGAATCACATCTGTCATACTCATCCATCACCAATCCACTGCCTACGAGTCTTTTACTACTGGTCCTCGCTACATTACTTTGTCTAGGCTTGTCCCTTGCTACAAAAGGGATTGGGTCACTTTGCTACTCATGTTACTCTGCTGCTGCTGCTGCTACTGCTGTTCCTTGCTACTTCGCTGTTACTTGTTGCAAGATCCTTTTTCGTCACCGTTGACGGGGAAGAATAGTTCCCGTCCACGTGCAACCTACTCGTGCCATTGATACAACATTTAGGAATAGTCTGCCGTCAACAGATCTGTTTCTCGCACAATTGCTATCATACTACTTTGCTACTGATACTTTGCTTGGAGACACTAATCTTTCACGTGTGGTTGAATCTGACAAACTCAGCCGCTAATACCTGAGAATATTCTTTCGCTTCTTCTTCTTCTTTGGCGAACCAACAAATTTGGGTTGAATACTCTACCCTCGAAAACTATTGCGATCCCCTACACCTGTGGGTTATCAAGCCTCAGGGGCCCCGCAAGCCCCCACCCCGCGGCCAGGGGGGAGGCCGTGGCCCACAGGATTGTGGCCCCCCAGGGCGCCCTCTGCCCTAGGGTTTGCGCCTATATATTCCCTAAAAATCCCAAAAAAAATCAGGGGATCATCGAAAGTACTTTTCCGCCGCCGCAAGCTTCTATCTCTGCAAGATCCCATCTGGGGCACGTTATGGTGCCCTGCCGGAGGGGGGATTCGTATACGGAGGGCTTCTTCATCAACACCATGACCTCTTCGATGATGTGTGAGTAGTTCACCGTAAACTTACGGGTCCATAGCTAGTAACTAGATTGCTTCTTCTCTCTCTTGGATCTTCAATACAAAGTTCTCCATGATCTTCATGGAGATCTATCCGATGTAATCTTCTTTTGCGGTGTGTTTGTCGAGATCCGATGAATTGTGGATTTATGATCAGATTATCTATGAATCTTATTTGAGCTTCTTCTCATCTCTCTTATGCATGATTTCATATCCTTGTAATTCTCTTCGAGTTGTGGGTTTTGTCTGGCCAACTAGATCTATGATTCTTGCAATGGGAGAAGTGCTTGGTTTTGGGTTCATACCGTGCGGTGATCTCACCCAGTGACAGAAGGAGTAGCGAGGCACGCATCCTGTTGTTGCCATCAAGGGTAAAAAGATGGGTTTTCATCATTCGTTTGAGATTATCCCTCTACATCATGTCATCTTGCTTAAGGCGTTACTCTATTCGTCATGAACTCAATACACTAGATGCATGCTGGATAGCGGTCGATGTGTGGAGTAATAGTAGTAGATGCAGAAAGTACCGATCTACTTGTCTCGGACGTGATGCCTATATGTATGATCATTGCCTTAGATATCGTCATGACATTGCGCGGTTCTCCTTGTGTTACCATGTGCCTTATATTTGCTTGCATCTTTGCTTGCTAAAAATCCATTGATATGAATCCTCATCCACTTGCTAATCTTTTCAAGAGATCCAATTATGAGGAACCAATTGCTAGTGAGTGGGGTGTACTTGATTATCTCCATGAAGTTTTTCTTGAGATTCGTGAATCTGAAAATTGTGATGAAGTGATTCACGATGTTTCCTAGAAAGAAAAGCATGATTGCAATGATATTGTTATAAATACTATCAATATCAATTGTGCTAATGATATGCAAAACCACAAGCTTGGGGATGCTATGCTTGATGAAGATGATATTTCTTGTTTCCCAAGTTTTGGCAATGACCCTTATGCTATAATTGATCATGAAAGGAATGCTTCGCGTGATAGTTACATTGTAACATTTCTTCATGATGCTACTGAAATTTATTATGAGGGAGGAACATATGCTTGTAGGAATTGCAATAATATCAAGTTTCCTCTCTATGTGTTCAAAGTTTTGTAGTTATGCTTGGTTTGCCTTCCTATGCTAGTTGATCGTTGCTCCCATAGATTGTTTGCTCACAAAATCCATATGCATAGGAAGTGGGTTAGACTTAAATGTGTTTTTCATGCTATTCATGATGCTCTTTTGCATATCTCAGTTACTACCTTTTATGCGAGCATCATTGAAATCCTTATGCCTAGCTAAGGTCGTTAAACAATAGCGCTTGTTGGGAGGCAACCCAATGAATTTATCTTTTTCTTTCTGTTTTGTTGCGTCCGCACCATCACAATTCTGTTGTGATTGTGTTTTTTGTGTTTCCTTTTGTGTTTGAGCCAAGCAAAACCTTTATGACTAGTCTTGGTAATGGTTGTTTGATCCTGCTGGAAAAAGATAGAAACTTTTCGCTCACAAGATGATTTTTCATTTTTATTCAGAAAGAGCTTTTGAGTTGATTCTTTTTGCTTCTGCTTGATATTCTTTTGGCCCAGGCCATCGTAATTGTTCAGATTTTTTGAGGTACCAGAAGTATACGAAGTATACAGATTGCTACAGACTGGTCTATTTTTGACAAATTCTGTCTTTGTTGAGTTGGTTGCTTGTTTTGATGAAACTATGGTTAGTATCGGGGGTACTAGCCATGGAAAAGTGAGAATACAGTAGCCCGACACCAATATAGATAGAATTCAATCTTGCTACAGTACCAAAAGAAGTGATAGTTTGTTTTCTTGTGCTAATGTTATCACGAGTTTCTGTTTAAGTTTTGTGTTGTGAAGTTTTCAAGTTTTGGGTGATGTTCTCATGGACAAAGAGATAAGGAGTGGAAAGAGCTCAAGCTTGGGGATGTCCAAGGCATCCAATCCAAATTCAAGGACACCAAAAAGCCTAAGCTTGGGGATGCCCCGGGAAGGCATCCCCTCTTTCGTCTTCAATCCATCGGTAACATTACTTGGAGCTATATTTTTATTCACCACATGATATGTGTTTTGCTTGGAGCGTCTTGTATCTTAGGAGTCTTTTCTTTTTGTTGTGTCACAATCATCCTTGCTGCACACCTTTTTGAGAGAGAGATACATGCACTCATCGTGATTTTTGCTAGAATGCTCATAGTGCTTCACTTATATCTTTTGAGCTAGATACTTTTGCTCTATGTGCTTCACTTATATCTTTTAGAGCACGGCAGTGCGTGATTTGGTAGTTAGCTTATGCTATGAAAGTAGTCCCAAAGGTGATAGATACCCAAAGAGGATGCAAAAACCTCCATCTTCATGTGCATTGAATAGAAAGAGAAGTTGTGATTCCTCTCAAATAGTTTTGAGACGTGGATTTGGTAATATTAAGAGCTATTTTAGTAGGTTGTTGTGAATCTAGAAATACTTGTGTTGAAGTTAGTGATTCCGTAGCAGGCACGTATGGTGAACCGCTATGTTAGGAAGTCTGAGCATAATTGATCTATTGATTGTCATCCTTTGTGTTGAGGTCGGGATCGCGCGTTGGTTAACACCTCCAACCCTTCCCCTAGGAGTATGCGTTTAGCACTTTGTTTCGATTACTAATAAAAACTTTTGCAACAAGTATGTGAGTTCTTCATGACTAATGTGAGTCCATGGTATAGATGCACTTTCATCTTCCACCATTGCTAGCTTCTCTAGTGCTGCGCAATTCTCGCCAGTGCACAAACCCACCAAATTCCTTCCTCAAAACAGTCACCATACCTACCTACTATGGCATTCTCATAGCCAATCCGAGATAAATTGCCATGCAACTCCCACCGTTCCGTCTCATGACTTGTGTCATCACTCTCATATTTCCATTGCATGATCGTAAGATAGCTAGCGAGATGTTTCAACGTCATACGCCATGCTAGATCGTTGCACATCCCGGTACACTGTCGGAGGCATTTCCTATGGAGTCATCATCATTGTGGGCTTTGAGCTGTGAGTAAATAGAAGTGTGATGATCATCATTATTAGAGCATTGTCCCATGTGAGGAAATAAAAAAAGAGGCCAAAGAGCCCAAAAATAAAAAAAAAGGAGAAAAGAAAAAAAGAGGCCTAAGAGCCCAAATGAAAAAGAGAGAAAAAGAGAGAAGGGACAATGCTACTATCTTTTTCCACACTTGTGCTTCATAATAGCACCATGTTATTCATGATTGAGAGCTTCTTGCTTTGTCACTACCATATGCTAGTGGGAATCTTCATTATATAACTTGGCTTGTATATTCCAATGATGGGCTTCCTCAAAATTGCCCTAGGTCTTCGTGAGCAAGCAAGTTGGATGCACACCCACTAGTTCTCCTTTTCAGCTTTCACATACTTATAGCTCTAGTGCATCTCCTGTATGACAATCCCTACTCATTCACATTGATATCTATTAATGGGCATCTCCATAACCCTTTGATACGCCGAGTCAATGTGACTATCTCCTCCTTTTTGTCTCACAACCACCACCACACTCTATTCCACCTATAGTGCCATATCCATGGCTCACGCTCATGTATTGCGTGATAGTTATAAAAAGTTTGAGAAAGTAAGAGTGCGAAAACAATTACTTGGCCAATACCGGGGTTGTGCATGATTTACATTAGTTGTGTGAGGATGATGGAGCATAGCCAGACTATATGATTTTGTAGATATAACTTTCTTTGGCCTTGTTAGTTTGAAAGTTCATGATTACCTTGCTAGTTTGCTTGAAGTATTATTGTTTTCATGTCAATAGAAAAATCTTGTTTTGAAACTTACGAATCTGAGCATTCATGTCACGTGAAAGAATTTGCAAAGGACAACTATGCTAAGTAGCATTCCACATCAAAAATTCATTCTTTATCACTTCCCTACTCGAGGACGAGCAGGAGTTAAGCTTGGGGATGCTTGATACATCTCCAACGTATCTATAATTTTTGATGGTTTCATGCTATTATCTTGTCAAACTTTGGATGTTTTGCATGCCTTTTATATATTTTTGGGACTAACTTATTAACTCAGTGCCAAGTGTCAGTTCCTGTTTTTTCATGTTTTTGACCCCTTTTAGAGGAGATTTTGAAACGGAGTCCAAATGGAAGAAAATCCCCGAAAAGATTTTTTCCGTAACGGAAGAAGATCGGGAAGCTTGAGAGCCAAGGCAGGGGAGCCTCAGGGGCCCCACAAGTCCCCATCCCGTGGCTAGGGGGGAGGCCGCGACCCACAGGCTTGTGGGCCCCCTGAGCGCCATCTGCCCTAGGGGTTGCGCCTATATATTCCCTAAAAATCCCAAACAAATCAGGAGATCATCGGAAGTACTTTTCCGCCGCCGCAAGCTTCTGTCTCCGCAAGATCCCATCTGGGGCACGTTCTGGTGCCCTGCCGGAGGGGGGATTCAGATATGGAGGGCTTCTTCATCAACACCATGACCTCTTCGATGATGCGTGAGTAGTTCACCATAGACCTACGGGTCCATAGCTAGTAACTAGATGGCTTCTTCTCTCTCTTGGATCTTCAATACAAAGTTCTCCATGATCTTCATGGAGATCTATCCGATGTAATCTTCTTTTGCGGTGTATTTGTCGAGATCCGATGAATTGTGGATTTATTATCAGATTATCTATGAATCTTCTTTGAGCTTCTTCTGATCTCTCTTATGCATGATTTCATATCCTTGTAATTCTCTTCGAGTTGTGTGTTTTGTGTGGCCAACTAGATCTATGATTCTTGCAATGGGAGAAGTGCTTGGTTTTGGGTTCATACCGTGCGGTGACCTCGCCCAGTGATAGAAGGGGTAGCGAGGCACACATTGTGTTTTTGCCATCAAGGGTAAAAAGATGGAGTTTTCATCATTGGTTTGAGATTATCCCTCTACATCATGTCATCTTGCTTAAGGCGTTACTCTATTCGTCATGAACTCAATACACTAGATGCATGCGGGATAGCGGTCGATGTGTGGAGTAATAGTAGTAGATGCAGAAAGTATCGGTCTACTTGTCTCGGACGTGATGCCTATATGTATGATCATTGCCTTAGATATCATCATGACTTTGCGCGGTTCTATCAATTGCTCGACAGTAATTTGTTCACCCACCGTATTACTTGCTATTTGGAGAGAAGCCTCTAGTGAACACTATGGCCCCCAGGCTCTACTCCACTCCATATTTTCAGCCTTACACTTTTTACTTCGTTGCACTTTCCGCCTTTAGATCTCACTTTGCAAACAATCTTGAAGGGATTGACAACCCCTTTGAAGCGTTGGGTGCAAGCTTGTTTGTGTTTGCGCATGTACTCTGGACTTGACGAGACCCTCCTTCTAGATCGATACCTTGGTTGTCAAACTGAGGGAAATACTTACTGCTCCTGTGTTGCATCACCCTTTCCTCTTCAAGGGAAAAAATCAACGCAAGCCCAATCTCCGTCAATGTGTCAATTTCTGGCGCTGTTGTTTGAGAAGTAGCACCCGGCAACCCTTAGAGAAGTACTGGATCGCCTAGACCTTGTTCACTCCTTCGTAGGAGTTGCGCAGCTCGGTCCATCGCGTGAGGTAGTTGCGCATGGATTCGTCCTCGCCTTGGACACACATGGCTAGCTCGCGGGGACGACCCGGACGCTTGAAGGTGCCGGTGAAGTTGCGCACAAACGCCTCTTCAAAGTAGGTCCACGCGTTGATGATGCCGACCGACACGTTGTTGAGCCATGTTCGGGCCGAGCCGAGTAGCATGAGCGGTATGTAGAGCACGCTGATACGTCTCCAACGTCTCTATAATTTATGAAGTATTAATGACATGTTTATCACAGTTCTATATGGTTTTGGTGTGATTTGATTAGAACTAACCTGGACTAACGCTGTTTTAGCAGAACTATCATGGTGTTGTTTTCTGTGCAGAAATAAAAGTTCTCCAAATGCAACGAAACTTTTTGACGATTTTTTTTATAAGGAAAGAGCCCCAGGAAGCTTCGAGGAAGGACCAGAAGATGTTCAGGGTGCCGACACAACACCGCCCCCCTTGGGCGTGGGCTGATGTTGTGTGGTCCCCTTGAGGCTCCCCTTCGTGTGAAACCAACGCCAAAAATTCACATATATATAGAAACCTTTGATGGATAACCTAGAACTTGGACTCCGCCGCCGCATGCGTGTGTATCCTCCGGAAACCAATCTGGACCCTGTTCTAGCACCCTCCAAGAGGTGGGAATCATCACTGGAAGCCATCTTCCTCATCCCGACGACCACCATGACAAGGAGGGAGTAGTCCACCCTCGAGGCTTGGGGTATGTACTAGTAGCTATGTGTTTGATCTCTCTCTCTCTCTCTCTCTCTCTCTCTCTCTCTTTGTATCTCAATACAACGGTCTCCATGATCTTCATGGAGATCCATTCAATGTAATTACTTTGTGCGGTGTGTTTTGTTGGGATCCGATAAACTATGAGTTTATGATTAGATCTATCCTTGTTCTCTTTGAGTTCTTTGTTGATCTCTTTTATGCATGATTTAGTATATCCTTGTATTTCTTTTCCGAAGTTTTGGTTTGATTTGGCCAACTAGATTAGATCTTCTTGCAATGGGAAGAGGTGCTCGGTAATGGGTTTGATCTTGCGGTGTTTAGTCCTAGTGATAGAAGGGCAGTTGATACGCATGTGTTGTTGCCATTAATGATAACAAGTTGGGATGAATTCTTATATGCTTTTGTCTTGACTACATCATGTCATCGTTCTTAATGCATTACTTCTTCTTATGAACTTAATACACTAGATGCATGCTAGATATCGGTCGATGTGTGAAGTAATAGTAGTAGATGCAGGTAGGAGTGGGTTTACTTGATTTGGATGTGATGCCTATATCATGATCATTGCCTTGGATAGCGTCATAATTATTTTCTTTTCTATCAATTGCCCAACAGTAATTTCTTTACCCACCATATGCTATTTTCTTGTTGAGAAATTGCACTAGTGAAAGTATGTATCCTAGGCCTCATTTTCTATCATTGCAATACCGTTTTTGCTCCATTTTATACTACAAAAACTCATATATACTATCCATATTACACTTTTATCATCATATCTTCGCCGAACTAGTGCACCGATACAATTTTCCATTGTATTGGGTGTGTTGGGGACACAAGAGATTTCTTGTATTTTATTGCAGGGTTGCTTGAGAGAGACTATCTTCATCCTACGACTCCCACAGATTGATAAACCTTAGGTCATCCACTTGAGGGAAAACTAATACTGTCCCGCAAAACTCAATGCTTGGAGGCCCAACACTTGTCTACAAGAACAAGTTGTGTAGTAGACATCAAGCTATTTTGTGGCGCCGTTGCCGGGGAGGTGAGTGCTTGAAGGTATATCTTTAGATCTTGCAATCAAGTCTTTTAGTTTCTTGTTTTATCACTAGTTTGGTTTTATAAAAGAAAACTATAAAATGGAATTGAAGTTGCATGAAATGCTTTACCTTTATGATGTCTTTCTTGAAAATAAGGATTGTGGAAATTGTGCTCAATTGATTGAAGAATCATTCTATGAAATGTTTAATTTGAATGATGAGCATGATTGCAATGTTGTTAGTATGCTTTCTACGAATATCCATGATGCTAATGATGTGCAAAGCCACAAGCTTGGGGATGTTATGTTTGATGAAGATGATATTTTTAGTCCCTCAAGTTCTGATGAGGAAATTTATGATGATGAAAACATGTCTCCTATTTATGATGATTATTGTGATGACATGTATGCTATAAATAATAATGATGAAAATTGTCATCATGATTTTTATTTTCAACTGGATTATGATAAATCAAGTTTCTCATCATAGTTATTTTGTTGAGTTTTCTCCCACTATTATTGATGAAAAGAAATGTTCTTGTGTGAAGAGTAATAAATTTTCTATGCTTGTGGATCGTGAAAAGAATGCTTTATGTGTTGGTTATATTATTTAATTCATTCATGATGCTACTGAAAATTATTATGAGAGAGGAACCTATGCTTTTACTTATTGCAAAAATATCAAGTTTCCTCTTTACGTGTTGAAAGTTTTGAAGCCATGCTTGTTTTTCCTTCCTATCCTATTTGATTCTTGCTCTAATAAATTAACAAAATCCATATGCATAGGAAGTGGGTTAGACTTAAATGTTCTAGTCATATGCTTCATGATGCTCCCTTTTTGTCTTAATTCTTATCTTTTGTGTGAGCATCATTGTAATCATCATGCCTAGCTTGAAAGGCATTAAAGAAAAGTTCTTGTTCAGAGACAACCCAACACTTTTACCTACTGTTTTTGTGTGTTCACATGATTAAGATACTGTCGTAATCATGTCCTCTAGCTTTTATTTCAATAATGTGCCAAGTAAAGCCTTTTGGATAGTGTGGATGATAGTTGACTTGATTGTGTGCAAAAACAGAAACTTTTGTGCCCAGTGCAGAATTTTAATAAATTTATCAGAGCATCAAAGCTTCTTAATTTTTTACACATGATTTATATACAAATTCTACACGTTGTCATAATTTTCCAGAATTGTTGGAGTTGCAGAAGTTTGGTGATTGTTCAGATCATTATAGACTGTTTTGTTTTTGACAGAATCTGCCTTGTTTGCATAGTTTGCTTGTTTTAGCATTTCCATAGCTTATATTAAGTGATATAAATTGTGGAAATGATATAGTGCAGTAGGCATTGTGTGAGAACAATTATGGATCTTGTCTTTGACAGGACCTAAGTGAATGGTTTGCTCTTTATCATACTAACCCATGTCACGAAGTTTCGTTAAGTTTTGTGCGATTGAAGTTTTCAATTTTTGGGTGAGATATCAATATGAGGAGAATAAGGAGTGGCAAGACCCTGTGCTTTGGTATTTCCAAGGCACCCCAAGGTAATAATCAAGGATTACCCAAGCAACTAAGCTTGGGGATGCCCCGGAAGGCATCCCCTCTTTCGTCTTCAACATTTTCGGTAACCTCACTTGGGATTATATTTTTATTCATCACATAATATGTGTTTTGTTTGGAGCGTCATTTTATATTGTTTAATTTTGATTTATGTTATTTAAAATAAAGTTTTGTATCCTTTATTTCAATAAAAGTGTCAGGTGTAGCTGATGTCCCACAAGCGTATGGGATCGCAACAGTTTTCGAGGGTAGAGTATTCAACCCAAATTTGTTGATTCGCCAAGACGGGAAGCGAAAGAATATTCTAAAGTATTAGCAGATGAATGTGTCAGATTCAACCACACCTGAAAGATTAGTGTTTGCAAGCAAAGTATCAGTAGAAAGGTAGTATGATAGCAACGGTGCCAGAAAAAGCCTTGTTGACGGGATGTTATTGCCGCTTACCTAGCCTCGCCAGCAACGGCGCCAACAAAGTCTTGCAACAAGTAACAGCGGAGTAGTAATAGCAGCATCAAACTAACAAGTAATAGCAGTAGTGACAGCAACAACAAAGTAAAAAGTAATAGCAGTAGTGACAGCAGCAACAAAGTAACAAGTAACAACAGTAGTGACAGCAACAGCAAAGTGGCCCAATCCCTTTTGTAGCAAGGGACAAGCCTAGGAAAAGTAACGTAGCGAGGACCAGAAGTAAAAGACTCATAGGTAGTGGATCGGTGATGGATGAGTGTGACGGATGTGATTCATCATGTAACAACTATAACACGGAGAGATATGTAACTAGCTCCCGTTCGTCAATCTAATGTAGGCATGTATTCCGTATGTAGTCATACGTGCTTAGGGAAAAGAACTTGCATGACATCTATTGTCCATCCCTCTCGTGGCAGCGGGGTCCTAATGGAAACTACGAGATATTAAGGTTCTCCTTTTAATAAGGAACCGGACCAACGCATTAACACGCGGTGAATACATGAACTCCTCATACTATGGTCATCTCCGGGAGTGGTTCCAGCTATTGTCACTCCGGGGTTGCCGGGTCATAACACATAGTAGGTGACTACAACTTGCAAGATAGGATCTAAAACACACATATATTGGCGACAACATAATAGGTTCAGATCTGACATCATGGCACTCGGGCCCTAGTGACAAGCATTAAGCATAGCCAAGTAGTAGCAACATCAATCTCGAACATAGTGGATACTAGGGATCAATGCCCGTCAAGAACTAACTCGATTACATGATAGATCTCATCCAACTCATCACCGTCGAGCAAGCCTACGATGAGATTACTCACGAACGATGAAGAGCATTATGGAATTGTCGATGGAGAAAGGTTGACGATGACGATGACGATGGCGATGATTTCCCCTCTCCAGAGCCCGAAACAGACTCCAGATCTGCCCTCCAGATGAAGAACAGGATGTGGCGGCGCCTCGGTATCGCAAAACGCGATGAAACCTTCTCTTTGATTTTTTTCCAGGCGAAACAGAAGATATAGAGGTGAGATTGGGGGCGTTGGTGCCACGTGGGCCCCACAAGCCTGCATGGCGCGACCATAGGGGGTGGCCGCGGCCTGTGGGCTTGTGGCCCACTGGCACGCCCCCTCTGGTGGATCTTTGCGTAGGCATTTTTCTTTTATTCCAGAAAAAATCTCCGTAAATTTTCAGGACATTCCGAGAACTTTTATTTCTGCACAAAAACAACACCATGGCAATTCTGCTGAAAACAGCGTCAGTCCGGGTTAGTTCCATTCAAATCATGCAAATTAGAGTCCAAAACAAGGGCAAAGGAGTTCGGAAAAGTAGATATGACAGAGACGTATCAACTCCCTTAAGCTTAAAGCCTTGCTTGTCCTCAAGCAACTCAGTTGACAAACTGAGAGAGACAAAAGGAAAACATTGACGAACTCTGTTTGATCTTGTTGTTGCAACTATGTCTAACTCATAACCAGAATTTCAGCAACATCACAAGCAAACCACAAAAGCAAATGACATCTAGGTCTCACGGTAAACTCATATCAATGGCATAATCAACTAGCGAGCAAATAATAATAAGCCTCAAATGTCAACAATTCAATCAAAACAACATGAAGCAGTACGAACAGATGGTATCTCACTAGCTGTTTCTGGGACCGCAAAACATAAATGCAGAGCACCTTCAAAGACCAAGGGTTAACTAAACGTTGTAATTCAAGGCAATGAAGATCCAGTCATAGTCATACTCAACATAGTTAAAAGCAAGGCATAAAAATGACAGAGGTGCTCTCTAATTGGTGCTTTTGTAAGAGGAGGATGACTCAACAGGAACATAAATAGACAAGCCCTTCACAGAGGGAATCATTGATTTGCATAGGTGCCACAGCTCTAGCATTTGAAAACAGATATAATAATTTTAGGTGGCATGCTTTCATTGTCAACGCAATGACTAAGAGTTCTCAACATCTTCCATGCTACACATGCTATAGACGGTTCCCCACCACCAATCAATCACACTCCACGGCTAGCCGAATCCTCGGGTACCGTCCATACCAACATCAATCCTGGGGGAGTTTTGTTTGCAATTATCTTTTCGATTTGGGCATGGAACTGCGAATTCAAATTACCGGCCCCTTTCTCGTGAATGATAGTGAATAAACACATATCGAGGATAACACGTCTAGCATGGAAGATACTAATAGCCCCCTGTCACCACATGAGCGGTTTGGGCATGCAAAACAGATTATTTCTTGAAGATTTAGAGAGTGGCACATGCAAATTTACTTGGAACAGCAGGTAGATACCGCACATAGGTAGGTATGGTGGACTCATATGGAACAACTTTGGGTTTATGCAAGTGGATGCAGAAGCAGTATTCCCGCTTAGTACAAGTGAAGGCTAGCAAGAGAGTGGGAAGCGACCAACTAGAGAGCGACAACAGTCATCAATATGCATCGAGATTAACTAACATTGAGTGCAAGCATGAGTAGGACATAAATCACCATGAACATGGACATCATAGAGGCTACGTTGATTTTGTTTCAACTATATGCGTGAACATGCGCCAAGTCAAGCCACTTGAAACATTCAAAGGAGGATACCATCCTATCATACTACATCATAGTCATCTCAACATTCATGTGGGCAACCAAGGCAAACCATTATAAGCTCCTAGCTAAGTAAGCATGGCATAAGCAACTATGATCTCTAAGTTGTCATTGCAAACACGTTTCTCTCACAACAAAGCTGAATCAGGCATGATGAGTGATATGTCCATTTTGCATCATGCTTTCATGTTGATATTTATTGCTTTATGGACTGTTATATTACTTTGTGGTACCATACTTATGCCTTTTCTCTCTTATTTTGCAAGGTTTATTTGAAGAGGGAGAATACCAGCAGCTGGAATTCTGGACTAGAAAAGGAGCAAGTATGAGTCCTCTATTCTGCGCAACTCCAAATGCCCTGAAAATCAACGTGGAATTTTTTGGGAATATAAAAAAAATACTGGGCGAAAGAAGTACCAGAGGGGAGCTACCACGGCCCCACAAGCCTGGTAGCCACTGCCCCCTTGGTGGCGGCTACACGACTTGTGGGCACCCTGGCGGCCCACTGGCCCCCCTCTTTTGCTATATGAAGGGTTTCGTCCAGGAAAAAATCAAGGTCGAGCTTTTTCGTGGATTCTCCGCCGCCACGAGGCGGAACTTGAGCATAACCAATCTAGAGCTCCGGGAGGACGATCTTGCCGGGGAAACTTCCCTCCCGGAGGGGGAAATCATCGCCATCGTCATCACCAACACTCCTCTCGTCGCAGGGGACTCATCTCCATCAACATGTTCATCAACACCATCTCCTCTCCAAACCCTAGTTCATCTCTTGTAACCAATCTCCGTCTCGCGACTCCGATTGGTACTTGTAAGGTTGCTAGTAGTGTTGATTACTCTTTGTAGTTGATGCTAGTTGGATTACTTGGTGGATGAGTTTATGTTCAGATCCTTGATGCTACTCATTACACCTCTGATCATGATTATGATTATGCTTTGTGAGTAGTTACTTTTGTTCCTGAGGACACGGGATAAGTCATGCTAATAATAGTCATGTGAATTTGGTATTCGTTCGGTATTTTAATATGTTGTATGTTGTCTTTTCCTCTAGTGGTGTTATCTGAATGTCGACTACATAACACTTCACCATATTTGGGCCTAGAGGAATGCATTGGGGAGTAGTAAGTAGATGATGGGTTGCTGGAGTGATAGAAGCTTAAACCCCAGTCTATGTGTTGCTTCGTAAGGGGCTAATTTGGATCCACTAGTTTAATGCTATGGTTAGACGTTGTCTTAATTCTTCTTTTGTAGTTGCGGATGCTTGTGAGAGAGGTTAATCATAAGTGGGATGCTTGTCCTAGTAAGGTCAGCACCCAAGCGCCGGTCCGCCCACATATCAAACTATCAAAGTAACGAACGTGAATCATATGAACATGATGAAACTAGCATGACAGAAATTCCCGTGTGTCCTCGGGAGCGTTTTTCCTCCTATAAGACTTTGTTCAGGCTTGTCCCTTGCTACTAAAGGGATTGGGCCACTTGCTGCACCGTTGCTACTACTTGTTACTTTTCGCTTGCTACGTTTCACCTCACTACACCATCACTTGATACCGCTACTTTCAGTGCTTGCAGTTATTACCTTGCTGAAAACCGTTTATCACAGCCTTCCGCTCCTCGTTGGGTTCGACGCTCTTACTTATCGAAAGGACTATGATTGACCCCCTATACTTTTGGGTCATCAAGACTCTTTTCTGGCGCCGTTGCCGGGGAGTGAAGCGCCTTTGGTAAGTGGAAATTGGTAAGGAAACATTTTTATACTGTGCTAAAATTTATTGTCACTTGTCACTATGGAAACTGTTACTTTGAGGAGTTTGTTCGGGGTATCTTCACCACGAACGGAAGCACGAGGAGTTGTTCCTCAACCTGAGGTACCTACTGAAAATATCTTTTATGAAATTCCTTCGGGTATGCTTGAGAGACTGCTGGCTAATCCTTTCACAGGAGATGGATCTTCACATCCAGACTTGCATGTGATCTATGTAGATGAAGTTTGTGGTTTATTTAAGCTTGCAGGTTTGCCCGAGGATGAGGTAAAGAAGAAAGTCTTTCCTTTATCTTTGAAGGATAAGGCGTTGACATGGTATAGGCTATGTGATGATATTGGATCATGGGGCTACAATCGGTTGAAATTGGAATTTCATCAAAAGTTTTATCCTATGCATTTAGTACATCGTGATCCGAACTTTATTTATATCTTTTGGCCTTGTGAGAGGGAAAGCATAGCTCAAGCTTGGGGAGGCTTAAATCAATGCTATATTCATGCCCCAATCATGAGCTCTTGAGAGAAATCATCACTTAAAACTTTTATGCTCGGTTTTCTCATGAAGATCGTACCATGCTTGACACTTCTTGTACCTGTTCTTTTATGAAGAAGGATATTGATCACAAGTGGAATTTATTGGAAAGAATCAAACGCAACTCTGAAGATTGGGACCTGGAGGAAGGTAAGGAGTCAGGTATGAATTTCCAGTTTGATTGCGTTAAATCTTTTGTTGAGACAAACACTTTTAGAGATTTTAACACTAAGTATGGACTTGACTCTGAGATAATAGCTTCCCTATGTGAATATTTTGCTGCTCATGTTGATCTTCCCAAAGAGAAGTGGTTTAAATATCATCCTCCTGTAGAAAGCAACATAGCCAAAACCAATCTAGTTGAGGAGAAAGTCATTGCTTTTAGTGATCCTATTGTTCCTTGTGCTTACACTGAGAAACCACCATACCCTCCTAGGATAAAGGATTATTCTAAAGCTCCAACTGTGATACGTAGGGGTTACATAAGACCACTTGCACCCCCTGAGGAGATTAGAGTTGAACCTAGTGTTGCTATTATCAAAGATATCTTAGACGAAGAAGTAGACGGGCATGCTATCAAATTCTTTGAGGACTCCGCTAGAATTGTTAAACCTAACACGAAGGACAAATACGGACCTGTAGTTGGACTGCCTGTTGTTTCTGTCAAGATAGGAGATCACTGTTACCATGGTTTATGTGATATGGGAGCTAGTGTTAGTGCAATACCCTGTTCTCTATATGATGAAATCAAAGATGAGATTCCACCTGCTGAGTTAGAACCCATTGATGTCACTATTACGCTAGCTAATAGAGACACTATCTGCCCTCTGGGAATTGTGAGAGACATAGAAGTCATGTGTGGTAAGATGAAGTATCCTACTGATTTCCTCATCCTTGGTACTGCACAAGATAGCTTTTGTCCCATCATATTTGGTAGACCCTTTCTCAACACTGTCAATCCTCACATTGATTGCATTAAGCAGTCTGTCACAGTTAGTTTCGAGGGTGTGTCTCATGAATTTAACTTCTCCAAGTTTGGAAGACAACCCCATGAAAAAGAGTCATCTGGTAGGGATGAAATCATTGCTCTTGCCTCTATTGTCGTACCTCCTACGGATCCTTTAAAGCAGTATCTGCTTGAGCATGAAAATGATATGCATATGGAGGAGAGAGATGAGATAGATAAAATTTTCTTAGAACAATATCCTATTCTCAAGAATAATCTGCCTGTTGAACTGCTTGAGGATCCTCCCCCACCAAAGGGTGATCCTGTTTTCGAGCTTAAATAGTTGCCTGATACTCTTAAGTATGCCTATCTTGATGAGAAGGAGATATATCATGTTATTATTAGTGCCCTCCTCTCAGAGCACGAAGAGAAGAAGTTACTAAAAACTCTGAGGAAGCACCGTGGTGCTATTGGATATACTCTTGATGATCTTAAGGGTATTAGTCCTAGTCTATGTCAGCACAAGATGAAAACCGATCCTGACTTTAAACCAGTTGCTGATCATCAAAGGAGATTAAATGCTCAGATGAAAGAGGTCGTTAGAAAAGAAATATTAAAGCTTCTGGAAGCAGGAATCATTTATCCTGTTGCTCATAGTGATTGGGTAAGTCCAGTACATTGCATACCTAAGAAGGGAGGTATCACCGTCGTTCCTAATGATAAGGATGAACTAATCCCACAAAGGATTATTACCGGCTATAGGATGGTGATAGACTTCCGGAAACTGAACAAGGCAACCAGGAAAGATCATTATCCTTTGTCGTTTATCGACCAAATGCTAGAAAGGCTATCAAAACACACACACTTCTGCTTTCTAGACGGTTATTCAGGTTTCTCGCAAATACCTGTTGCACAATCTGATCAGGAGAAAACCACTTTCCCCTGCCCATTCGGTACCTTTGCTTATAGACGTATGCTTTTTGGCTTATGCAATGCACCTGCCACCTTCCAAAGATGTATGATGGCTATATTCTCTAACTTTTGTGAAAAGATTGTCGAGGTTTTCATGGATGACTTCTCCATCTATGGGTCTTCCTTTGATGATTGCCTTAGCAACCTTGATCGAGTCTTACAGAGATGCGAAGATACCAACCTCGTCTTGAATTGGGAGAAGTGACACTTTATGGTTAATGAAGGCATCGTCTTAGGACACAAAATTTCTGAGAGAGGCATTGAAGTTGATATTGCTAAGGTTGATGCAATTGAGAAAATGCCTTGCCCCACAGATACCAGAGGTATACGAAATTTCCTAGGTCATGCTGGTTTCTATAGAAGGTTCATTAAAGACTTCTCTAAGATTTCTAGGCCTCTTACCAACCTCTTGCAGAAGGATGTACCTTTTGGTTTTGATGAGGATTGTGAGGCTTTGATAACCGCACCTATTGTTCAACCACCTGACTGGAACTTGCCTTTTGAAATCATGTGTGACTCTAGTGATTATGTTGTTGGTGTTGTTCTAGGACAGAGAGTTGATAAGAAGTTGAATGTTATTCACTACGCTAGTAAAACTCTAGACAGTGCCCAAAGAAACTATGCCACTACGGAGAAGGAATTTTTAGCAGTCGTGTTTGCATGTGAAAAGTTCAAATCTTATATAGTTGACTCCAAAGTCACTATTCACTCTGATCATGCTGCTATTAAGTACCTTATGGAGAATAAGGATGCTAAGCCCAGGCTGATCAGATGGGTTCTCCTGCTACAGGAATTTGATTTGCACGTCGTTGACCGAAAGGGTCCTGATAACCCTGTAGCAGATAACTTGTCTAGGCTAGAGAATGTCCTTGATGACCCACTACCTATTGATGACAGCTTTCCTGATGAGCAATTAAATGTCATCCGCACTTCACATAGTGCACCGTGGTGTGCCGATTATGCAAATTACATCGTAGCCGAATACATACCACCCAGTTTCACCTATCAGCAAAAGAAGAAATTCTTCTTTGATTTGAGACACTACTTTTGGGATGATCCTCACCTTTATAAGGAAGGAGTAGATGGTGTTATTAGATGTTGTGTGCCTGAACATGAACAGGGACAGATCTTGCAGAAGTGTCATTCCGAAGCCTACGGAGGACACGACGCTGGAGATAGAACTGCCCATAAGGTATTGCAATCAGGTTTCTATTGGCCCACTCTCTTCAAGGATGCCCGTAAGTTTTTCTTGTCTTGTGACGAATGCCAAAGGATAGGGAACATCAGTAAGCGTCAAGAAATGCCTATGAACTATTCACTTGTCATTGAACCATTTGATGTCTGGGGCTTTCATTATATGGGACCCTTCCGGAGTTCCAATGGGTACACTCACATCTTAGTTGCTGTGGATTATCTCACTAAGTGGGTAGAAGCTATTCCCACTAAAAATGTTGATCACCACACCTCTATTAAGATGCTTAAAGAAGTCATATTCCCAAGTTTTCCGCAAGATGCTTGCTAAGTATGATGTCAACCATAGAGTTGCATCTCCTTATCATCCTCGGTCTAGTGGTCAAGTGGAGTTGAGTAATAGGGATATCAAATTGATCCTACAAAAGATCGTTAATAGATCTCTAAAGAACTGGTCTAGCAAACTTGACGATGCACTATGGGCTTATAGGACTGCTTATAAGAATCCCATGGGCATGTCACCGTATAAAATGGTTTACGGTAAGGCCTGTCATTTACCTCTTGAGCTGGAACACAAAGCTTATTGGGCAATCAAAGAGCTCAACTTCGATCTCAAACTTGCCGGTGAGAAGCGGTTGTTTGATATTAGCTCGTTAGATGAATGGAGAGCCCAGACATATGAGAATGCCAAGTTATTCAAGGAAAAGGTTCAGAGATGGCACAATAAACGAATACAGAAACGAGAGTTCAATGTAGGTGATTATGTCCTACTATACAATTCTCGTTTGAGATTCTTTGCACGCAAGCTTCTCTCTAAATGGGAAGGTCCTTATGTTACCGAGGAATTATATCGTTCCGGTGCCATCAAAATCAATAACACGGAAGGAAATTTCCTAGAGTGGTAAACGGGCAAAGAATCAAGCATTACATCTCTGGTACTCCCATAAATGTTGAGACCAATATCATCAATGTCATAACTCCACAGGAGTACATAAGGGATGTTTATCAGCCTGTTTCAGACCCTGAAAACGAAGAGGTATCTGTTTCGGTAAGAAATTGGACTCCGACGCTTTCCCAATAGGAAATTTCCTCCGTTTTGGAATTTTTGGAAAATTAGAAAAATAAAAAGCAATTCGGAGAGCGAATGAGGCGGCGGGCAAGCTTGTGGGCACCACGTGTGCCTCCCGAACTCCGTTTTCTTGCGGAGCACTCCTTCTGGTCTAGAAAAAATCAATATATACTCGCCCGAAGGTTTTGATCTCTGTATCGCGCAGTTTTCCTCTGTTTTCGTTTTGAGCCTGTTTCTGTGACAGATCTAGGTCATCATGACTTCCCCAAACGCTCCTAAGGTAAAGATCTTCGAGAAGGTCATCAATCCCTACCTCACGGAAGTGATGAAACACCCTCAATCTATCAAGATGAGTGAGGGGATGTTGCACATCCGTGATGTTGAGGGGCCCAAGAAGACCGGAAGCATGGAGATGAGGCTCGAAGCAATGGAGCAACAAGTCTTCAAGTGCAAGGGGATGGTGGTGTTGAAAATATGCCCTAGAGGCAATAATAAATTAGTTATTATTATATTTCTTAGTAAATGATAATCTTTTATTATCCATGCTATAATTGTATGGATTGGAAACACAATACTTGTGTGGATACATAGACAAAACACTGTCCCTAGTAAGCCTCTAGTTGACTAGCTCGTTGATCAAAGATGGTCAAGGTTTCCTGACCATAGGCAAGTGTTGTCACTTGATAACGGGATCACATCATTAGGAGAATCATGTGATGGACTAGACCCAAACTAATAGACGTAGCATATTGATCGTGTCATTTTGTTGCTACTGTTTTCTGCGTGTCAAGTATTTGTTCCTATGACCATGAGATCATATAACTCACTGACACCGGAGGAATGCTTTGTGTGTATCAAACGTCGCAACGTAACTGGGTGACTATAAAGATGCTCTACAGGTATCTCCGAAGGTGTTCGTTGAGTTAGTATGGATTGAGACTGGGATTTGTCACTCCGTGTGACGGAGAGGTATCTCGGGGCCCACTCGGTAATACAACATCACACACAAGCCTTGCAAGCAATGTGACTTAGTGTAAGTTGCAGGATCTTGTATTACGGAACAAGTAAAGATACTTGCCGGTAAACGAGATTGAAATAGGTATGCGGATACTGACGATCGAATCTCGGGCAAGTAACATACCGAAGGACAAAGGGAATGACATACGGGATTATATGAATCCTTGGCACTGAGGTTCAAACGATAAGATCTTCGTAGAATATGTAGGATCCAATATGGGCATCCAGGTCCCGCTATTGGATATTGACCGAGGAGTCTCTCGGGTCATGTCTACATAGTTCTCGAACCCGCAGGATCTGCACACTTAAGGTTCGACGTTGTTTTATGCGTATTTGAGTTATATGGTTGGTTACCGAATGTTGTTCGGAGTCCCGGATGAGATCACGGACGTCACGAGGGTTTCCGGAATGGTCCAGAAACGAAGATTGATATATAGGATGACCTCATTTGATTACCGGAAGGTTTTCGGTGTTACCGGGAATGTACCGGGAATGACGAATGGGTTCCGGGTGTTCACCGGGGGGCAACCCACCCCGGGGAAGCCCATAGCCCTTGGGGGTGGCGCACCAGCCCTTAGTGGGCTGGTGGGACAGCCCAAGAAGGCCCTATGCGCCATAGGAAGAAAATCAAAGAGAAAATAAAAAAAAGAGGAGGTGGGAAAAGGGGGAAGGACTCCTCCTTCCAAACCTAGTTGGACTCGGTTTGGAAGGGGAGGGTTGCCCCCTTGGCTCGGCCGAACCCCTTGGGCGTCCTTGGACCCCAAGGCAAGGCTCCCTGTCTTCCCCCTATATATACGGAGGTTTTAGGGCTGATTTTACACAACTTTGCCACGGCAGCCCGATCACATATCTCCATGGTTTTACCTCTAGATCGTGTTTCTGCGGAGCTCGGGCGGAGCCGTGCTGAGATTAGATCACCACCAACCTCCGGAGCGCCGTCACGCTGCCGGAGAACTGATCTACCTCTCTGTCTCTCTTTCTGGATCAAGAAGGCCGAGATCATCGTTGAGCTGTACGTGTGCTGAACGCGGAGGTGCCGTCCGTTCGGCACTAGATCGTGGGACGGATCGCGGGACGATTCGCGGGGCGGATCGAGGGATGGTGTGACGCCCTCCGGATCGCGGGACGGTTCGCGGGGCAGATCATGATGATGGAGAACATGGTGTGACGCCGGTGACAAGAAGATTGTGCCGGTGTTTTGGTGATGGAGATCAAGAAGCACATGATGATGGCCATATCATGTCACTTATGAATTGCATTAGATGTTAATCCTTTATGCACCTTATCTTGCTTAGAACGACGGTAGCATTATGAGGTGATCTCTCACTAAAATTTCGAGACGAAATTGTGTTCTCCCCGACTGTGCACCGTTGCGACAGTTCTTCGTTTTGAGACACCACGTGATGATCGGGTGTGATAGAATCAACGTTCACATACAACGGGTGCAAAACAGTTGCACACGCGGAACACTCGGGTTAAGCTTGACGAGCCTAGCATGTGCAGACATGGCCTCGGAACACATGAGACCGAAAGGTCGAGCATGAATCGTATAGTTGATATGATTAGCATAGAGATGCTTACCACTGAAACTATTCTCGACTCACGTGATGATCGGACTTGAGATAGTGGATTTGGATCATGTACCACTCAAATGACTAGAGAGATGTCCTTTTTGAGTGGGAGTTCTTAAGTAATATGATTAATTGAACTAATTGTCATAAACATAGTCTAATGGTCTTTGCGAATTACGATGTAGTTTGCGCTATAGCTCTACTGTTTTTATATGTTCCTAGAGAAAATTTAGTTGAAAGTTGATAGTAGCAAACTTTGCAGACTAAGTCTGTAAAACCGAGGATTGTCCTCGTTGCTGCGCAGAAGGCTTATGTCCTTAATGCACCACTCGGTGTGCTGCACCTCGAGCGTCGTCTGTGGCTGCTGTGAATATCCGACATACACGTTTCTGATGACTACACGATAGTTCAATATAAAATACTTAAATGGCTTAGAAGCAAGGCGCCGAAAACGTTTTGAAACGTCACGGAACATAAGTGATGTTCTAAAGAGATGAAATTGTGATTTCTTGCTTGTGCCCTTGTTAAGAGGTATGAGACCTCCGACAAGATTCTTTGTCCATGAAGTAAAGGAGAAAAGCTCAATCGTTGAACGTGTGCTCAAATTGTGTGAGTACGACAATCGCTTGAGTCAAGTGGGAGTTAATCTTCCAGATGAGATAGTGATGGTTCTCCAAAGTCACTGCCACCAAGCTGTGAGAGCTTCGTGATGAACTATAACATATCAAGGATAGATACAATGATCCTTGAGTGATTCGCGATGTTTGACACTGCGAAAGTAGAAATCAAGAAGGAGCATCAATAGTTGATGGTTAGTAAGACCACTAAGTGTCAAGAAAGGCAAGGGATAGAAGGGATACTTCGTGAAACGGCAAAACAGTTGCTGCACTAATGAATAGACCCAAGATTAAACCCAAACCCGAGACTAAGTGCTTCTGTAATGAGGGGAACAGTCATTGAGGCGGAGCAACTCTAGATACTTGGTAGATAAGAAGGCTCGCAAAAGTCGAAAGAAGTATATTTGATATACATGATGTTGATGTGTAATTTACTAGTACTCCTAGTAGCACGAGGGTATTGGATACCGATTCGGTTGCTAAGTGATTAGTAACGCGAAATGAAAGCTACGGCATAAACGGAGACTAGCTAAAGGCGAGGTGACGATACGTGTTGGAAGTGTTTCCAAGGTTGATATGATCAAACGTCGCACGCTCCCTCTACCATCGGGATTGGTGTTAAACCTAAATAATTGTTATTTGGTGCTTGCGTTAAGCATGAACATGATTGGATCGTGTTTATTGCAATACGATTATTCATTTAAAGAGAATAATGGTTACTCTATTTGCTTGAATAATCACATTCAATGGTTTATTGAATCTCGATCGTAGTGTTACACATGTTCATGATATTGGTGCCAAAAGATACGAGGTAATGATGATAGTACCACTTACTTGTGGCACTGCCGCTTGAGTCATGTTAGTATAAATTGCATGAAGAGGCTCCATGCTGATGGATCTTTATATTCACCTGATTTTGAATCACTAGTGACATGCTAATCATACCACATGAGCAAGGCCTTGTTTTCATTGAGATGAAACAAGATAGTGACTTGTTGGAAGTGATACATTTGATGTATGCAGTCCAATGGGTGCTGAGGCACGCAGTGGATATCATTATGTTCTTACTTCAATGACGATTTGAGTAGATACAAGAGTATTTACTTAATGAATCACAAGTCTGAAATATTGAAAAGTTCAATTCTGTTTCAGAGTGAAGTTCGTCGTAACAAGAGGATAAACTGTCTACGATGTGATCATAGAAATGAATATCTGAGTTACGAGTTTTGGTACGCAGTTAAGACAATGTGGAAATTGTTTCGCAGTTCATGCCACCTGGAACATCATAGTGTGATGATGTGTCTGAACGTCATAGCCACGCACTATTTGGTATGGTGCATCCTATGATGTCTCTTATCGAATTACCACTATCGTTTATGGGTTATGCATTAGAGACAACCGCACTCACTTTAAATAGGGCACCGCGTATTTCCGTTGAGATGACACAGTATAGACTGAGGTTTAGAGAAATCTAAACTGTCGTTTCTTGAAAGTTTGGGGCTTCGATACTTATGTGAAAAAGTTTCAGTTTGATAAGCTCGAACCCAAAGCGGATAAATGCAACTTCATAGGATATCCAAAACAGTTGGGTACATCTCCTATCTCAGATCCGAAAGCAAAGTGTTTGTTTCTAGAAACGGATCCTTTCTCGAGGAAAGGTTTCTCTCGAAAGAATTGAGTGGGAGGGTGGTAGAACTTGATGAGGTTATTGAACCATCACTTCGACCAGTGTGTAGCAGGGCGGAGGAAGTTGTTCTTGTGGCGCCTACACCAATTGAAGTGAAAGCTGATGATGGTGATCATCGAGCATCGGATCAAGTTACTACAAACCTCGTAGGTTGAAAAGGTCACGTACTACTGCAGAGTGGTACGGTAACCCTGTCTTGGAGGTCATGTTGTTGAGCAACAGTGAACCTACGAGTTATGGAGAAAGCAATGGTGGGCCCGGATTCCGACAAAAGGCTGGAAGCCATGAAATCCGAGAGGGGATCCATGTATGAAAACAAAGTGTAGACTTTGGAAGAACTACTTGATGGTCATAGGACTATTGAGTAAAGATGGATCTTTAAAATAAAGACAGACGATGATGGTGATAAGTCACTATTAAGAAAAAGCTCGACTTGTCGCAAAGATGTTTCCGACAAGATCAAACAGTTGACTATGATGAGACTTTCTCACTCGTAGCGATGCTAAAAGTCTGTTAGAATTATGTTAGTAGTTGCTGCATTATTTATGAAATATTGCACGTAGGATGTCAAAACATTGTTTCCTCGACGGTTTCCTTGAGCAAACATTGTATGTGATACAACCAGGAGGTTTTGTCGATCCTAAAGATACTAGCAAGTATGCAAGCTCCAGTGATCCTTCAATGGACTAGTGCAAGCATCTCGGAGTTGGAATATACACTTTGATGAGATGATCAAAGATTTTGGGTTTGTACAAGGTTTATGAGAAACTTGTATTTCCAAAGAAGTGAGTGGGAACACTATAGAATTTCTGATAAGTATATGTGGTTGACATATTGTGGATCAGAAGTAATGTAGAATTTTTGTAAAGCATACAAGGTTGTTTGAAAGGGTTTTTCAAAGAAGTACCTGGATTGCGCTACTTGAACGTTGAGCATCAAAGATCTATGGAGATAGATCGAAAGCGCTTAATGGAAGTTTCAACAAGATGCATGCCTTGACAAATTTTTGAAGGAGTTCAAAATAGATCAGCAAAGAAGGAGTTCTTGGTTGCGTTGTAAGGTGTGAATTTGAGTAAGACTCAAAACCCGACCACGGCAGAATAAAGAGAATAGACGAAGGTCGTCTTCTATGCCTTAGCCGTAGACTCTAAAGTATGCCATGCCGACTACCGCACCTGATGTGTGCCTTGCAGCAAGTCTGTTAAGAGGTACACAGAGTGATCCAGGATTGAATCACTGATCAGCGGTCAAAGTTATCCTTAGTAACTAAATAGACTAAGGAATTTTTCTTGATTATGGAGGTGGTTAAAGAGTTCGTCGTAAAGGGTTACGTCGATGCAAGCTTTGACACTAATCCGAATAACTATGAGTAGTGAAACGGATTCATATAGTAGAGTAGATATTTGGAGCATTTCCGAATAGCACGTAGTAGCAGCATCTATAAGATGACATAAAGATTTGTAAAGAACGCACGGATCTGAAAGTTTCAGAACCGTTGACTAAAACCTCTCTCACGAGCAAGATGTGATCAGACCCCATAACTATATGGGTGTTGGATTCGTTGGAATCACATGGTGATGTGAACTAGATTATTGACTCTAGTGCAAGTGGGAGACTGTTGGAAATATGCCCTAGAGGCAATAATAAATTAGTTATTATTATATTTCTTAGTTCATGATAATCGTTTATTATCCATGCTATAATTGTATTGATTGGAAACACAATACTTGTGTGGATACATAGACAAAACACTGTCCCTAGTAAGCCTCTAGTTGACTATCTCGTTGATCAAAGATGGTCAAGGTTTCCTGACCATAGGCAAGTGTTGTCACTTGATAACGGGATCACATCATTAGGAGAATCATGTGATGCACTAGACCCAAACTAATAGACGTAGCATATTGATCGTGTCATTTTGTTGCTACTGTTTTCTGCGTGTCAAGTATTTGTTCCTATGACCATGAGATCATATAACTCACTGACACCGGAGGAATGCTTTGTGTGTATCAAACGTCGCAACGTAACTGGGTGACTATAAATATGCTCTACAGGTATCTCCAAAGGTGTTCGTTGAGTTAGTATGGATCGAGACTGGGATTTGTCACTCCGTGTGACGGAGAGGTATCTCGGGGCCCACTCGGTAATACAACATCACATGCAAGCCTTGCAAGCAATGTGACTTAGTGTAAGTTGCGGGATCTTATATTATGGAACGAGTAAAGAGACTTGCCGGTAAACGAGATTGAAATAGGTATGCGGATACTGACGATCGAATCTCAGGCAAGTAACATACCGAACGACAAAGGGAATGACATACGGGATTATATGAATCCTTGGCACTGAGGTTCAAACGATAAGATCTTCGTAGAATATGTAGGATCCAATATGGGCATCCAGGTCCCGCTATTGGATATTGACCGAGGAGTCTCTCGGGTCATGTCTACATAGTTCTCGAACGCGCAGGTTCTGCACACTTAAGGTTCGACGTTGTTTTATGCGTATTTGAGTTATATGGTTGGTTACCGAATGTTGTTCGGAGTCCCGGATGAGATCAGGACGTCACGAGGGTTTCCGGAATGGTCCGGAAACGAAGATTGATATATAGGATGACCTCATTTGATTACCGGAAGGTTTTCGGAGTTACCGGGAATGTACCGGGAATGACGAATGGGTTCCGGGTGTTCACCGGGGGGGGCAACCCACCCCGGGGATGCCCATAGGCCTTGGGGGTGGTGCACCAGCCCTTAGTGGGCTGGTGGGACAGCCCAAGAAGGCTCTATGCGCCATAGGAAGAAAATCAAAGATAAAAAAAGAGGAGGTGGGAAAAGGGGGATGGACTCCTCCTTCCAAACCTAGTTGGACTCGGTTTGGAAGGGGAGGGTTGCCCCCCTTGGCTCGGCCGAACCCCTTGGGGGTCCTTGGACCCCAAGGCAAGGCTCCCCCTCTTCTCCTTATATATACGGAGGTTTTAGGGCTGATTTTACACAACTTTGCCACGGCATCCCGACCACATATCTCCACGGTTTTACCTCTAGATCGTGTTTCTGCGGAGCTCGGGCGGAGCCGTGCTGAGATTAGATCACCACCAACCTCCGGAGCGCCGTCACGCTGCCGGAGAACTGATCTACCTCTCCGTCTCTCTTTCTGGATCAAGAAGGCCGAGATCATCGTTGAGTTGTACGTGTGCTGAACGCAGAGGTGTCGTCCGTTCGGCACTAGATCGTGGGACGGATCGCGGGACGGTTCGCGGGGCGGATCGAGGGACGTGAGGACGTTCCACTACATCAACCGCGTTCACTAACGCTTCTGTTGTGCGATCTACAAGGGTACGTAGATCGGAAATCCCCTCTCGTAGATGGACATCACCATGATAGGTCTTCGTGCGCGTAGGAAAATTTTTGTTTCCCATGCGACGTTCCCCAACAGGTGGAGCGTGGACTCAACGCCAACCACATGATGATCACAGAGTTCACTAGCAATTACAAGATGGATGCCATTGACATTGGGAAACACCTCTCCAGGCTCTATGACAGGGTTGATCAACTTCAGGGCCAGATCTATGACCTGCAGAACCAAAACTGTGGGTATGAGTACAGATTTAAATCAATAAGGTTGGCTGCAGATTTGAGGATTTCGGCGACTCGTTCATCTTGCCATGATGGAGCACCTATGCCTTGGAAGACGGAGGATCAGACTACTCCAAGAACTCCACCACCATCACCACTGAAGGAAGACAACTAAGCATTGGTATGGGCAATCCCCTTGGCTCCTGCCAAGCTTGGGGGAGTTGCCCTGGTATCGTATCACCTTTATATCTTTTTCTTTTACCTTTGTTTTAGTTCTTTCCTTTTCAGTTTTTATTTCTTCTCTTAGAGGAATAAGTCTTTAGTGTTTAGTTTGAGTCTTTTGCTTTTGTCTCTCCCCCGATGTATTCGAGCTTACGACCTATATAATAAGGAGTATCTTAGTCAAGGGCTTTGCTTTGTGCCATGATCAAAAGTATGAAAAGAACGATAGCATGAAAGATCATGAGACGATCTTATGGAAAGTGATAGCTTCACATATGACATGTATGATGATTGGAACTTGTTGAGAATAAATCAACAAAGACATGTGTCGTTGTTGCAATTAATAAGAAGTAACAAGGAAAGAGAGGTTCACATATAAATATATCATCTTAGACACTTTTTACAATTTTGAGCACTCACCAAACTATTACATGCTTAGGAGTAGATGTTGGACAAGGAAGACAACATAATGAATTGTGTTTGCTTGGTTCCAAACAATGTTATATGATTAGAGATCCCTTAGCATGTGACGATTGCTTCCACCTCATATTAGCAAAAACTCCCGCACCAAGTAGAGATACTACTTGTGCATCCATAAACCTTCAACCCAGTTTTGCCATGAGAGTCCATCATACCTACCTATGGATTGAATAAGATCCTTCAAGTAAGTTGTCATCGGTACAAGCAATAAAAATTGCTCTCTAATATGTATGATCTATTAGTGTGTGGAAAATAAGCTTTGTACGAACCTGTGATGAGGAAGACATAAAAGCAACAGACTGCATAATAAAGTTCTTTATCACAGGAGGCAATATAAAGTGATGTTCCTCCGCACTAAGAGGACACACATTCAAACCTCAAAAGTGCATGACAACCTCTGCTTCCCTCTCCGAAGGGCCTATCTTGTACCTTTACTTTTTGCCCTTGTAAGAGTCATGGTGATCTTCACCAATTCCCTATTTTTACCTTTGTCTTGATTACCGTCACATGCTTGGGAAAGATCTATATTCATATATCAACTTCGAGTTGAGTACTTATGCTTTATTATTGTTGACTTTACCCTTGAGGTAAATCATTGGGAGGCAAAACTATAAGCCCGTATCTTCCTCTGTGTCCAGCTGAAACTTTGACACCATGAGTACCACGTGAGTTGTGACAATTGTGGAAAACAAAAGAGATGATTGAGTATGTGGGTTTGCCTTACAAGCTCTTATTTGACTCTTTCTAATGTTGTGATAAATTGCAATTGCATAAATGACTATGGACTGTTGTTGGTCACTTCTCAGTAAGGTTTTTGCTTCATGCTTTGCTTTCTGAAGGAATTGTTACTTTCCCATAAGAATCTTTATGATGTATTGCTGTCCTATGTGTGATAACAATGCCCTCATGTCCGTATTATGTTTTATCGACACCTTCGTCCCTCAACATGTGGACATGTTTATGGAACTTGGTTTTCGCTTGAGGACAAGTGAGGTCTAAGCTTGGGGGAGTTGATACGTCCATTTTGCATCATGCTTTCATGTTGATATTTATTGCTTTTTGGATTATTATATTACTTTGGGGTACCATATTTATGCTTTTTCTCTCTTATTTTGCAAGGTTTATTTGAAGAGGGAGAATTCAGGCAGCTCGAATTCTGGACTGGAAAAGGAGCAAATCTTAGTCCACTATTCTGCACATCTCCAAATGCCCGGAAAAGTTACGTGGAATTTTTTGGGATTATATAAAAATACTGGGCGAAAGAAGTACCGGAGGGGGGCCACCAGGGCGCCACAAGCCCTGCCACCGCCACCCCCAGGTGGCTGAGGGCAAGCTTGTGGGCTCCCTGACGGCCCACTAGCCCCCCTCTTTTGCTATATGAAGGGTTTCGTTCCAGAAAAAATCATTCGGGAGCTTTTTTTCATGGTTTCGCCGCCGCCACGAGGCGGAACTTGAGCAGATCTAATCTAGAGCTCCGGTAGGACGATCCTGCCGGGGAAACTTCCCTCCTGGAGGGGGAAATCGTCGCCATCGTCACCAACACTCCTCTCGTCGGAGGGGAGGCATCTTCATCAACATCTTCATCAGCACCATCTCCTCTCCAATCCCTAGTTCATCTCTTGTAACCAATCTCCGTCTCACGACTCTGATTGGTACTTGTAAGGTTACTAGTAGTGTTGATTACTCTTTGTAGTTGATGCTAGTTGGATTACTTGGTGGAAGAGTTTATGTTCAGATCCTTGATGCTATTCATTACACCTCTGATCATGATTATGATTATGCTTTGTGAGTAGTTACTTTTGTTCTTGCGGACATGGGAGAAGTCATGCTGATAATAGTCATGTGAATTTGATATTCGTTCGGTATTTTGGTATGATGTATGTTGTTTTTACTCTAGTGGTGTTATGTGAACTTCGACTACATAACACTTCACCATATTTGGGCCTAGAGGAAGGCATTGGGGAGTAGTAAGTAGATGATGGGTTGCTGGAGTGACAGAAGCTTAAACCCCAGTCTATGCGTTGCTTCGTAAGGGGTTGATTTGGATCCACTAGTTTAATGCTATGGTTAGACGTTGTCTTAATTCTTCTTTTGTAGTTGCGGATGCTTGCGAGAGAGGTTAATCATAAGTGGGATACTCGTACAAGTAAGGGCAGCACCCAAGCGCCGGTCCACCCACAAATCAAACTATCAAAGTAACGAACGAGAACCATATGAACATGATGAAACTAGCATGACAGAAATTCCCGTGTGTCCTCGGGAGCATTTTTCCTCCTATAAGACTTTGTTCAGGCTTGTCCCTTGCTACAAAAGGGATTGGGCCACTTGTTGCACCGTTGCTACTACTTGTTACTTGTTACTTTTCGCTTCATATGTTTCACCTCACTACACCATCACTTGTTACCGCTACTTTCAGTGCTTGCAGTTATTACCTTGCTGAAAACCGTTTATCACAGCCTTCTGCTCCTCGTTGGGTTCAAAACTCTTACTTATCGAAAGGAATACGATTGATCCCCTATACTTGTGGGTCATCAATGAGCTATTCATTTTTACAAAAACAAAATAGATCGAGTTCATACCAGCTTTTCCAGGCTCAATCACTTCATCATATATCGTCATTATTGCCTTTCACTTGCACGACCGAACGATGTGAACAATAATAAGAGTGCTTGTGCATTGGACTACGCTGGAATCTGCAGGCAAACACAAAGGATATGACAAAGTAATATGGCTCTTTGAAAGCTAAACAGGTATGCATGCAAGAGCCACTAAACATTGTAACCAATATCTTCTACCTTGACCCAAAGAAAAAGAAAACTATCTACACGGGAAAGCTCCCAACAAGCAAAAGAAGAAAAGAAAATCTTTTTGGTTTTTCTCAAACTAGACAGACACACGAAAAGAAAACGAGAAAAAGAAAATAAACTAGCATGGATGATACAGTGGCAAAGTGTGAACACCGCCTAACAAAGTGAAAGCATAAGCAAGAATGTAAAGTCGGTGAGAACATGTACTCCCCCAAGCTTAGGCTTTTGGCCTAACTTGGTCTACTCCCATGGAGGGAAATAATCATCTCTCGGTACTCCGGAGTGGACTGAGGATGCCACTGCTGTGTGAGCTCCTCTGGCTCCCACTGATAAACTAGTGTCTGATACTAGGCTGGCGGATCAGGCAAGGGCACCTGTGGTTGGGCCAAGCCCCAATATGCGTAGATGTCCGAGGGCATAACAGTGTACTGCTGATGCAGCAAAAGACCTTCCAACGGCGCCAGAAACACATGCTGACGGGAGACTATTCTTGTCTTGATTCTCCTCAGCAACGGCACCAGGAATCCTTCTGCTACGACTACGCCTTTAGGGACTTCCTAGGCAAATATGCAAAGGATTTCCCCGTGGCCTTGGAGCCTTGCGTTGGTGTTCCCTCAATGTAGCGCAGCGGTGGTAAGTATTTCCCTCAGTTTTGAGAACCAAGGTATCGATCCAGTGAAGGAGTATCACAAGTGCCTGCACAAACACAAAAAGCTTGCTCCCAACGCTATGGAGGGGTTGTCAATCCCTTATAGATTGTTTGCCAAGTGAGAACTGAAAGCAACAAAGTAAAAAAGCAAAGTAAAAGCGGAGGTGTAAACGATATGTGTGAATAGACCCGGGGGGCGTAGTGTTTACTAGTGGCTTCTCTCATGAAAGCAAGTAGACGGTGGGTGAACGAATTACTATCGAGCAATTGATAGAACCGCGCAAAGTCGTGACGTCATCTATGGCAATGATTATATCTATAGGCATCACGTCCAAAACAAGTGGACCGATACTTTCTGCATCTACTACTATTACTCCACACGTCGACCACTATCCAGCATGCATCTAGTGTATTAAGTCCAAAAGAACAGAGTAACGCCTTAAGCAAGATGACATGATGTAGATGGACAATCTCATATCTACGACAAAGCCCACCTTGTTACCCTTGATGGAAACTACATGATGTGTGCCTTGCTGCCCCTACTGTCACTGGGAAAGGTCACCACACGGAAAGAACCCAAAACCAAGCACTTCTCCCATTGCAAGAATCATAGATCTAGTTGGCCAAACAAAACCCAAGACTCGGAGAGAGTTACAAGGATATCAAATCATGCATATAAGAAATCAGCAAAGACTCAAATATATATCATAGATAATCTCATCACAAATCCACAATTCATCGGATCTCGACAAACACACCGCCAAAGAGGATTACATCAGATAGATCTCCATGAAGATCATGGAGAACTTTGTATTGAAGATCCAAGAGAGAGAAGAAGCCATCTAGCTACTAACTACGGACCCGTAGGTCTGAAGTGAACTACTCACGAGTCATTGGAGGGGCGATGATGTTGATGAAGAAGCCCTCCAACTCCAAAGTCCCCTCCGGCAGGGCACCGGGAAGGGTCTCCAGATGAGATCTCGCGGAAACGGAAGCTTGCGGCGGCGGAAAAGTGTTTTCGTGGACGCCCTAATTTTTTCTGGCTTTTTAGGGAATATATATGCCAAAGACCTAGGGCAGAGGAGCGCCAGGGAGGCCACAAGCTTGGTTGCCGCGGCCTCCCCCTTGGCCACGACAACAGGGCTTGTGGGCTCCCTGCGGGCCCACTTGCTTGGCCCTCAAGCCTCCTGATCTTCTTCCGTTCTGGAAAAATCATTTTGGGGATTTTATTCCGTTTGGACTCCGTTCCAAAATCAGATCTGAAAAGAGTCAAAAACACAGAAAAAACAGGAACTGGCACTTGGCACTAAGTTAATAAGTTAGTCCCAAAAAAGATATAAAAGGTAAACAAAACATCCAAAGTTGACAAGATAACAGCGTGAAACCATCAAAAATTATAGATACGTTTGAGACGTATCATGTACCTGCCTGCATGAAGATTGAACAAAGAAGGAGCATGCAAAGTAATAGTCTCACGAGTACCGTGACTAAATACCAGGTTATAAATCATCCTTCTATTTATATCTCTATCAAGAAAGTCATGGCGGACCATGCTATCGTAATCTAGATATCTCTCGGGAAGAAGAACTTCTTCTTCCTCCTCGAGTCTAATGAGTATCTCAAAGTGTCTGGCAAGACGGGTAGCATAGATACCTCCATAGACAACACCTTTAGAACGGTTCAGGTTCAACCGTTGAGCTACTATAGCACCCAAGCTATAAGTTTTATCGTTATAAAGGGATTCGCGCAAGACCGCAAGATCTGGGGAACTAAGTGACCCAGCTTTCCCACGACCAATCAAACATTTTCCCACAAATAGTGAGAAGTACCGAAGCACGGGAAAATGAATGCTAGCAGCTCTAGCGTAAGACACTCCTCTCTCCTCTCCTACAACAATTGTACCGATAAAAGCTTCCAAGTCCCGTGGACGAGGTTCATGAATATCCCAACGTAAGGTAATTTGCAAACATTGCAAAAATCCTGGAGTGACATGCGCTTGGGGACCTCATAAAGTTTAAACTCAACCATAGGAGGATTCTTCCTTGGATAGAAGTTAAAGCTTTGTACGAAGATATTAGTGAGGAGGAGGTATTGCGAACACTTATCTTCACCGAAGGCGGTAAGGCATGCGTTTTCGACCAAGTGATAAAAGTCCTCATAAATTCCAGCGGCGCGTAAGAACGCGTCGCTTGGCCATTCGCACGCTTGAACTTCTGCGACTCGAGGGACCGGATATCTAGCCTTCTTCTCACTCCCATCATCCTTGGTGTCATGGCTTGAAGAGCCTCTGAAGAACCTCCTCATCTTTTCCCTTTTCTATCTCTAAAAATTTCTGAAACTTTTAGTGACTCTAAGGAAAAGTGAATAAGGCTCAACGAAACTCGTAGCAACTACTCCAACAAGTGCCTAGAAACCATATTACGCATCAAAACTACTTGGGACCAGCTAGAATTAGCATACAAAGCTCAAGAACATGGTCACCAATGCAGCAAAAATACGCGGAGCATAAGGCACTAGAGCAAAAACTAATTGGACCAATGGAGGAGTCACTTACCAAGGAGTAATTTCCGCAAAACAGTTCGGAGAACGGTGATTTGAGCAAAGAGATTGAAAATCCCATCAATAGGAGCAAGAACACGGGTTTGAGCTGTGAAACGATTTTTTCTGGAGGTAGGAGAAGCGGATGAGAGCAAGAATGAGTGGAGGCGTGCCTGTGGGCCCCACAAGCCTGGGTGGCGCGGCCAGGGGGTGCCCGTGCCCCTAGGGCTTGTGGCCCACTCGTGTGGCCCCCAGACAAACTCTTTGTCCGAGTATTTTTCAAATATTCTAGAAAAAATCATACTAGATTTTCACAGCGTTTGGAGAACTTTTATTTTCGGGGTATTTTTCTACCGGACGCTAAAACAGAAAACAGGGAAAACTAAACTAAATCCATCATTTTTCTTCTAAGCAACCGAAGGTGAAAGCTTGGAACAGAGGTTTGCGAATTCTCGATTCATCCATCTCATGGTCATCGAAAGAAATCCGTCAATGGGATTGATCAAATCCCCTCGACAAAACTTTCTCAAATCGCGAAGGAGAACGGAGAATTTTCGAATAGTCGCTAGGCCACCTCAATGGGGATGTGTATCTCCCCAACAAGCAAATCATACTTCATCTTGACACGAGGAATATGGCATTCAAAGCTCCCGGTAAGAATCGATGAAGTTTTTTGATATCATTGATGCAATGTACTCGATATTGTTTCTTCGGAAAGTGCACCGTATGCTCATTACCGTTGACATGGAAAGTGACATTGTCTTTGTTGCAATCTATAACAGCCAATGCAGTGTTTAAAAAGGGTCTTCCGAGGATGACAGCCATGGCATCGTCCTTGGGAATATCCAAGATAAAAAAAGTCTGTTAAGATAGTGGTGTTAGCAACCACAACAGGCACATCCTCGCAAATGCCGATAGGGAAAGCAGTTGATTTGTCAGCCATTTGCAGAGAGATTTTAGTGGGTGTCAACTTATCCAGTTCAAGTCTACGATAAAGAGAGAGAGGCATAACACTAACACTGGCTCCAAGATCGCATAACGCAGTGCTAACGTAGTTGCCTTTAATGGAGCAAGGTATAGTGGGCACACCAGGATCACCTAGTTTCTTCGGAGTTCCACCCTTGAAAGTGTAATTGGCAAGCATGGCGGAGATCTCAAGATCAGGTATCCTCCTCTTATTAGTCACAATATCTTTCATGTACTTAGCATACGGAGACATCTTGAGCACATTTGTCAGACGCATCTGCAGAAAGACAGGCTTGATCATTTCAACGAAGCGCTAAAAATCTTCATCATCCTCTTTCTTGGATGGTTTGGGAGGAAAGGGCATGGGTTTCTGAACCCATGGTTCCCTTTCTTTACCATGCTTCCTAGCAGCAAAGTCATCCTTATCGTATCTCTTAGTCTTAGGCTGTGGGTTATCAAGATCAATACTAGGTTCAATCTCCACATCCTTATCATTGCTAGGTTGAGCATCAACATGAACATCACTATTGATATTATCATTAGGCTCATGTTAATCACCAGATTGTGTTTCAGCATCAGAGATAGAGGCATCGTTTGGACTCTCAGGTGTAGCAGCAACAGGGTTGCTAGCCCGCAGGTTCCTATCATCTTTCTTCTTCTTTCTAGGATGACTAGGTGCATCAGTGCTAACTCCTTGAGAATCTTGTTCAACTCTCTTCAGATGACCCTCACGATACAAAGGTTCCTGGGTCATTCTACCGCCTCTAGTAACGACTCTGATGGAATTGTCATTCAACTCATTGAGCAAGTCATTTTGAGATTTAAGTACTTGTTCTACCTGAGTAGTAACCATAGAGGCATGTTTACTCAGAAGCTTAAGATCATTGACGTTTCTGTCTACACAAGCACTTAAATGACTAAGCATACGAGCATTCTTTTCCAATTGTCTGCTAACATAATCATTGAAACTCTGTTGTTTGGCAACAAAGTTATCAAATTCATCCATGCATAAGCTAGCAGGTTTATCAAAAGGAATATCACTCTCATCAAACCCACGCAGAGAATTTACTTCTACTACCTCTATCGGGTTATCGAGACCATGGATCTCTTCGATAGGTGGTAGATTTTTGACATCTTCGGATTTAATGCCTTTCTCTCGCATAGATTTCTTGGCTTCTTGCATATCTTCAGGACTGAGGAATAGAATACCTCTTTTCTTTGGAGTTGGCTTAGGAGGTGGTTCGGTAATAGTCCAAGCATTCTCATTGCACAACATGTTATTCAGTAGAATCTTAGCTTGTTCTACGGTTCGTTCCCTAAAAACACTACCGGCACAACTATCTAAGTGGTCTTTAGAAGCATCGGTAAGTCCATTATAGAAGATATCAAGTATTTCATTCTTCTCAATAGGGTGATCAGGCAAAGCATCCAGTAGCTGGATAAGCCTCCCCCAAGCTTGTGGAAGACTCTCTTCTTCAGCTTGAGCAAAGTTGTATATTTCCTGCAAGGCAGCTTGCTTCTTATGGGCAGGGAAATATTTTTCACAGAAGTAGTAGACCATATCCTGGAGGCTACGCACACAACCAGGACCAAGAGAAGTGAACCAGGTCTTAGCATCATCCTTTAGCGAGAAAGGAAATAGCTTGAGCATATAGTAGTGGCGGATCTTTTCCTCACTAGTGAATAGGGTGGCTATATCGTGCAGTTTGGTAAGATGGGCTACAACCGTTTCACACTCATAACCGTGAAAAGGATCAGATTCGACCAGAGTGATTAACTCAAGATCGACAGAGAATTCATAATCCTTATCGGTTACAAAGATAGGCGAAGTAGCAAACTTCGGGTCGTATTTCATCCTAGGGTTCAGAGATTTTTTTTCCACTTGTGCAGAAGTTTCTCAACATCATAGCTAACCTTACACGCAAGAAAGTCCTCAGCTATCTCTCCCTCCATAACATAGCGCGTATCAGGCATAACAGGCAATTCAGGCATAGTAGCAGGTTCTACTTCAATAGTATCAGCAGTTTCAGAAGCATCATCACGTCTAGCATCAACTCTAGCAATATGTGCATCAAGGAATGCACCAAGTGGCAAAGCAGTATCAAGCATAGCAGGCATAGTATCAAGCATGGCATCATCAGGCATAGTATCAAACATAGCATCATACCGCATAGTATCAAGCACAACATCATCAGGCATAGTATCAAGCATAGCATCAGAAGCATCATGGGCAGCAGAAGTAGCATCATCAAGCACAGGCGACATATCAAGATTTCTAGCAGGAGGCGAAGTCGCAAACTTACTCAGAACTGAAGGTGAATCAAGTGCAGAGCTAGATGGCAGTTCCTTACCTCTTCTCGTAGTGGAAGGTAGGATTCTAGTTCTTGGATCTTTCGGATTCCTCATAGTGCTCAGTAGACGTCAATCCCAAGTGACTCAAAGAATATAGATGTGCTTCCCCGGCAATGGCGCCAGAAAAAGCATTGATGTCCCACAAGCGTATGGGACCGCAACAGTTTTCGAGGGTAGAGTATTCAACCCAAATTTGTTGATTCGCCAAGACGGGAAGCGAAAGAATATTCTCAAGTATTAGCAGTTGAATGTGTCAGATTCAACCACACCTGAAAGATTAGTGTCTGCAAGCAAAGTATCAGTATCAAGGTAGTATGATAGCAACGGTGCCAGAAAAAGCCTTGTTGACGGGATGTTATTGCCGCTTACCTAGCCTCCCCGGCAACGGCGCCAACAAAGTCTTGCAACAAGTAATAGCGGAGTAGTAACAACAGCAGCAAAGTAACAAGTAACAGCAGTAGTGACAGCAGCAGCAAAGTAACAAGTAACAGCAGTAGTGACAGCAGCAGCAAAGTGGCCCAATCCCTTTTGTAGCAAGGTACAAGCCTAGGCAAAGTAACGTAGCGAGGACCAGAAGTAAAAGACTCATAGGCAGTGGATCGGTGATGGATGAGTGTGACGGATGTGATTCCTCATGTAACAGCTATAACACGGAGAGATATCTAACTAGCTCCCGTTCTTCAATCTAATGTAGGCATGTATTCCGTATGTAGTCGTACGTGCTTAGGGAAAAGAACTTGCATGACATCTATTGTCCATCTCTCCCGTGGCAGCGGGGTCCTAATGGAAACTACGGGATATTAAGGTTCTCCTTTTAATAAAGAACTGGACCAACGCATTAACACGCGGTGAATACATGAACTCCTCATACTATGGTCATCTCCGGGAGTGGTTCCGACTATTGTCACTTCGGGGTTGCCGGGTCATAACACATAGTAGGTGACTACAACTTGCAAGATATAGGACCTAAAACACACATATATTGGCGACAACATAATAGGTTCAGATCTGAAATCATGGCACTCGGGCCCTAGTGACAAGCATTAAGCATAGCCAAGTAGTAGCAACATCAATCTAGAACAAAGTGGATACTAGGGATCAATCCCCGTCAAGAACTAACTCGATTACATGATAGATCTCATCCAACTCATCACCGTCCAGCAAGCCTACGATGAGATTACTCACGAACGATGAAGAGCATCATAGAATTGTCGATGGAGAAAGGTTGATGATGATGATGGCGACGATTTCCCCTCTCCGGAGCCCGAAACGAACTCCAGGTCTGCCCTCCAGATGAAGAGCAGGATGTGGCGGCACCTCCGTATCGCAAAACGCGATGAAACCTTCTCTCTGATTTTTTTTCCAGGCGAAACGGAAGATATAGAGCTGAGATTGGGGGCGGTGGTGCCACGTGGGCCCCACAAGCCTGCATGGCGCGGCCATAGGGGGTGGCCGCGGCCTGTGGGCTTGTGGCCCACTGGCACGCCCCCTCCGGTGGATCTTTGCGCATGTATTTTTCTTTTAGTTCCATTCAAATCATGCAAATTAGAGTCCAAAACAAGGGCAAAAGAGTTCGGAAAAGTAGATACGACGGAGACGTATTAGTAGCCTTTACCATGCTCAATTTGCAAGTGAATGAGTTGCTGTTTCAAAACAAAAAGTTTGTTGTTAGTCCAAAAATTCCCTAGAAAAGTGAGTATGTCATAAAATCTTGAAATTTTGACACAGCATGAAATTGTAAATTAACTACAGTGTGGTAAATGTTCAAGAAAATTGTAGTTATTTAACATGTGTATTTCTGCATTCTTTATAGTCTGTCTTGTTTAGACAGATTGTTGTTATGTTTGCATTGTTTGCATATGTTGGCTTGTTTAATGGAACTATTTGAGGATATAAGTATTAAATATGCATAGGCATCTAGTATTAAATGTTAAATTATAATTTTAGTGATTTTTTACAGTAGAGAATGATAAGGTTTTGAATTGATCTATACTAACTTGTCTCACTAGTTTTATGTGGATGAAGTTTTTAAGATTAAGAAAAAACCGTGAAATGAGAGGAATTAAGGAGACAAAAAAGCTAAAGCTTGGGTATACCTAAGGCATACCAATAAAACATTTAAAGAAATATCAAGCAACTAAGCTTGGGATGCCCCGATAGGCATCCCACCTTTCTTCTTCAACAATTATCGGTTAGTTTTCGTTGAGCCTAAGTGTTTGCTTCTTCACATGAGTTGTGATATACTTGTTGTGTCATTTTATTTACCTTTTGTTTTATTTTTTTAATAAGACCATCAAGATCTGAAATCTTTATTAGAAAGAGTCCTCACATAGCTATTTAATTGTTTGACTACTCATTGGATCTTCACTTATATCATTTTCGACTAGTTTGTCATTTACTATTGTTCTTCACTTGTATCCTATGAGTAAATTGTGAATGAATTGAATATAATAAAGTTGAATTATTATGATATTAATATTCTTGTATCATGCCTAGTGGTAGCTTCACATTGAGTTTAGATGGTTAAATGTTTTGAAGCTTGACAATCACAATATTGGTCATACAAGCAATTCATGAATGAATAGTATGAGGAAGATAACTTTCACATATAAATATGTTATCTTGGACATCTTTTATGATTGTGAATACTCATTAATTATTTTCAAACTTGAGCAAATTAGTTGAAGTTGGACAAGGAATACAATGTAATGAGTTGTGTTTGGGTATATTTACATAGAAGTTATATGGTTATGGATGCTCCAACATGTGGAGTTTGCTTAGGTTCTTTTTCTATCCAACAATTCGCACTAAGTAGAACTACTACTTGTGCATCCAAAAACCCCTAAACCCAGTTCCTTGCCATAAGTGTCCATCATATCTACCTATGGATTGAATAAGATCCTTCAAGTAAGTTGTCATCAGTGCAAAAAACAATAAAAATTGCCCCTAAATTAAATGCGATCTTTTATTGTAAGGGAAAATAAGCGTGGTACGAACTTGTGATGGTAAAGCAATAAAAGCAACGAAATGCATAATAAAGGTTGCTATCACAAGGGCCAATATCGCATGATGTTCCTTTGCATTAAGAGTTTGTGCATCCAAAAAAAGCGCATGACAACCTCTGCTTCCCTCCGTGAAGGGCCTATCTTTTACTTTCATGTTATTTAACTTTATGCTATTTACTTTCATGTTGAGTCAATTCCTTCTCCCAACCTATTCTCTAGTTGGCAAGCATCATGTGGCGGGGAAAGATCTAAGCACATATGACCAGACAAATATATTTGATCATGAATTATTATTGTTGACAATTATCTCTATGATAAATAAGTTGGGAGGCGAAACATTATGTCCCTATCTTTCTCTGTGTTCGATGGATTCCATTTGTTCTAAAAATATGCTTTGAGTAGTAGCAACATGGAAGACTAAATGATAATTGAGTATGTGGAGCTCTTTCTTAGACTTTGTTGAACTAAGTTGAATTGCAATTTTTTGGTGACTAAGAACATAGGTTGTTGAGTTTCAAGAGAATGCATTGTTTGAACCATAACTTGTGAATTAGTTGCTACTTGGTCATGATGAGTTTTATGAGAATATGTTGATGTTATGATGCTAGAGGAAGTGACTGAAATTATCATTGGTCAGACTTATGCACTATGCTAGCATTCACGCTTCATAAATTATTTCTTTTATCATTTACCTACTCGAGGACAAGCAGGAATTAATCTTGGGGATGTTGATACGTCTCCAACGTATCTATAGTTTATGAAGTATTCATGCCATGTTTATCACAATTCTATATGGTTCTGGTATGATTTGATTAGAACTAACCCGAAATGACGTTCTTTTCAGCAGAACTACCGTGATGTTGTTTTTTGTGCAGAAATAAAAGTTCTCCAAATGCAACGAATTTTTTTGATGATTTTTTATACAAGGAAAGAGCCCCAGGAAGCTTCGAGGAAGGACCAGAAGATGCTCAGGGTGCGCACACAACACCCCCCCCCCTTGGGCGTGGGCTGATGTTATGTGGGGCCCCTGAGGCTCCCCTTCGCGTGAAACCAATGCCAAAAATTCACATATATATAGAAACCTCCGATGGATATCCTATAACTTGGACTCCGCCTCCGCACGCCTGTGTATCCTCTAAAAAACAATTTGGACCCTGTTCTGGCACCCTACCGGAGGGGGGAATCATCATCGGAGGCCATCTTCATCATCTCGACGGCCACCATGACAAGGAGGGAGTAGTCCACCCTCGACGCTAGGGGTATGTACTAGTAGATATGTGTTTGATCTCTCTCTCTCTCTCTTTGTATCTCAATACAACGGTCTCCATGATTTTCATGGAGATCCATTCGATATAATGACTTGGTGCGGTGTGTTCATTGGGATCCGATGAATTGTGAGTTTATGATCAGATCTATCCTTGTTTTATTCGAGTTCTTTGATGATCTCTTTTATGCATGATTTAGTATAGCCTTGTATTTATTCTCCGGAGTTTTGGTTTGGTTTGGCCAACTAGATTAGATCTTCTTGCAATGGGAAGAGGTGCCCGGTAATGGGTTTGATCTCGCGGTGCTCGGTCCTAGTGACAGAAGGGGAGTTGATATGCATGTGTTGTTGCCATTAAGGATAACAAGTTGGGATAAATTCTTATATGCTTTTGTCTTGACTACATCATGTCATCGTTCCTAATGCATTACTTCGTTTTATGAACTTAATACTTTAGATGCATGCTCGATAGCGGTCAATGTGTGAAGTAATAGTAGTAGATGCAGGGAGGAGTTGGTTTACTTAATTTGGATGTGATGCCTATATCATGATCACTGCCTTGGATAGCGGCATAATTATTTGCTTTTCTATCAATTGCCCAACAGTAATTTGTTTACCCACCATATGCTATTTTCTTGTTGAGAGATTGCACTAGTGAAAGTAGGTATCATAGGCCTGATTTTCTATCATTGCAATACCGTTTTTGCTCCATTTTATTATTTACTACCTTGTTGTTTTTATTGTTCGCACTACAAAAACTCATATCTACTATCCATACTACACTTCTATAGCATCTCTTCGTTGAACTAGTGCACCGATACAATTTGCCATTGTATTGGATGTGTTGGGGACATAAGAGATTTTTTATATTTGATTGCAGGGTTGCTTGAGAGAGACTACCTTCATCCCGCGCCTCCCACGGATTGATAAACCTTAGGTCATCCACTTGAGGGAAAATTGCTACTGTCCTACACAACTCTGGGCTTGGAGGCCCGACACGTGTCTACAAGAACAAGTTGTGTAGTAGACATCAACCGTCACGCTTTTGTTGCCCGTGGTGATGTCGACTGTGATGGTGTAGTCGACCAGCCAGCCCTCCGGCTTGGTGGAGCCGTTGTACTTGGGGGTGTCGCGTGGCAACGTGCAGCCAGAGGGGAACGGCTCATTGCAGACGCGGGGGACGAAGCAGGCCCGACCGATCGGCCATTCCTCCAGCAGGAGGATGGACTCGACCAACCAGTCGAGGTAGCGGCGACCGTAATTCTCGTCTTGGACGCGGGGGCCAAACTGGGCAGCGAGCTCGGGCTACATTGTCAGTCGGATCAGGCCGTCCTGTCCTGACGTGGAGGTGGGGCGCGTGCGTCCATCCGGAGCCAGTCAGTTTCCTGTCGGTCGTTTTGGACACTGGTGATCGCTGACTAATCATCGAGGCATCGGGGACTCTCGTCCCGGCCCCAGCTAGCGTGGAGGTCGGAACCGCGGGGGGAGGATGCATGTTGTCTTTCCCGAGCCCTACCATTACCGTGAGCGGGCGGTACGAAGTCGGCGTGGACCGGCTCGAACTAGGCTTGGAGGGCGTTGGCGGTGTTGATGAGCTCGTGGATGCGCTGCTCCTACAGCGTGCGCTCCTCGCCCTCCAAGTTGGCCAGGTCAGTCATGGCGATGTCGGCGGCCTTCAGGTTGGCCGCGGGCATGTCGTAGGTGGGGAAGTTCCCACCGAGTATGTCGGAGACAGCGCGGCCAAGCTTACGCACCTCACCACGTCGGCTCGGCTCGGTGTCAGCCGGTGTGAGGTCGTAGACGTTGTTGTACTTGAGCTGCGCGAACTCCATCTGGTGCTGCGTAGTGGCGAGGGCGGTAGCCTCCGCAAGCAGCTGCATGTGGGGCGCCTCGACCTCGGTTGTGGCAGCGGCCTGGTTGGCAGATGGTGTGATGGGGGTTCGCCGTCCCTCCAAGGTGGCGCATAGGGGGGCAAATGAGCTGGAGCGGGCCGAAGCCGCGGCCGTGGCCACCGCCGCCTTGGCCCTGGCACGCCCCGAGCTGAAGGTGGAGCCGGTGACCATCACCTCAACACGGAGGTGAAGATGGCTGGAGTTGCCCGAAGCGCTGCTGCCGAGGGCAGGCAGCGGGTCGGAGATGTAGAGCACCACATCGGGGTACTCATCGGAGGTGGGAGCGGCGCTGATGCGCAGCTCCGGGAAGCGGTCGCAAAGATCGCTGATGTCATTGGGGGACACGTCGCCGGCACGCGACAGCGAGTCGGAGATGGTAAGTAACTCGCGGGGGTACTCATCGAAGGCGGGCGGGTTGCTAATGCACAACTCGCCAAAGAGTTCGCATAGGCTGTCGATGTCGACGGGGTTGCTGTTGCTCGGCAGCACGTCGAGCGGAATGTCGGCGCCGCGTGTGAGGCAGACGGGGTCGACACCGCGTGATGTGTTGTCATCCGCGGAAGCGGATGCTGCGGGGGTACGGAGTAACCCGGGCGCGATGCACTCGGACGGGGTCGCGAGGGGTCTCGCCCGAAGTGTGTCTCCGACCGACGCCGCGCACGACACCATGGTGGGCGCCAACTATCGTTGTTTTTTCACGAGAGATGCCATGGGGTGGCTTATCTCGAGTGGTTGGGGCCAATGTGCGTCCACGGACTCCGGGAACGGGATTGAGAACAAGCGGTGGTGACACACGATGTACCCAGGTTTGGGGCCCTCCGTGGGAGGTAACACCCCTGGTCCTGCGGGGGTTGTTATATAGTGGATGAGGGCTACAATGGTGCTCCTTGAGTTGTTGGCTAGAGAAGGAAGAAGAATCTCACTTGCTCTTCTTGCCTCGCTACGTGAATGAGTGTGTGTGTGTGTGTGTGTGTGTGTGAGTGTGTGTGTGTGTGTGTGAGAGAGAGAGAGAGAGAGAGCAGTCGACAACCCCCAGTGCATGGGGAGGGCCACGGGGCTCTATAGGCCAGCACTCTGACTTAAGATATACATAAATGGTGCAGGAGGGCCTGGTTGGCGGCCTCTCTCGCTGATTGAAGGGCCCCACTGCTAGTGCGGTCTTGTCACCAGTGGGGCCCGCCGGATGCGGGGTCATGTCAAAGTGCTGGCCCGTGAGGCATTTGTCGTGCCCGCCCGTGGTTGGTGGTACAACCGACTCCCCAGCCGCCACATGTGAGTGGTGTCAAGAAGTAGGTGATGATGAGCGTTGGGTAGACCTAGTGCCGCCTCAACCAATCGCAGTCGACAGAGGTCGGCGGTACGGCCGGCCCCATTGTAGCCATGCGCGTACGGTGCCATCGAATGGATGGTTCCGCATCGCGTCCCGTTAGAGGGGACGAGTCTTGTCGTATGGGCCGATGACTGACAGGAGGCTGGCGGGTCGCCCTGACCGATGGGGCAAAGATCGAGTTGTGAGTCGGCCGAAGCGGACGTAGCCAGCGCTTGAGGGGCCGAGCCGGCCCCGATGTTTTTGGAAACGGGCATGAAGGGAGATGAGGCTACCATGGGGGTTATCCTCCTGTCAGCACATGTACGAAGACTTTACCATTGTCACCGACATGGTCAAGCCAACTCCTGTAGAGGAGCGCTCACAACAGTGCGTCTACGGCTCATTTTGACGATGATAGTGGTCGTGCGGTGGTGGTCTAGGGACTTTGATTTATTTTCTATTTTGTTTGAGACCCTTTGCACTTCCAATGAACATTTTATAATAAACTGATGGACCACTTCTCTGCTGAGAACGTGATTAGAATCAGTCCAATGGAATACTAGATATGTTCTCGTGTGCGTTCACCGGAAGGATCGGAAGGCACGATCCTGCCAATTTGTAGGTAGGGTGGAGTGCATCTACTAGTAGAATTATTATTATTTCAATCATTATGTTCACCGAAGGAAAAATAACACTGCCAATTTTTAGCGGCCATGTGCACGCCATCGTAAAATGCAGAACCCAATAACAAGGCCGGCTATCGTGATGATATCTTATCTGGTATCATGCATTTGAGATAGCAAACTCGTTAATGGCAGTAAATAATATATATTGATATCATATTATGTTAAATCTTATGCTATTTTGTGTTATATATGACAGTAAATAAAATTATATATGATATTATACATTATGAAAATAGGTCGTGCATTAATACCATATACTCCCTTTGTTCCTAAATATAGGTCTTTTAAGAGATTTCATTAGTGGTCTATATTTAGAAACGGAGGGTGTTCGTTCGCTCACATGATTCTATGGTTTTGTTGTTTTGTCCGACCCTGGCGAGGTCTGCCATGGGTAGCGTGAACGCACGCAATGCTGGCCGAAAATGGCGATCAGAGCATGGTTAATAGTATAGCCAACTGCTGACTAGAAGCCATCTTATAACCCATCTTATAGTTAGCTTGTATAATAGTTAAATATAATAGAGTATTATTTTTATTATATATGACTCATCTTTCATTCTCACAAAGCATTTAGGAGCACGTGCTAGAGCTAGCTCTTCACCAAGAGTCCGCTTCCCTTCTCTCTCCTCTTCTCTCTCATCCAACTCAGCAAAAATATACTTCATCCGTCCTAAAATAAGTGACTCAAAAATGACTTAACTTTGTATTAAAGTTAGTGCAAATTTAAGTCACTTTTAAGTCACTTATTTTGTAACGGAGGGAGTATTATTTTAATCATTATAACCTGCTGATTGTATCTTATTGTACTTGCTCTCAGGTATGTGTTTTCTTTACGCAATAGATGTGTATCTTTTTCTTACTTCTGACCGAAAAAGTATCAAGAGTGCTCCAAGGAAACACCATCTCCGTAAAAAAGCAATTACAGAATCACCTCAGGACAATATAGTTTCCTACGTATCGTATTATTGATGTAGTACTACTACAGTACATGAGTAAACTGTAGGGGTGGTCCAAGGATGAAGGAGCGTCCGTGGTTATGTTGGTGCCGACGACACAACATGGACCGTGCCATTCTCTGTGGCGGACTGTTCATCCGATCATCTCGACTTCCGCCTGTTCCAACAGAAAAGGGAGAGACAATCAGTGGCCAGCCATAACCGCTGGAGTCCCCGTATGCCGCCTAGAAGATACTGTGATCAACAGTCGATGCTCGATGGCCGCCCATCACTACAAAGCTTAAAAGGGTTTTCTAGACAGGAGCGTACCATTGCCATTTACCAACAATCATACTCGGTTTTCGCAGCGATACGTACTGTCGCACTAAGGCATCACTCATCACTGAGGTGCAGAAACTAAAGCATTAAGTCGTCTTGAGCAAGAAATTACCTGCTACTCCGTGCTGCGTTCAATGCACCCTGCTTTCCGTGTAGTACAGTACAACTACAAGCCGATCGAGTGGCATTCAGTGGGCTAGCGCTGTCGGGGGTAATTTAGCTTGATGACTAGTGGAAACACGAGAGACGCCGCTACTAGTACTAGCTTTGCAGGTTAAATGATGCAGGCGCCTTGTTTTGTTTCTTAAATCACAAGCTACCTGCGTGTGGATGATGGGATTGTACGCACGGAGCCTTGATAACTTCTCACCCAGTGCTTTTGTTCATGGTCTGGTACGCCAATTCAATTGCAATATAGTACTACCGACCGTGTGTTTTCTCTGTGTAAGAAAACATGTGTTTTGCTTATTCTAGAAACCGAACTGTCTGTTCAGATTAGCTGTTCAACTAAAATTGGAGCGCCGAATACAGGCGCATCGGGTAAAAGAATGTGCGTGTCACAGATCTTTCGCCCATTTAGGATAGATATTTCATAAGGTAATTCATGGCATTCTCCTACATACTCAGTAATCATTCTGCCACATAGTACTGATCATTACCTAGGGTCTGTGTTATCATTCCGGGGAAGGGAGTCTGGAGAGAAAATCGGTGGCGTTTTCCACCTCTCCAGATATCCTGAATCAGTGCTCAAACGCTGCTCCCTTTCTAACGGACACTGATTGAAGCTAAACGAAAGCTTGCAAGACCAAGTTGTGCAATTAGTAAAAGGTTCTGATTCATCTTCCAAAATGCTAAAAGGTTCTGACTAAATTGCCTTCGTCCAGTACTACAAGCCATGCTTAGTCATGAAAAAAATAAACAAATTACTCACAATCAAATTTATTGACCATCTTTAGTGAAAATTTCATGCGTCCTTGGCAAGCCGTCCTCCTCCACGGCAAAATTTCCCACTCCAGGCACACTGGTTGAACGGAGAGGTGGCGGTAGACCGACAGTGGTGGCAGTGGATTCAAGTGTCGGAAATTGCTCACTGAAGTTGCCTACTATCTCCGTCACGGTTTACAAGGCACGCGCGTGTAAATAGGTCATCAATTTAACTTATATAAAATCTATTGTTTAATATAAAAATTGTATCATTAAAAAATAAAACATCTAAAGTTTTTAATGAAATATTTTTTGTAACATATACTATAATTAAGTTGGTTAAATTAACGATCTAGATACACGCGCCGGACTTATAAACTGAGATGAAGGGAGTAGCATATTACATCAACTCTACTAGAGTTGTTAAAGTCGTGCCTCACAATGTGTTGAAGGTTCGAGCCTGTGTGCAAACACATAATCACCAAACGAAAATTAGTGGCAGAATATCATCAAATATGAAAAATTGCCAAACAAATTTTTATTTTAAACTGAGGAACGTTTAATACAACCAATTAGTGGCAGAATATCATCAAATATGAAAAAATTAATTAGAAACTATATTAGCAGCGAAAATTTATCGCAATTACATATTTTCTATGACTTAAAAGGTTGATAGACAACATTTTCAAATGTACAATATCACTATTTGACAATGCTCCTACTAGCATCACTCGCATGCTGACATCGTGTAGCCATCGTGCTCATCCTCATTGTCCAATTTCGCCAACTCATTGATGCACGTGTAGTCATCAGCATGTCCTCTTTCCAGTGCGAGAAGCAATGCCTGTGAGCTGTTGTTGCTCCTTATCGCCATTACTTGTTGGGCTGAAGTGCTCGCGGATACGGTCCTCTTCATGGCGGGGCGCCTATGCGTGAAGGATGGAGAGCTCCACCACAACCACGGGTGGGTCCTCGGCCTCGGTGAAAGTGCAATCAATGCCTTAATCATATTTTAATGTTGTTGACAACATACATCTAGAGAACTAACCATCTCTGTTAATTGCATCTCAGGTTTAGTTCCAAAGACCATTGTGCAGATCATGACTAATGTATTCAAGATGCTCAAAGTACGAAGAAACAAGACAAAAATCTTTAGCTCTTTCCGGTTTACTCTTGAGTATAGAGAGAATCCCGCAATATTAAGCGGGGATCTCTAGCTCTCGCAAAAGACTTGCTCAAAAACCCACGAAAACTTCATGGTTTAGGTTTTCCTTTTGGCTATGATGTTTGGCCTCTGCCTTGTCCGGACATCCGGCGGCCTACGGACGACCGGCACGTCACAGCACACCGTATGTCCGGTGTTCTCCGATATTCCGGTGCCACAACACCAGCACCAAATCTTCGGATTTCCAGTCTGTCCGCACGACCGGCCTCCGGACGTTCATACGTGACCGGAGTTCGGTGCCACCACATCAGCGCCAAATTGACGGATGTCTGGTCCTCTCCGGATGACTGCGCCACCGAACGTTCGACGTTCGCCGGACATCCGATCTGGGGTTTCCCCTGTTTTCTCTACTACTGTGCTTACCAGCTCCACTCTCTAGTGTTCGGACGACTGGCGATCTGTCGGACATTCGGTCCTTATTTTCGGTCCGAACGTCCGGAGACTGCACAACTTATGTGGTCTCCAACAACCATATCTACACTACTATATATATATCATTCGCCCACTCCGGGTGAGGGGGGTCCAACACACTGAAAAGATCCCAAGACCACTATTTCTCTCACTCTCTTGTTCTTACACCAAATCATAGACCCCGAGTACATTTTTTAGGATTCTTGAGTGTTGCTCCAATCAAAAGATAGATCGTCTCTCTCCCCTCCCCTCAACCAGAGGAATTCGTGATTTGAGTAAGTTTTGAGTGTTTCCCGCGATCTTGTTACTCTTGGAGGTTGGAGACTCCTAGGCGGTAGGAGTTCCTCGGAGAGGAATCAAACTATTGTGATTACCCCTGAAAGTTTGTGAGGGCTTGAAGACCACCCCAAGGTCTACAACTAGTGGTTGAGAAATGCCTTCATGGTGCTATATAAAGAAGAGAATAGGTTGAGCCTTCATGGCGTTGGTGTGCCTTCGTGGTAACATCCACCTCTCTAAACCGTGACGTAGCTTCCCTCCAAGGAAGTGAACATCGGCATACATCCTCGTCTCTCAAAGTTGCGTTTATCGCTAACCCTAGCTTCCTACTTGTGGTTACTTGTCTCCTTGTGTTCATATAATTTACATGTGTTGTTTATCCATTTAGTTGCCTAACCAGCTCAATATACTTGTCTACTTATCACATTTGCAATTGTTAGGCCCACTTTCATACTCCGCATTATTGCCTAAAATTGCTAAGTAAATATTAAAATTTGTACTTGTGCCTATTCACCCCCCTCTAGGTCAATCTCAATCCTTTCAATTGGTATTAGAGCCTCGTGCTCTAATTGTGTGGCTTAACCACCCTAGAGCGAGGTGGATAAGGATGGGAACCCTCTCATTGCACGTCCACTTGAGAAAGGTATAACTTCTTCGAAAGTGCACAAATCCTTAACCTCCGAGGATCTAGAAAGGACCCTTCCTAAGCAAAAGGAGGAGCATGATGCTTGTGTTGAGGCCTTGGTCAAAATGAGGTTTGATGCATTGGCTGCGAGAACTCCACCAGTGGAGAACCCATTGGGTGAGATAAAGCAACCAAATGCATCTCTTCCTAATTTGGTCCAACAACCTCAAGTTGATGATAACATCGGTATTCCATGGTTATATGGAAAATCTAGAGTGGAGAAACCTAAGTATAATGCTGGGCCAATCCCCTTTACTTGATGACACTGCCAATTTTTCTTTGTGGAGAGCTGGTATGGAGGATCATCTTCGATTTGTCAACGATGAGATGATGGAGATCTTGGAGAAAGGCTACAACTCTGTTAGAGCATATATCTCCATATGTGGTTTTGGTAATTGATGACAATTCCTATGGACTAATGGTTGCCTTAATTTATATTTATAGGATTTGTCCATAGGCACTTCTTGAAGTCCATCTGTTGGGTTCAAGGAGTTTATATGATGACCAAGATGGTATTCAAGGTATTATCCAAAGAATGGTCATAGAGACACTAGGTTGATCAAGATCTCAGACAAAGAGTAAATCGATATGATCAACACACAAAGCGTATAAGATGTACCGAGAGGGATCAAATGATCCCATGGTATGGTAAGCATTGTCCATTACGTGTTTGTGTACTAACCCATGGTCTTTGTGAGAGTCCTATGTGGGGGTTAGGTGTGCTTCCATGGGCTTGCGTCAAAAGGAAGATCTCATACAACCCATGAAGGATGACGTCAAGTGGTGATCGTCATCAAGATTGTGGTGTGCAAGTTCAAGTGGATCAGCACGAATATATCATTGAAACTATTGTTAATGATCATGTGTTGATAAGGACAAGCTCATGTGCTAACAAGGACAAGATCAAGATAAGCATTCCTGAGCACTACATGCTTGATTCTTGTGGATGTTCACATGGTGGACAAATGAAGATGAATACATAAGCTAGGCTTTCCACATTGTGTATGGGAGAGCTGCTTGAAGACTTCATCATGTCTTGCTTTCAACTTGAGCCAAGAAGGAACAACAACATCAAGCTCAAGTGAAAGGGCTAACTCAAAGGTATCAGTTCCTTTGACGTTAGTGGTGCGGAGTGATGATCAGCGAATAAAAGTATACACTCAAGTATGGATCATCAGTACCCCTTTTATGATTCTTGAGTCTTTAGGGATCCCGCACTATTAAGAGGGGATCATAGGTTTTGCGATGAACTTGCTCAAACTACATCTCTACTTTTCTGCTCATACCACATCTCCACTGCTCTGCTGTTATCTGAAAACAGAACCAATGCCTCGGACATCCGGCTTCCTCCGGACGTCCGAGGGACGAACGCCCGACCACTTCGGAAATCTGGAACCTTATACCACAGAAATCCAGAGTCAAATAACTCGGACTTCCGTCTCTCTCCGGACGTCCGAGGGCCGGACGTCCGACACCCTTCGGAAAACCGGAAATTTGCACCAGAGAAATTTGAGTCAAATAACTGGGACTTCCGGCCTCCTCCTGTCGTTCGAGGGACGGACGTCCGACCTTCCTCCGGACGTCCAGTCCCTGTTCGACTACACAGTGGTTCCTGGTATATTTACATCCCTCGGACGACCGACCCCTGTCGGACGTCCGACCCCTTGTGGGAGTCCGGACATCCGAGAACTGCCGGATGTCCGGCCACTGTCAAACTTAAGTGATCCTAACGGCCACTTTCCCTTCTCCACTATAAATACCCCCCCCCTCCCACTTCGTGAGAGGGTGCCCAACACAGCCATATCCTCATAAGAACACATTTCTACCTCACACACATTTGTTTACACCAAATCTTAGATCCCAAGAGCATTTGTGGGTCCCTTTGAGAGTTGTTCCAATCAAAAGATAGATCGTCTCCCTCTCCTTCTCTCAACCCAAGATATTTGAGATTTGAGCAAGTTTTGAGCATTCCCCGTGATCTTGTTACTCTTGGAGGTTGGAGACTCCTAGGCGGTAGGAGTTCTTCAGAGAGGAATCAATCTGTGTGATTACCCCCCGGAAAAGTTTGTGAGGGTTTGGAAGCCACCTCAAAGGCTTACCACTAGTGGTTGAGAAACGCCTTCGTGGTGTTATCTCAAAGGGAGAATAGGGTGAGCCTTCGTGGCGTTGGTGTGCCTTCGTGGTAACATCCACCTCTCTAACGGTGACTAGCTTCCCTCCAAGGAAGTGAACATCGGGATACATCTTTGTCTCAGTGACCTTGGTTATCCTTAACCCTAACTCCTTACTTGTGGTTTACTTGTGTTACTTGAGCATACATACATTGCATATTGTTTGTGCTCATTATATTGTGTTGGCTATTTCTTTGTACAAGATTAACCGTTCAAGCATACCCACTATATCCACACGTTCACACTTGCAGCTTTTGATATATCGTGTGCTATAGTGTGATCTAGTATCTTGTGTCGTTCACCTACTGTGACATCCTCGACTTTTGCTACAGTAAATATTGTAATTAAGCTACAGTGATCACCCGGTAATGATGCCACGTCATCAAATTCCCATCTCGGACCCCCGTTGATTCAAGTCCATCCGGATTCAAAATTTGAAAACAAAAGTAAAGTATTATAATAAATTCATGATAAACATTAAAAGAAAAGAAATAAAAGAAAGTATTAAAAAGAATCACGATAAAAGAAAGCATAAAAGGAATATATAAACTTAAATAATAATAAATACTAAAGTGGAAAAGAAATATATAAAAAAAGCAACCGAGCCCCCTGGCCGACTAGGCCAAAGTGGCCCAGCCGGCCACGAGCCCCAAACCCTAACGTTGCCCCCCTGCGTTCCCCCCGCTCTCCCGTTTCCCCCTGCCGCCGCCGCTAGGGCGAGCCCTCCCATGCCAGGCCCCACCTCCCACTGACAACACTCCCTCTCGCTACCCCCACGTGGCCCCCTCCCACCGATCCCTCCGCTCCTCTCGGCCACGAGAGAAAATATCTCTCGTCTCTCTCTCTCGTAACCCACAACCCACCGACAGTCCCCCCCCCCACGAGCCTCCTCCTCTCGTTCCCTTCTCCTCTCTGGAGGCCGAACACCCTCCCAGATCCACGCTCGCCGGCGAGCCACCTCTCCCTCCCGGCCTCCTCCTCCCACCGGCGAGCCACCCCGAGGCCCCCTCCTCCTCACCTCGCCTCACCTCCCCACCGAGGCACCAGCCCCCGTCGGCCCCTCACCCCCACCCACCGAGCCACCCCACTTTTCCCCGGCCGGCCAAGCTCTGGCGCCCCCACCCCGCCGGCCGGCCCCAACCCCCCGTCGGCCTTCCTTCCGCTCGGTCCAGGAGGGACCGGGCAGGGAGGACCTCCACCTCGCCGGATCCGGCCGGCCCCTTCTTTGTTGGGGAACGTCGCATGAGAAACAAAAATTTTCCTACGCGCACAAAGACCTATCATGGTGATGTCCATCTACGAGAGGGGATGTTCGATCTACGTACCCTTGTAGACCACACAGCAGAAGCGTTAAGAAACTCGGTTGATGTAGTGGAACGTCCTCACGTCCCTCGATCCGCCCCGTGAACCGTCCCGCGATCAGTCCCACGATCTAGTGCCGAACGGACGACACCTCCGCGTTCAGCACACGTACAGCTCGAGGATGATCTCGGCCTTCTTGATCTAGCAAGAGAGACGGAGAGGTAGATGAGTTCTCCGGCAGCGTGACGGCGCTCCGGAGGTTGGTGGTGATCTTATCTCAGCAGGGCTCCGCCCGAGCTCCGCAGAAACGCGATCTAGAGGTAAAACCGTGGAGATATATGGTCGGGCTGCCGTGGCAAAGTTGTCTCAAATCAGCCCTAAAAACCTCCGTATATATAGGGGGAAGAGGGGGAGCCTTGCCTTGGGGTCCAAGGACCCCCAAGGGGTTCGGCCGAGCCAAAGGGGGCAACCCTCCCCTTCCAAACCGAGTCCAACTAGGTTTGGAAGGAGGAGTCCTGCCCCCTTTTCCCACCTCCTCTTTTTTTTCTTCTTTTCTCTTTGATTTTCTTCCTATGGCGCATAGGGCCTTCTTGGGCTGTCCCACCAGCCCACTAAGGGCTGGTGCGCCACCCCCAAGGCCTATGGGCTTCTCCGGGGTGGGTTCCCCCCCCCCCCCCCCCCGCCCCCCGGTGAACACCCGGAACCCATTCGTCATTCCCGGTAACTCCGAAAACCTTCCGGTAATCAAATGAGGTCATCCTATATATCAATCTTCGTTTCCGGACCATTCCGGAAACCCTCGTGATGTCCGTGATCTCATCCGGGACTCCGAACAACATTCGGTAACCAACCATATAACTCAAATACGCATAAAACAATGTCGAACCTTAAGTGTGCAGACCCTGCGGGTTCGAGAACTATGTAGACATGACCCGAGAGACTCCTCGGTCAATATCCAATAACGGGACCTGGATGCCCATATTGGATCCTACATATTCTACGAAGATCTTATCGTTTGAACCTCAGTGCCAAGGATTCATATAATCCCGTATGTTATTCCCTTTGTCCTTCGGTATGTTACTTGCCCGAGATTCGATCGTCAGTATCCGCATACCTATTTCAATCTCGTTTACCGGCAAGTCTCTTTACTCATTCCGTAATACAAGATCCCGCAACTTACACTAAGTCACATTGCTTGCAAGGCTTGTGTGTGATGTTGTATTACCGAGTGGGCCCCGAGATACCTCTCCGTCACACGGAGTGACAAATCCCAGTCTCGATCCATACTAACTCAACGAACACCTTCGGAGATACCTGTAGAGCATATTTATAGTCACCCAGTTATGTTGCGATGTTTGATATACACAAAGCATTCCTCCAGTGTCAGTGAGTTATATGATCTCATGGTCATAGGAACAAATACTTGACACGCAGAAAACAGTAGCAACAAAATGACACGATCAACATGCTACGTCTATTAGTTTGGGTCTAGTCCATCACGTGATTCTCCTAATGACGTGATCCAGTTATCAAGCAACAACACCTTGTTCATAATCAGAAGACACTGACTATCTTTGATCAACTGGCTAGCCAGCTAGAGGCTTGCTAGGGACAGTGTTTTGTCTATGTATCCACACATGTAAATGAGTCTTCATTCAATACAATTATAGCATGGATAATAAACGATTATCTTGATACAGGAATTATAATAATAACTATATTTATTATTGCCTCTAGGGCATAATTCCAACATTCTTCACCGGAGGGCTCACCTGTCTCGCCACGACTCCAGGAGGCCCTCTCCGACGATCGTCACCGCCGTCACCACCGTCCTCACCGTCACCGTCACCACCAGAACCACGCCATCACCGCCGTCACCTCCGCCTTCCCGCGAACTCCGGCTTCACCGGGCCGTCTCATCAACGTTGGTGAGCCCTCCTCGGGCTCCTCCCACCATCTCGTTCCCCTCGCCGTCCCGGTTCCGTTCCGGCAAACGGGGCTCCGATCCGTCGATGTTTGACTCCAGTAGGAGGAGATGAAATTGGCTCTCTTCTATGTTGAGAAAGTTAACACACTCTCTGTTATCTGCGTGTTTACACAAAGAGGGAGATGAGAATTTTGAGAGAAATAGGAATAAAAGGTTTATTAGTTGCGTATGTATGTATGTATGTATGAGATGCGATGTATGTATTTGCGTATATAGGTATTTGGAGGAATACGATATTTGCATGATTATGTATCTCTCAATAAAACCGAGTATTTGGCCTAAAGCCACTTACCGGTGGGGCCAAAACCCCGCTGTCCATGACATGGGGGCCCCACGCGATAATTGAGAAAATGAAAATTAAAATATAAAAATATAAATAATGTTTTTATTAAATAAATAAATAGATATATCAGTTAATTAATTAATTGGATAATTAGAATAATTAGAGTATGTCACGTGGGTCCCCCATTAAATTAATTTGATTAATCAATATTTAATCCAAATTAAAACTTGTGCCTATGACGTTCGGGACCCACTGGTCAGTTGACCAGTCAAATGTTGATGTCAGCATGACATCATGCTGATGTCATAATAGCTTTTTATTAAATTATTTAAATCTGTTTTAATTCCTAATTATTGAATAAAACTTTAAAAAATAATATTAAATAATCCGTAAGTCAGATCAAAATATTTTCGACGTGGAAGTTGATCAGCAGAATGAGACGAACCCGGTTACACGGTCCATTCGTGTGTCATGCATCCCTAACATAGCAAACATGGAACATTTCCATCGTTTCCAGTATGACCGGTAGTAGCTCGAGACCCGGAAAATATCGTCAGATATTCTTCCGACCCGTCTATGACGGATGTTGCTGCGTTAGCTCATGTCTAGCATGCATCTTGCCATGTCATGCTTTGTGTTGCACCGTTGCTATTATTTATTGTTTCTTCCCCCTCTTCTTACCGGTAGACCCCGAGACTGACGCTGCTGCTGGGTACATCTACGACCCTGCCGATCAGTCCTTTGCCGCAGAGCAGCAAGCCAAGCAAACCCCCCTTGATCATTCCTATATCGCCTATGTCTTTCTACCTACTCCTTGCATTAGTATTTTGCTACTGTTGTAGTTAGCTCCTATATCTGATGCATAGCCTGTTTTTGATGAACTGCTACTTTCAGTCTTGTACTTTAAATCTGCTTAGTATAGGTGGAGCAGTCATCCCCTCTGACACCGTAGTCTAGTTGCCCCGCTTGTTTTCAAATCTCGATCCCTGATCAACGAGTCTGACCCGACATAGCACATACACCCCCTTTGTTGTACGACGCTACAAAGATACTATCGGGTACCGAGGGTGACACCTCGCTAAGTACTCCTGATGATATCTCTGTAGTATAGCTAGTCGGTCGTGGTTATCGAGGGTGATTCCTCTTTCACCATTCCCGATGACGCCTCTGTCGTGCAACCCCTCAAGTGTGGGACCCTCGAGGGTGATTCCTCTAAGCCCACATTGACGGGTACATCATTCGGAATCCAACGAGGGTGATACCTCGGATTCACCCTGATGTTACAACCACATAGTTACTAGACCATGTTACTGGGATCTTTGGTGATTAGTTGTAAGACGGGTGGATTCCCGTGAGACTGTGTACTTGGCCTAATTAAAATGTTAATGGATTTGGGTATTTGATCTCGGTTGGTCGGAGACCTTTTCGCACTAATTGGCCAAGCGGGAAGAATTATGGGTACTCGGCGTCGCTATATCAGCCGAAGCTTTTCAGATGTCAGCAAATGTAGCGGCGCGCGCCCGAGTGGTCCCGAGATGCATCGCTCTTGTGATTAAGGGATGCTAGGACTGACGTCGGCCGCCCACGCCACGTGCAGGAGCGCGAAGGGGAACTGGGCCCACGAACCCTTTGTGCTTAGGAGTTAGACCGGCGGGTTGGCCTCTCTGATTAGTCCTAGGTGGGGCTGTGACGTGTCGATATTCCGAGGCCGGGCAGGACCCAGAAAAGTATATCCGGCCAGAGTGTTATCGAGCGTGACGGGACATGTGGTGCACCCCTGCAGGGATGAAAATTAACTATTCGGATAGCCGTGTCCACGGTTACAGGACGACTTGGAGTTGTGCCCCGATCTTATACAACTACAATTGTTACTTAATTGGATTTAGTTTGCCTCGGGATTGCTTCCTCGCAGGGAGTCGAGGGAGGATCTTTAGGCGTGACCTCACTTTAATATTGCTGCAACAATATGACTATTAATGTTTTACCCGTGTTCTACTCTCGTCTATTGCTGCAAGACCCTGAAGATGCTAGTCTTCGATAGGACTAGGCTTTCTCTCTCTATTCTTGCTTTGTTGCAGTCAGTCCACATATAAACAACCCCCTTCTTTGATACTGATGCATATTTAGAATAGTTCCGATGTAAGACTTGCGAGTACTTTGGATGAGTACTTACCGCTGCTTTGCTCCCCCCTTGTCCCCTTGATCCGTTTGCTGCGACCAGATGATGGAGCCCAGGAGATGGAGGTCCCCGCCGACGGCGACTGCTACCCCGACGGTGCCTACTACTACGTGGAGGTCACTGATGATCAGGAGTAGTTAGGAGGTTCCCAGGCAGGAGGCCTCGCCTCGTTCGATCGTTGTATCTTTTGTGCTAGCCTTCTCTAAGGCACCCCATGTTTTATGTTTGTACTCAGATATTGTTGCTTCCGCTGACTCGTGTGTTTATCGAGCTTCCGTATTCTAGCCCTCGAGGCCCCTGGCTTGTAATATGAAGCTGATGTTATTTTATTTGTGTCTAGAGTTGTGTTGTGATATCTTCTCGTGAGTCCTTGGGTTTGATCGTACGCATTTGCGTGTATGATTAGCGTACGATTAAACCGAGGGCATCACAAGTTGGTATCAGAGCCAACTGCCTGTAGGTAGCCCCCTTTCCAACTCCTTGGCTGAAGTTGAGTCTAGTGTTTGAAAAACTTTACTAACACTGATGTTGTGGCTTACGGGCCCACATCTCAATTGGGTGGTATTAGTATCTTTTACTCCTTTCCTATACTCTGGGCTCTACTCTCTCTTCTCTTTCGGGTCAAAGATTTTACTAACTCTAACATTAGGTTCTCGAATCACATCGACCCAGAGCGCTGGACTATCTACTCTTTCTCCTGAATATATATTATACACACTGTCATTTGACATCCGTCAATCTTATTTTCAGATGCATCCCGCAAGACAACACGTGCGCCTGACACAGGCCACTAAGTCGACTCGGTTCCCGACCATTTTGGTCGACCTCCTGACCAGGCTGGGATATCGCTGGTACCCCGAGTACACTGTGTTCGAGGATTTCCACGAGTACAACCAGTACCAGTACGAGGCTGAGGTTCACATCTTCGACCAGAGGGGCGGCGAGACCCTCGAGCGCAACGTCTTCTGTGGTATTGGAGTGTCGGTCGAGATGGCCGTCCATGATGCGGCCTACATCGCCATCACCCGTCTCCGTGGAGCGTACCCTAACCTGGAGGAGAGCCCCTTCAGATACATCCCGCATGCTCCTGCTGGAGATGAGACTGGGTCTGATCTCAATGCCTACGCTTCTGACGTTCAGGAGCGCAGCGACCGTTCCTACGTCGCTGTCTGCGCCCCCTATGTAACGCGTCGCTACGACACGCGGTTTATGGTGCAGTACACTAAGGCACTGGATTATGCTTTCCGAGCTCTGACTGTGGAGTTGTATGCTACGCGCGCTCGTCTTTACGACGCGTTGACAGAGCTGCAGCCATCACACTGCCCGAGGGTTCCCCCTATGCGCATCCACGAGCCGAGCAGGACAGAGCTACCCTCAGCTCTCGAGTGGACTAATGTCGGGGGTAGAACCCCTGCACTTGGACCTCAGCTCCTTGACTGGATGCGGTGCCCTCATCAGAGTCACAATGGGACACAGGGTCCTATCCCTACCTTCTATCACCGCCAGCTACCAGGATTCGATCGTCCTCTCCGACTTTGATGTAGCCTTATCGCTACATCTCGTTGTGGTACTCTTCCACCGCGTGCCTGCGCGCCGCCTAGTGAGTCCTGGGTATCGTCTAATGCGTCCGGGCTATCGCCAAATTTCGAATTTGTAATCGTTAGTCTGTAATCAAACTTATGTATGGGTCTGTATGTCGAACTCAACTACTATGGAGTATCTATTGCATTTCCCTTTCATTATGCTTGATTACTTCGTGAATGCGTGCGATGCCTTTGCAATTACTTTAATCTAAACTACCCCTGTTAAATATTTAACAGGATGGTTAGACCAGCTGGCCGCCCACGTGCCCCTGCCAACGATGCACCACCCCCGCCTCCTGAGTATATGGCGGGGATGATCCAACAATTTGAGCTGAACCGCCAGTTTATGCAAGGGCTCATGGATCAGTTCCAAAGGCCGAACATGAACCAACCGCAAGGCGTGACACTGCAAGACTTCTACCGCCTCAACCCTATGATCTACCGCAGCTCAACTCAGCCTCTTGATGCTGATGACTAGCTCCGTGACATTCCTTATGAGCTGGAGTCTGCCAATGTGCCCCTGGCGAGCTATGTCAACTTTGCCCCCTACTTTCTGAAGGGTCCCGCTGCTCAATGGTGGGACAGCCACAGGCGCTCTCAGCCCGATGGAACTATCATCACTTGGGCAGAGTTCAAGGCTGCTTTCCGTGCTCGCTACATTCCTCAGGGAATCATGGACCGGAAGAAGCGTGAGTTCCGCAACTTGGTCCAGGGCAACAAGACTGTGGATGCTTATCAGCGGGAATTTCTGGACTTATCTCGCTATGCTGAAGAAGACATTGCAACTGATGCCCGCAGGTAGGAGAAGTTCCGTGAAGGCCTCCACCCTGATATCAAGCTGACACTCCTCGTTCAGGACTATGCTGATTTCGCCACCCTGGTGAACAAGGCTATTCAGGTTGAGACTGGTCTGTAGGAATACAAAGATAGCAGCAAGTGCAACCGTGACATGGGCTCATCTTCGGGCTCATCTGCACAGAAGCGGAAGATCTGGATTCCCAACAACATGTACCATGCACCTGCTCCTGCTCTGAGGCCGTCCTATGTTGCACCTCGCCTGCCTCCTCCACCACCTAGGCAGCCGAGGCTTCCAGCTCCACCGCCTCGAGTTCCTCCTTCCCGTCCTGAGGACGGGCTGTGCTTCAAGTGTGGCCGTCCAGGTCACCGTGCTAGAGACTACAGGTAGAATACGAATCAGCTGACACTTCCCGCAACTGGCAGTGGCAACAACGAGAACCGCAACTTCAACGCTAAGCCTGCTTATGTTCGTGGTCAGGCCAACAACATTGATATGGGTCAAGCTCAAGACCAGCCTGCTACCGTGTTGGGTACACTTCTCGTTAACTCAGTACCTGCTTCTGTATTGTTTGATACAGGAGCCTCGCATTCCTTTATGTCGGAAAATTTTGCATACATGCATGACATTAGGAGCGAAGAGATGAATATCCCGATAGTGGTAAACACCCCTGGGGGCGAATGCCGAACCTCTGTGGTTTGCCCCCATGTTCCAGTTGAAATTGAAGGATTAGAATTCCTAGCCAACCCCATCCTACTAAAGTCATCCAACATTGATCTCATACTGGGGATGGACTGGTTGAAAGCTCATACGGCATCGATCGTTTGTACCACCAAGACCGTCCACCTCCTACACCCTTCAGATGAATTAGTAAGCTACCATGCTCATCTCGTCCGAAATGCTGAGGCACGACTATATGCCTTGAATGCATTAAATGTGTCGCCTCTTGAAGGGATTGAGAACATTCCAGTGGTCCGAGAATTCCAAGATGTCTTTCCAGAAGAACTTCCGGGGATTCCCCCTGCTCGAGCTGTCGAGTTTGTCATTGACTTGGTACCTGATACCACTCCTATTGCTAAGCATCCTTATAAGATGCCGCCACATGAACTCCTTGAACTTAAGCAAGAAATTGACAACTCGCTCCGTTTGGGTTTCATCCGTCCGAGTTCCTCTGCTTGGGGAGCACCTTCTCTCTTTGTTAAGAAGAAGGATGGGACAAATCGATTGGTTCAAGACTATCGTCCTATCAACCAGGCCACTATTCAAAACAAATATCCTCTCCCTCGAATAAATGATTTGTATGATCAACTTGCTGGTTCCACCGTCTTCTCTAAGCTCGACTTGAGATTGGGATACCACCAGATCCGTGTTCGCAAGGAGGATATTCCAAAGACCGCCTTTGTTACTCGTTATGGATCATACGAGTACACCGTCATGTACTTTGGCTTAACCAATGCACCGGCAACCTTCTCTCGGTTGATGAATTATATATTCATGGACTACCTCGACAAATTCGTCGTGGTATATCTGGATGATATTCTGGTATCTTCGAAGAACAAAGAAGAGCATGTTGAACATCTTCGTCTTGTACTGGATAAGCTTCGGGAGCATAAACTCTATGCAAAGTATTCCAAATGTGAGTTCTGGCTAGACGAAGTGACTTACCTTGGTCATGTGATTTCCAAGGATGGTATTGCAGTCAACACCGAACGAATTCAAGCTATTCTTGACTGGACTCCCCTGAAGAATGTCAAGCAAGTCAGAAGTTTTCTCGGACTCGCCAGCTATTGTCGTTGATTCGTCGAGAACTTCTCCAAGATTGAGAAGCCCTTAACCAATGTGTTTCACAAAGTTGTTAAGTATGAGAGGACTGATAAATGTCAGGAAAGTTTCCAGGCGCTCAAGGACAAACTGACGTCCGCTCCAGTACTTTCTCCTCCGAATACGAAAAGGGATTTTGTCATATACTGTGATGCTTCTCGTCAAGGAATAGGTTGTGTCCTGATGCAGGATGGCAAGGTGATCGCTTATGCTTCACGTCAACTGCGTGCTCATGAAGAGAACTACCCAGTTCATGATCTCGAGCTTGCCGCAGTCATTCATGCATTGAAGGAATGACGACAATACCTTGTCGGTAATCGCTGTGAAATCTACACCGACCATCAAAGTCTGAAGTACTTGTTCACTCAACCGGAGCTGAACCTACGTCAACAAATATGGATGGAGCGTATAGCAGATTTTGACTATAGTATATCATATACCCCTGGCAAGGCTAACGTAATGGCTGATGCCTTGAGTCGCAAGTCATACTGCAACCACCTTCAGGTCCATAAGGTTCACGATCGTCTGCAAGAGGAGTTCCGTAAGCTGAACCTCCATATTGTTCCTCAGGGTTACCTTGTTCCCCCTCCTGAAGAGTGTCAAAAGATGAACCCTCATGTTGTTAATCAGGGTTCCCTCAGTAACCTAGTGGTTGAACCAGATCTTGTGAGTTCCATAAAGAATCTGCAAGGCTTTGACGATGATGTCGACACGATTAAGAGCTATATTGCGAAGGGTAAACCCTCCTTTTTCACTATTGATGAAGATGTTGCCTTGTATTTCAAGGGTCGCCTATTCGTCCCAAATAAGAAGGAAAATCTCAGGATGACCGGGAAGGTGATGGAACAGGCTCATGACACACCATTGTCTATTCACTCGGGTAGTACCAAGATGTACCAAGACATCCGGCAAGGATTCTGGTGGCCCAATATGAAACAAGACATTGCAGGCTATGTGGCAGAATGTGATATATGCCGGCGTATCAAAGCAGAACACCAAAAGCCTGCTGGAACTCTGCAACCTATCTCTATTCCTGAGTGGAAATGGGACCATGTTGAAATGGACTTTGTCACTGGTTTCCCCAGATCTCAGAAAGGTAATGATGCTATTCTTGTCGTCATTGATCGACTGTCCAAAGTTGCACATTTCCTGGCCGTCAAAGAAACAATTAATGCTAGTCAGCTGGCAGATCTTTATATGTCAAGAGTTGTTTCACTTCACGGTATTCCGTTGGTAATCAGTTTGGACCGTGGCAGCTTGTTCACTTCAAAATTCTGGGAAAGTTTTCAGAAGGCTATGGGGACTCATCTGTCCTTCAGCACTGCATTTCATCCTCAATCCCAGGGACAAGTTGAACGAGTCAACCAAATTCTCGAGGACATGCTTCGAGCTTGTGTCATTTCTTTCGGTAAGAAATGGGAGGAATCTCTCCCGTATGCCGAGTTCTCTTACAACAATAGCTATCAAGCTAGTCTGAAGATGGCCCCTTTCGAAGTATTGTATGGACGAAGGTGTCGAACTCCTCTGAATTGGTCAGAAACTGGGGAACGATCACTCTTCGGTCCGGATATTATTCAACATGCCGAAGATCAAGTCCGCATTATTCATAAGAATCTGAAGGCTGCTCAGTCTCGTCAGAAGAGTCAGTATGACCGTCATCATCAAGATATGGTCTATCAACCTGGCGAAAAGGCTTATCTTCGTGTCACACCAATGAGAGGTGCACACCGTTTCGGAATCAAGGGCAAGTTAGCTCCTCGTTATATTGGTCCTTTCACTGTTCTCGAAAGGCGTGGAAGAGTGGCTTATCAATTGGAACTGTCGGCGAACCTTTCCCAGGTTCACGATGTCTTCCATGTTTCTCAGCTCCGTCGCTGCTTCAAGGACCCTATTCGAGCATTGGATCATCGTATGCTTGAGCTGCAACAAGACCTCTCTTATAAAGAGAATCCGGTCCACATTCTCGACCAAGCTGAACGTAAGACTCGTCGCAAAGTCACCAAGTTCCTCAAGGTGCAATGGTCAAATCATTCTGAAGATGAAGCCACTTGGGAACGCGAGGATCATCTTCGTGATGAATACCCCGGGCTCTTTCCCTCTACCTCTTAATTCTCGGGACGAGAATTCTTGTTAGTAGGGGAGAATTGTGACATCCTCGACTTTTGCTACAGTAAATATTGTAATTAAGCTACAGTGATCACCCGGTAATGATGCCACGTCATCGAATTCCCATCTCGGACCCGCGTTGATTCAAGTCCATCCGGATTCAAAATTTGAAAACAAAAGTAAAGTATTATTATAAATTCATGATAAACATTAAAAGAAAAATAAATAAAAGAAAGTATTAAAAAGAATAACGATAAAAGAAAGCATAAAAGGAATATATAAACTTCAATAATAATAAATAGTAAAGTGGAAAAGAAATATAAAAAAAGCAACCGAGCCCCCCTAGCCGACTGGGCCAAAGTGGCCCAGCCGGCCACGAGCCCCAAACCCTAATGCTGCCCCCTGCGTCCCCCCCCCCCCCCCCGCTCTCCCGTTTCCCCCTGCCGCCGCCGCCAGGGCGAGCCCTCCCGCGCCAGGCCCCACCTCCCACCGACAACTCTCCCTCTCGCTACCCCCATGTGGCCCCCTCCCACCGATCCCTCCGCTCCTCTCGGTCACGAGAGAAAATATCTCTCGTCTCTCTCTCGTAACCCACAACCCACCGATAGTTCCCCCCCCACGAGCCTCCTCCTCTCGTTCCCTTCTCCACTCTGGAGGCCGAACACCCTCCCAGATCCACCCTCGCCGGCGAGCCACCTCTCCCTCCCGGCCTCCTCTTCCCACCGGCGAGCCACCCCGAGGCCCCCTCCTCCTCACCTCGCCTCACCTCCCCACCGAGGCACCAGCCCCCGTCGGCCCCTCACCCCCCCCCCACCTAGCCACCCCACTTTTCCCCGGCCGGCCAAGCTCCGGCGGCCCCAACCCCCCGTCGGCCTTCCTTCTGCTCGGTTGAGGAGGGACCGGGCAGGGAGGACCTCCACCTCGCCGGATCCGGCCGGCCCCTTCTTCACCGGAGGGCTCACCTCTCCGGCCACGACTCCGGGAGGCCCTCTCCGACGATCGTCACCGCCGTCACCACCGTCCTCACCGTCATCGTCACCACCGGAACCGCGCCATCACCGCCGTCACCTCCGCCTTCCCGCGAACTCCGGCTTCACCGGGCCGTCTCATCAACGTTGGTGAGCCCCTCCTCGGGCTCCTCCCACCATCTCGTTCCCCTCGTCGTCCCGGTTCCGTTCCGACAAACGGGGCTCCGATCCGTCGACGTTTGGCTCCGGTGGGAGGAGATGAAGTTGGCTCTCTTCTATGTTGAGAAAGTTAACACACTGTGTGTTATCTCTTTGTTGACACAGAGAGGGAGATGAGAGTTTTGAGAGAAATAAGAATAAAAGGTGTATTAGTTGCGTATGTATGTATGTATGTATGAGATGCGATGTATGTATTTGCGTATATAGATATTTGGAGGAATACGATATTTGTATGATTATGTATCTGTGAATAAAACCGAGTATTTGGCCTAAAGCCACTTACCGGTGGGGCCAACGCACCCCGCTGTCTATGACATGGGGGCCCTCGCGATAATTGAGAAAATGAAAATTAAAATATAAAAATATAAATAATGTTTTATTAAATAAATAAATAGATATATCAGTTAATTAATTAATTGGATAATTACAATAATTAGAGTATGTCACGTGGGCCCCCCATTAAATTAATCTGATTAATCAATATTTAATCTAAATTAAAACTTGTGCCTATGACGTTCGGGACCCACTGGTCAATTGACCAGTCAAATGTTGATGTCAGCATGACATCATGCTGATGTCATAATAGTTTTTTATTAAATTATTTAAATCTGTTTTTAATTCCTAATTATTTATATCTGTTTTTAATTCCTAATTATTGAATAAAACTTTAAAAATTAATATTAAATAATCCGTAAATCATATCAGAATAATTTCAACATGAAAGTTGATCAGCAGAACGAGACGAACCCGGTTACACGGTCCACTCGTCTGTCACTCGTCCCTAACATAGCAAACATGGAACATTTCCATCGTTTCCAGTATGACCGGTAGTAGCCCGAGACCCGGAAAATATCGTCAGATATTCTTCCGACCCGTCTATGACGGATGTTGCTGCGTTAGCTCATGTCTAGCGTGCATCTTGCCATGTCATGCTTTGTGTTGCACCGTTGCTATTATTTATTGTTTCTTCCCCCTCTTCTTACCGGTAGACCCCGAGACTGACGCTGCTGCCGGGTACATCTACGACCCTGCCGATCAGTCCTTTGCCGCAGAGCAACAAGGCAAGCAAACCCCCCTTGATCATTCCTATATCGCCTATGTCTTTCTTCCTACTGCTTGCATTACTATTTTGCTACTGTTGTAGTTAGCTCCTATATCTGATGCATAGCCTATTTTTGATGAACTGCTACTTTCAGTCCTGTACTTTAAATCTGCTTAGTATAGGTGGAGCAGTCATCCCCTCTGACCCCGTAGTCCAGTTGCCCCGCTTGTTTTCAAATCTCGATCCCTGATCGACGAGCCAGACCCGACACAGCACATACACCCCCTTCGTTGTACGACGCTACAGAGATACTATCGGGTACCGAGGGTGACACCTCGCTAAGTACTCCTGATGATATCTCTGTAGTATAGCTAGTCGGTCGTGGTTATCGAGGGTGATTCCTCTTTCACCATTCCCGATGACGCCTCTGTCGTGCAACCCCTCAAGTGTGGGACCCCCGAGGGTGATTCCTCTAAGCCCACCTTGACGGGTATATCGTTCGGAATCCAACGAGGGTGATACCTCGGATTCCCCCCGATGTTACAACCACACAGTTACTGGACCATGTTACTGGGATCTTTGGTGATTAGTTTTCAGACGGGTGGATTCCCGTGAGACTGTGTTGTTGGCCTAATTAAAATGTTTATGGATTTGGGTATTTGATCTGGGTTGGTCGGAGACCATTTCACACTAACTGGCTACGCGGGAAGAATTATGGATACTCGGCATCGCAGTATCAGCCGAAGCTTTTCAGATGTCAGCAAATGTAGCGACGCGCGCCCGAGTGGTCCCGAGATGCATCGCTGTTGTGATTAAGGGATGCTAGGACTGACGTCGGCCGCCCACGCCACATGCAGGAGCGCGAAGGGGAACTGGGCCCATGAACCCTTTGTGCTTAGGAGTTAGATCAGCGGGCTGGCCTCTCTGATTAGTCTTAGGTGGGGCTGCGATGTGTCGATATTCCGAGGCCGGGCAGGACCCAGAAAAGTATGTCCGGCCAGAGTGTTATCGAGCGTGACGGGACATGTGGTGCACCCCTGCAGGGATGAAAATTAACTATTCGGATAGCCGTGTCCACGGTTACAGGACGACTTGGAGTTGTGCCCCAATCTTATACAACTATAATTGTTACTTAACTGGATTTAGTTTGCCTCGGGATTGCTTCCTCGCAGGGAGTCGAGGGAGGATCTTTAGGCGTGACCTCACTTTAATATTGCTGCAACAATATGACTATTAATGTTTTACCCCTGTTCTACTCTCGTCTATTGCTGCAAGACCCTGAAGATGCTAGTCTTCAATAGGACTAGGCCTTCTCTCTCTATTATCGCTTTGCTGCAGTCAGTCCACATATAAACAACCCCCTTCTTTGATACTGATGCATATTTAGAATAGTTCCGATGTAAGACTTGCGAGTACTTTGGATGAGTACTCACCGCTCCTTTGCTCCCCCCTTGTCCCCTTGATCCGTTTGCTGTGACCAGATGATGGAGCCCAGGAGATGGAGGTCCCCGCCGACGACGACTGCTACCCCGACGGTGCCTACTACTACGTGGAGGCCGCTGATGATCAGGAGTAGTTAGGAGGTTCCCAGGCAGGAGGCCTCACCTCGTTCGATCGTTGTATATTTTGTGCTAGCCTTCTCTAAGGCACCCCATGTTTTATGTCTGTACTGAGATATTGTTGCTTCCGCTGACTCGTGTGTTTATCGAACTTCCGTATTCTAGCCCTCGAGGCCCTTGGCTTGTAATATGAAGTTGATGTTATTTTATTTGTGTCTAGAGTTGTGTTGTGATATCTTCCTGTGAGTCCTTGGGTTTGATCGTACGCATTTGCATGTATGATTAGCGTACGATTAAACCGAGGGTGTCACACCTACTTGTCGTGTGATATAGCTCAACTAAGTTTGTGTAACTTGCTTGTGCTTGTTAGTAACTGTATTGTGTCCATCTTGATAGATCGTGTTGTTGATACACGTTGCGGTGCCTAGTGCATTTAGGATTTGTGCTTGAAAAGTATCCTCTTAGTTTATTTCCGCATTAGGTTTAAGCCAAATCCGAAGAAGTTTTTAAATAGCCTATTCACCCCCCCCCTCTAGGCGTCATCGAGGTCCTTTCAAATCCCGTGAACCCCAAGGATCTCACACTTGGTGAAGAATATGACAAGCACCTAAATGACACTGCAATCATGCTCATTAGAAAGGGTATGTCTCACAAGCAGAAAAGGCCCTACATTAACCTCTCAAATGAAAATGAACTATGTAATAACATTGTGATGATCAAGACAGGAACGTATGCACTTCGTCTTGCACAATATAAGATTGCAAAAGGGGCATTACAATATTTTTTCATGGATAAAGGTGAGAACCCCAAGTATCTCCTTGACCGATTGATGACACTTGTCATTGACATTGAGTCGTATGATTGTGATAAGAGCCAAGATGTATTCAACTTGACCAAACGATTCCTTGTGGACAAACTGCTAAATGATCTTGCTCTATACCACCATCAAATGGTACGGGACATAAGAATAGAGCATGGTTTCAAGGACATGTCCCCCGATGATGTCATTTCAACCTTCCAACTATATGAAGAATCCAAGGCCAATGCTACAAGACACCTTTCCATGCATGGTGCCTCATCACCCAAGACAAAACCTTGCCTTGAAGTCCAAGCATTTAATGGAGGATAATGTTAGTGAAGAGGAAGAAGAATATGATGAAGAAGGTTATGAGGTTGACTCGTATGAGGGGCCCTCGTATGAAGAAATGAATCTTTTTGTGAAGAAGTTTAGTGCGGGAAAATTCAAAGGAAGATCCCGAAGAAGAAAGTAAGGACTTGCTACTATTGTGAAGAAACCAACCACTTCTCAAATGAGTGCCCCTATGAGATGAGATAAGACAAACCAAGGTTTCCAGAGACATTTGTATAGAAGAAGTTGCCCAACCCATTGAGCTCCAAGTTCAAGAAAAGCGAGGGGAAGGGAATGGTTGCCTAAGATGAATCCAACCCCGATGATGTTGGTGGGGCTAAGAGTGTAGCTCAAGACACCCAAACCACAATGAGACTTGTCAACAAGAGTGGTGATGTTGTGAGATACAACTGCATTACAAGGGAAATGCACACAAATGTTATTGGGGAACGTTGCATGGGAAACAAAAAAAATCCTACACACACAAGATCTATCCATGGTGATGACCATCTACGAGAGGAGAGATTGTACGTACATACCCTTGTAGATCGCTAAGCAGAAGCGTATATAACGCGGTTGATGTAGTCGAACATCTTTTCGATCCAAATCGGAGTCCGTCTCGCGGTCTCATCACGATCCATCCCGTGAACCCATCACGATCCATCCCGATCTAGTGCCGGACGGACGACACCTCCGTGTTCAGCACACGTACAGCTCGATCCAGCAAGAGGGGGCGGAGAGGTAGCTGAGTTCTCCGATAGCCTAACGGTGTGGTGGCGATGGTGGTGGAGCTGATCCGGCAGGGCTTCACCATGCACTGCCGAACCTAATCTAGAGGAAGAACGAACTAGAGGGAGGGAGAGGCGTTGAGCCTTGGATTGTGTGTTGGCTTCTCTATCTCCCCTCTAGTATATATAGGAGTGAGGCGGAAGGGGTGGCAACCTAAGGTTTCCCCTAGGGTTGGCCAACTGAACCCAAGAGGAGGAGGAGTCCTCCAAGTGGGATTGGTGGAGGCGCTAGGAGGACTCCTCCTCCTAGTCGAACTCCTTCCTTTCTCTACAATTTCGGCCGCATAGGCCCATGAGGCTGGCCGCCCAGCCCACTAGGGTCTGGTGTGCCACCTCTTAGGCCTATGTGGCCCACCAGGGTGGTTGGTCCTTCCCGGTGAACCCCCAGAACCCATTCGTCACTCCCGGTACACTACTGGAAATATCTGAAACTTTTCCGGAACCCAAATACCCTCTTCCTATATATCAATCTTCGTCTACAAACCATTCCGGAACTCCTCGTGACGTGTGCAATCTCATACGAGACTCCGAACAACCTTTGGTAACCAACATACATAACTCAACTATACCGAAATGTCACCGAACCTTAAATGTGCAGGCCCTGCGGGTTCAAGAACTATGTAGACATGACCGAGACACTCTCTGGTCAATAACCAATAGCAGGACCTGGATGCCCATATTAGCTCCTACATATTCTACGAAGATATTTATCGGTCGAACCTCTATGTCAAGGATTCAGTTAATCCCGCCCTTTGTCCATCAATATGTTACTTGCCCAAGATTTGGTCGTCGGTATCTCTATACCTAGTTCAATCTCGTTACCGGCAAGTCTATTTACTCGTTCCGTCATACAAAATCCCGTGACTTACTCCTTAGTCACATTGCTTGCAAGGCTTATTGTGATGTTGTATTATGAAGTGGGCCCTAGAGATACCTCTGTGTCATACGGAGTGACAAATCCCATTCTCGATTCACGCCAACCCAACAAACACGCTCAAAGATACCTGTAGAGCACCTTTATAGTCACCCAGTTATGTTGTGATGTCTGATACACACAAGGAATTCCTCTGGTGTCCGGGAGTTGCATGATCTCATGGTCATAGGAACAGATACTTGACATGCAGAAAACAGTAGCAATAAACTGACATGATCACATGCTACGTTCATAGTTTGGGTCTTGTCCATCACATCATTCTCCTAATGATGTGATCCCGTTATCAAACGACATCTCATGTCTATGGTTAGGAAACCTTGACCATCTTTGACCAACGAGCTAGTCCTTAGAGGCTCACTAGCGACAGTGAATTGTCTATGTACCCACACATGTATTTGAGTTTCCAAACAATACAATTCTAGCATGGATAATAAAGGGTTATCATGAACAAGAAAATATAATAATAACTAATTTATCATTGCCTCTAGGGCATATTTCCAACAAATCTCTCATGGATAAGGTCATGGTAGATGATGATGAGGGTCAAGCCGACAAGGTAAAGGTAACACCACATCCAAACTCCCATGTATTTACTCCTACCACACCTAATGATGAATATCTTGATGCAGAAGATCATGATCATGAATGTGACATGAATGGCTCTATGTTTGCTAAAATGAATAAAGTCATGTGCTCTCTAAAAGGAAATAAGCTCATTGTGTTTCGCATGCTTATGGAGATGATGAGTAAGCACACTATCACTATCAAGGAACTCAAAACCCTCGTCATTGAGGAAAGGATAGATGTGAAATCCTTGAGTGGAAAGTCGTATATGAGGTAGCACATAATGATGAATTGTTCTTAAAGATTGCTGCAAACATTGATGTGAATACTAAATAACTTGCCTCCTTGAAAAAGGTTAAGAGTGCTCATAAAGCATTAATGAATGGTAAAAGTAAGCTTGAAGAGTCTCACACTACTCTCTCTAAGGATTTTGATTTCTTACATTTGTCTTTCGAGACAAAGGTAGAAGAGCTCAACATCCTTACAAACAAGTTTGACGAACTCAAGCTCACTTACCTTGAAACCCTTGGCAAAGCTTACTCCTCACCTAATATAAATGTTGATTCTTGTGCTACTAACCTCAATGGTCAACTAGCTATTGTACTCGAGGAGAACCGATTGCTAAAGGCTCAAATTGATAAAGGGCTCATGTCATGTTCCCAAGGACAAAAGAATCTCAGTGAAGTGTTGAGTCAACACAAGAAGGTAGTGGCAAAGGAAGGACTTGGATTTGATCCACGCACAAGCAAGAAGAAGATGTCAACACAAAAGTGTACCACACCTCTCAAGGAGACATTCGTACGTGAAGGACACAAGGAGAAAGAAAAGGGTAAAGTTCACAAGGTTGTGAGTAGGAAGGCCACTGATACTTGTGATCTGCGTTGGTTTTTCGTGAATAGGAACGGGTTATCGCAGCACATTGTGGGTAAGTATTTTCATCAGTTATGAAACCAAGGTTTATCGAACCGATAGGAACAACCACAACCGTCTTCAACGGATGCACACAAAAGAACAAACAACTTGCACCCAACGCGGGCAAGAGGGTTGTCAATACCCTTGTACTTGTTATTTTCAAGTGAGTGAGGTGTGTAGATAATTGTAGATATCAAGATAAAATAAAAATAATTAAATGTTAGCAAGGTATTGAAGATTTTGTAAATACGTTGTGAATAGACCCGGGGGGCATAGTTTTCCCTAATGCATCTCTCATGAAAAATAGCATACGGTGGGTAAACAAATTATTGTTGGGCAATTGACAGAAAAGCGGATAGTTATGCGATATTCACGGCAATGATCATTTATATATAGGCATCACGTCCATAAACAAAGAGGTCGATTGCTGCCTGCACCTACTAATATTACTCCACTCATCGACCGCTATCCAGCATCCATCTAGAGTATTAAGTAAAACACAGTAATGCATGGAGAACAATGACATGATGTACACAAATTAAACTCAAGCAATATGAATAAACTCCATCATTTTATCCTTAGTAGCAGCAACACAAATATGCATCTTGTCCCCTTCTGTCACTAGGATTTGGAAATTCGCTAGGTTAAACCTACTACAACGCACCTCTCTCACCGAAAAAATATCAATGTAGTTGGCCAAACTATTTCAATAGATCGGAGAGAATTATGAAGCTATCATAATCATGCACATAATAAACATATAAGTATTCATGGAAGACTCAAATATTTATCATGAATAATCTAAACATAAACCCACAATTCATCGGATCCCAACAAATGCACCGCACAAAATGAATTACATCATGTGGATCAGAGCGAAGATGCGATGATCATTGATTGAAGATCAAGAGAGAGAGAGAGAGAGAGAGAGAGAGAGATTGTCATATAGGTACTGGCTATGGACCTGTAGGTCTGTGGTGAACTACTCACACATCATCATGAGGGCAACAAGGTTGATGAAGAGGCCCTCCGTGATTGATCCCCCTCCGACAGGGTGGCGGAACGAAACTCGAGATGGCCGCCCATCGGAATAGGGACTTGCGGCGGCGTAAAAAGTGTTTCCGGACTCCTTCTGCAGTTTTTAGGGTATCTAAGAATTTATAAGCCACGAAAAAGAGTCAGGAGGGCCTCGAGGGGCCCACAAGACAACATGGCTCCCCCTAGGCCGTGTCAGATTGGCTTGTGGGGCCCTCTTGTGGCCCCTAGCCTTCCTCTGATGCTTGTTGGTCTTCTTTTGGTCTAGAAAATATCTGCAAAAAGTTTCAGGCCAATTGGACTTCGTTTGGTATGAAAGACCTGAAAAGTGAAAATCATGCAGAAAACAGCAACTCGCACTGGGCACTGGGTCAATAGGTTAGTGCTAAAAAATAATATAAATTTTTAAATAAATACCCCAAAAGTATTCTAAAATTATAATATATCAGCATGGAACAATCAAAAATTATAGATACGTCGAGACGTATCAAGCATCCCCAAGCTTAATTTATGCTCCTCCTCGAGTAGGTAAATGATAAAAACAAATTTTTTGATGTGATATGTTTTCCATAATGTAACCTTATGCATGTATTCTCATTGAGAAACCATGAATTAACAAGTATTAACACATCAATACTTATAGGTATAAGCAACAAAATCATTAATCTTTCAAAGTATATGATCCTCAAAGATTGTTTTATCCCATTCATCTTATTTTATTAGCAAGGCATGGCTCCATCTTCACCACATTAATACAAATGTTAAGCACCACGGTGTCCAAGTCACGCAACTAAATCGTACTTTTTCAATACGCGTCAACTTTTTATTCTTCATGCAATACATGAGTGTGAACCAATGGACATAGCATATAGGTGGAATAGAATGTGGTGGTAGGTTTCAAAGGGGTGACAAAGTGGAGAAGATAGTCTCACATCAACTAGGCGTACCAATGGGCTATGCAGATGTTTGTCGATACATATCGATGCAAGGAGTAGGGATTGTCGTGAAAATGATGCATTAGAGATATAGTGTATGAAATCTCCAATAAAACTAAGTGGGGTGTGCATCCAAGTTGCTTGCTCATGAAGATCTCTAGCATTTGAGAAAGCCCTTCATCGTAATATACAAGCTAAGTTTATGAAAAAGTGATTCCCACTAGCATATGATTGATGTAACATGAGACTCACTATATGAAGAACAAGGTGTCACTTTGAGGCACAAGTGTGGTAAATGATAGTAGCAAAGTCCCTTCTCTCTTTTTCTCTTTTTTTCTCTTTTCATTTTTTTCAACTTTTTTATGGTGGTCTCATTTGTCCTCCCCCACTTATATTTCCTCATTGGTAAAATGCTCTAATAATGATGATCATCACACTTTTATTTACTTACAACCCAATATGAAAACTGATAGGGCGATATGACTTTCTATGAATGCCTCTGGCAGTGTACCAGGATGTGCAAAGATCTAGCATGACATGTATAAAAAATATGATGAATGGCGGCTTTGCCACAAATACTATGTCAGTTCAGTATAATCATGCGAAGCATTATGATGATGAACGAACTAGTCATGTGAAGTGACAATGGCATTTGCATGGCAATATATCTCAAAATGGCTATGGAAATGCCATGATAGGTAGGTATGTTGGCTGTTTTGAGGAGGATATAAAAAGTCTTATGTGCAATAGAGTCTGTCATGTCGTGGGGTTTGGATGCACCAGTGAAAGTTGCACCTATCCTCAAGCTGAGAATGGGCGATGCACGGTACCGAAGAGGCTGGCAAATATGAGAGGTGAGATTGCGTATGTCCATGGTGTCACATTACTCATGAAGAACCCATGTACTTATTGCAAAGTTTTATCATTTTTATCACAAATCAAAGTACTATTCACATGCCTCGAGGGAGAGAATTGGTAGGAATTAACAATCCCACGACCCCAACTCAAAACAATACTAGGATTTCAACGAGGAATAGAAATGCTCACACATCATCACCATGCCCTTTTAATTTTTAGATGAACAAGAAGTTTAACATCTCTAAATATCGACACCTCTCTGAATTAATAATAATGCACTAACACCTTTTTCATATCACCACATCAATATCATTAACTCATAATTTCTCTATATGTGCTACATGATGGTTTTAATTATCACTCATGAACACCCATTACTTTTTATCTAGTCTTATGAACCATATAAATTACTGTCACTATTTATTTAACTCTCAAACAAATGTAAGTGAACAACGAGAGCATAATATTTCCATAAAAACTACACTTCACCGTGCTCAAAAAGATATAAGTGAAGTACTAGAGCAACTGCTAAGCTCAAAAGATACAAGTGAAGCATACCGAGTATTCTAAGAAATTGTGATGATGTGGTATCACTCTCAAATTGGTGTGTCCAACAAACAATGATTGTGGCAAACTAAAAGTAAAATCAAACGATGCTCCAAGCAAAACTCATATCATGTGATGAATAAAAATGTAGCTCCAAGTGACATTCCGATGGATTAAGACGAAAAGAGGGGATGCCTTTGGGGGCATCCCCAAGCTTAGATACTTGGGTCTTCCTAGAATATGTTAGGGAACATTGCATGGGAAAAAAATTCCCACTCTCACCAAAATCAATCTAGGAGATGAACATCTACGAGAGGAGAGATTGCATCTACATACCCTTGTAGATCGCTAAGAGGAAGCGTTAAGAAACGTGGTTGATGTAGTTGAACGTCTTTGCAATCCGATCATGATCCGTCCCACGAAATCCCGATCAAGTCCCGAACGGATGGCATCTCCGCATTAAACACATGTACGGCTTGATGATGCCTTCACCTCCTCGATCCAGCGAGCGATGGTGAAGTAGTAGCCCGAGTCCTTTGGAAGCACGACTGCGTGGTGAGGTAATGGTGGTGAAAATGCAGTAGGGCTTCGTCGTGCGATTATGAGAGGAGAAGAACTACGAGGGAGAGGAGGAGCAGCGCCGTAGCACGTTGTGGTGTGGTTGCCCTATCTCTCCTTCTCTATATATAGGGGAAAGGGAGGAGGGGAGGGCGCCCTAGGGTTTCCCCTAGGGGCACGTGACCAAGGGGGTGGCAGCAAGGGTTTGGGTGCCCCCCCAAGGTGCCTTGCCACCCAAGTCTAGGGTGGCCGGCGGCCGTAGGGGTGTGGCCCCCTCCTAGCCGAAGTGGGCTGGGTTTGGGCGACGCCCAACCCCTAGTGGGCTGGTGCGTCCCCTCTCCTTGGCCAATGAGGCCCCTTAACACTTGTCGGGGCCCCCCGAAACTCCGTTCGGTACTCCGTTGATCCCCGGTAAACCCTGGAATACTTCAGGACTCCGATTCCCTTCATCCTATATATCAAAATTCACCTACGGACCATTCCGGAGATCCTCGTCACGTCCGGGCTCTCATCCGGGACTCCGAACAACCTTCGGTCACCAACATAATAAGTCGGCTATACTTATATCATCACCAAACATTAAGTGTGTAGACCCTGCGGGTTCGAGAACTATGTAGACATGACCGAGACACCTCTACAACCAATAACCAATAGACGTAGTAGTACTACGGGATGATACTCGCGCTAGTACTATCAAGTTAGTTGTAGCAAGCTAGTATTATCGTGGGCACCCACGCTACTACTAGTTATTTAACCCGTACCACTACTAGGCTTTTCCCTAGTAGTGCTAGATCAGGTTTCTCCCATAATATATACTCTAGAAACCGTCTAAATGATTTAATCCCAAAATGCATGGCCATGATCCATTAATAGATGACAATACACTGCATATCACTATGGATGAGTTTATGAAATGTAATTTTATATTCCCTCCACCCCAATTACTTGTCGCGAAAACATATGTATACATATATATTTTTAGTTTTAAATACATTCATTTCTATCCATTTTCATAATAAGCAATTCGAGATGGAGCAAGTATATTTCTTTCAAATCTTAATGATGCCTTTTTTTATTGTAGAAGCCAACAAGGTCATGATCATCTTCATGGCTTGGCATCCAACATTGGTTATCATCGCTCATCTTGATTACTATGATTCTTGTAATGGGAGATAATGGGCCTGGAAACATCTCTACTAGGTCTATGTGTTACATTTCGGGTGCCCCTATATCTCACCTTCAGCGAGTCCAGCTAGCAACTCACTAAACGGCGAGCTTGATGTTCAGCCCACGTGTGCGAGAGGCCGAGCCTCTTTTTCCGTTTCGCTCTTTTATTCCTTCTTTTACTTCTTTTGCGTGTGGATGGTTTCGTCACACTCGTGAGGAATAGTTATTTTTCACACTCCTTTATTTTACCATGAATTCACCGTATTTTTATGTTCCGTAATTTTTTCTTACTTCATACCTAAAAATATAACGCAAGAAAATATTAAATCACCGTAAAAAAATATTTTACGCTACGTAAAGTTACGAACGGAAAAAATATAGTGTAAAATATACATAAAATGCATTTTTTTCTGGTCTTGTGACCTATATTTTTTTTCTTATACCTAATTTTATATAATGAATCAATATGCATGTAACTATTTGTATACAAAACGTGATTTATTTATAAAACAATCGTAAGATTACCTCGGTTGAAGAATAACTCATTCTGCATATTGGGTGATGAATAGTGATTCTTCGCCCATCTCTATTTTCCCATTAATGCACCGTATTTTTATAGTCCATAATTTTTCTCTTACTTCATACTTAAAAATAAACGTAAGGAATTATTAAATCGTCCTTAAAAATATTTTACGTATGTACAGTTACAAACGTAAAAACATAGTGTGAAGTATACATAAAATGTAATTTTTCTGGTCTTATGACCTATATTTTTGTTTTCTTATCCCAAATTTTATATACACAATCAATATGAATGTAACTATTTGTATACAAAATAAAATTTATTTATGAAACAATCGTAAGATTATCTCGGATGAAGAATAACTCATTCTACACCCCTGGGTCATGAATAGTGTTACTATATATATATATATATATATATATATATATATATATAGACACACACACGCACACACAAAATTATTTGATGTTTTTAAGCAATATCTCACATGTAGTGAAAAAATGTGATCATGTACTTGAAATGTGTTAAACAAGCATTCAGAAAATGTCGAACTTGTACAAAAAAATGGCGACCATGTATTACAAAAACGATGTTTTTATCATGTATATAAAAGTGTTAATTAATTATTGTAAAATATTGAATAAATTTGTAAAAAGTGTTAATCTAGCATTTGAAAAATGGTAAATGTATTTACAATTTTTTTGATCATGTGTTCAAAAGAAATTAATATTATAATTAGAAATTACAAATCAAGCATTTGAAAAAATGTTAAATATGCCTAAAATGTAGAGCATTTTTTAGACAAATATGTTATTCAATTATTTAAAATATTTAAAATATGTATATGTAAAATGTTCACCATGTATTCTGAAAATGTTAAACTTGTATTTGAAAAATGGTAATTAAGCATCTCAAAAATATTACAAACTATGTCTAGAAAAAGCATTGAAATGTATACAAATAATGTCAAATTTGTATTTATAAAAATTTAAACGTGTATCAAAAAGTAGGTATAATGTATCATGAAAACCAGTAAAAGAAAGGAAAACGAAAAAGAAAGAAAAAATAATACCAAAAGCTAGTAAAACAGAAAAAAAAAATGAAGGAAAACTTGTAAACCCAAGAAAAAACGAAGACTCGGTGAAAATCCGCATTTTGACCTTGAAGTTGTCCGTGCTCTATCTCTCCCTATCTCTTCCTAATAATAAAGCACGGAGGGCTTCCGTCGTCCGTCGTGACGTTTTTACAGAAAAGTCCCTTTGTTTATCACAATTCAACCCGCAGTCCAGTAAATAAGTAAAAAAACGTTTCGATATGTGGACACGTTTGACAAAAAAACACCCGAGTCGAGCGAATGCGCCTCCCATCCCATCTGGATCCGCCGTCGGCCCGCATCCTGCGCTGCGCCGTCCTCCCCGTACCCCCGCCTGCCTACTCTCCGTCACACCCTCCTCTCCGCGTCGTCCGAGTCCTCCGCGCTCGGTTCGCCGGCACCGAGGCCCAGGCCGCCGCGCTCCGAGTCCGCGCCGGCCGGCTCGAGCGCGCGCCGTCCGAGTCGTACACGCATGATTCGCCGGTGCCGAGGCCTAGGCCGTCGCGCTCCGGGCCCGCGTCGGCCGGATCGAGATCGCGCCACAGACCACGACGGGCTGCTCAACACGATCCTTGCCGCCACGGGCAACGACCGGGAGGAGGGGGAAGACGCGGAGACGGGGAGCGTCGGATACGGCCGAAGGTTCCAAGCAAGATGGCTAGCTCCAACGGGGTCTCTCCATGGCGAAGATGGTGCTGCACGTGTGAGAAAAACCAGAGGTTAGGGGAGAGATAGAAAGCGGACGGGACAAGCCCATGTGCTACATTGACACATTTGATACATAGCAGCAACCGTAAGTTCCTCTCCCTTCTCTGATTAGTATTAAGATCCCATTGTTATTTGACTCAGAGCAGCCAACAAAACTTCCTCTTTTGATGCACAACGACCACCAAAATCAGCTTTCTCTCCCTAATTGGTTGTGAGCTACACAATAACATGTATTTGTGTTCCTTGCTAATGTGATGGGATTGATTCATGAATTAGCAAAATATTTCCCGTGAGATGTACTAATATACAAATTTGATGTCTACAATGTCCTTCACCATATTCTTAAATGGATCTTGTTTCTTATTATACCATGGGGAAAGTGCATAAATCTGGAAAACACGCAAATGTACAAACACGTTTTGCTTGCTGCCAGTCTTACAGTTTGTAGGATTTGTAATTGTTCAAAATTTATAGCATTTGGTTTCGGTCTTGGTTTTGTTCCTTCATTAGTTGATTTCAACCCATGCATATGATGCCATCAATCTGGTTGCTTTGACAACACCAAGATTTGGTTGCTTTGACAACCCCGAGAGTGGGGGCTGAAACTGCCTCTTGTACTGTATTATGGATTCTAGAAGCACAAAGTCTGCGTCACCCGTGACATCAGAGACCATATATAGATCACATGCTGTTTCTTTTGGAAGGACTTGTTAATATATATACTATGATGACAACTCACTCAGATAATTGTTGCAGTGGACCAATTATTTTCCGTGGATGCCGTCTTCTAGATGCCCAAACCAATGTCTTTTTTGGGGGTAATTCAAACCACTTTCACTTATCAATATTTTCTTATCAAAATACAAAACTTTATGTGTTAAGAAAGAGAGTCAACCATATTTACATCAAAAAGGTGTTCAATGGATCTGAATAAAAAATATGTTCAACACGCTTGGAACTCGTCCTAAGTTCTAGATCTTGTGCCATGGGTGATTGGGAACATCGGGAGCACTATTGCTCCTAGCATAAATATTCAGATTTCGAGGGGATCAGCATCATGGTTTACATTCAGAAACTCCTAGCACTACATTAGTTGACAAAGCTGGTAAGAGTACAGTGGGAGATCAAACACCCAAATCTCCCTCTTTCGATCGATAATATCTCATCTGAACATCAAACAATGTTGAGCATGATCGCACAACACTTCACATTCAGGTTATGATCCATATACCACACAGAAAAAAGCATACGATTCTGAACATAGACAAAATATTACTTATAAGACTTATATAAAGACCAATAAATGGATTTTGTTTCTTATTATACCATGGGGAAAGTGCATAAATGTGGAAAACTGACAAATGAAAAGAGTTTATACTGCAGATTATATAAAAAATACATGTTTAACTCCTTAAATTTAATCAGTGCTGAGTAAGTGCTCCCATCTTCTTTTTGGTTAGGGGTTGACTATAGAGACTTACATTTTTCTTCCTGCATACCACTTGGCTGAATAAATAAAAACAATACATGTGCTACAGGCTACAACCTGCATCCCCAATTCCCCATCATGGAGTAGCAACTTCTAAAAATTCTGAATTCATAAGCGTTTCATAAGATAAATGTGTCTCATTTCAAATTAAGTATCTTCCATGAAGTTAGTTTATAGCCCAGACTATATAAGTAAATCGATTGCATGCAAGGCTGCAATTCTAGGCTAAGGTGCTCCCAATTCCTTAGTTGGTATTCTGTAGCTAAGTTTTATTCATAGCAACCCTCTGAACCAACCTGGATGGCTTATATGAGCTTTTAGGCATACATAGACAATCTTTATTTGCTTATGGTCTACTCTGATCATGGACTGTTGTGGAAAATCTGTTATAGCCTTGCCAGGCCTCACAACGGGTGCGGAACTATAAAATTTTGCTGCTAATCTGATTGACCAACTCGATTTGATGCATGCATAGAGTTGAAGGTTTCAGTCAAATAGTGTTGCATGCGTAGAGTTGATGCTCTCTTCCAGTTTTTAATCGGTTTGGTGGTGTTTTTTTTATTATGGTTAAGTGCACATGGTATTACTGATACACACATGAATTGGAAGGATTTCAATTTGTGAAGGGTGATTAGCAATATATATAGTTGAGAATCTATTTGGGCTAATCATAATTATGTTGTTACTGCAGGAAGAAGAACATCCGACAAACCGTTCAATATCACCACGCAGAGCAGAAGTAAGTTGACTGCTTGAAACCCCAGCCCATGCTTGCTCCTCTTTGTTAACCCCGCTATATAAATACTAGCTGCTGAAATACTTGAATTATGTTACCAATTTGCTCGATCGATGCATTTGTGGATGTTGCTTTGTGTAAACTTTGCCAATTACAGTGGATTCCTCCACCAGAATTTTAAGACCTTTTCTTCTTTCATGGAAGGCTGAATTCACCGATCAATTTTAGGATGTTTTCTTTCTTTCTTCTCGGTAACATGTTGTTTGATTTCTACTATGGTTCTTGTACAGTTGTACCGTGAAATTTTGCTCTTGATATATTAAAGTGTCTGCAATTTTTGGGCAGTATGCTGAATTTTATGTTCTACGATTAATTCAGTAACCAAAAAATACTTAGTGATTTGACTACTACAGTGAGTTGTTTTTGCTTTCAGTACCTTCAATCCGAACACGTTTTATAGAAATGAACATACCCACTGGAAGAAGACGAGTACCCACCAACATAGTGTCAAGCTACTAAATTTGTCACGAACAAGCTTTACATATGAAACAAGAAAAAATAAACATAATTGTCACAAGAGTATCCCATCCCAAAAAGTATGTATTACTGAAAAACTTATATACTACAAAAAATAACTGAAAACAAAGAACTATTCAAGATGGCATCTGATCTTTTGTTCTTTTACTTGCTGGGTAGCCATCTCACAGCTTTATCAACCAGCAACATTCACGGAATCACGAGTGTACAGAGGTAGATATATAGTTATCAGTACATAGCAAATTTTGGTCCTATTTCCATGGTTCAGACTTGATATTCAAAATATTCAGATCCATCTTTTCTTTCTCGAGTTGAAATATCCTTTGTCAATGTTATCATTGTTCAAATTATAATAATAATAAGTGATAGCCCAATGAGGTCTCGCGGAAGAAGGAAATAAGGGAACAAACATTACTAGTAAAAGAAAGGTTCCAACACAGAAGCATGCATCCATTGATTGACTCAAATACGTGAGATCCCTTTCAGCCCGAGGACAGTAAGAGAACCATCAGATATTGGGGGGAAAAACATCAGACATTTCAGCAAATCCTCCAGCCAATGCTAGGTTCTCAACATTGATCTTATAAACTTAGCAGAATAGGCCCTTTGATATGTTATAATTGTCACTTTAATATCATAGCAAGTCAAGATGGTTACCGCGTTAATTATCAGACTGCTCATGGCCTATTGCGAGGTGGGTATGTTAGGATCAGCCAAATGAAGTATACTACCAACTTACCAGTAATGCTCCTTCAAGGTTGTGCACTGAACATTATTACCACTCAATAAAAATGATAATTATTATTAAAAAAGTAATCCAATTTTTATGTAAGCATTACATTATATTTTAAAACTTTAAAAGAAACTCCTTCTGTCCAAAAATAGATGTCTTACTTAACATTATAATTGACATTTATTAAAATTAATGCCGCATAATGACAAAACAAGTAGGTTCTCCACTTTTTTCTAGCCCGGTGCAATGCACGGGCATTTGTACTAGTATATGTAACGCGAACTCGGCCATGACGTACTGGCTAGCAGCAGTATGAATGCACAACGAGAACATGTTTTTTTTTCTTGCTATCTAACGGCTGGACTGGTCCGGTTTCATTGGATTTTTTTTTGCGTGTTTTTCTTTACCGGTTTTCATGGTTTTCTTCAGATTTCTATTTTTGTTCTGTTTTTTCATCAGTTTTATTTTAGTTTTGGAACATTTCAATTTTTCTTCTTCTTTTTCATCTGGTGGTTTTTCAGTGATTTTTTAATCTATTCTTCAGTCTTCACTTTGTTGCATTGTTTACTTCTATTTTAACCTCTCCTTTTTTTGTTCAGTGCATGTCTACTTTTTTATACCCAAAATTTATATTGTTTGTATACATCAAGACCCTTTTTATACATGTTTAATATTTTTTAAATACCTTATTTACATTTAAAAATTATGATTTTGATGTATATATTTCCTGTATACATCAAAAACATTTTAATACATGTTTATTTTTTTAAACGTGATTACTTTCTTTTAAAAGTAGAGGTTTTCTGTGTCTACTTTTTTCATACACGTTGTACATTTTTCGTATACATATGATACATTTCGTATGCATGTTTAATATTTATTCATATACATGATTAACTTGTATTCAATTACATGTTTTTGATGTCTACCTTTTCTATATACATTGACACTTTTTTGTATACAGAAGAAATATTTTCATGCATGCTTAATATTTTTCAAATACAATGATATATATTTTCAATTACATGTTTTCATGTATTAGTATAATGTTTTTCATACACCTTGTACATTTTACGTATACATCTGAAACTTTTGTTTTTTTTATTAATTTAAAAAAAATCGTATGTGTATATATATACACGGCTAAACAATTTTGTTAAATGGTATCAACTTTTTTTTAAGTTGAGCAAACATGTTTTTAAGGGCCTGCTATCGTCCATCTGCTGACCTTTTTGAAAGATCAGCTGGGCCGCAAGCTGTCAAATTTCCCGCTTTGAGCTAGTAGAGTGTGCCTTACAACTGTAATATAGATCTTGTTGCAGAATTATTTTTGCAACATAGGTCTTGGTACAGAATTATTCTTATAACATATGCCTTGTTGCATAACTTTTTTACGATAACTGTTTTGTTACAAACATTTATTCTTTTTCAACATGGGTCTTGTTATAGAAAATTTCGGTAATAGAGGTTTTGTTGCAAAACATAGACCCGTTGTAGACTATTGCAATATCGTATATGTTTTAGAAATATAGTCCATGTTGTAGAAGCGCATTCGATGATGAACGGTATGTCGATCTTTGCTTAGACGCTTGTCATGCAAGGGAGGTCGCGGACGTGTCCGCTCCGATCCGCCGGATGATGGTAAGTTTTTTCCTACTTTTTTAGGGGGCTTCTAGCCACCAACTGGCGGCCATTTTAACTTTTGCGGTATAGATTGTGTTGCAAAATTTTCTGCAACACAAAACATGTTGTAGAAACGTTTGTACATTCTTTTGTAATAGAGTTTATTATAGAATATTTTCTGCAACAAAGGTCATGTTGTGGGAATATCTATATAATTTTATTTACATCAGAGTTTGTTATAAAATATTTTCTATAATAAAGATCATGCTGCGGAAACATCTATATAATTTTATTTACAACAGAGTTTGTTATAGAATATTTTCTGCAACAAAGTTCGTGTTACTGAAATATCTATAGAATTTTATTTTGTAACAAAGTTTGTTATAAAATATTTTTACAGTAGAAATCATGTTGTAGAAATGTTTGTATATTTTTTGACAGTAGAAATCATGTTGTAGAAACGTATGTAATTTTTTTATAACACGGGTCTTGTTATAGTAAATTTTTACAACAAAGATAATGTTGCAGAAAATGTACGAAGACGGCGGCACCATCGAAGGTTGCGACATTGAACGACGGAGACGGCGGACAAGGCTCCAACGATGGCGTGCCTTGCGCAGGTCAAACAAGAAGATATTGTTTGCCCTTCATGTGGTCGGTCCGATCAAAGCGAATCAGATGGTTGGTCACGTGGCGGATGCAGCACGCGGGATCAGCCAATTGATTTAGATCATTTTCCATTTTTTAAAGCAGCACAATTTTTTTTTAAAACTTACTCTAGTTACTTCCTTCATCACAGTTTATAAGGCATGCACGTGTACCTAGATCGTTAATTTGACTTATATAAAATATAATATTTTAACATAAAAATTATATCATTAGAAAATAGAACATCTAAAGTTTCTAATGATATATTTTTTGTAATATATGCCTCTTATTAAGTTGGTCAAATTAGCGATCTAGATACACGTGCCGGACTTATAAACTGAAATGGAGGGAGTATGAGGAACTCTAGTAAAACAAGGAAACATGACAATACATTTTTTGGACAGAGGAGGACTAGCTGACGGTGCCAGTAATCTCGTCCCAGAGACTGCATATAGCTCACCATAACGAGCAATTATTATCAGGTCTCTCAACAATTCTCACCTCACAACCTTAACACACAATACAATGGATGTAACACATCTGATGGTATGATCTACAACCTCGCAAACTCATAGAGCCAGAACGGCGAACCATAGAGCTACCAGCCCAAGTGCTGCAGAGCCCCATTGTCCATGCCACACGGCAGCAGTGTCCGACGACATCGGCAGAGATGCAGCTGGAGAGGACATGGGCGCCAGCGTCGCGAGCGGGAAGTACGCTTCCGCGGGCTCCACCGTGGGCGCAGCTGTAGGTGGGGCGTGCCTCTTCTTGTGCCTCTTGTGCCCTGCATGTCTTGGCGGTTCAGCCGCGGGTGCCGGAGCCGGTGGCCATGTCCCCGGAACTGGTGACGGTGGCGTAGGTGCCGGTGGCAGCTGCGGCGGCGAGCTGGGTGCCGTGGGTGCAGGGCGGTCGGCGACGTCCACCTCCAGCTTCATTCCGTTCTGGCAGTGGCCCGGCCCGCCGCAGATGAAGTAGCGCTTCCCCGGCGCCGTGAGCGCGATGGTGGTGGTGCCGCTGTTGTCGATGATCACAGGGTTGGCCGTGGAGCACGCCTCGTAGTCGTCGCCGGTCACTTCAAGGACGTTGTGGTTCGAGCTGTACTTGAACGCTGCATAGTTTTGCCGCAGAAGAACGTTACTAGCAGGAACTGCAATGCACAATCACAACCAGTTTACGTCGTGCGTGTTGATGATACTCACTCAGGGTGTCTCCGGGAACAAAGGTGCGGGCCGAAGCCCAGGACTTGTAGTCCGTCTTTCCCTGCCAGCCGCCGGTTGGGTCGCCGACGATGTAGTCGGCAGCGGCGACCACGTGCACCAGCGATACCAGCGCGGCGATGCAAACCGCCGTCTTCGTCGCCGCCATCTTCGTAGCAGAAGGCATGTTCTGGTGTCTGAGGTAGCCGAAGGTGCACTCCGAGCCCTATATATAGGGCAACCACAACCAGCGTGCAAGGGACAGCTAGAGCTTCGTGTGTCGGCAGACCAGAAGAGGCAAGGCCAAGGGGTTTGGTACGCGTCACAGACCAGAACAACCAGTAGAACAGATCCACGTTTTGGAGCATGCATCGGCGCCCTGTGCATACGTCCGTTTCCTGCATCCGGTCCGGCCGATCATGCAGCTCTTGAGCACGTAGAGGCTGCCGCAACGCGTTCGGCCGCTGGCTGACAAGCGTTTCCGGCCGCAGTGGCCTGCCCACTGGCACCGGCGCGCGGCAGCGGCATGTTCCTGGCGGTGTAAAGTAACAGGAAAAGAATGTTCAACCGAGCCGCGGGTCGCGCGTGCGCCGGCCGCACGTCGCCTTTTCACCGCTGCGTGTATGGTGGTCACGCAGGACATTCCCCTCGTGAACGGGCAACCTAGAGTTCACGCTGGAATCTACGCTGGCGCAGGATCCGGCCAAGAGCGTGGGGAGTGGATGGAACACTCGAGAGCACGGCGCGGTCCAGAGCATGTGCGATCGGGCCGCAGCCGCAGCGGCTTGCCGATGGATCGAGCACCACGGAGATGGCGCCAACCGATACATCCCAGAGCGTGCGCCCAAGGCGGAGGACTGGTGCGGTGGATGCGCGGCAAGGGTCGCCTGGTCATGTCAGAGTTTCTTCAGGCTTGTTACTGGGTTCTGAACTTCAGAATTCAGAAAAAAAATTACGCCTGATTTTACAGCGTAGGGAATTCAACGGCGTGAGGGTTTCTTCTTCTTCCTTTAGCAGGGGAGCTTGAAGCCCATGTACTGCCCTCTCGTGTCCTGCGCCCATACACGATTGAACTGCACCGGAGCAAGCGATCACGATGGAGCTGAGCGCCCAGATGCCAAAAGCATCTCCAGCCCCACATGAGGCGTGGGCCTGCTACGCATCCACCGGTGGATGTTTAATAAACATCCGCCATTTGGGGAGCCGTCCGATCTACGCGTAGCCGTTCGATCCGCTCCGGCCAGGCACCCCATAATTCCTGAAACGATGGATGAGGTGCAGAAATTTTCGCTTTGTTGCAAGAATAAACTATGAACCCGTTAATTCCTGAAACAACGGTCGAGTTTCAGAAACAATTTGCTTGTTGCAGAATTATTTTTTCTTCGCCTTTGTGCAACATAGGTACTTTTACGGAAGAATTTTTTGCAACAAAGGTCATGTTTCAGGAATTTTTGCAAACAAAAGTCAAGGAGCTGCTCTATGCCGACGACCACGTGGTCGACTAGCTCGACTGCTACAGGCTACAACACCAACACCAGCACGAGCTCCTGCAGCTCGCCAGGGTCCCGAGGTGCGGCGCCTGACCAGCACCAGCACGAGCTCCTGCAGCTTGCCAGGGACCCGAGGTGCGGCGCCTGACCAGCACCAGCACGAGCTCCTGCAGCTCGCCAGGGGGCCGAGGTGCGGCGCCTGACCAGCACCAGCACGAGCTCCTGCAGCTCGCCAGGGGGCTGAAGTGCGGCGCCTGATTCCATTCCTGCTCAAGCTCATGGAGCACGCGCGAGGGGAAAAGGGGACGGGCGTACCTGCTTGGGGTGGTACTGGCCGCCGCCGCCATCGAAGGAGTAGTCGTCGTCACGGCGAGCCCGGGCCGCGCCGTCGCCTCTCGAGAGCCTCCCCAGATCCACTAGTCGCCCGCCTCCTCTGAATAGATCGTGCAGCTTCGGACCGTTTCCTGAAACTACGCTCTAGTTTCAGAAAAACGGTGAGGTCATTTCTCCGATGGGTGCGGGATCTGGTCCGTCAGATGGATGCCAGATCGACGGACGAGGAAAGGGATGATAGATCCACCGGATCAGACGGTGGGACGAAAGACTTTCCCTTTTTTATGTCGGTTGGGGTTGTCCCGGCATAATTTTTGCTCGGGAGGCAAAGTTTTTTTTCAGTCTTGTGCTTCCAACCATCAGACGGGATGCTCTATGTTAGCCACGCGTCCTTGTGTGGTTCATGTGCCATGTGCGGAGGAGAGAAAAGAGAGGAAAGAGAGGGGATGTGCGGAGCCTCTAAATGCCCTCCGGTGGGTTGGGTTTGGCCTGAGAGCGTCGGCTTTAATTTTGCCCAAATCCGACGAAAAGTGAAGCGTTGGAGGCGCGAGTGCGACTTTTCATCCACCGACGTTGAAAAAGTGCTCCTCGGGGGCCTCTTGGGGGCGGCTGGAGATGCTGCACCCTCAATCAGGACTATTGAAAAAAATAACACACTATAGCGGTTTTGAACAATGTCTCGTTAAATAAATCAGTGTACAATGTTCACTAATAACACGTTATAGCATGATATAGCATACTGATAGGGTTCATATATCTTTATGAACGGAGGTGTCGTTGACGCTTCTTTTGTACTAGAGTCAACCTGACCTTGTCGATGACAGTTAAGAGTATCCATGTGTGTGGCCCTAAGGATTAGTGTTTTGGAGTCGAAGTCATCATGGTTGAATCCACGATTTTCATCCAATTTCAGTTAACTAACTAGACAATTCTCTTCTGCTTAATTAATCGACGAGGCAAATTTTTGCCTCCGTTTCAAAAAAAATAAATCATCGTTCAACCCTTGAACCAATTCAATGGGCCTCACACCAAATACCGCCAAAGCGCACGCATAACGAAAAGCTCTAGCCACGTTGTCTCTAAGGAAATGGTAGAAATTTAAGCTAGGGCCTTGTCGACTTCATCCAGGCGGACGAACTTAGGAGGATGGGAGTCCGAAAAACCAACTCGAAGAAGAAACATCGCAATTCGTCTGAACGACGTCCATGTGAGAACGAAACAATCCCAACCTAAACTACTTGCAGAAGCAAAGGCACCGGGATTCCCCTCCCCGCTACCAACCACCAAAGCGGCGGACAAAATGGAGAACACTCCATGGGCATGTTGATGGGCTTGGCGGGTAAGAGTCGCAACGATGTATTTATAGATTTTTTATTTCACGGGCATTGCACTATCATACAAAAACAACAAAATCTTATATTAAGTTAAGTCGCAATGAACTGTCTGGAGGGTTTTTTCGCATGTTACTTTGGTTTGTTTGTAGTGTAACAACTGTAATATCTCATTTTTAAAAAATTTGGGATGTTAATAAAATAAGGTAAGTAAATATTTTAGCTTGACTTATTGATTTTAGCTAAGATTTGAAACCTTTTGGACATTTTGTTGAGAAGTAATAAAAGTACTTTCCCCTATTATTCGTTTTGGATTTTATTTTATTATTTAAAGTATTCAAACCCAATATTAAATTCATTTAATAATTGGAAGGTTTGAATATTTTATTCGATGATTTTAAATATTTGAACCATTTTCCATTTCAAAATGAAATCAAAAGAGTCGGCTTATACATTATAGAAGAATTGGAAATGATTTAAATATTATTTTTTAATTTTTTTATTGATTTTTAAAGCTTATATATATATATAAACCTTCAATCTATGTTCCAGAATTATTTTGTAGGATTGATAAAACATTTATTTTGAAAAATGGTGTTTTTGTAATGTATTTTGGCCATGAAATATTTTTACTAGGATATAAATGTTTTGTGTTATTTAAAAAAAGTGGAATATTTGGATTGTAAATGGATTTATTTAGAGGTCTTATTAAAATTCTACTCCCTCCGTCCCAAAATAAATGACTCAAAAATGACTCAATTTTTTAGTAAAATTAGTGTAAAGTGGAGTCCTTTTTGAGTCACTTATTTTGGAACGGAGGGAGTAGTTTTTTGCATTATATTCAAATTTTATCAGAATTATATTAGAAAATACCTTTGACGTTTTTGTCCAACCAGTATTGTACACAGGCGGCCCATCATACGTCGCCGGCGCCTACACATCACAGTCCCGGCCAGCCCTACTGATGTGGCGGCCCTCTCTCTCTTTCTATGTTCTTATTTCTTTAGTCCCTTTGAACTTTTGGGCCGAGCCCACTCTTACCTTGTTTTCTTTCCCAGGTGCATATTCATGTCTCAAAAAAAAAAAAAGGTTCATATTCACAACGCAAGCCAAAGAGATGCACGACGCGTCCAGTGCTCTCCATTTCTCTGTGTCTCATCACTATTTTTTCCCTATATGTCTCAGTATTCCTCTCTAAAAGAGTGGCATGTTCACAGTTAGATTATCCTATAAAATGATGATAGCAACGAAATTAAGGTGGGACGAAGCATGTATAGATGGCTCATCGGGCTCTTCGAGCATTGATCCAGACAGCGCATCATGGAAAATGTTATTGAAAACATCGGCCCCAGGTAAGATCCGTATTTTTCTTTAGAGGTTAGCAAATAATTCTCTACCAACAGGGGATGTGAGAGTACATAGAATATGGCCACTCCAAGCTCATGCGCTTTATGTGGAGCTGTAGATTCCTAGAGACATTCTCTTCTCGAGTGTACAATGGCAAAGTGTGGTTGGGCACTTGTTGATGGTGAACTGTCAGAACACATGTGCGAAACAACGAAACCGAGCACGAATTAATGGTTGTTCTCGATGATCGATAGGCTCTCAAATGTATCTTATCAGGCTATCATTGACACTCTGGGCAATTTGGCAGGCAAGAAGAAAGGTGATCCATGAGGAGATATACCACACACCTTCGGTGACCCATCTGTTTATAAACAAGTTTATATCTGGTTTTGAGATAGTCACGATGAAAGGAACCATGCCTCATGTTACACCAAGAAATATAGCTACAAGACCGAAAACAACACCATTGGGTTGTGTTAAGATCCATGTGGACGCTAGTGTAGCGTGATGTGATGTGGTCACCAGGCTTGTTGCACAGTTGCTCGTTCAACATAAAAAATGACTTCTAGTTTTTCATACATTAAAAAGGTTCATGGACTTTTAAAAGAAGTTCATGGATTTGAAAAAACCTCATGAATTTGAAGAAGTTCCAAGGATTATTTAAAAAAATCATGGATTTGCAAAGTGTTCGCTAATTTGAAAAAAAAAGGTCATGGGTTTTGAAAAAAATGTTCATGGATTTGAAAGTACATGGATTTTGAGAAAATGCAGATTTCAAAAGCATTCACGGCTTCAGAAAAAGATTGTAGATTTGAAGTTCCTGGATCTGAAAAAAACTTTATTTTTTTTAAATCATAGATTTGGAAAGTGTTCACAAATTTGAAAAGAGTTTGTGAATTTTGTGAGAAAGCTCACGGATTTATCCTTCTCATTGCTGCGGCCGAGTATATTCAGGGATCGAGAGTCTCAGTTATCCCCCTCTAAAGCTTTATTATTGGGGAGATGCTCGAAGTTTGTATATTTCTTTCTTTTCGAAAAGGAGGAATACACCGGCCTCTGTATCAATGTTATGCATGCAAAACATATTATTAAATGACGATCCAACCAAAATGTGCAATGTCATACAAACTCGCATGTGGAGATGAAAATAAGGAGAAATAGCAAAAGCCACAACCGGCTAACCATAGGACTAGATGTCTAGCCACATTCTATTGTTGGACCGTCATCCAAACCGGTTGTAGGTATTCCGTGCGACCGTCTCCCATCGGTTTGACACATAAGTCATATGCTCCTTAGCTTTAACACAGCTGAGTAACGACAACGTAGGGTCCAGCCAGTTGCCATGTGGATGACCTGCAAAACAATTGTGATGGTATGCCTCTTAAGAATAGTGTCATTCCTACAATTCAAAATGGACCAAAGTAATGCACATACTCTAACTCGAATATGTGCCTCTAACTTAGGCTCTACCCCGTTTAGCCAAGTGCTAAAAAGGGGATCAATGTTATCAGGAGGATTGACAATAAAAGCCGCCTGGACCATACGCCACAGTAGCTTGGCCAGGGACAGTCAATAATCAGATGTTAGGATTGGCTCATCTTTGTCACGGAAGCAACACCATTCACTACCCTCTCGATTACGTATTGTGGGATTATCTTCAGTGAGAATCACTTGTTTGTGAACAAATCACATGATTTTTTTTATCTTGAGTGAAACCTTTATTTTTCAAATATGTAGAGAGTTTGGGATTGGTCTAGTGCTTATCATGTCCATCTACATAGACTTCACTGAGCATACACATGACGCCAAAAGTTTCCAACAGAGTGTATCTGGTTCATCAGTGAGGTTAATCCACATGAACCTACTTACAAGATGTAACCATCTATCTCATCTGGCTTCTACAAGTGACATTCTGAATTGAACGTTTAAGGGAACATAGCCTAAGACTGTACTCACCAAATTCATTTTTATTATACTATGTACTACAAGGAAGGATACTGCATGGCTAGCGGCGTGTTCTCTAACCATGTATCCTCCCAGGACCTAGTTGAGTTACCGTTTCCTACTCTGAATTTGATTCTATTAAAAAAATGCTACCTTATTCCTAATGAGAGCCTTTGAGAACAGCGAATCCGTCACTTGTGCAAGTTTGTATGTTTCTACCCCTAATCTTTAATGAAAAGTAGAGCAACAGTAACAAATATCAGGTGGTGCATACAATTTGTAGCACTTATCAACTTATAAGTCATAAGCCCTGTTTGTAGCACTTATCAATTTGTAGCACTTATCAACTTATAAGTCATAGGCCCTGTTTGTTTCATAAGTCTTAGGACTTTTTTAAGTCCCAACTTATAAGTCATAAGTCCCTACCTGTTTGTTTACAGGGACTTATAAGTCTCGAGTCCCTACCTGTTTGTTTACAGGGACTAATAAGTCCATGTTGCACCTAATAATACACTTGTTCACATGGATCGTCATCAGCCAACGCGTACGGCACATGATAAGCACCGCTGCAACGAGGCTCAGGAGAGGGCCTGTTCGGCGATTGGAGGCACCGCTGCAACGAACCGAGGCAGAACGAACCGAGGCGGGGCGGCGACGGGGCGGCGAACCGAGGCAGAACGAACCGAGGCGCGACGGCGACCGGAGCGAGAGGCAGGGCGGCGACGGGGCGGCGACCGGAGCGAGAGGCGGGGCGGCGACGGGGCGAGAGGCGGGGCAGCGTGCGGGGAACGAGCCTGGAGCGACGCGGGGTAGGTCCGGCCCGGGATAAGTCCCAATAAGCTCCTCCCTGAGAGTCTTATTTGATAAGTCCCAAATCACCACAATAAGTTCCAATAAGTCCCTTGTGTTTGGTTTAGGTGGGACTTATAGGGACTTTTTAAGTCCCTAAACCAATAAGTCCGTGAAAACAAACACCCTCTATATATGCTAGATCACGCAGGCCTAACTAGGTAGTTCCAGCACTGTTGTCCTGCCCATGATCACAGTGTCATGTAAGCTTCATTCCAGAAGCAGATATTTATTCACACAACTCTATGTATAGCCCATAAACAAGCCATAGCAACACCACGAACAAAACCTTCCTTCACAAAAGACATAGACGCCAAGCCAGAAGAAGCAATTAGCAACTAGGCACCTCTCACCCATGCTCTCATATATGCATGTATAAAACTACGTACTGACGAATGTCGGTCAGCAAGGCAGCTTGAACCCCATGTACGCTCCGCCGGTGTACTGCGTCCAGACATCTAGGGCTCCGAAGCAGGTGACGATCACGGTGCTGAGCGCCATGATGGCGGTGACCAAGAACACGATCATCGACACCCGGCCGGACTTCCTGACGACCCGCTCGATCAAGACCACCCCGGCGATCGAGGCGACGAAGCATATCCCCGCGTAGACCGACGCCTCCCCGACCCCGTCCATGCCCAGCAGGATGAACTGGACCATGGACATCGATGCGCAGAACAGCACCATGAACGAAGACGTCGCCGCCGCCGTCTGCAGATTAAAGGATGTCATGTCGAACGTGTGATCATCTGATAGCTCCCAAATTACTACTACTACACAAGATCAACTTGACAACATGCATGCATCACGCATGAATCGTTGCGTTCTCTGCGTACCTGCGGGGGTATCCCGATCTGAAGGAGGACGGGGTTGAGAAGCAGCCCTCCGCCGATGCCGAAGAGGCCGCTCAGAGATCCGGTCACGAAAGCGGCCAGCGGGAGCGCGAGCGCCGGCAAGGTCTCCGACTTCGTGTGCACAGAAGAATGTGCCTGCATGAGTACATGAATGGCCAGTGCAAGATCCATTCAGTCTCATTTGGTTTACGATTTCAATTTCTGACATGAGGAATCCATTGGTACCTTGCCATCTTCGTGGTGATGCGTAGCCTGCTTCTTCCTCTTTGCGTATATGATATAGGCTGTGAAAGCCACAGCGAAAGGCACCTGGGACACGGTGGCGAGCCAGTACGCTATTCCGCAGGGCTTTATCCTGATCACTCCCTGCACAGACAGGACAGCATTACACACTGATGAAGTCATTTATGCATTTCATATGATTGGTAAACGTCCACCGTCAGAGGTGCGAGCTTCCGCTGACGCTTTCGATCTGTGCTGAGTGAATTCATGCACGATGAATGTGGACAGGCACACAGGCCAGGTTCCAAGCACAAAAGACGGCTTCCGACCCGTCGACGTGACCTGTAACTAGCAATGGGTTATCTGCCTTAAACTAATGCTTGGTGCTGTCCATTTGCTGTATTACTTTAGTTTAACAGCTGATCCCTGCCTTGGACAAAGTTTGACGGGTATATTCATGCTAGCTTTATTTTGATGCCATGGGCTAGCTAGCTAGTTGGCTTTAAAAATAGTGTGGGTTACAAATGGCTAGTTGAAGTGTAGAATGAACCTAGACGCTATCTAGACTCTTGATCATTTCCCATACCGGCCGACCTATGTAAAGTCTGCTGTCTACGGTATAACACATGATTTTGAACTGGTGTCAAGCAAATGAAAAGATCGATGCCGACAATCTTGCTATACAAAGCAAACAATGTGACCTGACAGAAATGCTACTGTTAATTTAGAATGTTGGTTTTAGTGTCGCCTCAACCTGGTGGTAGTGCCCGTCGACATGGTTTTATTGGACGAAGGAGAATCGTTTTACGGAACCATTTGGCATAATGATGAGCTATATAAAAAACAATGAGTCGTAAGCTAGCCACAACATTTGCCTTTTAAAACAAATTCACGATATTCATTTTTTAAACACGTATCTATTTATTTTGCATGCACTATAAAACACATACTCCCTCCGTTTCAGTTTATAAGTCCGACACGTGTATCTAGGTCGTCAATTTGACCAACTTAATGAGAGGCATATATTACAAAAAATATATCATTAGAAACTTTATATGTTCTATTTTCTAATGATAGCAAAAAAGGCCCGTGCGTTGCAACGGGAGAAAAAAAAGTTCACAATCTTCAATTGTGATAATCACATTATGCTCTTAAAATTTTAGGACATTTCTTGAAATGCATGAACATTGTTTGAATTATGATGAAAATGGCAAAGTATGTTTTGTTAATTAATGATAGCATATGCATAAAAACATTATTTTTATCTTGCTGATATATGTGTTTGCATTTGTAATCTAAGTAAAGTCTTAATTTGGTTGCAAACATGTTAGACATCTTCATCGAAAACAATCAATTTGTAAGTACATGCATATCAAATGTTTCAGGTTGCGTATGAATATCGATATTCTTAAAAAAAAATTAGCAAAACAGTTTATATATATGAAAAATCAAAGCTAAGCCATTTGTTTACGTAAAGCTTGTATAAACAACATTGTATATTTTTATACATTAGAAACATTTTTTTGCGTGTGACATCAGAAACATTATTGAGTTTTGATGTCTAATTTTTAATACATATTTTACATATTTTGTATGCATCATGAACATTTTTTCTATACATGTTTTACATTATTCAAATACACGGATTAACATTTTCAAAAAGTTTTATTTTTTATGTCTACTTTGTTCCATACACATTATATATTTTTGTATATGTTTTCTTATACACTGGAAACATTTTTCTATGCACATTTTAAGTTTTTTAAATACATGATTAATATTTTTCAAAATAAAAGAAAAAAATATTATTTATTGTCCATACGCACTGTACATTTTTTTTGTATATATGAAAACTTTTTTATCTACAAATTTGATATTTCTTTAATCTATGATTAACATTTGTGCAAAGATTATCGAAATAAAGGCAAAAGAGGAAAAAATAGAAAAATTGCGAAATAGAACACATAAATGGTTTCTGGCCACGACAGGGTACGAACCTGGTCTCCAGGGTGGGAGAGCACAACACGCACCCAACCAGTACAGCTAGACTTGTACTTGTGATAAAATACGGAAAGCATATCCTTTAGAAAGAGCTGAGTCGAAGTTCAAATAACGAATCGTTTTTGTCACTTACGGGTGGCATTGATGGGTAATTTTGGCGAACTTTAGGGGTAAATTTAATGACGTACCACAAAAGCAATATGTGTTTTATTAGTAGGTATAGATATAGATATAGATATAATTTTTATGTTAAATAATATAATTTATATAAGTTAAATTGACGACCTAGGTACACGCGTATGCCTTATAAACTGTGACGGAGGGAGTATTGACTGTAAATTTCTAGATACATAGATCACTTATGTAGGTACGTACATATTCTACAAAATTGTCTAAAGGTACAAGTCAAATTCTTTTGTTTCAGAATTTCTTGATAGTTGAGACATTTTTTTATTTGAATTTTTTGATAAGCGGCTCGTTGCGGTCCTGGATTAAAAAGCAATTTCCATATTTATTCAGATTACCGTATTCAGTATTATATCAGTGATAATTAATATGTATCTGAGGGAGTAATAAGTTTTGAGTTATATGTCACAAAAAGTATACCACTGGATTTGCAATCGAAAGAAGTTTTAAGTGGTATGACTTTTGTGAGACTTTGCTTATCAAATTAGTGGCCGAAGTTAGGTTTAAACTCAAGGGCCATGCATTTTAGGATGAGATTATTGTACAAAAAAAATATCTACCGCCCGATGGTTGCATACTTGATTCGTGCTCCTTACCCATCCTACACAAGCACCCCAAAGGGAAAAACAACAGACTATATAAAAATCATGACACAAGGTTTAGAAATTCGGCTTTGCTATTTCTTAGTCATGTGAAAAGAGAGGTAAAAGAGAGCATGTTAAAATTACTCATTAATTAATCGTTTCTACGTTACCTTGAGAATCTTATAATCCGATTTCAGTATTATCGCGAGTGCAAAGGGATGGGAACTTTGATCCGACAACGATCAACAAGCGACCCAGAAACAACTACTTATAAGTCAACGACCGAGTCATAGTCACCACATGGAAAATATTACTCTCTCCGTCTTAAAATAAATGACTCAAAAATGACTTAACTTTGCATTAACTTTAGTATAAAGTTGAATCATTTTTGAGTCACTTATTTTTAGAACGGAGGGAGTAAAACATTTTTTTTAAAATAGCCCGAGTGACGGTATGTAGTAACTAAACCTGGGCACGGACAGCCCGGCCCGATGACTCGGCCCGAGCCCGACCCAAAAAACTCGAGCTTGGAAACTAGACGCGGGCAGCAATTTGGGCCGGGCTTGGGCTTAGGCATTTTACACTGAGGCCCGGTCCAATCGAGCCGGGCTCATGCCTGGATATTGGATTTTTTGGCCTGGCCGGGTCAGGCTCGAGCTTGAGATTTTCAGTTCGGGCTTTTAAAAACCCGGCCCGAAACCCGGCCCAGCCCGGGATATGCCCAGGTCTAGTAACGAAAGGGGCCATGCTTTAGACAGGACGTGCTAGTGCTACACCGGCCGGCCGAGAAAGAACCGAAAATGAACCTAACATCGAAGCGACATGGCAGTGACATTTCGCCAAAGCAAAAAAAGGAGAAGAACGGGGTAGCCACTCCTTTCCGGTGCATCAAAAAAAGAGGAGCGTAGCGCCAAGCAAGAATGACAAGCGAATCCCCAGCGAAAAGACGTGATCACGAACGCGCACTGCCGTTGCTTTTGGCCTCTCATGTTGGTACTGCCGTTGCCGTTGCCGTTGCCGTTGCCGACCTGACCTATCTATCCGTTTCCCTTCCCGTGCGCCCCTATCCCCTATCAATGGAGCTGGTGTACATGGTTTTGTGTGCTGCTGCAACGGCAGCTCCAACGGCCTACGCGGGGCCGGGGGGAGGAGGGGAGGCGGGAGCGCGCGCGTAGGCCGTACCTTCCCGTGCTTATCTCCGATGAAGACGTGGAGCAGGAAGAAGCAGAGCCAGACGATGACGAGCACCGCCACGTCCTTCCACGGGAACCCCGCGCCGCCGCCGGAGCCGCCATCGCGAGCTGCCTGCAGGCCCCCGTCGTCCTGGCTGGGCTGCGGGAGGCCGCCGACATCGAGCAGCAGGGGCACCTTGTGGCCGTGGCGCGCGGCGGCGGGGGCGCCGGCGCCGGCGCTCTCGCACCGCCAGATCTTGGCCCCCGCGCGGCACGTCTTGGCGGTGCAGAAGGCGAGGAAGAGCGAGAAGAGCGCGGTGATGAGCCACTCCGGGAACATGACGTTGCACACCACCCCGATGCTGACGCCCAGTAGCAGGCACGGCTGGAACAGCAGCGCGATGTCGTAGTCGATCAGCGCCGCCCGGCCGCGCCCCCGCGCGCGCCACAGGTTGTAGAGCACGTTCGACGCGGCGCCGCCGGTGACCATGAAGGAGGAGTAGGTGGTGGCGCGCTTCAGGGTGAGGCCCGCCACCAGGTTCAGGATGGGCAGGAACAGCGACCCGCCGCCGACCCCGCCGGCGCTCGACACGGACGCGGCCAGGAAGGACAGGACCCACGCGAGGACGGTGTGCGAGGAGGACGCGTCGGACAGGTAGTGCCCCCGCCATTGCGAGAGCTGGGCCAGGAGGTGGTGGCCGGGGCGTGGCGAGGTGGAGTTGGACGCCGCGGCGGTGGCGGAGAGGAAGCAGCAGATGGAGGTGGCGGCGACGAGGAGAGGGATGACTAGAGTAGTCCACGACATGTTTTTGTCTCGCCCTCTCTGCTTGTTGCAGGATGTTTTTGGTGGCTCTGTGTGGGGGTGAGAGGCGAGATGCTCGTGCCTTGCGGCTGCAGGTTTTATATGCGGGTCTGGGTGGCGACACGAAAAGACTGGGTTATGAAAAAGATTTGAATCGTTACGAATGCAGAAAAATAGTTTTCTGATTCTGATATAAATAAAGGAACGTCCCTTTTTCTTTCTAATGTCAAAACGGCAAATGCCCACTCAGTTACATGGAAGTGCATATAACAATACAATATTCCTGCAAAATAAAATAAAAATAATGACACTACAATGTGATTTGGCCCAATAATTCAGTTCTTTGTTCCGGACACTAGTGAAGCTCCCAAAACGCTCGTTCCCTTTCTCGTTTTATAAGTTTCTTGAGACCAAAAGACCAGACGGTTCCCGTGGTACTAAATTGTTTTTCAGTACTACAAAATCTTCGTCGACCAAGGTTGTCAACGCTTAAAATCATTTCTTTCCCGCTTTGTGGATGAGAACAACCATGACGCGAGTGCGTGTGCAAAATCTTAAAGGGAGTGTAAGTGTATACCCAGAGAGCGGAAAATACCTAATGGAGCAAAGGAGACAACATGAGCTCTTTTTCGTGGAGCCTGATTTTTTTTAATAATATTAATCAACTTTTCAAGTTTTAAAATATCTGAGAAAACTTTGAAAAACTCTTACCTCCCACCGGCTGATCCGGGTCATCTATCCGTCACCGTCTCGTCCGTTGACCCTCCATCTGACGGACCAAATCGTGCCCGCACGCCAACGGAGTAGCGACCTAACGCGCCCGTTTCCTGAAACTGTAGCGTTGTTTCAGGAAACGGTCCTTAAGCTGGGCACCCTCGCGCTCAGGTGAAAGTAGGCGACGGCTACCGGATCTGGAAGGGCGACGACGCAGCCGCTCGCTCCCGATGCCGGCCGGCCCACCGCCCCCGATGCCGGCCGCTCGCCCCCGATGTCGACCGACCCACCGCCCCGACGCCGTCCGCTCCCGCCGCAGCCCATCCGCCAAGACGTCGGCCAGCCCTCCCCTATCCCCACCCCCCGCGCTGCCAGCCGCTCGCCCATGACGACGGTGCCGCCCACCGCCCCCGACGTCGGCCGCTCCCGTCGCAGCCCATTCGCCACGACGTCGGTTGGCCCTCCCCTATCCCACCCCCACCCCCACCCCCTGCGCCGCCAACCGCTCGCCCAACACACGCCGCAGCCCCTCTGCCCCCGATGTCGACCGGCCCTCCCCTCCCCGCCTCCCCCACCCCCCCCCCCCTCCCCGCCTCCCCCACCCCCCCCCCCCTTGTGCCCGCTCGCTCCCTACGTCGGTCGGCCCTCTGCACGCGACAAGCCGCACCATGGGGGTTGCAAAAGTTTCTGCAACCTGACCTTTGTTGCAAAAGTTTTCTACAACATGACTTTTGTTGCAAGATTTTCTTTCGCAACAGTACCTATGTTGCAGAAAGACGAAGGGAAAAAATATACAACAAAGCGATTTTTTTGAAACTCGACCTTTGTTTCAGGAATTAATGGGTTCAAAATTTACTTTTTGCAACAAAGCGATTGTTTCTACAACTACCGTCGCTTCAAGAATTATTGGGTGCCAGCCGAGGCCCCGCACGCGGATCGATCGGCTACGCATGTAGATCGGACGATCGTTCAGGTGGACATCCGCCGATGGACGCGTAGCAGCCCCAAAAACTTTGTACATGTACACATCTCTATGTACATGGATGCTTTCACAATAATCCTACACCTAACTTCCTCTAATTTAATTCTCTCTCCCCCTCCTGATTCTCGTGGGTGGGGCCCGGCCCACCTTTTGTTTCAACTAAACCACGCCAAATCAGCCTTCACGTTGGTTTACGTAGGTCTTGTACGTAGGTGTAACAAAGCCGGTGCTTTCATTACCAATTTTTTCAAAAATTCAAGGTCCGAGATGCAAAAGATCCTCACTCCCGAGAACTATAACTTTCAGCCTGGAAAAGGTGATGTTTCTTTTTCTATCTTGTGAATATTTTCTGAAGCCAATATTGTGCAAAATAATACTTTCTCTGCCGTAAATACTTGTCAAAGGAATGGATAAAAAGTTTGTACATGTACACATCTCTATGTACATGGATGCTTTCACAATAATCCTACACCTAACTTCCTCTAATTTAATTCTCTCTCCCCCTCCTGATTCTCGTGGGTGGGGCCCGGCCCACCTTTTGTTTCAATTAAACCACACCAAATCAGCCTTCACGTTGGTTTACGTAGGTCTTGTACGTAGGTGTAACAAAGCCGGTGCTTTCATTACCATTTTTTTCAAAAATTCAAGGTCCGAGATGCAAAAGATCCTCACTCCCAAGAACTATAACTTTCAGCCTGGAAAAGGTGATGTTTCTTTTTCTATCTTGTGAATATTTTCTGAAGCCAATATTGTGCAAAATAATACTTTCTCTGTCCGTAAATACTTGTCGAAGGAATGGATAAAAAGTGAACGTATCTAGATGTATTTTATCTTTAGATACATTCATTTTTATCTATTCCTCCGACAAATATTTTCGGACGAATAATTTCCTAGCAACCTAAACTGCGTCAGAAAATAGCCGTTTCTTGTTTGACTTGAGTACCGACAGCACAACATAATTAACCAGTGGTGGTCCAGTTGCAACGCAATTTACCAGAACTGGTGGGAAAGCTCTAAGAGCTACCAGCAGTATGGACACATAATGCATTTAAATATTCACAAATTAAGAGCTATTATTGAAAATGGAATTAACAATCTCGTTATGTACAAGTTCTTGTAAGATTGAAACCCCAACTTCACATCACTAGGGCTTCCATACACGCAGGGCCATAATTCGACCTCCCTTTCATCCTTTCCTCAGTAAACTTATCATGAATGCTTATAAATAGTGGAGTACTAGAGAAGAGAGGCCAAGAACTCCGGATGGAGAAATGAAAGAATTAACAGTTACACACGCACGGGAAAGACTTGGCGATTCAAGGAGCTCCTCCACCAGGACCATAACCAGTGATCATCTGCAAGGCATGCCAACATTCTATGACCATTACTTCCAAACGCAACAGTTTAAGCAATTTCAGTACTACTGTACAAAACAACACTAGCAACTGACAATGTATGTTGAGCACCACATATATTAGTGGTGCAGAAGAAACGCTATGTGCTAACAATTGAGAGGATCCAAAACATCATCCAAGCTAAAATTCTTCAGATGCAGTGCAAAACACTACAGTTCAAACAACATATGCATGCCTGTGCTTCTGGTGCTTACCTTTGATAACGTCACTGACATAAGTCCGGGAGTAGCTCACTATCTTCACAATCGTCTTTGCTATTTACAACTCCGAGCTGGGCCTCCGTGTTCAGGCTCTCAGTGTTATTTACAAGCTCGGCTTGGTGGTTAACGTTCAAGTTCTTATTTACAGCAGCAGCAGCAGCACTATCTTCTACTAAATATTGACCGACACTGTTATCATCGGAACTATTTGGGACTTCAGACATGCAATCCAAAGAACTACAACTGCTTCTGGAAGAGAGTCTACCATCTGCTGAAAATCCAGACTTATGTCGCTGCAGAAACCCACTTCTGTTACTATCAGGTGTGTTCACCCTAAAGAAAAAAAAGGAAGGAATTAGAAATTAGCACCATAATCATAAAAGAATAATATCAACACGCAATTATCATTGCAAAGATGCAATTATACAAGGAAGATTTGTCAGCCTTTATCGACCTGATGGATGTACTACATGACTAAATTAAGACAATCACTGACACAAGGCACCAAGCACAAATGCAAGCTTAGAGCAAACCTTGTCTGTTGAAACCTAGATGTGTGAAGAGACTCAAAGACCGGTATGAGATTCTTTGACCTTGATTCCACATTATGAGTCTGGACCTTTTCAATTTCAATTTCCCCTGAAATATTATCAGTGGCGTATGCTTCTAATGTTCCACTCCCGATTACTTGAAAGTGCACCTGGCCACCGATTAACACACAGGTGTTATGCATGCAAAAACATAGAAGAACAGAAAAGAGAAATGTGGTATTGAACAAAAACAGATAAATAAGTACCCCAGATCTTGACCAGACTGGAATTTGCGCAACATGTGTCTGCAGTTCACTCTCAGAAATATAATAGTTATGCTTTTCATCAGTGCTGAGCTTCAGCCTTTCAGTAGCAGCAACATTGGACGGATAGATACTAGTTCCTTTCCTGACCACTTTCTGGAAAATTTTATTATTTTCTCCACTGTCAAAATCATTATATAAATTACTCTCAGCAGTATCTCTTCTGTTTTTCTTTTGACAAACATCCCACTTCTGAAGAGGTTCGATAACGAATCTTGTGTCAGTTTCTCTTTGGGATCCATAAGAAATGGCATCTGAAGGATAATCAATTCCAGAATCCGGTTCAGCTGAGTGATGGAGAACATACTGTATGATACTTCCAGATGGAGAAAAAACTAGTAAATAATACTTCATACAAAGAAAACTGCCATCTGAGTTAGAACCACCCTTGCAGTTGTGAAATGTTGAAGCAATAGCACCAGAAATTGGACTGGAAACACCTGTTGCAAATGCTGCAGCACCATGGACAGCACCCTTCAACAAGTTACTCCCATTTCTTATTCTACTGACAACAGACAATGCGACAGGGGGACCAGATAGAGAAAGCATCTTCTGATTAAGGCTCAGCGAGGGGCTTGCGTTTTGAGACCAATGAGTGGCATGCTTAACTGAGGAATCCACTACATAATTATTTTCTGCAAGATTGTTATCACTATAGCGAAAGCTTGTGGATCCACTATATGGAGATATTGCAAAGAAATGACTTGTTCCCCTTGACGAGCTAATCAGTATCCATTCACTGTCATCGCTAAAGCTGATATCTTTTATGACCTATCATAAAGGTCATATTTGTTATAAGTCATCAACTATTGAAGGAAATGGTGAAGTAATACTGCATTTGGCCACAAAATGAAACATGAATGCCAGCTTACCGCATTGGTGATGCCTCTTTGCAATTTAAACAAATGAACATAGGTACCATTCGGACCATCTTCTGATGCACTCCCATCCACAGAAGGCATAATGCGAAAAACATTGATGTTTCGGCCATGAATAGAAGCTGTCACCAGCAAAGTTCCACTGGGATCAAAACAAAGTGCTGAAATGGGACTTGTATGTGCCCTGAACTGAACTACCATTGCTTTAGATACAATATCTCGAACAATGACCTGCCATTGGAAGGGAACAGCATCTATGTTACATTTCGTGAAGTACAAAAGACAAACATAGCACATATAATTGTAGAAAGACGCATGCTTGAATTTAATAACAATTTAGTAATTCAACTTAATCGGAGAGGGCAAGTTTTGTCATCCATCGCCTATCCATCTACTATCTTAGATTCCCACACCGACCGAAGGCAGGAGAGATTTACTTTCCATCCGTCCTACTAAAGTACCTACTTTATTTAGGTTTTAGTTAGAGCAAAAACAACACATCGCTGCAAGGAAACAGGACTTCTCATAATATTCTAAATAAAGCAGATTAACAAAATATTTTAGGGGGGTTAGAATGGAGACAGCCATTCTATTATTATGCTGTCCCTATATGGTAAACAATATGCCACAACCATGAGTTTTGCACGGCATCTACACAGGTTGAATGGAGCAGACGATACTCGTGAGGAGTACCAACCACATTGTCAGGTTGTTACCCACAGTCGCGTCGGTTATTAGGTCCCTAACGGTCTTAAAAAAAATTGTTGTATGTATGATTCGCATATGGAGGCAACATAATAATAGAGTATCCCATACGCCATAACCGATTGGTTTACCACCTTTGGGATAAGAGAGTTAATGAAGAACATATGTTCTGTGATAAATAACGTACCGTTCCAGCATATTCACTGTCGATAGTATGCCCATTTGTTACTCCATTTGCTTTGAAGCCAGCATTCCCTTGCTTTATATTACCATTACCATTTGGAATCAAGTCTGAATAATACCTGGACAGCTTCTTATAGCCAACATCACCAAGCGTTACAATGCCAGCAGCCAATTGCTTGCTTGATTCTTTTGCATAGTATGCAACCACACTGCCGTTTGAACCAGGAGGCGGAACTATTGGAGACAGGCTAAGAAGCTGAGGAGTGACACGGCCTGTATTTGGAACTGGAACTGGACTCCCAGAATACGCAATCCATCTTGGACCTAACCCAAGTGGGCCATAACCAGAAATCGGTGAAACTATAGGGCTGGTAAGAAGTGTATAGTCCAGCTCCAATGTCGCAGCATCAAAACAATGTATCTGCAAACGGTTTGTTCCATTAAGATCATCCATAATCCAAACACCGAGTTAGAACCAGGAAGTATGCATACCTGAGTAGCCTGAGAAACAGCTACAACTCTAGGACTGCACCTTATGGAATAGACAGCTGATCTGAACTTCATTGAATGAACATAACCATGCTCCTTGAGCGAATAAAAGCGAACGATGGTAGGCAGTTTTTCACTGCCACTATTATGGTAAGTGCCATTGGTTCCATTGAAGACAGGGCCGTTGACATCATGGCTGTTTGCATTTCCTGTGCTGGTTCCACCACCAGCAAGAGCCAGCAATGGCCGTGCATCTACAAATCTGTCTTCACCTCTCTTTGAGGCAATTGGTTTCTTCAGCAGTTGTATGAAAGAAACAGCACCATCATGTCTTGATTCTAGTTGTCTTACATCATCGGCATGTTCAACATCCCATACTTGGAAGCCAGATCTGTAAGCTAGCAGCAAAACCTGTCGTAGCACGTCACCCCCACATTCAAGTTTATCAAACCCAGCCCATTGTACCTGTAGATCACATGGCAGAGGACATGTATTAGCATAGCTTCACATGGTAATATTACTTACAGGGATTATAAGAATCAAATCATATATTCAAAAAAATTACAAGCCAATGAACTTTGCATGGAAATGCTAAGCGTCTAAAATACTGACTATAACACAATGATATTTGTCAGTATGGAACACTAATCATCAGTTCCTAGATCAGGAACAACTTTTTTCTTGACATAACGTATGTTTTAATACGTAATATGATGATATTCAAGGTTAATGACAAAGCAAATTTTTGGATTAGCCCTTACGATGTCAAAAGGTTAAGAAATCAGAATATAACTCACACTCCCATATCCTTTAGTATATTCACTGTGCATAATGAACGTGTCATTACAACTTTTCACAGACTAGGAATGGTTTATAATAGGCATTGTCATAGTGTCCTGACCTGGCCCAACAGGAACATTTCGGATCCAGATAATTGCAACCAGAACTCAAAGCTAAGCTTGTACATTCATGAATCATGATAACTCTTATGATTCCACATCTGCGGCTTGTCTTGAAAACAACACATTCTAACCATCAGACACTTTGCATTTCTGCTAGATAATAGCTACTACAATAACATGCCAAAAGAGCAGTACAGTATGCAAACATGAGCAGTTGGGTATATGGTGCCGAGCATAAATGAGTCGACGCTAACAATAAATACCAGAATTGCCACATACGGTTGTGCAACTCTGGTGGGGGAACAAAATTGGCAGTTCCTTCCGGCCCCAATTAATTTTTTGCTCGGTTTTGCATCGGTTACCATTATTACTGCACACGTGGAACATCCAAAATCGTGCATACTAGCGCACAATTATTAGCAATCTAATAACTAACAGTTGCTATGCTTGAAGAACGACCGGCAGCCAGCGGAAAAATTCAAAAAGAAAGAAGAGGATCGTAAGAGGTCGGGGGCCGGAACCTGGTCGCGGCCCGCATCGTCGTCGTGGCTGGCGATCGAGTTGACCAGCGAGGCGCCGGCGGAGCGCAGCGTGGAGGCGGCCGTGGACGCCCCCGAGGACACGATGCGCATGTAGCTGGAGAGCGAGCGCGCGGAGAAGAGCCCGCCCCCGCCCCCGCCGCCGGTGCCGCCGCGAGGAGCCTGCGCGCCGTTCCGCATCAAGCCAAGCCAAGCCAAGCCAAGCCCAACCAGGGACTCGTGCACGCTACCGCCACCACTCCTCCTCTTCCTCAGATGCGAAACAGAGCCTTGGCCTGCAAGCTAAACCAAACCTAGACGGAAACGCCTGCTTGGCTTGGGCGGCGGTGCTGCGGCGATCGAATCGGCAGGTGAGGTCCCCCCGGGCTGTTTCTCTTGGGGCTCGGAGGAGGCTCTTGCAAGAAACAGCCCACCAACCGTATCCTCAGGTGAGCGACATGGCCGCGGGCGAGCTCGGAGGTCGGGGGCGTGGGAGGGGAACCGGCGCGGGCGTGCGGGGGTGCGAGAGGGCTGGATGGGGAGGCGGGGACTGGTGGTGGGGAGGCCGGCGAACTGGTGGTGGTCGGGCTGCGAGCAATTCGATCGGAGAAAGCGAGGGTTTGCGGTTTTGATGAGCCCTCTTCTTTTTTTTCCTTGGCCGTGTGGGAAAGGGAAGGGGAAGCAGACGGGGCCCCGGAGATGGGATTGATGATTAGGTTGAAATACTCTATGGAATTGGGATTGGAATTGGAGGAGGTAGCATTAGGGAAGCAGGAGGAGGAGGAGTAGTAATATTCTCCTCTCTTAAAAAAAAGTCGGTTGCTGCTCTGAGTTTTCGAATCGGAGGAAAAAATAATACGGAAGCCGGTTGGTGTTCCCTAGTTTTGCTTGGCTTCGTGTGGAGTTTTGATGCGGCAAGAAAGCGAAGACGAGGCGGCCAAGGTGGTTAACGAGGAGCAACGGGGATCGATTATCTCGCCTACCCGACTACGTTCGCGTCGTTGCCTCGCCGGCTACGTTTCCCAGCTCTCTCTCTCTCTCTCGTGTGGTCCTCTCCTCTCCCTCGCGTCGGATCTGCCTGGCGCGGTCGGTCGGGTTCGGTGAGTCGATTCACCGCGCTACGTGGGCTCTTTTCTCCTCCGTCGATTGCCAGGTCTGTCATGAGTATGCGTCTGGATCGGGTTTTGTTTTAGGGAAACGTTTCTATCCGGGCTCCGGCCGAACCGTTGTGCCGTACTTACGCGGGCCGTGTGATACTTCCTCATCGCGCATCAGTTTTCGTTGGCCCACCATTTCCGTTTTTTCCCTCTTCGACTTCGCATTCATCGGTGTTGCAGCCGGCAAGCAGCACGGCGAGGGGGCGACTAGCAGTGACGTCGAGCGACGACGACGAGCAACGTCAAGCGGCGATGGCGGCGGATCCCGACAGTGTTTCAAGCTCTCCGCCGCTCGCGCGGTTTTTGACGAGCGCCTCCGGGGAGTCCCGCGTTGTTCCTTCAAGCCGGCGTGCCTTCTCTGTCGGATCTCGTCCGCCGGCCGTCATGGAGTCGCATTGGATGCCATCGGTGTTGGAGACGAAAAACTATGACAAAGACGACGACGTTGCAACCGTCGATGAAAAAAGCTTCAACCGGCTATCGAAAATGCTACAACCGGCATTGTCGAAAGCTTCAACGAGAGACGACGGGAATCAAGGGCCACCCACCACGCAACCGCAGAAGCTGCAACCGGTGATGAAAAAATCTTGAACCGACGATATAAAAAGTTCAACCAGCGACAACGAAACACAAAAGGCTGCCATCGTTAACACAAAAGCTTCAACCATATGTTTGAAAAGCTTCAACCACAGACCGACGAGGAAAAAGCCTGTCATTTTTGCTACAACCAGCAACGAAAATAGCTTCAACCATTGTGAAAAAAGCTTCAAACAACATGGAAAAAGTTTCAACCAAAGTGAAAAAAACTTCAACCGAAGTTCCGGGGGGGGGGGGGGGCAAGTCTGTGCACGCACGAGCGACGAGCGACGGGGGGAGAGGGCATGGGGGTGTTGCGACGATCCGTGACGACGGGGGAGAGGGCATGGGGTGCTGCGACGATCCGTGACGACGTGGGAGAGGATGGGGTGCTTGTGCGGGAGGGGGTCGGAGGTGCGCGAGATGGTGCGCCGGTGCAGAGCAGACGAGATGTCATATCTGACGGTTATTGGAGCTCAGACCGAACGGCTGCTGCCCGACCGGCCGAAGCGTTCGCGCCGGTGCGCCGGCGCAGAACGGTGCCCCTTGTTTTAACTACTACATGATGCTCCAACGAGTTACTACGGAAAACTTGCTAAAAGAATTATGAAAATTGGCAAAAACATCTAATGTGAGCTTATAAATAAAAGACTATATAAAAAGTATAAAAAATAAAAAATACAGTAAAAATAATGTCATTTTTATTAAAAATGTGAATGTGAACTATATATGTATTTTTTGCGGGAATGTGAACTATATATGTATGGTACATGGGACCAATACATATATTGTCAATACAAAATATAATGTAAAAAATAACTTAAGAGTAAAATGTATGAATTAATGATGTGGTGCTTGCATGCACAGAATAATGAAAAAACAATGGTGACCTATCCATGGGAAACGTTAGGGAATGTTGCATGAGAAACAAAAAATTTCCTACGCGCATACAAGATCTATCCATGGTGATGAGCATTTACGAGAGAAGATATTGTATCCACATACCCTTGTAGATTGCTAAGCGGGAGCGTTAAATAACACAATTGATGTAGTGGTACGTCTTCGTGATCCAATCACGATCCGTGCCATGAACTCCCGATCAAGCATCGAACAAACGGCACCTCCGCATTCAACACACGTACAACTCGATGACAATCTCCGCCTTCTTGATCCAACAAGAGGGGCGGAGAGGTAGATGAGTTCTCTAGCACGGCGGTGTGGTGGAGGTTATGGTGGTGCTATCCCGGCAGGGGCTACGCCTAGTGCTACCAAAACCACAAACGGAGGAGAAGACGATATAGGGAGAGAGAGGGGCGCCAAGGGCTTCATGTGTGCTCTTGGGGCGCCCCTCCTCTCTATATATAGGTGGAGGGGCATGGGAAACATCCCCTCCAAGCCCCAGGGCGCACACAAGGGGGAGGAGGTGGAATCCTAGTCCCCTTCCTTCCCTTCCATACAAAGGTGGACTTTCCACCTTTCCCAATTGCATGGGTCTTGAGGGACTTGCGCGTTTGGCCCAATAAGGCCACGACATATCCCCTGAGCCCATGCAAACCCTTGGGACATGGTGGAACCCTTGATGGACTTTCGGGCTCCTCCGGAAGTTTTCAGAACCTTCTAGAAGCTTCCCGATACAATACTGGAAAAACCCGAAACTTTACCGGTAGCCAAAATATGACTTCCCATATATATCCTTACCTCCGGACCATTTCGGAGCTCCTCATGACGTACGAGATCTCATCCGGGACTGCTAAGAACTTTTGGTTACTATCACACATAACTCATTAATACCAAATCGTCACAAAACCTTAAGTGTGCAGACCCTGCGGGTTCGAGAACTATGTAGACATGACCGAGACACTCTCCGACCAATAACCAATAGCGGGACCTGGATGTCCATATTGGCTCCTAAATATTCTACGAAGATCTCTATCGGTCGAACCACGATGTCAAGGATTCAATCAATCTCGTATACTATTCCCTTTGTCTATCGATATGTTACTTGCCCGAGATTCAATCGTCGGTATCTCTATACCTAGTTCAATCTCATTACCGGCAAGTCTCTTTACTCGTTCCGTAATACAAGATCTCGTGACTAACTCCTTAGTCACACTGCTTGCAAGCTTCTTGTGATGTTGTATTACCGAGTGGGCTCTAGAGATACCTCTCCGTCATACAAAGTGACAAATTCCAGTCTTGATTCACGCCAACCCAACAAACACCCTCGGAGATACCTATAGAGCACCTTTATAGTCACCCAGTTACGTTGTGACGTTTGATACACACAAGGCATTCCTCCGGTGTCTGGGATTTGCATGATCTCATTGTCATAGGAACAAATACTTGACACGCAAAAGCAGTAGCAATAAATTGAGACGATCACATGCTACATTCATAGTTTGGGTCTTATCCATCACATCATTCTCCTAATGATGTGATCCCGTTATCAAATGTCAACTCTTATCTATGGTCACGAAACCTTGACTATCTTTGATCAACGAGCTAGTCCATTAGAGGCACACTAGGGACTTTGTGTTGTCTATGTATCCACACATGTATTTGAGTTTACAATCAATACAATTCTAGCATGGATAATAAACGATTATCATGAACAAGGAAATATAGTAATAACCAATTTATTATTGCCTCTAGGGCATATTTCCAACAGTATCCCACTTGCACTAGAGTCAACAATCTAGTTCACATCACTATGTGATTGCAATGAATCTAACACCCATATAGTCTCCCACTTGCACTAGAGAGGTTTTTAGTCAACGAGTCTGAAACATTCAGACTGTGTGTACTTCACAAATATCTATGTCATACTGTAGATCCTTCTACCACGCTTCACTTGGAATAATTACAAACGACTGCTCCACAATATGAATCTAGTTTACTACTCAGATTTATTCAGATTAGTGTCAAAGCTTGCATCGACGTAACCCTTTATGACAAACTCTTTTATCACCTCCATAATCGAGAAAAAAAATCCTTAGTCCACTAGTTACTAAGGATAACTTTGACCACTGTCCAGTGATCCATTCCTGGATCACTCTTGTACCCCTTGAGAAAATCATGGCAAGGTACTCATCAGGTGCGGTACACATCATGGCATACTTTAGAGCCTACGGCTAAGGCATAGGGGTCGACCTTCGTCCTTTCTCTTTCTTCTGCCGTGGTCAGGTTTTGAGTCTTACTCAAATTCACACCTTACAATATAGTCAAGAACTCCTTCTTTGACTGATCCATTTTGAGCTCCTTCAAAAACTTGTCAAGGTATGTATTCATCAAAAGTTTTATCAAGCGTCTTGATCTATCTCCATAGATCTTGATGCTCAATGTTCAAGTAGGCTTAATTCAGGTTTTCCTTTGAAAACACTTTTCAAACAACCATATATTCTTTCCAGAAATTCTACATCATTTCCGATCAACAATATGTCAACCACATATACTCATCAGAAATTCTATAGTGCTCCCACTCACCTTTATGGAAATACAAGTTTCTTATAAACCTTGTATAAACCCAAAAGCTTTGATCATCTCATCAAAGCATATATTCCAACTCCAAGATTCTTGCTCCAGTCCATAAAAAGATCATTGGAGCTTGCATACTTGTTAACATCCTTAGGATCGACAAAACCTTCCGGTTGTATCACATACAACCTTTCCTCAAGGAAACCGTCGAGGAAACAATGTTTTGACATCCTATCTGCAAGATTTCATAATAAACAATGCAGCAACTACTAACTTAATTCCAACAGACTTTAGCATCGCTATTGGTGAGAAAGTCTCATCGTAGCCAACTCCTTGAACTTGTCGGAATCATCTTTGCGACAAGTCGGTCTTTCTTAATGGTGACATTTACCATCATCGTCCGTCTTCCTTTTAAAGATCCACTTCCACTTAATAGCCTTACGACCATCAAGTAGTTCTTCCAAAGTCTACACTTTGTTTTCATACATGGATCCTGTCTCGGATTTCATGGCCTTCAGCCATTCGTCGGAATCCGGGCCCACCATCGCTTCTCCATAGCTCGAAGGTTCATTGTTGACTAGCAACATGACCTCCAAGACATGATTACCGTACTACTCTGGAGCAGTACATTTCCTTGTCGACCTACGAGGTTTGGTAGTAACTTGATTCGAAGCTACATGATCACCATCATCATCTTTCACTTCAACTGGTGTAGATGCCACAGGAACAATTTCCTGCGCCCTTCTACTCTCTGGTTGAAGTGATGGTTCAGTAACCTCATCAAGTTCCTATTGGGAACGTTGCATGGGAAACAAAAAAAATTGTACGCACACGCAAGACCTATCCATGGTGATGATCATCTACGAGAGGGGACATAGGATCCACATATCCTTGTAGATCGCTAAGCAGGAAGCGTTAAGAAACGCGATTGATGTAGTTGAATGTCTTCGCGATCCGAATCTCAAGCGTCCCACGAACTCCGTGCCGATCTAGCGCCGAACGGAAGACACCTCCACGTTCAGCACACGTGCAGCTCGATGACGATCTCTGCCTTATTGATCCAGGAAGAGAGACGAAGAGGTAGCTGAATTCCCCAGCAGCACGACGGCGTGGCGGTAATGGTGGTGGAGCTACTTTGGCAGGGCTTCGCCGTACCGTATCCAACTAGCTACGGGGTATCACAAAGTGGTGGAGGGAGAGAGGGTTGTGTTATGGCTTGAGGTGCCAAAAGCCTCTCTCACCTCCATTATATATAGGAGGGAGGGGAGGGGTGGCGCCCTAGGGACAAGCCCTAGGGTTCTGCCGGCGCAAGAGAGGAGGAGGAGTCCTCCTCCAATACAACTTGGAAGGTGGAGTCCTCCTTCCCCAATTCGGTTTGGCCCCACCCTCCTTTCCTTTCCCCCTTCGGCCAAATGGGCCTCTTTGGGCTGGCCACCAGCCCACTAGGGGCTGGTGCGCCACCCTTGGGCCTCTTTTGGTTCTCTCCCGGGTGGGTGGCCCCTCCCGGTGGAACTCCGGAACCCATTCGTCACTCCCGGTACTTTACCGGTAATGCCCGAAAACCTTTCGGAAGCCAAATGGATACTTACTATATATCAATCTTCGTCTCCGGACCATTCCGGAAACCCTCCTGATGTCTTGGATCTCATCCGGGACTCTCAACAACATTTAGTTACCAACATCAATAATTCAACTATACCGAAACGTCACCGAACCTTAAGTGTGCAGACCCTACAGGTTCGAGAACTATGTAGACATGACCGAGACACTCTCCGGTCAATATCCAATAGCGGGACCTGGATGCCCATATTGGATCCTACATATTCTACAAAGATATTTATCGGTTGAACCTCTATGTCAAGGATTCAGTTAATCTCGTGTAACATTCCCTTACTCCTTCGGTATGTTACTTGTCCGAGATTCGATCGTCGGTATCTCCATACCTATTTCAGTCTTGTTACTGACAAGTCATTTTACTCGTTTCATCATACAAGATCCCATGATTAACTCCTTAGTCACACTACTTGTAAGGCTTGTTGTGATATTGTATTACCGAGTGGGCCCCGAGACACCTCTCCGTCATACGGAGTGACAAATCCCAGTCTTGATCCATGCTAACTCAACGGACACATTCGGAGGTACGTGTAGAGCACGTTTATAGTCATCCAGTTACGTTGTGACATTTGATACACACAAGGTATTCCTCCGGTGTCAGAGTTACATGATCTCATGGTCATAGGAATGTATACTTGACATGCAGAAAACGGTAGCAATAAAATAACACAATCACATGCTATGTTCATAGTTTGGGTCTTGTCCATCACATCATTCTCCTAATGATGTGATCCCGTTATCAAATGACAACACTTGTCTATGGCTAGGAAACCTTAACCATCTTTGATCAACGAGCTAGTCAACTAGAGGCTTACTAGGGACAATGTTTGGTCTATATATCAACACATGTATTTGTGTTTCCATTCAATACAATTCTAGCATGGATAATAAAATATTATCTTGAAACAGGAAATACAATAATAACTATTTTATTATTTCCTTAGGGCATATTTCCAACAGTCTCCCACTTGCACTAGAGTTAATAACCTAGCTTGACATCTCTATGTGATTTACAATGTAACGAATGTAACACCCATACAGTTCTGGTGTTGATCATGTTTTTCTCGTGGAAGAGGCTTAGTCAGTGGATCTGCAACATTCAGATTCGTGTGCACTTTGCAAATATTTATGTCCTCCTCCTTGATGTAATCGCGGATGGCATTGAAGCGTCACTTTATGTGTCTAGTCCTCTTGTGAAACCTTGGTTCCTTGGCTAGAGCAATGGCACCAGTATTGTCATAGAACAAATTTATTGGATCCAGTGCACTTGGCACAACTCCGAGATCTGTCATGAACTGCTTCATCCACACACCCTCTTTAGCCGCCTCTGAGGCAACTATGTACTCTGCTTCGCATGTAGAATCAGCTACGACGCTCTGCTTGGAACTGCACCAGCTTACCGCACCCCCATTGAAAATAAATATGTATCCGGTTTGTGACTAAGAGTCATCCGGATGAGTGTTGAAGCTTGCATCGACGCAACCCTTTACGACGAGCTCTTCGTCACCTCCATAAACGAGAAACATTTGCTTAGTCCTTTTTAGGTACTTCAGAATATTCTTGACCGTTGTCCAGTGCTCCATTCCTGGATTACTTTGAAACCTTCCCGCCTTACTTATGGCAAGGTTGACATCAGGTCTTGTTCACAGCATTGCATACATGATAGACCCTATGGCTGAAGCATAGGGGACGACACTCATCGTTTCTCTATCTTCTGCAGCCATTGGACATTGAGTCTTACTCAACATTATACCTTGTAACACAGGCAAGAACCCTTTCTTGGATTGTTCCATTTTTAACTTCTTCAAAATCTTATCAAGGTATGTGCTTTGCGAAAGTCCTATCACACGCCTTGATATATCTCTATAGATCTTGATGCCTAATAAGTAGCTTCTCCCAGGTCCTTCATTGAAAAACTTTTATTCAAGTAATCCTTCGTGCTTCCTAAAAATTCTATATTGTTTCCAATCAGAAATATGTCATCCACATGTATATTCGAAATGCTATAGAGCTCCCACTCACTTTCTTGTAAATACAAGCTTCTCCAAAAACTTGTATAAACCCAAACGCCTTGATCACCTCATCAAAGCGCTGATTCCAACTCCGACATGCTTGCACTAGTCCATAAATGGATCGCTGGAGTTTACACACTCTGTCAACATTCTATGGATCGACAAAACCTTCCGGTTGCATCATATACAACTCTTGCTTAAGAAACATGTTAAGGAACGCTATTTTGACATCCATGTGGCAAATTTCATAATCAAAAAATGCAGTTATTACTAACATGATTCTGACGGACTTAAGCATCACTACGGGTGAGAAAGTATCATTGTAGTCAACTCCTTGAACTTGTGAAAAAACCTTTGCCACAAGTCGAGCTTCATAGACGGTCACATTACCGTCCGTATTCGTCTTCTTCTTAAAGATCCATTTGTTCTGAATGGCCTTTTGCCCTATAGGTAATACTTCCAAAGTCCATACTTTGTTTCATACATAGATGCTTTCTCAGATTTCATGGCCTCTAACCTTTTTTGGAATTCCGGACCACCATTGCTTCTCCATAGCTCGTAGGTTCATTGTTGTCTAACAACATGATGGACAAAACATGATTCCCATACCACTCAGGAGCAGTACGTGCCCTTGTCGACCTATGAGGTTCGATAGCAACTTGATTTGAAGTTTCATGATCATCATCATTAGCTTTCTCTTCAACTGGTCTAGCTTCGACAGATCTTCTTTCTATCCTGCGCCACCATCTGGTTGAAGCAAAGGTTCTACAACCTCATCAAGTTCTATCTTCCTCCCACTTAATTTTTTCGAGAGAAACTCTTTCTCAAGAAAAGCTCCGTTCTTAGTGACGTACACTTTGCCCTTGGATCTGAGATAGAAGGTGTACCCAACTGTCTCTTTTGGGTAACCTATGAAGACACACTTTTCCTCTTTGGGTTCCAACTTTTCAGGTTGAAGCTTTTTGACATAAGCATCACATCCCCAAACTTTAAGAAATGACAACATTGGCTTCTTGCCATACCACAGTTCATATGGTGTCGTCTCAACATATTTTGATGGTGCCCTATTTAAAGTGAATGCAGTTGTCTCCAATGCATAGCTCCAAAATGATAAAGATAAATCGATAAGAGACATCATAGAACGCACCATATCTATAAAAGTACAATTACGATGTTCGGACATACCATTACGCTGTGGTGTTCCAGACGATGTCAACTGTGAAACAATTCCATATTGTCTTAAGTGAGCACCAAACTCGTAACTCAGATACTTACCTCCCCGATCAGATCATAGGAATTTGATCTTCTTGTTATGATGGTTTTCAACTTCACTCTGAAATTGCTTGAACTTTTCAAATATTTCAGACTTGTGTTTCATCAAGTAAATATAACCATATCTACTCAAATCATCAGTGAAGGTGAGAAAAATAACGAAATCCACCGTGCGCCTATATGCTCATTGGTCCGCATACATCAGTATGTATGATCTCCAACAAGTCACTTGCACGCTCCATTGTTTCGGAGAACAGAGTATTAGTCATCTTGCCCATGTGGCATGGTTCACATGTGTCAAGTGATTCAAAATCAAGTGACTCCAAAAGTCCATTGGCATGGAGTTTCTTCATGCGTTTTACACTAATTTGACCTAAGCGGCAGTACCACAAGAAAGTGGCGCTATCATTATCAACTCTACATCTTTTGGTCTCAATGTTATGTATATGAGTATCATCACTATCGAGATTCTACATGAATAAACTCCTCACATTGGGTGCATGACCATAAAAGATATTACTCATATAAATAGAACAACCATTATTCTCTGACTTAAATGAGTAACCATCTCGCAATAAACAAGATCCAGATATAATGTTCATGCTTAACGCAGGCACTAAATAACATTTATTCAGGTTCATCACTAATACTGATGGTAACTGAAGTGAGATCGTGCCGACGGCGATCGCATCAACCTTGGAACCATTTCCCACGCGCATCGTCACTTCATCCTTCGCCAGCCTTCGTTTATTCCACAGTTCGTGTTTCGAATTGCAAATGTGAGCAATAGAACATGTATCAAATACCTAGGCACTACTACGAGAGCTGGTGAGGTACACATCAATAACATGTATATCAAATATACCTTGTTTGGCGTTGGTCGCCTTCTTATCGGCCAGATACTTGGGGCAGTTTCGCTTCCAGTGACCAATCCCCTTGCAATGATAACACTCAGTCTCCGGATAGGGTCCAGACTTGGGTTTCTTCATTAGAGGGGCAACAACTTTGCCACTCTTCTTCGAGTTACCCTTCTTTCCCTTGCTGTTTTTATTGAAAATGGTGGTCTTATTGACCATCAACACTTGATGTTCTTTCTGGATTTCTGACTCTGTGACTTTCAGCATCGCAAACAGCTCGACGAGTGACTTATTCATCCCTTGCATGTTATAGTTCAACACAAAGCCTTTGTAGCTAGGTGGCAGTGATTGAAGAACTCTGTTAGTGGTAGCCTCTGGCGGGAGAACAATTCCCAGCTCAGCCAGATGGTTAGAGTACCCAGACACTCCGAGCACATGTTCACTGAGAGACTCGTTCACCTCCATTTTGCAAGCATAGAACTTATCGGAGGTGTCATACCTCTCGATCCGGGCATTCTTCTAAAAGATAAACTGCAACTCCTGGAACATCTCATATGCTCCATGACGTTCAAAACATCTTTGAAGTCCCGGTTCTAAGCCATACAAAACTGCACATTGAACTAAAGAGTGGTCATCCTTGCATGTTTGTCAGATGTTCATAACTTCTGGCAACACCGGTTGGGGTGGTTCATCACCTAGCGGTGCATCAGAGACATATGACTTTTGGGCAGCCTAGAGGATAAGCCTTAGATTACGAGCCCAGTCAACAAAGTTACTTCCATCATCTATCAGCTTAGCTTTCTCTAGGAACACATTAAAATTCAGGGTTGCTACCGCGCGAGCCATTGATCTACAACATAAAATTTTGCAAAGATTACTTAGACTATGTTCAAGATAATTGAGTTTAGCTAACCATATTACTAATAAACTTCCACTCAAATTTACATCCCTCTAGTCATTCGAGTGTCACATGATCCAAATTCACTAACTCAAGTCCGATCATCACGTGAGTTGAGTTAGCTTCAATGGTGAACATCTCCATGTTGATCATACCCACTATATGACTCATGCTCGACCTTTCGGTCTCTTGTGTTTTGAGGCCATGTTTGTACATGCTAGGCTCGTCAAGTTTAACCCGAGTGCTCCGCGTGTGCAACTGTTTTGCACCCGTTCTATGTGAACGTAGATTCTATCACACTCGATCATCACGTGGTGTCTCGAAACAATGAACTGTCACAACGGTGCACACTCGGGGAGAACACAATTTTATCTTGAAATTTTAGTGAGGGGTCACCTTATAATGCTACCATCGTCCTAAGCAAAATAAGGTGCAAGAAAGGATTAACATCACATGCAAATCATAAGTGACATGATATGGCCATGAACTTGTGCTTCTTGATCTCCATCACCAAAGCACTGGCACGATCTCCATCATCACCGGCGCCACACCATGATCTCCATCATTGTGCTGCCATCGATGTTGTCACACTAACTATGCTATTACTACTAAGGCTACTGAATAGCGATAAAGCAAAGCATCACCAAGCGCAAAATAATTAAAGACAACCCTATGGCCCCTGCTGGTTGCCGTGCATCGACGTGCAAGTAGATATTTAACTATTACAACATGATCATCTCATACATTAAATATATCATATCATGTCATTGGCCATATCACATCACATGCATACCCTACAAAAACAAGTTAGACGTCCTCTAATTTGTTGTTGCAAATTTTACGTGGCTGCTATGGGTATCTAGTATGATTGCATCTTACTTACGCAAAGCCACAACGGTAATATGCAAGTTGTTATTTAACCTTCTCCAAGGAACACCTCGATCAAATCCGATTGAACTAAAGTTGAAGAAACAAACACCCGCCAGTCATCTTTATGCAACAAGTTGCATGTTAGTCGATGAAATCGGTCTCTTGTAAGCGTACAAGTAATGTTGGTCCAGGCCGCTTCAATCCGACAATACCGCTGAATCAAGAAAAGACTAAGGAGGGCAAAAAATTGAACATCAACATCCACACACTCTTTTGTGATCTACTCGAGATATCATCTACGCATAGACCTAGTTCATGATGCCACTGTTGGGAACGTTGCATGGGAAACAAAAAATTTCCTACGCACACGCAAGACCTATCAATGGTGATGATCATTTACGAGAGGGGAGATCGGATCCACATACCCTTGTAGATCGCTAAGTGGGAAGTGTTAAGAAACGCGGTTGATGTAGTCAAACGTCTTCGCGATCCGAATCGTAAGCGTCCCACAAACTCCGTCCCGACCTAGCGCTGAACAGACGACGCCTATGCGTTCAACACATGTGCAGCTCGATGACGATCTCCGCCTTCTTGATCCAGCAAGAGAGTTGAAGGGGTAGCTAAATTCTCCGGCAGCACGACGGCGTGGCAGTGATGGTGGTGGAGCTAGTCCGGCAGGTCTTCGCCGTATCGTACCGAACTAGCTACGGGGTGTCATGAAGTGGTGGAGGGAGAGAGGGTTGCGTTATGGCTTGAGGTGCCAAAAGCCTCTCTCACCTCCACTATATATAGGAGGGAGGGGAGGGGTGGCGCCCTAGGGACTAGCCCTAGGGTTCAGCCGGCGCAAGAGAGTATGAGGAGTCCTCCTCCAATACAACTTGGAAGGTGGAGTCCTCCTTCCCCAATTCAGTTTGGCCCCACCCTCATTTCCTTTCTCCCTTCGGCTGAATAGGCCTCTTTGGGCTGGCCACCGGCTCACCCGGGGCTGCTGCGCCACCCTTGGTCCTCTTTTGGTTCTCTCCTGGGTGGGTGGCCCCTCCCGATGGAACTCCGGAACTCATTCGTCACTCCCAGTACTTTACCCGTAATGCCTGAAAACCTCCCGGAAGCCAAATGGATACTTCCCATATATCAATCTTTGTCTCCGGACCATTCTGGAAACCCTCGTGACGTCCAGGATCTCATCCGGGACTCCAAACAATTTTCGGTTACCAACATCAATAATTCAACTATACCGAAACGTCACTGAACCTTAAGTGTGCAGACCCTGTGGGTTCGAGAACTATGTAGACATGACCGAGACACTGTCCTGTCAGTATCCAATAGCGGGACCTGGATGCCCATATGGGATCCTACATATTCTACGAAGATATTTATCGGTTGAACCTCTATGTCAAGGATTCAACTAAACCCGTATACCATTCCCTTTGACCTTCGGTATGTTACTTTCCCGAGATTCGATTGTCGGTATCTCCATACCTATTTCAATCTCGTTACTAGCAAGTCTCTGTACTCGTTCTGTAATACAAAAACCCCTCATTTACTCCTTAGTCACATTGCTTGCAAGGCTTGTTGTGATGTTGTATTACCGAGTGGGCCCTGAGACACCTCTCCGTCATACGGAGTGGCAAATCCCAGTCTTGATCCATGCGAACTCAGCGGACACCTTCGGAGATACCTGTAGAGCACTTTTATAGTCACCCACTTACGTTGTGACATTTGATACACACAAGGTATTCTTTCGGTGTCAATGAGTTACATGATCTCATGGTCATAGGAATGTATACTTGACACGCAGAAAACAGTAGCAATAAAATAACACGATCACATGCTACGTTCATAGTTTGGGTCTTGTCCATCACATCATTCTCCTAATGATGTGATATCGTTATCAAATGACAACACTTGTCTATGGCTAGGAAAACTTAACCATCTTTGATCAGCGAGCTAGTCAACTAGAGGCTTACTAGGGGCAGAGTTTTGTCTATATATCCACACATGTATTTGCTTTTCCATTCAATAAAATTCTAGCAAGGATAATAAACGATTATCTTGAAACAGGAAATATAATAATAACTATTTTATTATTGCCTCTAGGGCGTATTTCCAATAGTTCCAGCATCCTCCATCTTAATTCTTTCGAGAGATACTATTTCTCGAGAAAGGCCCGTTTTATAAACAAACATTTTGCTCTTGGATCTGAGATAGGAGGTATACCCAACTGTTTTGGGTATCCTACAAAGATGCATTTATCCTCTTTGGGTTCGAGCTTATTAGGTTGAAGCCTTTTGACATAAGCATCATAGCCCCAAACATTAAGAAACGATAGCTTAGGTTTCTCCAAACCATAGTTCATACGGTGTCATCTCAACGGAATTACGTGGTGCTCTATTTAAAGTGAATGTGGTTGTCTCTAATGCCTAACCTCAAAACGACAGTGGTAATTCGATAAGAGACATCATAGTATGCACCATATCCAATAGGGCGCGACTATGACGTTCGGACACACCATCACACTATGGTGCTCGAGGTGGCATGAGTTGTGAAACAATTTTCACATTGTCTTAAATGTTTACCAAACTCGCAACTCAGGTATATATTTACCTCCATGATCACATTATACATATATTATCCTCTTGTCATGATGATCTTCAATTCACTCTAAAATTGCTTGAACTTTTCAATATTTCAGACTTGTGATTCATCAAGAAAATACTCCTGTATCTACTCAAATCATCAGTGAAGTAAGAACATAACGATATCCACTGCGTTCCTCGGCACTCATTAGACTGCATACATCAAAATGTATTATTCCCAATAAGTTACTTTCTTGTTCCATCACAGGAAGACAAGGTATTTAGTCATCTTGCCCATCTGGCATGATTTGCATGTCTCAAGTGATTCAAAATCAAGTGAGTCTAAACAATCCATCTGCATGGAGTTTCTTCATGCGTTTATACCAATGGGCATGGTTCACATTTCTCAAATGTTTCAAAAAGGAGTGAGTCCAAAGATCCATCAACATGGAGCTTCTTCATGCGTTTTATACCAATATGACTCAAGAAACAGTGCCACAAGTAAGTGGTACTATCATTACTACTTTGTATCTTTTGGCATCAATATTATGAGCATGTGTATCACCACCATCGAGATTCTATAAACCATTCATTTTAGGTGCAAGACCATTGAAGGTATTATTCAAGTGAACATAGTAACTATTATTCTCTTTAAATTAATAACCGTATTGCAATAAACACAATCTAATCATTTCTATGCTCAACGCAAACACCAAATAACAATTATTTAAATTCAACACTAATCCTGTGGTAGAGGGAGCGTGCGATGTTTGATCGCATCAACCTTGGAATTACTTCCAACACACATCATCACCTCACCCATGCTAGTATCCGTTTATTCTGTAGCTATAATTTTGAGTTACTAACACTTAGCAACTAAAACGGTATCTAATACCCCGATGCTACTAGGAGTACTAGCAAGGTACACATCAATATCACGTATATCCAATATACTTTCGTCGACTTTGCCAGCCTTCTTATCTACCAAGTACCTTGGGTAGTTCCGCTTCATTGACCGTTCACCTCATCACAAAAGCACTTAGTCTCGGGTTTGGGTTCAACCTTGGGTTTCTTTACTAGAGCGGCAATAGGTTTGCCATTCATGAAGTATCCCTTCTTGCCCTTGCCCTTCTTGAAATTAGTGGTTTTACTAACCATCAACAATTGATGCTCCTACTTGATTTCTACTTTTGCGGTGTCAAATATCGCGAATATCTCAGGGATCATCTTGTGTATCCCTGATATGCTATAGTTCATCACGAAGCTCGAGTAGCTTGGTGGCAGTGACTTTGGAGAACTATGTCAATCACTAACTTATCTAGAAGATCAACTCCCACTCGATTCAAGCGATTGTAGTACTCAGACAATCTGAGCACATGCTCAACGATTGAGATTTTCTCCCTTACTTTGTAGACAAAGAATCTTGTCTGATGTCTCATATCTCTCAACAAGGGCACGAGCCTAAAATCCAAATCTCAACTCTTGGAACATCTTATATGTTTCATGACGTTAAAAAACGTCTTGGATGCCTCAATTCTAAGCCATTAAGTATTACGCACTGAACTATCACGTAGTCATCAAAAACATGCATGTCAGATGTTCGCAACATCCACAGACGATGCTCGGGGGTAGCACGCCGAGCGTTGCATTAAGTACATAAGCCTTCGATGCAGCAATGAGGACAATCCTCAGTTTATGGACCAGTCCGCATAATTGCTACTATCACCTTTCAACTAAGTTTTCTCTAGGAACATATAAAAAATAGTGGAGCTACAACACAAGCTACAACATAATTTGCAAAGACATTTTGACTATGTTCATGATAATAAGTTTAATTAATGATATTACTTAAGAACCCCCACTCAAATTGATATCCCTCTAGTCATTCGAGTGAAACATGATCCAAATTCACCAACTCAAGTCCGATCATCACGTGAGTTAAGTTGGCTTCAATGGTGAACATCTCTATGTTGATCATATCTACTATATGACTCATGTTCGACCTTTCGGTCTATTGTGTTCCGAGTCCATGTCTGTACATGCTAGGCTCGTCAAGTTTAACCCAAGTGTTCCATGTGTGCAAAAGTGTCTTGCACCCGTAGTATGTGAACATACAGTCTATCACACCCGATCATCACGTGGTGTTTCAAAACGACGAACTGTCGCAACGGTGCACACTCGGGGAGAAAAAAAAATTATCTTGAAATTTTAGTGAGGGATCACCTTATAATGCTATCGTCGTCCTAAGCAAAATAAGGTGCATAAAAGGATTAACGTCACATGCAAATCATAAGTGACATGATATGGCCATGAACTTGTGCTTCTTGATCTCCATCACCAAAGCATCGACATGATCTCCATCGTCACCGGCGCCACACCATGATCTCCATCATTGTGCTGCCATCGAGGTTGTCGTGCCATCTATGTTGTTACTACTAAAGCTACTGAACTAGCGATAAAGCAAAGCATCACCAAGCGCAAAATAATTAAAGACAACCCTATGGATCCTACCGGTTGCCGTAGCATCGACATGCAAGTCGATATTTAATTATTACAACATGACCATCTTGTACATCAAATATATAATATCATGTATTTGGCCATATCATATCACAACATACCCTGCAAAAACAAGTTAGACATCCTCTAATTTGTTGTTGCATGTTTTACGTCGCTGCTATGGGTATCTAGCATGATCGCATCTTACTTACGCAAAACCACAACGGTTATACACAAGTTGCTATTTAACCTTCTCCAAGGACCGCCTTTCTCAAATTCGATTCAACTAAAGTAGGAGAAATAGACACCCGCCAACCATCTTTATGCAACAAGTTGCATGTTAGTCGATGAAACCGGTCTATCGTAAGCGTACAAGTAATATTGGTCTGGGCCGCTTCATCCAACAATACCCCGAATCAAGAAAAGACTAAGGAGGGAAGAAATCTAAATATCAACGCCCACAAACTCCTTTGTGTTCTACTCAAGATGTCATATACGCATAGACCTAGCTCTGATACCACTGTTGGGGAACGTTGCATGGGAAACAAAAAATTTCCTACGCGCATACAAGATCTATCCATGGTGATGAGCATCCGTGAGAGGAGAGATCGTATCCGCATACTCTTGTAGATCGCTAAGCAGAAGCGTTAAAGAACACGATTGATGTACTGGTACGTCTTCGCGATCCAGTCTCGATCCGTGCCATGAACTCCCGATCAAGCGCCGAATGGACGGCACCTCTGCATTCAGCACATGTAAAGCTCGATGACGATCTCTGCCTTCTTGATCCAGCAAGAGGGGCGGAGAGGTAGATGATTTCTCCAGCACGGCGACATGGTGGCGGTTGTGGTGGTTCTATCCTGGCAGGGCTATGCCTAGCGCTACCGAAACCGCAAACGGAGGAGAAAATGAAATAGGGAGAGAGAGGGGCGCCAAGGGCTTTGTGTGTACTCTTGGGGCACCCCCTCCTCTCTATATATAGGTGGATGGTCATGGGGAACAACCCCTCCAAGCCCTAGGGCGCAGCCAAGAGGGGAGGAGGTGGAATCCTAGTCCCCTTCCTTCCCTTCCATACAAAGGTGGACTTTCCACCTTTCCCAATTGCATGGGCCTTGAGGGACTTGTGCGCTTGGCCCAATAAGGCCACAACATCTCCCCTCATCCCATGCAAATCCTTGGGACGTGGTGGAACCCTTGGTTGACTTCCAGACTCCTCCGGAAGTTTCTGGAACCTTTTGGAAGTTTCATGGTACAATGCCGGAAAACCAGAAACTTTTGCGGTAGCCAAAATATGACTTCCCATATAGGAAACTTTACCTCCGGACCATTTCGGAGCTCCTCGTGACGTCCGGGATTTCATCCAGTACTAAATTTTGGTTACTACCACACATAACTCATTAATACCAAATCGTAAACAAACCTTAAGTGTGCAGACCCTGCGGGTTCGAGAACTATATATGCAGACATGACCGAGACACTCTCGAGCCAATAACCAATAGCGGGACCTGGATGTCCATATTGGCTCCTTCATATTCTACGGAGAACTTTATCGGCCGAACCACGATGTCAAGGATTCAATCAATCCCATATACTATTCACTTTGTCTATCAGTATGTTACTTGCCCGAGATTCGATCGTCGGTATTTCTATACCTAGTTCAATCTCATTACTGGCAAGTCCCTTTACTTGTTCTGTAATACAAGATCTCGTGACTAACTCCTTATTCACATTTCTTGCAAGTTTCTTGTGATGTTGTATTACCGAGTGGGCCCTAGAGATACCTCTCCGTCATACGAAGTGACAAATCCCAGTCTCAATTCACGCCAATCCAACAGACACCCTCGGAGATACATGTAGAGCACCTTTACAGTCACCCAGTTACGTTGTGACGTTTGATACACACAAGGCATTCCTTCGGTGTACGGGAGTTGCATGATCTCGTGGTCATAGGAACAGATACTTGACATGTAGAAAACAATAGCAATAAACTGAGACGGTCACATGCTACATTCATAGTTTGGGTCTTGTCCATCACATCATTCTCCTAATGATGTGATCCTGTTATCAAATGACAACTCTTGTCTATGGTCACGAAATCTTGACCATCTTTGAGCAACGAGCTAGTCCATTAGAGGCTCACTAGGGACAGTGTGTTGTCTATGTATCCACTCATCTATTTGAGTTTCCAATCAATACAATTCTAGCATGGATAATAAACAATTATCATGAACAAGTAAATATAATAATAACCAATTTATTATTGCCTCTAGGGCATATTTCCAACAATTTTCTGTAACAAGGACTTTATTAAGAAAACCCCTCTTTTCTAATTTCCTGCAACAAGTCTCTTGTTGCAAAACCTCTTCTTTATAATTTTCCTTGTTGCAAATATTGTAAACACATCTCCCGCTGCGCCTAATTTTTTGTAACAAGACCCTTGTTAAAAAAATGAAACAATATCTTCGATCGCATCACGCACTAACACAGTCGTCTTTTGTTGATGTTGTTCTGTAACAATGTTGTTGTTGCAGAAACTTGGAGTGAACATGGATGTATTACATGGTGATGCGGGTGCTGCTAGAGCTGGTGGTGCCAGAATGGTGTTGAGGTTGATGATGCTCCACATCCGTGTGGCGGATCTCGGCGGATCCAATGTCGAGATGCGTTTGGCGGCGGAGATCCGACATGGATGCGCTCACAATGACAACTCAGAGTCCGGAATTAGGGGGCCCTTGGGTCTCTTACCTATCCGTATGGGCCGGGATTTTCTCAATAGCTCGACCCTTGACAAAAGTGTTGTATTTTAGAGGGATTCTTTCGAAGACTTGGCGTGTAATCCAAGGATATATAGGCATCGCCATATTCCTTCTTTGTTGTAACTGGCCTTGTGTAAATCTTGGTGTCTATATAAGCCTGTGGGTCACAACTTGCAGGGTTGAAAGTGTGTTATATCGACTAGAGGGGGGGTGAATAGGAAATTTTTAGAATTTCATCACTGAGGAAATTCCTTTGGAGGAAATTCCTCACTGATGACTAACTTGCAGCGGAAACATCAAAGGATTAGGGGTGCAAAGTATCACTACAACAATTTTCAAGGTGAAGAATATGAAAAGCAGTTTGCACAGTATGCAGGCACAGAGAAAGCATGTGAGGATTAACTCGCCTGAAGAATTTGGGGTTGAGGAATTTCAGAGAAAGTCTTCAGCAAATTCTTCAAACAGTGACAATGAAAATCTTCAACATACAATATGAGGAATTGAAAGAGTTGAATAAATAGAACCCCTTTCACAGTGAAGACAATGGTTGATGACCCAGTTCCAACTGTTGTGACAGTTGTACATCTGGTTTGGAGCGGCTTGGTATTGAAACCAAAAGACACACAGTCCCGGGTCACACAGTCCCTACCGTATTCTCCTTGAGCTAAAACACACAGTCCTCGCCCAACACTCGTGGTAAGTCTTCAGGGCAGTCTTCCAAACCCTCACAAACTTGGTCACCCGGCGATCTACAATTGACTGCTTGATTGCTCTAGACCATGTCGCCTAACCGTCTGGAGGATGCACAATCCTCAAAGGTAAAAGGCTTCGGTTCCACATAAGAACAAATTCTTCAGTGATGCTCAATCACTTGGTTTTTGGTTTGTGGTTTGGTGTTTGGGGTATTTCCTCACTGATGATTTACTCTCGAAGACTCTGAGGAATTTGGGTTGCTCTTATGACAAGTGTCAGTTTGTAACGAGCAGCCAACTAGCTAATGGTTGTGGGGGGCGGCTATTTATAGCCTGGGAGCATCCGAACTTGATTTGACATTAATGCCCTTAAATAATATGACCGTTGGAGTTGATAAGATCAGTGATGTGGCGCAAATTGCGGTAATGGTCGGGACCCTCAACTCTGAGTGTCCTCATGTCTCTCATATTCCTCACTTGAGGCTTTTGGTAGGATTAGGCTTGGGTTGAGCATGATGAGGAAATTCATTCCGAAGTGTTACCTCGACCCCTTTTAAGACTACGGTGTTCCTATGACTGAAGAGTGAAGAAAATAAAACAGAAAGAATAAATCTTCATGCTTCGAAGTCTTCAGATTGATTTTCTTCAGGACACACCGAATTCCTCATCTTCAATATCTTCATGAGGAATATCAATTTCATCGCAATTTCTTCGCGATTCAATTCTTCAACAGAAGACCAATTTCTTGAGACGAATATATACATTTTTAGGGGTCGATATTCATCGAATATTTCAAACTCCTCAGCGACTTATAGATCATGTGTACACTCACGAACACATTAGATACTTAACCTATAAGTCTTCAAACCACCAAAATCACTAAGGGGCACTAAATGCACTTACAATCTCCCCCTTTTTGGTGGTTGATGAAAATTAGGTTAAGTCTTCAACGGGGATAAAAATAGGACGTGTAAATACATATTTTGAGGAATTTGAAATCAAGATACAGAGAGACTTCCCCTGAAGATGTGCATATTTTGAGGATTTTGTTTTTCACAGCAAATGCACATTGATGATTTATATCATGGAGATGTCCCCGTGAGTCTTGTAAATCATGCATACATATGACATATAATACGAAGAATTTGAGGATGCATGATGAGAAATGGTATTTGACGAATTCCAGCATGTGTGCATTAATATTTTGAGGAGTAAGCATGCGAAGAAAAACGTTCAAAAGCGTCAGAGTACCATCGGGCTTAAGTTACAACTCATTACATAAAACACTTCAGAAGAACCAAGAGTTTGTAACTTAATAAAGTTCATAAGGCCCAAAATATATCCCGCGAGAAGACTAACTCTCAAATTTCTCCCCCTTTGTCATCAAGTGCGAAAAATGGACAAAACTGAGGACTAACGCCCCGTGAAGACTTTCACTTCTTGGCAGTTGAGGAAGACGCGTGAGGATTCTTGGGAGAAAGCTTCCTCCTTGGACCAGTGGCAGTGTCTTCTTGGTCTTCTTCAGATTCTGCAGTGCGGAATAAAGAAAAGGAACTGTCCTCAAGGTGTGGAACTGGAATTGGCTTGAATTTCTTCTTTGGTGGCCATGACCAGTCAAAGTCCTGTGTAAACTCCAATTCTTCAAGTTCGGCTGGAGTCTTCAAATGAGCCAGTGTGGCCCAGGTGCGATAAAAAACGTCACAAAGATAGTGGTGATTAATCTTGACTGCATTCTGAGTCTCATTGAGGGTTTTCACAATGACATCGAATTGGCGTTTGACCCATTTGTGATTGCGATCGACCTTCTGATGAAGATTGAGGAGTAGCTACCTGTTAGTCATCTCCCTTGGGCCAACTAGGCTTGGCGGCTCCTAGGTTTCAGTATCATCCCATGAAGAATATGCATCTGGTTCACGAAACTGGCCATCAAGGGGCCGACTTCCTTCATCGATCACAGACTTGCCTTTTCCTTCAACTGGCTCGAAAGTCTTCTTGTTGACTGTGATTGGAGGCATATATCCAAGGTGATTATTGAAATCAACATGATAGTTGATGCCTGACCTGCATCTGATGAACCTCATGATCCATGGAGCGTAAATCTTCAGCTCAAAAGGTGACATAGCATTGTCATCCAGAGTCCTCAAGAAGAAGTCATGAAGGTTTATGGGGATGCCATGGATGATGTTGAAGAGGATATTCTTCATGATTCCTATAACATCTTCTTTATCATCATGGCCCTTGATTGCAGCAAGAACACTACACAGAATCCTGTAGACAGTCATGGGTTCATACTTCAGATCTTGGACCAGGAAGGTTGTTCTTGGTGGTTGTTCCTTGGCCAAAGGGTTCATGAGGACTTCCATCAGCTTATTGGGTAGCTCCCTTTCATCATACATCTTCACAGCATGTTCTGAAGGAATTGAAACAGGAAGTACTCGCAACAACTCATTTGCAAGGGCCTTAAAGTGTGTATGCTGCATCATCAAATCCAACACCCAAGTGTTGATATCTGTTGGATGCCCAGAGATGTGCAAAGTCTCATAGAATTGAAGAATGATGCCGCTGTTCCAGTCACATATATCAGTGCAAAGTGGAAGTAGTCCTGCTTCATGAAGAACGTTGAGGACTGGAGCGAAGCAAGGAATTTCTTCAAGCTCAACATGAGGAATATGCCTGTGCTAAAATATTTTGTTTCTTCCACAGAGCACATATGCATAATAGTTGAGCTGAGTCCTTGTCCAAAATTTCATGTGCCTGATGCGAGGCTTTTCATAAGGGTTGTCTCCGATGAAATACATGCATTCTTCATAGAACGCTTCCTTCTGAAACTTTGGCCTCTTGGAGAAGGGCTGATGCTGCATAGGCTGAAGATTTTGCTGCTTCCCTTGAGGAGATACGATCATGGCAGTCTTCGTATTGACAACCACAATAGCAGTTTCTATATTTGGTGCAGGAGCATTTTCTCCAGCATGTTCCTCAGGATGAGGAATTTCATCAGCCCGTGCCTCAGGTTGAGGGTTTTGCTGAGGATGAGGAATTTCTTCAGCCCGAACTTCAGGTTGAGGATTTTGCTCAGGATTAGGATTTTCCTCGGACTGAGGATCTTCTCCTTGGTTTTCCTCAGCTTGAGGAATTTGCTTGGAGGAGGAGCCAAATTCTTCAGCTGTTGCAGCTGATCCTTGAGCAGGTTCTTCAGGAGGAATGAATGTCTGAGGACTATCATCAATTTGAATTTCCTCATCTGTGTGTTCCTCAGACTCAGCAGTCTTCATTTCCTCACCAGTCAGACGCTCCTTGTCTTTGCTTTCGAAGAGAATCATAGTGTAGGATGGAGCAATCTTGAGAGGCACAACATCCAAAGGAGCATTTTCATCAAGAGATTTTGGGCGCTTGGCCCCTGTTGATTCTGGTGTTGAAGAAGCTTTTCTTTTCTTAGCTTCTTTTTCTGTAGCCCTGGGTTTTTTCTCGCCTGATGTAGACGGAGTCATTTTCTTCACCTTTGAGGATTTTGGTGACGGCATTTTCTCTTCAGGAGGCGGAGCCGTATCCGTCCTGCCAGTTTCCTCAGCTGAAGCATTTTCTTCAGCTGGAGCATATTAATCAACTGGATTAGATGCATTTGCTGGAATTTCCTTAGCTATTTCCTCAATAGCCGGTGCATCAGCACGGTTTTCTTGAGGCATTTCCTCAGCAGGGGTTGCTTGTTCTTCCTCTACCTCAGGTTGCTGTGGTTTTGCTGGAGGGGCAGCCTTTTGTTGTAATCATCAACTGCACTAGTTGCAAACTTGATGAAATTGTTCTTGAGACTTTGACGATCAGGTAGCTTGGTATAATTGTCCGTCAAAGTCTTCAGTTCTGCCTGGGTTGACACAAGAGCATCAGGCGTCAGGCTGAGGAGATTTTGTTTGAGGAATTTCTCCTTCTTCAGCTTTGCAGCCTTTGCTTGTTTGGCTTGCGTCTCCTTCCACTTGGCCTCATTGATGAATGTGGCCACCATATGGCTGATGCCCGGGGGAAGCTTCAAGTCATCAATGGGTGTATTTGGGTCATCATACCAGACATTGATGTAGTCCAACAGGACTTTTGGGTCCATGGCAAGAGGAATGGCAGTGTCTGATCATCAAATTCATCACTTCCTTTTGATGCAGAAGGTACTTTGATGACTTTGCTTGGGCTGGGTCCATTTCGTCTTCCAGCAGTCATCTTAGTCTTCAATGGTGTTGGTGAATACTTTATCTCTCAGCTCGTGGAAGATGGAACAAAGGAGCTGGAGACAGTAGGCAGTTGCTTCACAAGTTGCTTGTGTTCAGGCTTTGAAGCCTGTGTGGTTGTTGAGGGTTTTGGCGCAGACGCACGCACAGCCTTCTGAAGCAATTTCTCTTGAGGTTTTGAAGCCTTTGATTTCTGTGGCACATGCTTCACTTGAGGAATGGCCGTGCCAGAAGTTTCAATAGCCGAGGAGGTGGCTGCGGCAGTAGCAGATTCTTCATTGAATTTCCTCACAGCGGCTCATACGTCTCCAACGTATCTATAATTTTTGATGGTTTCATGCCATTATCTTGTCAAACTTTGGATGTTTTGTATGCCTTTTATATCTTTTTTGGGACTAACTTATTAACTCAGTGCCAAGTGCCAGTTCCTGTTTTTTCCGTGTTTTTGACCCTTTTCAGAGGAGGATTTTAAACGGAGTCCAAACAGAACGAAACTTCCCAAAAGATCTTTTTCGAAATAGAAGACGATCAGGGAACTTGAGAACCAAGGCAGGGGGCCACCAGGGACCCCACAAGCCCCCTAGCCGCGGCCAGGGGCGCCTCCCAGGCTTGTGGCCCCCCTGGGTATCCTCCGCCCTAGGTCTTTCGACTATATATTCCCTAAAATCCGAGAAAAAAATCAGGAGATCATCGAAAGTACTTTTCCGCAGCCGCAAGCTTCTGTCTCCGCAAGATCCCATCTGGGGCACGTTCTGGTGCCCTGCCGGAGGGGGGATTCGGATACAGAAGGCTTCTTCATCAACACCATGACCTCTCTGATGATGCGTGAGTAGTTCACCATGGACCTACGGGTCCATAGCTAGTAGCTAGATGGCTTCTTCTCTCTCTTGGATCTTCAATACAAAGTTCTCCATGATCTTCATGGAGATCTATCCATGTAATCTTCTTTTGCGGTGTGTTTGTCGAGATCCGATGAATTGTGGATTTATGATCAGATTATTTATGAATCTTATTTGAGTTTCTTCTGATCTCTTATTTGCATGATTTCATATCCTTGTAATTCTCTTCGAGTTGTGGGTTTGGTTTGGCCAGCTTGATCTATGATCCTTGCAATGGGAGAAGTGCTTGGTTTTGGGTTCATACCATGCGGTGACCTCACCCAGTGATAGAAGGGGTAGCGAGGCACGCATCATGTTGTTGCCATCAAGGGTAAAAACATGGGGTTTTCATCATTGGTTTGAGTTTATCCCTCTACATCATGTCATCTTGCTTAAGGTGTTACTCTGTTCGTCATGAACTTAATACACTAGATGCATGCTGGATAGCAGTCGATGTGTGGAGTAATAGTAGTAGATGCAGAAAGTATCGGTCTACTTGTCTCGGACGTGATGACTATATGTATGATCATTGCCTTAGATATCGTCATGACTTTGCACGGTTCTATCAATTGCTCGACAGTAATTTGTTCACCCACCGTAATATTTGCTATTTTGAGAGAAGCCTCTAGTGAACACTATGGCCCCGGGTCTACTTCACACCATATTTTCAGTCTTACTCTTTTACTTAGTTGCACTTTCCGCCTTCAGATCTCACTTTGCAATCAATCTTGAAGGGATTGACAACCCCTTTATAGCGTTGGGTGCAAGCTGTTTTGTGTTTGCGCAGATACTCTGGACTTGACGAGATTCTCCTACTGGATTAATACCTTGGTTCTCAAACTGAGGGAAATACTTACTGCTTCTATGCTGCATCACCCTTTCCTCTTCAAGGGAAAAACCAACGCAAACAAGTCTCCATCAACGTGTCAATTTCTGGCGCTGTTGTTTGAGAAGTAGCAGAAGGATTTCTGGCGCTGTTGCCGGGGAGGATCAAGTCAAAAACTCATCCAAGTAAGTGTCGCAAACTCATCTCTTGCATTTACTTTTTTGCCTCTCGTTTTCCTCTCCCCCACTTCTGAAAAACAAAAATTTACAAAAATATTTGCCTTTTTTGTTCGCATTTTTATTTCTCTTGCTTTCTGTTGCTTGTGTGTATGTGCCTTCAATATGCTTGCATCTTCTCTTGCTGAAAATCTAGTGATATGGATCCTCATCTACTTGCTAATCTCTTTAAGAGATCCAATTATGTTGATCCAATTGCTAGTGAGTTGAGTGCACTTGACTATCTTTATGGAGTTCTGCTTGAGATGCGTGAATCTGAAAATCGTGATCAAGAAATTTATGAAGTGATTCACGAGGGCTCCTTGAAAGAAAAGCATGATTGCAATGATTTCATTATAAATTCTATTAATGACAATCATGCTAAAAATATGCAAAACCCTAAGCTTGTGGATGCTAGTTTTGCTATGTCCCCTACTTGTTGCAATGATCATGATTAGGGTGATGATTTTTCTTATGATCTTGGAAATTTGTTTAAGCCTCATGATGATTATGATGTTCGCAATAAGACTTAAAGTGGGATTGGAGAAGTCATGACTTTAGTTGATGATAATCCCACTATTTTTGAAGAGCGTCAACTTTGCATGCCTGTGGATCATGAAAAGAATATCCTTTGTGATAGCTATATTGTTGAATTTGAATATGATCCCACATGTAATTGCTATGATAGAGGAAAATATTGTGGTAGAAACTTTCATGTTACCAAATTACCTCTCGTTTTGTTGAGATTGCTATTGTCTCTTTATTCTTCCTTGCATTTGGTAACTATTGGTTGTCTTGACAAATTATTTTCCTATAAAGTGCCTATGCATAGGAAGTATGTTAGACTTAGATGTGATTTTCACATGCTTTATGATGCTCTCGTTGTACTTCAAGTCTTGTCTTTCGTGTGAGCATCATTGAATTATCAATGCCTAGCTAAAAGGCTTTAAAGAAAAGCGCTTGTTGGGAGGCAACCCAATGAATTTATCTTTTTCTTTCTGTTTTGTTGTGTCTACACCATCATAATTCTGTTATGATTGTGTCTTTTGTGTTTCTTTTTGCGTTTGAGCCAAGCAAAACCTTTATGACTAGGCTTGGTGATGGTTGTTTGATCCTGCTGGAAAAAGACAAAAACTTTTCGCTCACGAGATTATTTTTCATTTTTATTCAGAGAGAGATTTTGAGTTGATTCTTTTTGCTGCTGGTTGATATGCCTTTTTCCCAGGCTTGACGTACCAGAAGTATACGAAGTATACCGATTTCTACAGACTGGTCTGTTTTTGACAGATTCTGTTTTTGTTGAGTTGGTTGCTTGTTTTGATGAAACTATGGACAGTATCGGGGGGCACTAGCCATGGAAAAGTGAGAATACAGTAATCTAACACCAGTATAAATAGAAATCAAGATTGCTAAAGTACATAAAGAGGTGGTAGTTTGTTTTCTTGTGCTAATGTTATCACGAGTTTCTGTTTAAGTTTTGTGTTGTGAAGTTTTCAAGTTTTGGGTGATGTTCTCATGGACAAAGAGATAAGGAGTGGAAAGAGCTCAAGCTTGGGGATTCCCAAGGCATCCCAAGCCAAATTCAAGGACACCAAAAAGCCTAAGCTTGGGGATGCCCTGGGAAGGCATTCCCTCTTTCATCTTCAATCCATCGGTAACATTACTTGTAGCTATATTTTTATTCACCACATGATATGTGTTTTGCTTGGAGCGTCTTGTATCGTAGGAGTCTTTTATTTTTGTTGTGTCACAATCATCCTTGCTGCACACCTTTTGAGAGAGACATGCACTCATCGTGATTTTGCTAGAATGCTCATCGTGCTTCACTTATATCTTTTGAGCTAGATAATTTTGCTCTATGTGCTTCACTTAGATCTTTTAGAGCACGGCGGTGCGTGACTTGGTAGTTGGCTTGTGCTATGAAAGTAGTCCCAAAGGTGATAGGTACCCAAAGAGGATACAAGAACCTCCATCTTCATGTGCATTGAGTAGAAAGAAAAGTTTTGATTCCTCTCAATTAGTTTTGAGATGTGGATTTGGTAGTATTAAGAGTTATGTTAGTAGGGTGTTGTGAACCTAGAAATACTTGTGTTGAAGTTAGTGATTCCTGTAGCATGCACGTATGGTGAACTGCTATGTTAGGAAGTCGGAGCATAATTGATCTATTGATTGTCATCCTTTGTATTGAGGTCGGGATCGTGCGATGGTTAACACCTACCAACCCTTCCCCTAGGAGTATGCGTTTAGCACTTTGTTTCGGTTACTAATAAAAACTTTCGCAACAAGTATGTGAGTTCTTCATGACTAATGTGAGTCCATGGTATAGATGCACTTTCACCTTCCACCATTTCTAGCCTCTTGAGTACCGCGCAATTTTCGCCGGTACACAAATCCACCATATGCCTTCCTCAAAACAGCCACCATACCTACCTACTATGGCATTTTCATAGCCATTCCGAGATATATTGCCATGCAACTCCCACCGTTCCGTCTCATGACTTGTGCCGTCACTCTCATATTGCCATTGCATGATCTTAAGATAGCTAGCGAGATGTTTCAACGTCATACGCCAAGCTAGATCGTTGCATAGCCCGGTACACTGCTGGAGGCATTTCCTATAGAGTCATCATCGTTCTGAGCTTTGAGCTGTGAGTAAATAAAAGTGTGATGATCATCATTATTAGAGCATTGTCTCATGTGAGGAAATAAAAAAAGAGGCCAAAGAGCCCAAATAAAAAAAGGATAAAAAAGAGAGGCCCAAGAGCCCAAATAAAAAAAGAGAAAAAGAGAGAAGGGACAATGCTACTATCTTTTTCCACACTTGTGCTTCATAATAGCACCATGTTCTTCATGATTGAGAGCCTCTCGTTTCGTCACCACCATATGCTTGTAGGAATCTTTATTATATAACTTGGCTTGTATATTCCAATGATGGTCTTCCTCAAATTTCCCTAGGTCTTGTGAGCAAGCAAGTTGGATGCACACCCACTAGTTCTCCTTTTGAGCTTTCACATACTTATAGCTCTAGTGCATCCTTTGTATGGCAATCCCTACTCATTCACATTGATATCAATTAATGGGCATCTCCATAGCCCTTTGATACGCCGAGTCAATGTGACCATCTCCTCCTTTTTTGTCTCATAACCACCACCACACTCTATTCCACCTACAGTGCTATATCCATGGCTCACGCCCATGCATTGCGTGATAGTTATAAAAAGTTTGAGAAAGTAAGAGTGCGAAAACAATTACTTGGCCAATAGCGGGGTTGTGCATGATTTAAATTAGTTGTGTGAGGATGACGGAGCATAGCCAGACTATATGATTTTGTAGGGATAACTTTCCTTGGCCTTGTTATTTTGAAAGTTCATGATTACCTTGCTAGTTTGCTTGAAGTATTATTGTTTTCATGTCAATAGCAAACTATTGTTTTGAATCTTACGAATCTGAACATTCATGTCACATGAAAGAAGTTACAAAGGACAACTATGCTAGGTAGCATTCCACAACAAAAATTCAGTCTTTATCACTTCCCTACTCGAGGACGAGCAGGAGTTAAGCTTGGGGATGCTTGATACGTCTCCAACGTATCTATAATTTTTGATGGTTTCATGCTATTATCTTGTCAAACTTTGGATGTTTTGTATGCCTTTTATATATTTTTTGGGACTAACTTATTAACTCAGTGCCAAGTGCCAGTTCCAGTTTTTTCCGTGTTTTTGACCCTTTTCAGAGGAGGACTTTAAACAGAGTCCAAATGGAACGAAACTTCCAAAAACATTTTTTCCGAAACAGAAGACGATCAGGGAACTTGAGAACCAAGGCAGGGGGCCACTAGGGACCCCACAAGACCCCTAGCAGCGGCCAGGGGGGCGCGCCTCCCAGGCTTGTGGGCCCCCTGGGCCTCCTCTGCCCTAGGTCTTTCGCCTATATATTCCCTAAAATCCGAGAAAAAATCAGGAGATCATCGAAAGTACTTTTCTGTCACCGCAAGCTTCCGTCTCCGCAAGATCCCATCTAGGGCACGTTCTGGTGCCTGATACGTCCATTTTGCATCATGCTTTCATGTTGATATTTATTGCTTTATGGGTTGTTATATTACTTTGTGGTACCATATTTATGCCTTGTCTCTCTTATTTTGCAAGGTTTATTTGAAGAGGGAGAATTCAGGCAACTGGAATTCTGGACTGGAAAAGGAGCAAATCTTAGTCCACTATTCTGCACATCTCCAAATGCCCTGAAAAGTTACGTGGAATTTTTTGGGATTATATAAAAAATACTGGGTGAAGGAAGTACCGGAGGGGGGCCACCAGGGCGCCACAAGCCGTGCCACCGCCACCCCCTGGTGGTGGAGGGCAAGCTTGTGGGCTCCCTGACGGCCCACTAGCCCCCTCTTTTGCTATATGAAGGGTTTCGTTCCAGAAAAAATCATTCGGGAGCTTTTTCGTGGTTTCGCCGCCGCCATGAGGCGGAACTTGAGCAGATCCAATCTAGAGCTCCGGCAGGATGATCCTGCCGGGGAAATTTCCCTCCCGGAGGGGGAAATCGTTGCCATCGTCATCACCAACACTCCTCTCGTCGGATGGGAGGCATCTTCATCAACATCTTCATCAACACCATCTCCTCTCCAATCCCTAGTTCATCTCTTGTAACCAATCTCCGTCTCACGATTCCGATTGGTACTTGTAAGGTTACTAGTAGTGTTGATTACTCTTTGTAGTTGATGCTAGTTGGATTACTTGGTGGAAGAGTTTATGTTCAGATCCTTGATGCTATTCATTACACCTCTGATCATGATTATGATTATGCTTTTTGAGTAGTTACTTTTGTTCCTGAGGACATGGGATAACTCATGCTGATAATAGTCATGTGAATTTGATATTCGTTCGGTAGTTTGATATGTTGTATGTTATCTTTTCCTCTAGTGGTGTTATGTGAACGTCGACTACATAACACTTCACCATATTTGGGCCTAGAGGAACGCATTGGGGAGTAGTAAGTAGATGATGGGTTGCTGGAGTGACAGAAGCTTAAACCCGAGTCTATGTGTTGCTTCATAAGGGGCTGATTTGGATCCACTAGTTTAATGCTATGGTTAGACGTTGTCTTAATTATTCTTTTGTAGTTGCGGATGCTTGCGAGAGAGGTTAATCATAAGTGGGATGCTTGTCCAAGTAAGGGCAGTACCCAAGCGCCGGTCCACCCACATATCAAACTATCAAAGTAACGAACGTGAATCATATGGACATGATGAAACTAGCATGACAGAAATTCCCGTGTGTCCTCGGGAGCGTTTTTCCTCCTATAAGACTTTGTTCAGGCTTGTCCCTTGCTACAAAAGGGATTGGGCCACTTTGTGATAGCCTGGCTTATTAGGGATGATAGACTACTCATATCAATAAGGAATTCCTTCTTTTCCGGGAGCCCATTCGAACAGAACTCCCAAGTTAAGCGTGCTCGGCTTGGAGTAGTTCTAGGCTGGGTGACCGACCGGGAAGTTCATCCCGGGTGTGCATGAGTGAGGACAAAGTGCGCAGAAAAGATTAGTATTGATATGTGAGGCCAGTCTAGATCCCGCCAGGAGTAACGATCGCCGGCGGGTGTGTCCGGGGCGTTACAAGTTTGGTATCAGAGCCGACCCTCGCGGTTACACGGATGTTTGCGGACAGGTGCGCAGTCATGTTGTTCATGACGTTTGTGACCCGTCGTGGCACACGGCATGGTACATGTACTGGACTGGATGCACAGACGTTTGTAACAAGAGGGAACGCTCCTGTGGCCCGACGAGGACGTCGGTTCCTCTGAGTGGTGGTGTATGTGATAGCCTGGCTTATTAGGGATGATAGACTACTCATATCAATAAGGAATTCCTTCTTTTCCGGGAGCCCATTCGAACAGAACTCCCAAGTTAAGCGTGCTCGGCTTGGAGTAGTTCTAGGATGGGTGACCGACAGGGAAGTTCATCCCGGGTGCGCATGAGTGAGGACAAAGTGCGCAGAAAAGATTAGTATTATGTGAGGCCAGTCTAGATCCCGCCAGGAGTAACGATCGCCGGCGGGTGTGTCCGGGGCGTTACACACTTGCTGCACTGTTGCTACTACTTGTTACTTTTTGCTTGTTACGTTTCACCTTGCTACACCATCACTTGTTACCGCTACTTTTAGTGCTTGCAGTTATTACCTTGCTGAAATCCGTTTATCAGAGCCTTCTGCTCCTCGTTGGGTTCGACACTCTTACTTATCGAAAGGACTACGATTGATCCCCTATACTTGTGGGTCATCAAGACTCTTTTCTGGCGCCGTTACCGGGGAGTGAAGCGCCTTTGGTAAGTGGAAATTGGTAAGGAAACATCTATATACTGTGCTGAAATTTATTGTCACTTGTCACTATGGAAACTGTTTCTTTGAGGAGTTTGTTCGGGGTATCTTCACCACGAACGGAAGCACGAGGAGTTGTTCCTCGACCTGAGGTACCTACTGACAATATCTTTTATGAAATTCCTTCGGGTATGCTTGAGAAACTGCTGGCTAATCCTTTCACAGGAGATGGATCTTCACATCCAAACTTACATCTGATCTATGTAGATGAAGTTTGTGGTTTATTTAAGCTTGCAGGTTTGCCCGAGGATGAGGTAAAGAAGAAAGTCTTTCCTTTATCTTTGAAGGATAAGGCGTTGACATGGTATAGTCTATGTGATGATACTGGATCATGGGGCTACAATCGATTGAAATTGGAATTTCATCAAAAGTTCTATCCTATGCATTTAGTACATCGTGATCAGAAATTTATTTATAACTTTTGGCCTCATGACAGGGAAAGCATAGCTCAAGCTTGGGGGAGGCTTAAATCAATGCTATATTCATGCCCCAATCATGAGCTCTCGAGAGAAATCATCACTCAAAAATTTTATGCTCGACTTTCTCATGAAGATCGTACCATGCTTGACACTTCTTGTACCGGTTCTTCTATGACGAAGGATATTGATCACAAGTGGAATTTATTGGAGAGAATCAAACGCAACTCTGAAGATTGGGAGCTGGAGGAAGGTAAGGAGTTAGGTATGAATTTCCAGTTTGATTGCGTTAAATCTTTTGTGGAGACAAACACTTCTAGAGATTTTAGCGCTAAGTATGGACTTGACTGTGAGATAATAGCTTCTCTATGTGAATCTTTTGCTACTCATGTTGATCTTCCCAAAGAGAAGTGGTTTAAGTATCATCCTCCTGTAGAAAGCAACATAGCCAAAACCGATCTAGTTGAGGAGAAATTCATTGCTTTTAGTGATCCTATTGTTCCTTGTGCTTACACTGAGAAACCACCATACCCTGCTAGGATAAAGGATTATTCTAAAGCTCCAACTGTGATACTTAGGGGTTACATTAGACCACTTGCACCCCCTGAGGAGATTAGAGTTGAACCTAGTGTTGCTATTATCAAAGATCTCTTAGCTGAAGACATAGATGGGCATGTTATCAAATTCTGTGAGGACTCCGCTAGAATTGCTAAACCTCATGCGGAAGACAAATACAGACCTGTAGTTGGCCCGCCCATTGTTTTTGTCAAGATATGAGATCACTGTTACCATGGTTTATGTGATATGGGAGCTAGTGTTAGTGCAATACCCCGTTCTCTATATGATGAAATCAAGATGAGACTGCACCTGCTGAGTTAGAACCCATTGATGTCACTATTACGCTAGCTAATAGAGACACTATCTGCCCTCTCGGAATTGAGAGAGACGTAGAAGTCCTGTGTGGTAAGACAAAGTATCCTACCGATTTCCTCGTCCTTGGTACTGCACAAGATAGCTTTTGTCCCATCATATTTGGTAGACCCTTTCTCAACACTGTCAATGCTCACATTGATTGCATTAAACAGACTGTCACAGTTAGTTTCGAGGGTGTGTCTCATGAATTTAACTTCTCCAAGTTTGGAAGACAACCCCATGAAAGAGAGTTGTCTGGTAGAGATGAAATTATTGCTCTTGCCTCAATTTCCTTACCTCCTACGGATCCTTTAGAGCAATATCTGCTTGAGCATGAAAATGATATGCATATGGATGAGAGAGATGAGATAGATTTGTCTTAGAACAATATCCTATTCTCAAGAATAATCTGCCTGTTGAACTGCTTGGGGATCCTCCCCCACCGAAGGGTGATCCTGTGTTCGAGCTTAAACAGTTGCCTGATACTCTTAAGTATGCCTATCTTGATGAGAAGGAGATATATCCTGTTATTATTAGTGCTCTCCTCTCAGAGCAAGAAGAGAAGAAGTTACTAAGAACTCTGAGGAAGCACCATGCTGCTATTGGATATACTCTTGATGATCTTAAGGGTATTAGTCCTACTCTATGTCAGCACAAGATTAAAACTGATCCTGACTTCCAACCAGTTGCTGATCATCAAAGGAGATTGAATCCTAAGATGAAAGAGGTCGTTAGAAAAAAAATATTAAAGCTTCTGGAAGCAGGAATCATTTATCCTGTTGCTCATAGTGATTGGGTAAGTCCAGTACATTGCGTACCTAAGAAGGGAGGTATCACCGTCGTTCCTAATGATAAAGATGAACTAATCCCACAAAGGATTATTACTGGCTATAGGATGGTGATAGACTTCCGGAAACTAAACAAGGCAACCAGGAAAGATCATTATCCTTTGTCATTTATCGACCAAATGCTAGAAAGGCTATCAAAACACACACACTTCTGCTTTCTAGACGGTTATTCAGGTTTCTCGCAAATACCTGTTGCACAATCTGATCAGGAGAAAACGACTTTCACCTGCCCCTTCGTTACCTTTGCTTATATACGTATGCCTTTGGCTTATGCAATGCACCTGCCACTTTTCAAAGATGTATGATGGCTATATTCTCTGACTTTTGTGAAAAGATTGTCGAGGTTTTCATGGATGACTTCTCCGTTCACGGGTCTTCCTTTGATGATTGCCTCAGCAACCTTGATCGAGTCTTACAGAGATGCGAAGATACCAACCTTGTCTTGAATTGGGAGAAGTGCCACTTTATGGTTAATGAAGGTATCGTCTTAGGACAAAAAATCTCTGAAAGAGGCATTGAAGTTGATAAGGCTAAGGTTGATGGAATTGAGAAAATGCCTTGCCCCACAAATATCAGAGGTATACGAAGTTTCCTAGGTCATGCTGGTTTCTATAGAAGGTTCATTAAAGACTTCTCTAAGATTTCTAGGCCTCTTACCAACCTCTTGCAGAAGGATGTTCCTTTTGTTTTTGATGAGGATTGTGAGGAAGCTTTCGAAATACTTAAGAAGGCTTTGATAACCGCACCTATTGTTCAACCACCTGACTGGAACTTGCCCTTTGAAATCATGTGCGACGCTAGTGATTATGCTTTTGGTGCTGTTCTAGGATAGAGAGTTGACAAGAAGTTGAATGTTATGCACTATGCTAGTAAAACTCTAGACAGTGCCCAAAGAAACTATGCCACTACGGAGAAGGAATTTTTAGCAGTCCTGTTTGCATGTGAAAAGTTCAGATCTTATATAGTTGACTCCAAAGTCACTATTCACTCTGATCATGCTGCTATTAAGTACCTTATGGAGAAGAAGGACGCTAAGCTTAGGCTGATCAGATGGGTTCTCCTGCTACATGAATTTGATTTGCACGTCGTTGACCGAAAGGGTGCTGATAACCCTGTAGCAGATAACTTGTCTAGGCTAGGGAATGTCCTTGATGACCCACTACCTATTGATGACAGCTTTCCTGATGAGCAATTGAATGTCATCCGCACTTCACATAGTGCACCGTGGTATGCCGATTACGCAAACTATATCGTAGCCAAATACATACCACCCAGTTTCACCTATCAGCAAAAGAAGAAATTCTTCTTTGATTTGAGACACTACTTTTGGGATGATCCTCACCTTTATAAGGAAGGAGTAGATGGTGTTATTAGACGTTGTGTGCCTGAACATGAACAGGGACAGATCTTGCAGAAGTGTCATTCCAAAGCCTACGGAGGACACCATGCTAGAGATAGAACTGCCCATAAGGTATTGCAATCAGGTTTCTATTGGCCCACTCTCTTCAAGGATGCCCGTAAGTTTGTCTTGTCTTGTGACGAATGCCAAAGAATAGGGAACATCAGTAAGCGTCAGGAAAAGCCTATGAACTATTCACTTGTCATTGAACCATTTGATGTCTCGGGCTTTGATTATATGGGACCCTTCCCGAGTTCCAATGGGTACACTCACATCTTAGTTGCTGTGGATTACATCACTAAGTGGGTAGAAGCTATCCCCACTAAAAATGCTTATCACCACACCTCTATTAAGATGCTTAAAGAAGTCATTTTCCCAAGATTTGGAGTCCCTAGATATCTGATGACTGATGGCGGTTCACACTTCATTCATGGTGTTTTCCGCAAGATGCTCGCTAAGTATGATGTCAACCATAGAGTTGCATCTCCTTATCATCCTCAGTCTAGTGGTCAAGTGGAGTTGAGTAATAGGGAGATCAAGTTGATCCTACAAAAGACCATCAATAGATCTCGAAAGAACTGGTCTAGCAAACTTGACGATGCATTATGGGCTTATAGGACTGCTTATAAGAATCCCATGGGCATGTCACTGTATAAAATGGTTTACGGTAAGGCCTATCATTTACCTCTTGAGCTGGAACACAAAGCTTATTGGGCAATCAAAGAGCTCAACTTTGATTTCGAACTTGCCGGTGAGAAGCGGTTGTTTGATATCAGCTCGTTAGATGAATGGAGGGCCCAAGAATATGAGAATGCCAAGTTGTTCAAGGAAAAGGTTAAGATATGGCACGACAACCGAATACAGAAATGAGAGTTCAATGTAGGTGATTATGTCCTGCTATACAATTCTCGTTTGAGATTCTTTGCAGGCAAGCTTCTCTCTAAATGGGAAGGTCCTTATGTTATCGAGGAAGTATATCGTTCTGGTGCCATCAAAATCAATAACACGGAAGGAAATTTTCCTAGTGTGGTAAATGGGCAAAGAATCAAGCATTACATCTCTGGTACTCCCATAAATATTGAGACCAATATCATCAATGTCATAACTCGAGAGGAGTACATAAGGGATGTTTATCAGCCTGTTTCAGACCCTGAAAACGAAGAGGTATCTGTTTCGGTAAGAAATTGGACTCCGACGCTTTCCCAATAGGAAATTTCCTCCGTTTTGGATTTTTTGGAAAATTAGAAAAATGAAAAGCAGTCCGGAGAGCACACAAGGCGGCCACAAGCCCTGCCACCGCCCCCTACCCCCCTGGTGGCGGAGGGCAAGCTTGTGGGCACCTCGTGTGCCTCCCGGACTCCGTTTTCTTGCGAAGCACTCCTTCTGGTCCAGAAAAAATCAATATATACTCGCCCGAAGGTTTTGATCTCCGTATCGCGCAGTTTTCCTCTGTTTTTGTTTCGAGCTTGTTGTCTGCCGCAGATTTAGAGCAAAGATGTCTCAGGAATCTGTTGGGGAGAATGATCTTCACCAAGTTCATGAAGAAGTAGATGCTGATCTGAAAAGAGTAGAAGTCACGGAAGCCAGGGACCAAGCTAAGGAGAAAACCCAAGCTAGGGAGGAAGTTCAACCTATGTTCAACATTGAAGACGTTGAAGGAGTAGATTTTCTCCAACCCTTCCTCCACGTGCTGTCTCCATCCTTGATTAAACTCTTGAGGTTTTGCGAAACAACTCGTGCTCGCAATATTTCCCTTTCTCGTGAAGTTGTTTTGCTGGAAAACCATGTCATAGATCTCAAAGGTATAAATCAAAGATTGATAGCTCTCTTGGAATCAAAGGCGACAACTCCACCACCATCACCACCAAAGGAAGACAACTAAGCATTGGTATGGGCAATCCCCTTGGCTTATGCCAAGCTTGGGGGAGTTGCCCTCGTATCGTATCACCTTTATATCTTTTGCTTTTACCTTTGTTTTAGTTCTTTCCTTTTTCAGTTTTTATTTCTTCTCTTAGAGGAATAAGTCTTTAGTGTTTAGTTTGAGTCTTTTGCTTTTGTCTCTCCCCTGATGTATTCGATCTTACGAGCTATATAATAAAGAGTATTTTAGTCAAGGGCTTTGCTTTGTGCCATGATCAATAGTACGGAAAGAACGATAGCATGAAAGATCATGAGACGATCTTATGGAAAGTGATAGCTTCACATATGACACGTATGATGATTGAAACTTGTTGAGAATAAATCAACATAGACCTCAGTCATTGTTGCAATTAATAAGAAGTAATAAGGAAAGAGAGGTTCACTTATAAATATATCATCTTAGACACTTTTTACAATTGTGAGCACTCACCAAACTATTAAATGCTTAGGAGTAGATGTTGGACAAGGAAGACAACATAATGAATTGTGTTTGCTTGGTTCCAAACAATGTTATATGATTAGAGATCCCTTAGCATCTGACGATTGCTTCCATCTCATATTAGCCAAAACTCCCGCACCAAGTAGAGATACTACTTGTGCATCCATAAACCTCCAACCCAGTTTTGCCATGAGAGTCCACCATACCTACCTATGGATTGAATAAGATCCTTCAAGTAAGTTGTCATCGGTGCAAGCAATAAAAATTGCTCTCTAATATGTATGATCTATTAGTGTGTGGAAAATAAGCTTTGTACGAACCTGTGATGAGGAAGACATAAAAGCGACAAACTGCATAATAAAGTTCTTATCAGAGGAGGCAATATAAAGTAACGTTCCTCCACACTAAGAGGACACACATTCAAACCCCAAAAGCGCATGACAACCTCTGCTTCCCTCTGTGAAGGGCTTATCTTGTACCTTTACTTTTTGCCCTTGTAAGAGTCATGGTGATCTTCACCAATTCCCTATTTTGCCTTTGTCTTGGCTACCGTCACATGCTTGGGAAAGATCTATATTCATATATCAACTTGGAGGTGAGTACTTATGCTTTATTATTGTTGACTTTACCCGTGAGGTAAATCGTTGGGAGGCAAAACTATAAGCCCCTGTCTTCCTCTATCTCCAGCTGAAACTTTGACACCATGAGTACCACGTGAGTTGTAACAATTATGGAAAACAAAAGAGATGATTGAGTATGTGGGTTTGCCTTACAAGCTCTTATTTGACTCTTTCTGATGTTGTGATAAATTGCAATTGCTTCAATGACTTTGGACTATTGTTGGTTACTTCCCGGTAAGGTTTTTGCTTCATGCTTTGCTTTGTGAAGGAATTGTTACATTCCCATAAGAATCTTTATGATGTATTGCTGTCCTATATGTGATCATGATGCCCTCATGTCTGTGTTATGTTTTATCGACACCTTCGTCCCTCAACATGTGGACATGTTTATGGAACTTGGTTTTCGCTTGAGGACAAGCGAGGTCTAAGCTTGGGGGAGTTGATACGTCCATTTTGCATCATGCTTTCATGTTCATATTTATTGCTTTATGGGCTGTTATATTACTTTGTGGTACCATATTTATGCCTTTTCACTCTTATTTTGCAAGGTTTATTTGAAGAGGGAGAATTCAGGCAGCTGGAATTTTGGACTGGAAAAGGAGCAAATCTTAGTCCACTATTCTGCACATCTCCAAATGCCCTGAAAAGTTACGTGGAATTTTTTGGGATTATATAAAAAATACTGGGCGAAAGAAGTATTGGAGGGGGGCCACCAGGGCGCCACAAGCCGTGCCACCGCCACCCCCTGGTGGCGGAGGGCAAGCTTGTGGGCTCCTTGACGGCCCACTAGTCCCCCTCTTTTGCTATATGAAAGGTTTCGTTCCAGAAAAAAAAATCATTCGGGAGCTTTTTCGTGGTTTTGCCGCCGCCACGAGGCGGAACTTGTGCAGATCCAATCTAGAGCTCCGGCAGGACGATCCTGCCGGTGAAATTTTCCCTCCCGGAGGGGGAAATCATCGCCATCGTCATCACCAACACTCCTCTCGTCGGAGGGGAGGAATCTTCATCAACATCTTCATCAGCAGCATCTCCTCTCCAATCCCTAGTTCATCTCTTGTAACCAATCTCCGTCTCACGACTCCGATTGGTACTTGTAAGGTTACTAGTAGTGTTGATTACTCTTTGTAGTTGATGCTAGTTGGATTACTTGGTGGAAGAGTTTATGTTCAGATCCTTGATGCTATTCATTACACCTCTGATCATGATTATGATTATACTTTGTGAGTAGTTACTTTTGTTCCTGAGGACATGGGATAAGTCACGCTGATAATAGTCATGTGAATTTGATATTCGTTCGGTATTTTGATATGATGTATGTTGTCTTTTCCTCTAGTGGTGTTATGTGAACGTAGACTACATAACACTTCACCATATTTGGGCCTAGAGGAACGCATTGGGTAGTAGTAAGTAGATGATGGGTTGCTGGAGTGACAGAAGCTTAAACCCAGTCTATGCGTTGCTTCGTAAGGGACTGATTTGGATCCAGTAGTTTAAGGCGATGGTTAGACGTTGTCTTAATTCTTCTTTTGTAGTTGCGGATGCTTGCGAGAGAGGTTAATCATAAGTGGGATTCTTGTGCAAGTAAGGGTAGTACCCAAGCGCCGGTCCACCCACATATCAAACTATCAAAGTAACGAACGCGAATCATATGAACATGATGAAACTAGCATGACACAAATTCCCGTGTGTCCTCGGGAGCGTTTTTCCTCCTATAAGACTTTGTTCAGGCTTGTCCCTTGCTACAAAGGGATTGGGCCACTTGCTGCACCGTTTCTACTACTTGTTACATTTTTCTTGCTACGTTTCACCTCGCTACACCATCACTTGTTACCGCTACTTTCAGTGCTTGCAGTTATTACCTTGCTGAAATCCGTTTATCAGAGCCTTCTGCTCCTCGTTGGGTTCGACACTCTTACTTATCGAAAGGACTACGATTGATCCCCTATACTTGTGGGTCATCAGTGCCCTGCCGGAGGGGGATACGGATACGCAGGGCTTCTTCATCAACACCATGACCTCTCCGATGATGCGTGAGTAGTTCACCATAGACCTACGGGTCCAGAGCTAGTAGCTAGATGACTTCTTCTCTCTCTTGGATCTTTAATACAAAGTTCTCCATGATCTTCAAGGATATCTATCCGATGTAATCTTCTTTTGTGGTGTGTTTGTCGAGATCCGATGAATTGTGGATTTATGATCAGATTATCTATGAATCTTATTTGAGTTTCTTCTGATCTCTTATTTGCATGATTTCATATCCCTGTAATTCTCTTCGAGTTGTGGGTTTGGTTTGGCCAGCTTGATCTATGATTCTTGCAATGGGAGAAGTGATTGGTTTTGGGTTCATACCGTGCGGTGACCTCACCCAGTGACAGAAGGGGTAGCAAGGCACGCATCGTGTTGTCGCCATCAAGGGTAAAAAGATGGGGTTTTCATCATTGGTTTGAGTTTATCCCTCTACATCATGTCATCTTGCTTAAGGCGTTACTCTGTTCGTCATGAACTCAATACACTAGATGCATGATGGACAGCGGTCGATGTGTGGAGTAATAGTAGTAGATGCAGAAAGTATCGGTCTACTTGTCTCGGACGTGATGCCTATATGTATGATCATTGCCTTAGATACCGTCATGACTTTGCGCGGTTCTATCAATTGGTCGACAGTAATTTGTTCACCCACTGTAATATTTGCTATTTTGAGAGAAGCCTCTAGTGAACACTATGGCCCCAGGGTCTACTTCACACCATATTTTTAGTCTTACTCTTTTACTTCGTTGCACTTTCCGCCTTCAGATCTCACTTTGCAATCAATCTTGAAGGGATTGACAACCCCTTTATAGCGTTGGGTGCAAGCTCTTTTGTGTTTGCGTAGGTACTCTGGACTTGACGAGATTCTCCTACTGGATTGATACATTGGTTCTCAAACTGAGGGAAATACTTACTGCTTCTGTGCTGCATCACTATTTCCTCTTCAAGGGAAAAACCAACGCAAGCAAGTCTCCATCAACGTGTTAATTTCTGGCGCTGTTGTTTGAGAAGTAGCAGTGGCTTCTGCTTGCTTCTGAAGCTTTGACAAGTGTTTGGTCTTTTCCTCAGGATAATCATCAATCGTCTTGAGGCTTGAAGGATGGGCATTCTGATGATCCTCGAGAGGAGGCCTTTTGCCAGGTGGCTTAAGAGCGAATTTCTTCGTGTACTTTGGAGTGACGAATCGGTATTCCTTCCACTCCTTAGCCCATCCGCGTTCTATCTTTTGGAGCCTTATTTTCCTCTTGGGCATTGTTTCTTGCTCATCTGGTGTGCAATATTCCAAGTATATATCCTCAGGGATATTGATACGTCCATTTTGCATCATGCTTTCATGTTGATATTTATCGCTTTTTGGGCTGTTATTACACTTCACGGTACAACACTTATGCCTTTTCTCTCTTATTTTGCAAGGTTTACATGAAGAGGGAGAATGCCCACAGCTGGAACTCTGGACTGAAAAAGGAGCAAGTTTGAGATACCTATTCTGCAACTCCAAAAGCTGTGAAAATCAACGAGGATTTATTTTGGAATTTATAAAAAATACTGGGCCGAAGAAGTACCAGAGGGGCGCTAGTAGGAGGCCACAAGCCTACTAGGCGCGGCCTACCCCCTGGCCGCGCCTAGGGGGCTTGTGGGCTCCCAGTTGGCCCTCTGGCCCCCCTCTTTTGCTACAAGAAGGGTTTCGTTCGAGAAAAAAATTAAGAGGAGGCTTTCGGGAGGATTCGCCGCCGCCACGAGGCGGAACTTGAGAAGAACCAATCTAGAGCTCCGGCAGGGTCGTTCTGCCGGGGAAAGTTCCCTCCCGGAGGGGGAAATCGTCGCCATCGTCATCACTAATACTCCTCTCATCAGAGGGGACTCATCACCATCTCATCTCCAAACCCTAGTTCATCTCTTGTAACCAATCTCCGTCTCGCGACTCCGATTGGTACTTGTAAGGTTGCTATGAGTGTTAATTACTCTTTGTAGTTGATGCTAGTTGGATTACTTGGTGGAAGATTATATGTTCAGATCCTTGATGCTACTCATTACCTCTCTGGTCATGAATATGATTATGCTTTGTGAGTAGTTACTTTTGTTCCTGAGGACATGGGATAAGTCATGCTATAAGTAGTCATGTGAATTTGGTATTCGTTTGATATTTTGTTGTGTTGTATGTTGTCTCTCCTCTAGTGGTGTTATGTGAACGTCGACTACATAACACTTCACCATTATTTGGGCCTAGAGGAAGGCATTGGGAAGTAGTAAGTAGATGATGGGTTGCTAGAGTGACAGAACCTTAAACCCTAGTTTATGCGTTGCTTCGTAAGGGGCTGATTTGGATCCACTAGTTTAATGCTATGGTTAGACTTTGTCTTAATTCTTCTTTTGTATATGCGGATGCTTGCGAGAGGGGTTAATCATAAGTGGGATGCTTGTACAAGTAAGGGCAGTACCCAAGCGCCAGTCCATCCACATGTCAAACTATCAAAGTAGCGAACGCGAATCATATGAACATGATGAAACCTAGCTTGACAGAAATTCCCATGTGTCCTCGGGAGCGTTTAACTCCTATAAGAGTTTGTCCAGACTTGTCCTTTTCTACAAATGGGATTGTGCCACTTTTCTGGACCTTTTTTACTATTGTTACTTGCTACTCGCTACGAATCATCTTGTCACACAACCTTCTGTTACCGATAATTTCAGTGCTTGCACAGAATACCTTGCTGAAAACCACTTGTCAGATCCTTCTGCTCCTTGTTGGGTTTGACACTCTTACTTATTGAAAGGACTACGATAGATCCCCTATACTTGTGGGTCATCAAGACTCTTTTCTGGCGCCGTTGCCGGGGAGTGAAGCGCTTTTGGTAAGTGGAATTTGGTAAGGAAACATTTATATAGTGTGCTGAAATTTATTGTCACTTGTCACTATGGAAACTAATCCTTTGAGGAGCTTGTTCGGGGTATCTTCACCTCGAATGGAAGCACAAAGAGTTGCTCCTCAACCTGCTGCACCTACTGAAAATATTTTCTATGAATTTCCTTCGGGTATGCTTGAGAAACTGCTGGCTAATCCTTTTACAGGAGATGGAACATCACATCCCGACTTGCATCTAATCTATGTAGATGAAGTTTGCGGTTTATTTAAGCTTGCAGGTTTTCCCGAGGATGAGGTCAATAATAAGGTCTTTCCCTTATCTTTGAGGGATAAGGCGTTGACATGGTATAGGCTATGTGATGACACTGGATCATGGAACTACAATCGGTTGAAATTGGAATTTCATCAAAAGTTTTATCCTATGCATCTAGTACATCGTGATCGGAATTATATTTATAATATTTGGCCTCGTGATAGAGAAAGCATCACTCAAGCTTGGGGTAGACTTAAATCAATGTTATATTCATGCCCCAACCATGATATCTTGAGATAAATTATCGTTCAAAACTTCTATGCTCGGCTTTCTCATGATGATCGCATCATGCTCGACACTTCTTGTACCGGTTCTTTTATGAAGAGATATATTGACTTCAAATGGAATTTATTGGAAAGAATTAAACGCAACTCTGAAGATTGGGACCTTGATGAAGGTAAGGAGTCGGGTATGAATTTCAAGTTTGATTGCGTTAAATCCTTTGTCGAAACAAATACTTTTTGTGATTTTAGCGCTAAATTTGGACTTGACTGTGAGATAGCAGCTTAATTGTGTGAATCTTTTGCTGCTCATATTGATCTCCATAAAGAGAAGTGGTTTAAAAATCATCCTCCCTTAGAAGTCAATGTAGTTAAACCCAATCCAGTTGAAGAGAAAGTCATTGCCTATAATGATCCTGTTGTTACCAGTGCTTACATTGAGAAACCACCTTTCCCTGTTAGGATAAAGGATCATTCTAAAGCTTCAACTGTGATACGTAGGGGCCACATTAGAACACCTACACCCCCTGAGAAAATTAGAGTTGAACCTAGCATTGCTATTATCAAAGATCTCCTGTCCGACAATGTTGATGGCCATGATATTCACTTCTGTGAACATGCTGCTAGAATTGCTAAACCACATGCTAGAGACAAACATAGGCCTGTTGTTGGGACGTCTGTTGTTTCTGTTAAGATAGGAGATCATTGTTATCATGGTTTATGTGACGTGGGTGCTAGTGTTAGTGCAATACCTCAATCCTTATATGATGAAATTAAAGATGAGATTGCACCTGTTGAGATGGAACCTATTGATGTCACTATTCAGCTTGCCAATAGAGATACTATCTGCCCTGTGGGAATTGTTAGGGATGTTGCAGTCTTGTGTGGTAAAACAAAGTATCCTGCTGATTTCCTCGTTCTTGCTACCACACAAGATAGCTTTTGTCCCATCATATTTGGCATGCCCTTCCTCAATACCGTCAATGCTCATATTGACTGTGAGAAGCAAACTGTCACTGTTGGCTTTGAAGGCGTGTCACATGAGTTCAATTTTTCCAAGTTTGGTAGACAACCTCATGAAAAAGAGTTGCCTAGTAAGGATGAAATTATTGCCCTAGCTTCTATTGCCGTTCCTCCTACTGATCCCTTAGAGCAATACTAGTTGAGCATGAAAATGATATGCATATGGATGAAAGGGATGAGATAGATAGAGTTGTCTTAGAACAATATCCTATCCTTAAGAATAACTTGCGTGTTGAACTGCTTGGAGATCCACCCCCACCAAAGGGTGATCTTATGTTTGAGCTTAAATAGTTGCCTGATACTCTTAAGTATGCTTATCTCGATGAGAAGAGATATATCCTGTTATTATTAGTGCTAGCCTCTCAGAGCATGAAGAAAAGAAGTTACTAAAAACTCCGAGGAAGCACCGTGCTGCTATTGGATATACTCTTGATGATCTTAAGGGCATTAGTCCCACCCTATGCCATCACAATATTAAAACCGATCCTGATTCCAAACCAGTTGCTGATCATCAAAGGAAATTAAATCCTATGGTGAAAGAGGTAGTAAGAAAAGAAATACCAAAGCTCCTGGAAGCAGGTATTAGCTATCCTGTTGCTCATAGTGATTGGGTGAGTCCGGTGCATTGCGTCCCTAAGAAGAGAGGTATTACCGTTGTCCCTAAAGATAAGGATGAATTAATCCCTCAGAGGATTATTACTCGCTACAGGATGGTGATCGATTTTAGGAAATTGAATAAAGCCACTAGGAAAGATCATTACCCTTTGCCTTTTATCGACCAAATGCTAGAAGGACTATCTAAACACACACACACTTCTGCTTTCTAGATGGTTATTCTGGTTTCTCCCAAATACCAGTTGCACAATCTGATCAGGAGAAAACCACTTTCACCTTCCCTTTCAGTACCTTTGCTTACAGACGTATGCCTTTTGGCTTATGTAATGCACCTACCACCTTTCAAAGATGTATGATGGCTATATTCTCTGACTTTTGTAAAAAGATTATTGAGGTTTTCATGGATGTCTTCTCTGTTTACGACTCTTCTTTCGATGACTGCCTCAGCAACCTTGATCGAGTCTTGCAGAGATGTAAAGATACCAACCTTGTCTTGAATTGGGAGAAGTGCCACTTTATGTTTAATGAAGGCATCATCTTAGGACATAAAATTTCTGAAAGAGGTATTGAAGTCGATAAGGCTAAGGTTGATGCAATCGAGAAAATGCCTTGCCCCACAGATATCAAAGGTATAAGAAGTTTCTTTGGTCATGCTGGTTTCTATAGAAGGTTCATTAAAGACTTCTCTAAGATTTCTGGACCTCTTTCCAATCTCTTGCAAAAGGATATTCCTTTTGTTTTTGACGATGATTGTGAGGAAGCCTTCGAAATACTTAAGAAGGCTTTGATAACTGCGCCTATTGTTCAACCACCTGGTTGGAACTTACCTTCTGAAATCATGTGTGATGCTAGTGATTATGTTGTTGGCGCTGTTCTAGGACAAAGAGTTGGTAAGAAGTTGAATGTTATTCACTATGCTAGTAACACTCTAGACAGTGACCAGAGAAACTATGCTACTACGGAGAAGGAGTTTTTAGCAGTCGTGTTTGCATGTGAAAAGTTCAGGTCTTACATAGTTGATTCCAAAGTCACTTTTCACACTGACCATGCTGCTATTAAGTACCTCATGGAGAAGAAAGACGCTAGACCTAGACTTATCAGATGGGTTCTCTTGCTACAAGAATTTGTTTTGCACGTTGTCGACAGAAAGGGTGTTGATAACCCCATAGCAGATAAGTTGTCTAGGTCGGAGAACGTTCTTGATGACCCACAACCTATTGATGATAGCTTTCCTGATGAGCAATTGAATGTCATCAATACTTCACGTAGTGCACCGTGGTATGCTGATTATGCAAAATATATCGTTGCCAAATATATACCACCTAGTTTCACGTACCAGCAAAAGAAGAAATTCTTCTTTGACTTGAGACATTACTTTTGGGATGATCCTCACCTTTATAAGGAAGGAGTAGATGGTGTTATTAGACGTTGTGTACCTGAACATGAAGAGGGACATATCCTACAGAAGTTTCACTCCGAGGCCTACGGAGGACACCATGCGGGAGATAGAACTGCACACAAGGTATTGCAATCAGGTTTCTATTGGCCCACTCTCCTCAAGGATGCCCGTAAGTTTGTCTTGTATTGTGATGAATGTCAAAGAATAGGTAATATTAGCAAACGTCAGGAAATGCCTCTGAACTATTCACTTGTCATTGAACCATTTGATGTTTGGGGCTTTGATTATATGGGACCTTTTCCAAAATCCAACGAGTATACTCATATCCTAGTTGCTGTTGATTACGTCACTAAGTGGGTAGAAGCTATCCGCACTAGTAGTGCTGATCATAACACCTCTACCAGGATGCTGAAAGAAGTTATCTTCCCTAGATTTGGAGTCCCTCGATATCTAATGACCGACGGTGGTTCACACTTTATTCATGGTGCTTTCCGTAAAACGATTGCTAAGTACGATGTCAACCATAGAATTGCGTCTCCCTATCACCCTCAGTCCAGTGGTCAAGTAGAGCTAAGTAATAGAGCGATTAAACTAATTCTGCAAAGGACTGTCAACAGGTGTAGAAAGAATTGGTCTAAGAAGCTCGATGATGCACTGTGGGCTTATAGAACTGCCTATAAGAATCCCATGGGCATGTCTCCGTACAAAATGGTGTACGGTAAAGCATGTCATTTACCTCTTGAGCTAGAGCATAAAGCTTATTGGGCAATCAAAGAGCTCAACTTTCATTTCAAACTTGCCGGTGAGAAGAGGTTATTTGATATTAGCTCGCTTGATGAGTGGAGAACTCAGGCATATGAGAATGCCAAGCTGTTCAAAGAGAAGGTTAATTTGTCACGAGGGCCTCGTCAGGGATAGATCATAAGAGGATACAAAAGCGTGAGTTCAATGTAGGTGATTATGTCTCACGCCCAAGATGCGACCCTATCCTCAATTTGGCACGAGGGCCTCCTCAGGGATAGAAGCGCATCTCGTCGTGTCGCAAGAATGGATATCGTTACAAGTACATGTACTGAAAAGAAGATATATATATATATATATATATATAGAATTGGCTTACACTCGCCACAAGCTACATCAGAGTCACATCAGTACAATACATAATCATCATGGAGAAGAGCAGGGTCCGACTACGGACGAAAACAAACAAGAAAAGAAGAACGATGTCCATCCTTGCTATCCCAGGCTGCCGGCCTGGAACCCATCCTAGATCGATGAAGAAGAAGAATAAGAAGCAACTCCAAATGAACAATCAACGCGCTCGCGTCAAGTAACCTTTACCTGTACCTGCAACTGGTGTTGTAGTAATCTGTGAGCCACAGGGGACTCAGCAATCTCATTTCCAATGGTATCAAGACTAGCAAAGCTTAATGGGAGGTATGGTTAAGTGGTGAGGTTGCAGCAGCGTCTAAGCATGTATTTGGTGGCTAACTTACGAGTACAAGAAATAAGAGGGGGAAGATCTATGCATACCGGACGTGACTACTGATGATCAAATGAATGATCCTGAACACCTACCTACGTCAGACATAACCCCACCGTGTCCTCGATCGGAGAAGGAATTCACGAAAGAGACAGTCACGGTTACGCACGCAGTTGGCAAGTTTTAATTAAGTTAACTTCAAGTTATCTAGAACCAGTGTTAAACAAAGTTTCCACGTTGCCACATAATCGCGGGCACGGCTTTCCGAAAGATTAAACCCTGCAGGGGTGCTCCAACTAGTCCATCACAAATTACCACAAGCCGCATAGAAAGCCTCGATCACGACACTCACGATCTCGTCGGATTCCGTAGTGGAAAACCTCAACTCTGAGATTACCCAAAGCATCACCGGAATCCCGATGCACAAGATATCTCGTCAAAGGTAAAACTAATCCAGCAAGGCCGCCCGATGTGTCGACGATCCCGATAGGAGCCGCGTATCTCGTTCTCAGGACACGATGGATAAGCGAAGCGTATGGTAGCCTGATAGACATCTCCCGAGCTGCCCCGGGTTGGCCTCGCACGGTGCTCTGTTTTGGACCAGCACCATCAGCACTCGTCCCCCTGTATTATGTAGAATTACTCCTCGGGTAGCGCTAACTGCCTATGCATTTCAGTATTATCAGAATTATTATGTTGGGAAAATGTAGTACCAATGTTGGGCCTTGCCAGACCAGGTTTAATCTAAAATGAATTATCAAGGGGGTCCCCATAACAACCCCGATCGTGTTAGGAGCGCTCAAATATGGAACATAACACCGGTAGCCGAAACTAAGGGGGCAAAGGTGGAACAAAACACCAGGCTAGAAAGGCCGAGCCTTCCACCTTTTACTAAGTATATAGGTGCATTAAATTAAATAGCATTTAATCGGGTGATATAACAAGGAACCCATGTTCTCATATGGAAGCAACTGCATTTGGAACTAGCAACGCTAACACAGGGTTAAGCAAGCGGTAACATAGCCAATCAGTGGTTTGCTAGGTTGAACAGGTGAAGGTTTCATGGCATTGTTGAGAGGCTGATATTTAACATGTGGTAGGCAACGATACATAATCGATAGAAGTAGTAAAACTAGCATGGAAATGATAGTAATGATATCTGGGAAAATGGTCATCTTGCCTGAGATCCCGCTTGGAAGAAGAATGACTCCATGAAGCAGACGAACCGATGTAGTCAAACGGGTCCTCACTTTCCGACACGCTTGCGGAACTCTATCGAGACGGAGGAAACCGGAAACAAGAATCAACACACGAGATTCACCACACGATGCACATCACATATGATGCACGAGTAGCTGAAGAAATGCAAGTCACGGCATGTCAATTCACACAAACAAATACTACACCTTAAGTGAAGTTCAATATGCAACGAGTTGCATATTGACGAAACTCCACGTATGAGTTATTTAGTTCTATCCCGATTAGGTACACGACAATATTAAATGTGGTTAAACATGGCAAGAGGTGAAGCGTAATTAAACTACCTATCTAGTCATTTTAAATGAGGTCGGAAATGACATATAGCACCTCCGAAACGACCTCACAAGTTAAATTACAATTCTGTCCAGATCTGAACTAACACATTTAATTGGTTGTTAAACAGAAAACAAAAAGGTTCACGTGATTCTACGCGTCGTTACAAGCAATTTACATATAGAGAACATCTCCAACGGAGCTACGGATCAAAAGATACGGACACCGCAAGATGTGATGGCATGAATGCAATATGTGTGCAACGACGGTCACGAGCACTTCAAAACATGCAACCAGCAAGAGAAAATGAAACTACACGAGATTCTAAACAAGTTTCATACAGGACACGATCAAATCGGAGCTACGGTTCAACAACTATGAGCAAAACAAGAAATCACCACAATCTACCAAAATCAGCCACATAGCATCTTCTACACCCCACAACTACGAGCTACACAACTCCAATAAAATCAACCAAGGCATCACACGATAGAGGGAAAGAAGAAATACAACAAACAACTAACAACAACTAGCATGGCATCATGGATCACTAGGGAAAGAAGTCACAAAATGGCTCCTCACACACTATTTCAGACTTGGTGAAAATAGCAGTTTATGAAGCTGCAGTTTTCGATCTGAAGCCATATTGACAGCAGCAAAACCATAAGCTACAGGACTCCAAATGGCATGAAAATACACAGCATGCTAGAGAATCACAAGGTCTACAACTAACTCCATTGCACCAACCTCAAAAGAGCTACAGGTCACAAGATAGAAGCAAGACAAGACAACAACAAAATATAACAGATCTCAGTCTTAGAAATATTTCAGCATCTCTAAAACATCACTATTTCTAGCAACTTGAGAGAAAGAAAACCAATCCTAAACATGCATTTCTATTGCAACCAAAAATTACCAGGGGCTAGTCTAAACTCCCAAGAACAACTCCCTAGTTGACAACTTAATCAAACGAAGCACGGAATAAATTCTACGAAATAGACAAGAGGGCAACATGGCAAAATATCGCGCGAACTAACTTGCTCAAAAGGTAAAACTAAATACACAGAAAAATCCCTACCCCGAAAACATATAAAACATGTGGGGTTGCAACACGAAAATAGCGCCACACGTAAATGCGAGAAAATAACCTATACACGGAAAAATAAACTAGCGGCAATCCCTACATGCAAAAATACCAACGTCCACTCTAAAATACATGGAAAAGGTGTTCCTAAAACATGGACATTTCTACTACGGCATTCGAGCAATTCGGGCACGCACGAGAAAATAATACGGGCTATATCCTATTGGGATAACACGTAAACCTATGCAAATGGTGGCTCAAACTACGTCAAACAATTGTGCAAGTTGCAAATTCGGATTCTACACGAAATTCTACACCAAAACCATATGCTACACGCCTCGTTCCGACACACGGTTAAAAAGATACGAACGTTTAAATATTTAGCTAATTCCCGAAATACAACTAAACCGAAAAAAAATGTAAAAACCTATCGGACCGAACTGGGCGCAAAACAACTATGGTGCGCTGGGGCGAGGAATAGGGAACACGGGGCTCACCTTGGCAAAAAGCCACTTGGGCCGGCTCGAACTGGGCCGTTGGGGGCGGCGGAGGAAGCCTGGAGGAGGAGGCCCAGCGGGGCAGCCTAGCTGGGCCGGATCGGCCAGCCTGGCTGCGGGGCCTAGGCAGGAGGAGGGTTGGGGCTCCTCCCGTCGCTTGGCTCGATCCCGAGCGCATTAGGCGGCGGCGGAGGCTCGCCTGATAGCAGGCGACGACGGGGCTGGTCTCCAGCGATGGAAACGAGGAGGCGGCGCCGGGTTTGGACGGGAGGCCGAGGGCAGCGGGACCGGGGGCTGGCGCAAGGCGGCGGCCCGATCTGGCGCCGCACAAGGTGCTGGCGCAGGCGGCGGCCGACAAGGAGGAGCACGGGCTCCGGCGGGATGCGGCGGCTCCGGCTGCCGGATGTGGCACGGGCGGCTCCGGGGAGCAGGCGGCCGGTTCCGGTGGGGCTGGTCGGCGGCGTGGGGCGCGGGGCTGCTCGGGCAGGGGAGGCTCGGGCTAGCTCCGGGATCCTCGGGAGGAGCTGCGGGCATGGGAGGAGCTCATGTGGTCGTCCGGACATGTCCGATTTGACCACGGATATGTCCGGTAGGTGGGGATTTGGGCGAATCTGAGCCCCAGATCTCAGATCCGAAGGCTGAGAAGGCTATGGAGCTTAGGGCTGCGGGATTTGAAGGGTGTGGGCTAGCAGGTGGGGTTTTCTATGGGGGTGTGTGCAAAAATGACTAGGGGGAACCCTAGGGAAGTGAGAGAGACCTCTCCATGGGGTGGAGCTTATATAGGTTTGGTCTATGGTGGGGTGGACCTTGTGCGTCCGATCGCGATCCGACGACCACGAATGGAGGAAGTGGCTCGGTGGCACTATTGACATGTGTATATGGGCTATGTAGGGGTGAGAGAGAAATAGCGCAGCGCGGCAACATGATTTAAAACACCGAAACACGTCCCACGATAGACCGAATACGGTGCCGCTACGGTCGACCATTCGGGTACCAGACGGACTCCCATCGCAACGAAATTTGACAGGTGACCTACCTATATTAAAATAAGACCGCACGTAAAATCTCAACCCAATGAGAGAAAATTTTACGCACACTTTTAAAAACAAGATTCGAACGATGCCGCGGGCGCTTGCGTGTGTGGTTGGCTCAGAACGGACAACGACGAGAACCGACAACTAACAACGGATGCAAGTTTTGAAAACTGGCGGCAACGGAGTGCCGATGCAATGCTGATGATGCGCACGATGCGATGATGATGCAACAAAAGAAAATAGACACACGACGAAAACAAAAAGAAAAGGGGAATCTTCTGGAACGTCGGCATTGGGTTATCACATTATGTCTTGCTATATAACTCTCGTTTAAGATTCCTTGCAGGCAAGCTTCTCTCTAAATGGGAAGGTCCCTATGTTGTTGAGGAAGTATATCATTCCGGTGCTATCAAGATCAACAACGCGGAAGGTAATTGTCCGAGAGTGGTAAATGGGCAGAGAATCAAGCATTATATCTCAGGTACTCCCATAAATGTTGAAAGCAATATTATCAATACCATAACTCCGGAAGACCTAAGGGACATTTATCAGCCTGTTTTAGACTCCGAAAACGAAGAGGTATGTGATTCAGTAAGAAAACAGAGTCCAAAACTTTTCCAGTAGGAATTTTTCTCCGTTTTGGAATATTTGAAAAAATAAAAATATTGGAAGTAGTCCGGAAAGTGCGGGAGGAGGCAACAAGCCTGCACGGTGCGGGCCCACCCCCTGGACGCGCCGTGAGGGCTTGTGGCCACCTCGTGCGCCTCCCGGACTCCTTTTTAGTGCGGGGTACTCCTTCTGGTCTGAAAAAAATCATTCTATATACTTCCGTTTGGTCTGACCCCTGCATCATGCAGATTTCCTCTGTTTTTCGTTTTGAGCCTGTTTTCTGCCGCTGATCTAGGACAAGATGTCTTCTTAGGATTCAGAGGGGGAAAGTTATGTGGCAGATTACCTTGCTGACCCCAAAGTCTATGGGGACTTGGATCCTTATAGCTGGACCACTCATCAGGAGGAATATTATGATCCCAAGGGGAAGGAACAAACAAGTTCCGATGAAGAGGAGGCTCCTCTACCTCAACGTGGACACACGCATGTGGAGTTCAAGAAGTCGAGCCTCCCTCACTCAAGGAAGAAGCCTAAGACTTTGTTTATCCCTTCCCATTTCTTGCAGGAGAGTAAGCAGGAATTATGCCAAAGGGTGTTGAAGCTTGAAGAGGAAAATGATGATTTGAGGGAGCATAATTTTATGCTCAAGTGGAAATTAAACAAGCTCAAGACCTCTTCAACAACTCCACCACCTTCACCACCAAAGAAAGACAACTGAGCATTGGTATGGGCAATCCCCTTGGCTTGTGCCAAGCTTGGGGGAGTTGCCCCGGTTGTTGGAAATATGCCCTAGATGCAATAATAAATTAGTTATTATTATATTTCTTTGTTCATGATAATCGTTTATTATCCATGCTATAATTGTATTGATTGGAAACACAATACTTGTATGGATACATAGACAAAACACTGTCCCTAGTAAGCCTCTAGTTGACTAGCTCGTTGATCAAAGATGGCCAAGGTTTCCTGGCCATAGGCAAGTGTTGTTACTGGATAACGGGATCACATCATTAGGAGAATCATGTGATGGACTAGACCCAAACTAATAGACGTAACATGTTGATCGTGTCATTTTGTTGCTACTGTTTTCTATGTGTCAAGGATTTGTTCCTATGACCATGAGATCATATAACTCACTGACACCGGAGGAATGCTTTGTGTGTATCAAACGTCGCAACGTAACTGGGTGACTATAAAGATGCTCTACAGGTATCTCCGAAGGTGTTAGTTGAGTTAGTATGGATCGAGACTGGGATTTGTCACTCCGTGTGACGGAGAGGTATCTCGGGGCCCACTCGGTAATACAACATCACACACAAGCCTTGCAAGCAATGTGACTTAGTATAAGTTGCGGGATCTTGTATTATGGAATGAGTAAAGAGACTTGCCGGTAAACGAGATTGAAATAGGTATGTGGATACTGACGATCGAATCTCGGGCAAGTAAGATACCGAAGGACAAAGGGAATGACATACGGGATTATATGAATCCTTGGCACTGAGGTTCAAACGATAAGATCTTCGTAGAATATGTAGGATCCAATATGGGCATCCAGGTCCCGCTATTGGATATTGACCGAGGAGTCTCTCGGGTCATGTCTACATAGTTCTCGATCCCGCAGGGTCTGCACACTTAAGGTTCGACGTTGTTTTATGCGTATTTGAGTTATATGGTTGGTTACCGAATGTTGTTCGGAGTCCCGGATGAGATCACGGACGCCACGAGGGTTTTCGGAATGGTCTGGAAATGAAGATTGATTTATAGGATGACCTCATTTGATTACCGGAAGGTTTTCGGAGTTGCCGGGAATGTACCGGGAATGACGAATGGGTTCCGGGAGTTCACCGGGGGGGGGGGGGGCAACCCACCCCGGGGAAGCCCATAGGCCTTGGGGGTGGCACACCAGCCCTTAGTGGGCTGGTGGGACAGCCCAAGAAGGCCCTATGCGCCATAGGAAGAAAATCAAAGATAAAAGAAAAAAAAGGAGGAGGTGGGAAAGGGAAGAAAGACTCCACCTTCCAAACCAAGTTGGATTCGGTTTGGAAGGGGAGACCTTCCCCCTTTGGTTCGGCCGACCCCCTTGGGGCTCCTTGAGCCCCAAGGCAAGGCCCCCCCTCTCCCACCTATATATACGGAGGTTTTAGGGCTGATTTGAGACGACTTTTCCACGACAGCCCGACCACATACCTCCACGGTTTTTCCTCTAGATCGCGTTTCTGCGGAGCTCGGGCGGAGCCCTGCTGAAACAAGATCATCACCAACCTCCGGAGCGCCGTCACACTGCCGGAGAACTCTTCTACCTCTCCGTCTCTCTTGCTGGATCAAGAAGGCCGAGATCATCGTCGAGCTGTACGTGTGCTGAACGCGGAGGTGCCGTCCGTTCGGCACTAGATCATGGGACTCATCGCGGGACGGTTCGCGGGGCGGATCGAGGGACGTGAGGACGTTCCACTACATCAACCACGTTTCTTAATGCTCCCGCTGTACGGTCTACAAGGGTACGTAGATCACACATCCCCTCTCGTAGATGGACATCACCATGATAGGTCTTCGTGCGCGTAGGAAACTTTTTGTTTCCCATGCGACGTTCCCCAACAGTGGCATCATGAGCTAGGTTCATGCGTAGATGTCTTCTCGAGTAGAACACAAAAGTTTTTGTGGGCGGTGATGTGCGTTTTGCTGCCCTCCTTAGTCTTTTCTTTATTCCGCGGTATTGTTGGATCGAAGCGGCTCGGACCGACATTACTCGTACGCTTACGAGAGACTGGTTTCATCGCTACGAGTAACTCCGTTGCTCAAAGATGACTGGCGGGTGTCAGTTTTCTCCAACTTTAGTTGAATCGGAATTGACCGAGGAGGTCCTTGGATGAGGTTAAATAGCAATTCATATATCTCCGTTGTGGTGTTTACGTAAGTAAGATGCGATCCTACTAGATACCCATGGTCACCACGTAAAACATGCAACAACAAAATTAGAGGACGTCTAACTTGTTTTTGCAGGGTATGCTTGTGATGTGATATGGCCAACGATGTGATGTGATATATTGGATGTATGAGATGATCATGTTGTAATAGTTAATATCGACTTGCACGTCGATGGTACGGCAACCAGCAGGAGCCATAGGGTTGTCTTTAAACTAACGTTTGTGCTTGCAGATGCGTTTACTATATTGCTAGGACGTAGCTTCAGTAGTAATAGCATGAGTAGCACGACAACCCCGATGGCGACACGTTGATGGGAATCATGATGATGGAGATCATGGTGTGACGCTGGTGAGAAGAAGATCGTGCCGGTGCTTTGGTGATGGAGATCAAGAAGCGCATGATGATGGCCATATCATGTCACTTATGAATTGCATGTGATGTTAATCCTTTTTGCACCTTATCTTGCTTAGAACGACGGTAGCATTATGAGGTGATCTCTCACTAAAATTTCAAGACGAAATTGTGTTCTCCCCGACTGTGCACCGTTGCGACAGTTCTTCGTTTCGAGACACCACGTGATGATCGGGTGTGATAGACTCAACGTTCACATACAACGGGTGCAAAACAGTTGCACACGCAAAACACTCGGGTTAAGCTTGACGAGCCTAGCATGTGCAGACATGGCCTCGGAACACATGAGACCGAAAGGTCGAGCATGAATCGTATAGTTGATATGATTAGCATAGAGATGCTTACCACTGAAACTATTCTCGACTCACGTGATGATCGGACTTGAGATAGTGGATTTGGATCATGTACCACTCAAATGACTACAGAGATGTACTTTTTGATTGGGAGTTCTTAAGTAATATGATTAATTGAACTAATTGTCATGACATAGTCTAATGGTCTTTGCGAATTACGATGTAGCTTGCGCTATAGCTCTACTGTTTTTATATGTTCCTAGAGAAAATTTAGTTGAAAGTTGATAGTAGCAAACTTTGAAGAGGATTGTCCTCGTTGCTGCGCAGAAGGCTTATGTCCTTAATGCACCACTCGGTGTGCTGCACCTCGAGCGTGGTCTATGGATGTTGTGAACATCCGACATACACGTTTCTGATGACTACACGATAGTTCAGTGCAAAATACTTAATGGCTTAGAAGCAAGGCACCGAAGACGTTTTGAAACGTCATGGAACATAAGTGATGTTCTAAAGAGATGAAATTGTGATTTCATGCTCGTGCCCTTGTTGAGAGGTACGAGACCTCCGGCAAGATTCTTTGTCCACAATGTAATGGAGAAAAGCTCAATCGTTGAGCGTGTGCTCAGATTGTCTGAGTACGACAATCACTTGAATCAAATGGGAGTTAATCTTCCAGATGAGATAGTGATGGTTCTCCAAAGTCACTGCCACCAAGCTGTGAGAGCTTCGTGATGAACTATAACATATCAAGGATAGATACAATGATCCTTGAGCGATTCACGATGTTTGACACTGCGAAAGTAGAAATCAAGAAGGAGCATCAATAGTTGATGGTTTGTAAAACCACTAAGTTTCAAGAAAGGCAAGGGCTAGAAGGGATACTTCGTGAAACGGCAAAACAGTTGCTGCACTAATGAAGAGACCCAAGATTAAACCCAAACCCGAGACTAAGTGCTTCTGTAATGAGGGGAACAGTCACTGAGGCGGAGCAACTCTAGATACTTGGTAGATAAGAAGGCTGGCAAAAGTCGAAAGAAGTATATTTGATATACATGATATTGATGTGTACTTTACTAGTACTCCTAGTAGCATGAGGGTATTGGATACCGGTTCGGTTGCTAAGTAATTAGTAACAGGAAATGAAAGCTACGGCATAAACGGAGACTAGCTAAAGGCGAGGTGACGATACGTGTTGGAAGTGTTTCCAAGGTTGATATGATCAAACGTCGCACGCTCCCTCTACCATCGGGATTGGTGTTAAACCTAAATAATTGTTATTTGGTGCTTGCGTCAAGCATGAACATGATTGGATCATGTTTATTGCAATACAATTATTCATTTAAAGAGAATAATGGTTACTCTATTTTCTTGAATAATCACCTTCAATGGTTTATTGAATCTCGATCGTAGTGTTACACATGTTCATGATATTGGTGCCAAAAGATACGAGGTAATGATGATAGTACCACTTACTTGTGGCACTGCCGCTTGAGTCATGTTGGTATAAATTGCATGAAGAGGCTCCATGCTGATGGATCTTCATACTCACTTGTTTTTGAATCACTAGTGACATGCAAATGATACCACATGAGCAAGGCCTTGTTTTCATTGAGATGAAATAAGATAGTAACTTGTTGGAAGTGATACATTTTGATGTATGCAGTCCAATGGGTGCTGAGGCACGCAGTGGATATCATTATGTTCTTACTTCAATGACGATTTGAGTAGATACTAGAGTATTTGCTTAATGAATCACAAGTCTGAAATATTGAAAAGTTCAATTCTGTTTCGGAGTGAAGTTCGTCGTAACAAGAGGATAAACTGTCTACGATATGATCATAGAAATGAATATCTGAGTTACGAGTTTTGGTATGCAGTTAAGACAATGTGGAAATTGTTTCGCGGTTCATGCCACCTAGAACATCATAGTGTGATGATGTGTCTGAACGTCATAGCCACACACTATTTGGTATGGTGCATGCTATGATGTCTCTTATCGAATTACCACTATCGTTTATGGGTTAAGCATTAGAGACAACCGCATTCACTTTAAATAGGGCACCACGTATTTCCGTTGAGATGACAGAATATAGACAGAGGTTTAGAGAAATCTAAACTGTCGTTTCTTGAAAGTTTGGGGTTTCGACCCTTATGTGAAAAAGTTTCAGTCTGCTAAGCTCAAACCCAAAGCGGATAACTGCATCTTCATAGGATATCCAAAACAGTTGGGTACATCTCCTATCTCAGATCCGAAAGCAAAGTGTTTGTTTCTAGAAACGGATCCTTTCTCGAGGAAAGGTTTCTCTCAAAAGAATTGAGTGGGAGGGTGGTAGAACTTGATGAGGTTATTGAACCATCACTTCGACCAGTGTGTAGCAGGGCGCAGGAAGTTGTTCCTGTGGCGCCTACACCAATTGAAGTGAAAGCTGATGATGGTGATCATCTAGCATCGGATCAAGTTACTACAAGCCTCGTAGGTTGACAAGGTCGCGTACTACTACAGAGTGGTACGGTAACCCTGTCTTGGAGGTCATGTTGTTGAGCAACAGTGAACCTACGAGTTATGGAGAAAGCGATGGTGGGCCCAGATTCCGACAAATGGCTGGAAGCCATGAAATCCGAGAGAGGATCCATGTATGAAAACAAAGTGTAGACTTTGGAAGAACTACTTGATGGTCATAGGACTATTGAGTAAAGATGGATCTTTAAAAAGAAGACAGACGATGATGGTGATAAGTCACTATTAAGAAAAGCTCGACTTGTCGCAAAGATGTTTCCGACAAGATCAAAAAGTTGACTATGATGAGACTTTCTCACTCGTAGCGATGCTAAAAGTCGGTTAGAATTATGTTAGTAGTTGTTGCATTATTTTTGAAATATTTCACATAGGATGTCAAAACATTGTTTCCTCGACGGTTTCCTTGAGCAAACATTGTATGTGATACAACCAGAAGGTTTTGTCAATCCTAAAGATACTAACAAGTATGCAAGCTCCAGCGATCCTTCAATGGACTGGTGCAAGCATCTCGGAGTTGGAATATACACTTTGATGAGATGATCAAAGATTTTGGGTTTGTACAAGGTTTATGAGAAACTTGTATTTCCAAAGAAGTGACTGGGAGCACTATAGAATTTCTGATAAGTATATGTGGTTGACATATTGTGGATCAGAAGTAATGTAGAATTTCTGTAAAGCATACAAGGTTGTTTGAAAGGAGTTTTCAAAGGAATACGTGGATTGCGCTACTTGAACGTTGAGCATAAAAGATCTATGGAGATAGATCGAAAGCGCTTAATAGAAGTTTCAACAAGATGCATGCCTTGACAAGTTTTTGAAGGAGTTCAAAATAGGTCAGCAAAGAAGGAGTTCTTGGTTGCGTTGTGAGGTGTGAATTTGAGTAAGACTCAAAACCCGACCCCGGCAGAATAAATAGAATAGACGAAGGTCGTCTTCTATGCCTTGGCCATAGAATCTAAAGTATGCCATGCTGGGTACCGCACGTGATGTGTGCCTTGACTCAAAGTCTGTTGAGAGGTACAGAGAGTGATCCATGATTGAATCACTAGCAGCGGTCAAAATTTATCCTTAGTAACTGATGGACTAAGGAATTTTTCTCGATTATGGAGGTGGTTAAAGAGTTCGTCGTAAAGGGTTACGTCGATGCAAGCTTTGACACTAATCCGAATAACTATGAGTAGTGAAACGGATTCGTATAGTAGAGTAGATATTTGGAGTATTTCCGAATAGCACATAGTAGAAGCATCTATAAGATGACATAAAGATTTGTAAAGAACACACGGATCTGAAAGTTTCAGAACCGTTGACTAAAAACCTTTCTCACGAGCAAGACGTGATCAGACCCCAGAACTATATGGGTGTTGGATTCGTTGGAATCACATGGTGATGTGAACTAGATTATTGACTCTAGTGCAAGTGGGAGACTGTTGGAAATATGCCCTAGAGGCAATAATAAATTAGTTATTATTATATTTCTTTGTTCATGATAATCGTTTATTATCCATGCTATAATTGTATTGATTGGAAACACAATACTTGTGTGGATACATAGACAAAACACTGTCCCTAGTAAGCCTCTAGTTGACTAGCTCGTTGATCAAAGATGGCCAAGGTTTCCTAGCGATAGGTAAGTGTTGTTACTTGATAACGGGATCACATCATTAGGAGAATCATGTGATGGACTAGACCCAAACTAATAGACGTAGCATGTTGATAGTGTCATTTTGTTGCTACTGTTTTCTACGTGTCAAGTATTTGTTCCTATGACCATGAGATCATATAACTCACTGACACCGGAGGAATGCTTTGTGTGTATCAAACGTCGCAACGTAATTGGGTGACTATAAAGATGCTCTACAGGTATCTCCGAAGGTGTTAGTTGAGTTAGTATGGATCGAGACTGGGATTTGTCACTCTGTGTGACGGAGAGGTATCTCGGGGCCCACTCGGTAATACAACATCACACACAAGCCTTGCAAGCAATGTGACTTAGTATAAGTTGCGGGATCTTGTATTACGGAACGAGTAAAGAGACTTTCCGGTAAACGAGATTGAAATAGGTATGCGGATACTGACGATCGAATCTCGGGCAAGTAACATACCGAAGGACAAAGGGAATGACATACGAGATTATATGAATCCTTGGCAGTGAGGTTCAAACGATAAGAGCTTCGTAGAATATGTAGGATCCAATATGGGCATCCAGGTCCCGCTATTGGATATTGATCGAGGAGTCTCTTGGGTCATGTCTATATAGTTCTCGAACCCGCACGGTCTGCACACTTAAGGTTCGACGTTGTTCTATGCGTATTTGAGTTATATGGTTGGTTACCGAATGTTGTTCGGAGTCCCGGATGAGATCACAGACGTCACGAGGGTTTCCGAAATGGTCCGGAAACGAAGATTGATATATAGGATGACCTCATTTGATTACCGGAAGGTTTTCGGAGTTGCCGGGAATGTACCGGGAATGACGAATGGGTTCTGGGAGTTCACCGGGGGGGGGGCAACCCACCCCGGGGAAGCCCATAGGCCTTGGGGGTGGCACACCAGCCCTTAGTGGGCTGGTGGGACAGCCCAAGAAGGCCCTATGCGCCATAGGAAGAAATTCAAAGAGAAAAGAAAAAAAAAGGAGGAGGTGGGAAAGGGAAGGACTCCACCTTCCAAACCAAGTTGGATTCGGTTTGGAAGGGGAGACCTTCCCCCTTTGGTTCGGCCGACCCCCTTGGGGCTCCTTGAGCCCCAAGGCAAGGCTCCCCCTCTCCCACCTATATATACGGAGGTTTTAGGGCTGATTTGAGATGACTTTTCCACGGCAGCCCGACCACATACCTCCACGGTTTTTCCTCTAGATCGCGTTTCTACGGAGCTCGGGCGGAGCCCTGCTGAGACAAGATCATCACCAACCTCCGGAGCGCCGTCATGGTGCCGGAGAACTATTCTACCTCTCCGTCTCTCTTGCTGGATCAAGAAGGCCGAGATCATCGTCGAGCTGTACGTGTGCTGAACGTGGAGGTGCCGTCCGTTCGGCACTAGATCGTGGGACTGATCGCAGGACGGTTCGCGGGGCGGATCGAGGGACATGAGGATGTTCCACTACATCAACCGCGTTTCTTAACGCTTCTGCTGTACGGTCTACAAGGGTACGTAGATCACACATCCACTCCCGTAGATGGACATCACCATGATAGGTCTTCGTGCGCGTAGGAAATTTTTTGTTTCCCATGCGACGTTCCCCAACACCGGTATCGTATCACCATCACATCTTTTGCCTTTACCTTTGTATTAGTTTTCCTTTTCATTTTTCTCTTTCTCTAGTAGATTAAAAGTCTTACTGTTTTAGTCTTGAGTTTTGATTTGTTTCACCCCCGATGTATTCAAGCTCGTGAGGCATATAATAAAGAGTGTCTTAGTTGAAGGGCTTTGCCTCTAGCCATAATCAAAAGAGTGAGAATAGAACAAAAGCATGAAAGATCATGTAATCATCCTATGGGAAGTGATGGCTTCACATATAAAAAGGATGATGATTGAAACTTGTTGAGGGTAGGCAAACGTAGAACTTGGTCATGGTTGCAATTAATAGGAAGTGATAAAGAAGGATAGGTTCACATATAAATATATCATCTCTGACACCATCTATGATTGTGAACACTCACTAAACTATTGCATGCCTAGAAGTAGATGTTGGAGAAGGAAGACAACATAATGAATTGTGTTTGCTTGGTTCCGAACAATGTTATATGATTAGAGATCCCTTAGCATGTGACGATTGCTTCCACCTCACATTAGCCAAAACCTGCCGCACCAAGTAGAGATACCACTTGTGCATCCATAAACCTTCAAACCAGTTTTGCCATGAGTGTCCACCATACCTACCTATGGATTGAATAAGATCCCTCAAGTAAGTTGTCATCGGAGCAAGCAATAAAAATTGCTCTCTAATATGTATGATCTATTAGTGTGTGGAAAATAAGCTTTGTACGAACCTATGATGAGGAAGACATAAAAGCGACAGACTGCATAATAAAGTTCTTTATCACAGGAGGCGATATAAAGTGACGTTCCTCCACACTACGAGGACACGCATCCAAACCTCAAAAGCGCATGACAACCTCTGCTTCCCTCTGCGAAGGGCCTATCTTGTACCTTTACTTTTTTCCCTTGAAAGAGTCATGGTGATCTTCACCAATTCCCTATTTCGCCTTTATCTTGGCTAACGTAATATGCTTGGGAAAGATCTATATTCATATGTCAACTTGGAGGTAGGCATTCATGAATTATTATTGTTGACATTATCCTTGAGGTAAGCAGTTGGGAGGCAAAACTGTAAGCCCCTATCTTTCTCTATGTCCAGCTGAAACTTTGATCTCATGAGTACCACGTGAGTTGTAGCAATTGTAGAGAATGAAATAATGATTGAGTATGTGGATTTGCTTTACAAGCTCTTATTTGACTCTTTCTGATGTTGTGATAAATTGAATTACTTCAATGACTAAAGGCTATCGGTTGTTACTTCTTGGTAAGGTTCTTGATCCATGCTTTACTTTGTGAAGGAATTATCACTTTAGCATGAGAGATTATATGTTGGTATTGCTGTTCTGATCTTGATCATGATGCATGCATGTTCGTATCTTGTTTTGTCGACACCTCTCTCCCTAAACATGTGGACATATTTATTGAGCTAGGCTTTCGCTTGAGGACAAGCGACGTCGAAGCTTGGGGGAGTTGATACATCCATTTTGAATCATGTTTTCATGTTGATATGTTTCGCTTCTTTGGCTGTTATTTCACTTCACGGTACAATTCTCATGCCTTTTCTCTCTTATTTTGCAAGGATTACATGAAGAGGGAGAATGCCGGCAACTGGAATTCTGGCCTGAAAGTGGAGCAACTTGAGATACGTATTCCGCGCAACTCCAAATGCCATAAAAATCAACGAGGATTTTTCTGGATTTATAAAAAATACTGGGCCGAAGACGTGCCAGAGGGGCGCCAAGGGTTGGCCACAAGCCTGCAAGGCGCGACCACCCCCAGGCCGCGCCATGAGGGCTTGTGGGCAGCCTGCTGGCCCATTGGCCCCCCTCTTCTGCTATATGAAGGGTTTCGTCTGAAAAAAAAAATCAGGGAGGAGCTTTTTCGTGGATTCGCCGCCGCCCCGAGGCGGAACTTGAGCAGAACCAATCTAGAGTTCCGGCAGGACGATCGTACCGGGGAAACTTCCCTCCCGGAGGGGGAAATCGTCGCCATCGTCATCACGAACACTCGTCTCATTGGAGGGGACCCGTCACCATCAACATATTCATCAGCACCATCTCATGTCGAAACCCTAGTTCATCACTTGTAACCAATCTCCGTCTCGCGACTCCGATTGGTACTTGTAAGTTTGCTAGTAGTGTTGATTACTCTTTGTAGTTGATGCTAGTTGGATTACTTGGTGGAAGAGTTTATGTTCTGATCCTTGATGCTACTCATTACCTCTCTGGTCATGATTATGATTATTCTTTGTGAGTAGTTACTTTTGTTCCTGAGGACATGGGATAAGTCATGGTAATAGTAGTCATGTGAATTTGGTATTCGTTCGGTATTTTGATATGTTGTATGTTGTTTTTCCTCTAGTGGTGTTATGTGAACGTTGAATACATAACACTTCACCATTATTTGGGCCTAGAGGAAGGCATTGGGAAGTAGTAAGTAGATGATGGGTTGCTAGAGTGACATAAGCTTAAACCCTAGTTTATGCGTTGCTTCGTAAGGGGCTGATTTGGATCCACTAGTTTAATGCTATGGTTAGACTTTGTCTTAATTCTTCTTTCGTAGTTGCAGATGCTTGCGAGAGGGGTTAATCATAAGTGGGATGCTTGTCCAAGTAAGGGTAGTACCCAAGCGCCAGTCCACCCACATATCAAACTATCAAAGTAACAAACGTGAATCATATGAACATGATGAAACTAGCATGATAGAAATTCCCGTGTGTCCTCGGGAGCGTTTTTCCTCCTATAAGACTTTGTCTAAGCTTGTCCCTTGCTACAATATAGATTGGGCCACTTTGCTGCACCGTTGCTACTTTTGTTACTTGCTGCTTGCTACAAATCATCTCACCACACAATCACTTGTTACCGACAATTTCAGTGCCTGCAGATTTTACCTTGCTGAAAACCACTTGTCAGATCCTTCTGCTCATCGTTGGGTTCGACACTCTTACTTATCGAAAGGACTACGATTGATCTCCTATACTTGTGGGTCATCAAGACTCTTTTCTGGTGCCGTTGCCGGGGAGTGAAGCGCCTTTGGTAAGTGGAACTTGGTAAGGAAACATTCATATAGTGTGCTGAAATTTATTGTCACTTGTCACTATGGATAGTAATCCTTTGAGGGGCTTGTTCGGGGTATCTTCACCTCGAACGGAAGCACAAATAGTTGCTCCTCAACCTGCTGCACCTACTGAAAATATTTGCTTTGAATTTCCTTCGGGTATGCTTGAGAAACTCCTGGCTAATCCTTTTACAGTAGATGGAACATCACATCTAGACTTGCATCTAATATATGTAGATGAAATTTGTGGTTTATTTAAGCTTGCAGGTTTGCCCGAGGATGAGGTCAAGAATAAGGTCTTTCCTTTATCTTTGAAGGATAAGGCGTTGACATGGTATAGGCTATGTGATGATACTGGATCATGGGACTACAATCGGTTGAAATTGGAATTTCATTAAAAGTTTTATCCTATGCATTTAGTACACCGTGATCGAAATTATATTTACAATTTTTGGCCTCGTGACAGAGAAAGCATCGCTCAAGCTTGGGGGAGGCTTAAATCAATGCTATATTCATGCCCCAACCATGAGCTCTCGAGAGAAATCATCATCCAGAACTTCTATGCTCGGCTTTCTCATGATGATCGCACCATGCTTGACACTTCTTGTACCGGTTCTTTTATGAAGAGAGATATTGACTTCAAATGGAATTTATTGGAGAGAATTAAACGCAACTCTGAAGATTGGGAGCTTGAAGAAGGTAAGGAGCCAGGTATGAATTTCACGTTTGATTGCGTTAAATCCTTTGTTGAGACAAATACCTTTAGTGATTTTAGCGCTAAGTATGGACTTGACTCTGAGATAGTAGCTTCATTGTGTGAATCCTTTGCTGCTCATATTAATCTCCCCAAAGAGAAGTGGTTTAAATATCATCCTCCTTTAGAAGTCAATGTAGTTAAACCCACTCCAGTTGAAGAGAAAGTCATTGCCTATAATGATCATGTTGTTCCGAGTGCTTACATTGAGAAACCACCTTTCCCTGTTAGGATAAAGGATCATTCTAAAGCTTCAACTGTGATACGTAGAGGCTACATTAGAATACCTACACCCCCTGAGCAAATTAGAGTTGAACCTAGCATTGCTATTATCAAAGATCTTCTGTCCGACGATGTTGAGGGACATAATATTCACTTCTGTGAAGATGCTGCTAGAATTGCTAAACCTCACGTTAGAGACAAACATAGGCATGTTGTTGGCATGCCTGTTGTTTCTGTTAAGATAGGAGATCATTGTTATCATGGCTTATGTGACGTGGGTGCTAGTGTTAGTGCAATACCTCAATCCTTATACGATGAAATCAAAGATGAGATTGCACCTGTTGAGATAGAGCCTATTGATGTCACTATTCAGCTTGCCAATAGAGATACTATCTGCCCTGTGGGAATTGTTAGGGATGTTGAAGTCTTGTGTGGTAAAGCGAAGTATCCTGCTGATTTCCTCGTTCTTGCTACCGCACAAGATAGCTTTTGTCCCATCATATTTGGTAGACCCTTTCTCAATACCGTCAATGCTCATATTGATTGTGAGAAGCAAACTGTCACTGTTGGCTTTGAAGGTGTGTCACATGAGTTCAGTTTCTCTAAGTTTGGTAGACAACCTCATGAAAAGGAGTTGCCTAGTAGGGATGAAACTATTGCCTTAGCTTCTATTGCCATGCCTCCTACTGATCCCTTAGAGCAATACTTGCTTGAGCATGAAAATGATATGCATATGGATGAAAGGGATGAGATAGATAGAGTTGTCTTAGAACAATATCCTATCCTTAAGAATAACTTGCCTATTGAACTGCTTGGGGATCCACCCCCACCAAAGGGTGATCCTATGTTCGAGCTTAAACAGTTGCCTGATATTCTTCAGTATGCTTATCTTGATGAAAAGGAGATATATCCTGTTATAATTAGTGCTAGCCTCTCAGAGCATGAAGAAAAGAAGTTACTAAAAATTCTCGGGAAGCACGGTGCTCCTATTGGATATACTCTTGATGATCTTAAGGGCATTGGTCCTACTCTATGTCAGCAGAAGATTAAAACTGATCTTGACTTCAAACCAGTTGCTGATCATCAAAGGAGATTAAATCCTAAGATGAAAGAAGTAGTAAGAAAAGAAAGACTAAAGCTCCTGGAAGCGGGTATTATCTATCCTGTTGCTCATAGTGATTGGGTGAGTCCGATGCATTGCGTCCCTAAGAAGGGAGGAATTACCGTTGTCCCTAATGATAAGGAGGAATTGATCCCACAGAGGATTATTACTGACAATAGGATGGTGATCGATTTTAGGAAATTGAATAAAGCCACTAGGAAAGATCATTACCCTTTGCCTTTTATCCACCAAATGCTAGAAAGGTTGTCCAAACACACACATTTCTGCTTTCTAGACAGTTATTCTGGTTTCTCCCAAATAAAAGTTGCACAATCTGATCACGAGAAAACCACTTTCACTTGCCCTTTCGGTACCTTTGCATACAGACGTATGCCTTTTGGCTTATGTAATGCACCTGCCACCTTTCAAAGATGTATGATGGCTATATTCTCTGACTTTTGTGAAAGGTTATTGAGGTTTTCATGGATGACTTCTCTGTTTACGAGTCTTCTTTCGATGACCGCGTCAGCAACCTTGATCGAGTCTTGCAGAGATGTAAAGATACCAACCTTGTCTTGAATTGGGAGAAGTGCCACTTTATGGTTAATGAAGGCATCGTCTTAGGACATAAAATTTCTGAAAGAGGTATTGAAGTCGATAAGGCTAAGGTTGATGCAATCGAGAAAATGCCATGCCCCACTGATATCAAAGGTATAAGAAGTTTCCTTGGTCATACTGGTTTATGTACAAGGTTCATGAAAGACTTCTCTAAGATTTCTGGACCTCTTACCAATCTCTTGCAAAAGGATATTCCTTTTGTTTTTGACGATGATTGTGAGGAAGCCTTCAAAATACTTAAGAAGGCATTGATAACTGCGCCTATTGTTCAACCACCTGATTGGAACTTACCTTTTGAAATCATGTGTGATGCTAGTGATTATGTTGTTGGCGCTGTTCTAGGACAAAGAGTTGGTAAGAAGTTGAATGTTATTCACTATGCTAGTAAAACTCTAGACAGTGACCAGAGAAACTATGCTACTACGGAGAAGGAGTTTTTAGCAGTCGTGTTTGCATGTGAAAAGTTCAGGTCTTACATAGTTGATTCCAAAGTCACTATTCACACTGACCATGCTGCTATTAAGTACCTCATGGAGAAGAAAGACGCTAGACCTAGACTTATCAGATGGGTTCTCTTGCTACAAGAATTTGTTTTGCACGTTGTCGACAGAAAGGGTGTTGATAACCCCGTAGCAGATAAGTTGTCTAGGTCGGAGAACGTTCTTGATGACCCACAACCTATTGATGATAGCTTTCCTGATGAGCAATTGAATGTCATCAATACTTCACGTAGTGCACCGTGGTATGCTGATTATGCAAAATATATCGTTGCCAAATATATACCACCTAGTTTCACGTACCAGCAAAAGAAGAAATTCTTCTTTGACTTGAGACATTACTTTTGGGATGATCCTCACCTTTATAAGGAAGGAGTAGATGGTGTTATTAGACGTTGTGTACCTGAACATGAACAGGGACAAATCCTACAGAAGTGTCACTCCGAGGCCTACGGAGGACACCATGCGGGAGATAGAACTGCACACAAGGTATTGCAGTCAGGTTTCTACTGGCCCACTCTCTTCAAGGATGCCCGTAAGTTTGTCTTGTCTTGTGACGGATGTCAAAGAATAGGTAATATTAGCAAACGTCAGGAAATGCCTATGAACTATTCACTTGTCATTGAACCATTCGATGTTTGGGGCTTTGATTATATGGGACCTTTTGCAAAATCCAATGGGTATACTCATATCCTAGTTGCTGTTGATTACGTCACTAAGTGGGTAGAAACTATCCCCACTAGTAGTGCTGATCACAACACCTCTATCAGGATGCTGAAAGAAGTTATCTTCCCTAGATTTGGAGTCCCTAGATATCTAATGACCGACGGTGGTTCACACTTTATTCATGGTGCTTTCCGTAAAACGCTTCCTGAGTACGATGTCAACCATAGAATTGCGTCTCCCTATCACCCTCAGTCTAGTTGTCAAGTAGAGCTAAGTAGTAGAGAGATTAAACTAATTCTGCAAAAGACTGGCAACAGGTCTAGAAAGAATTGGTCTAAGAAGCTCGATGATGCACTGTGGGCTTATAGAACTGCCTATAAGAATCCCATGGGCATGTCTCCGTACAAAATGGTGTACGGTAAAGCATGTCATTTACCTCTTGAGCTAGAGCATAAAGCTTATTGGGCAATCAAAGAGCTCAACTTTCATTTCAAACTTGCCGGTGAGAAGAGGTTATTTGATATTAGCTTGCTTGATGAGTGGAGATCTCAGGCATATGAGAATGCCAAGCTGTTCAAAGAGAAGGTTAAGAGGTGGCATGATAAGAGGATACAAAAGCGTGAGTTCAATGTAGGTGATTATGTCTTGCTATATAACTCTCGTTTAAGATTCTTTGCAGGCAAGCTTCTCTCTAAATGGGAAGGTCCCTATGTTGTTGAGGAAGTATATCGTTCCGGTGCTATCCAGATCAACAACACGGAAGGTAATTGTCCGAGAGTGGTAAATGGGCAGAGAATCAAGCATTATATGTCACGAACCCCCATAAATGTTGAAAGCAATATTATCAATACCATAACTCCGGAAGAATACCTAAGGGACATTTATCAGCCTGTTTCAGACTCCGAAAACGAAGAGGTATGTGATTCGGTAAGAAAACATAGTCCAAAAGTTTTCCAGTAGAACATTTTCTCTGTTTTGGAATATTTGAAAAAATACAAAAATTGGAAGTAGTCCGGAAAGTGCGCGAGGAGGCGACAAGCCTGCACGGCGCGGGCCCACCCCCTGTCCGCACCGTGAGGGCTTGTGGCCACCTCGTGCGCCTCCCGGACTCCATTTTCATGCGGGGTACTCCTCCTGGTCTGAAAAAATCATTCTATATACTTCCGTTTGGTCTGACCCCTGCATGATGCATATTTCCTTTGTTTTTCGTTTCGAGCCTGTTTTCTGCCGCTCATCTAGGTCAAGATGTCTTCTCAGGATTCAGAGGGGGAAAGCTATGTGGCAGATTACCTTGCTGACCCCAAAGTCTATGGGGACTTGGATCCTTATGGCTGGACCACTGATCAGGAGGAAGATTATGATCCCAAGGGGAAGGAACAAACAAGTTCCGATGAAGAGGAGGCTCCTCTACCTCAACCTGGACACACACATGTGGAGTTCAAGAAGTCGAGCCTCCCTGACTCAATGAAGAAGCCTAAGACTTTGTTTATCTCTTCCCGTTTCTTATAGGAGAGTAAGCAGGAATTATGCCAAAGGGTGTTGAAGCTTGAAGAGGAAAATGATGATTTGAGGGAGCAGAATTTTATGCTCAAGTGGAAATTAAACAAGCTCAAGACCTCTTCAACAACTCCACCACCTTCACCACCAAAGGAAGACAACTGAGCATTGGTATGGGCAATCCCCTTGGCTTGTGCCAAGCTTGGGGGAGTTGCCCCGATATCGTATCACCATCACATCTTTTGCCTTTACCTTTGTTTTAGTTTTCCTTTTCAGTTTTCTCTTTCTCTAGTAGATTAAAAGTCTTAGTGTTTTAGTCTTGAGTTTTGCTTTATGTCACACCCGATGTATTCGAGCTCGTGAGCCATATAATAAAGAGTGTCTTAGTTGAAGGGCTTTGCCTCTTGCCATGATCAAAAGAGTGAGAATAGAACAAAAGCATGAAAGATCATGTAATCATCCTATGGGAAGTGATGGCTTCACATATAAAAAGGATGATGATTGAAACTTGTTGAGGGTAGGCAAACGTAGACCTTGGTCATGGTTGCAATTAATAGAAACTGATAAAGAAGGAGAGGTTCACATATAAATATATCATCTCTGACACCATCTATGATTGTGAACACTCACTAAACTATTGCATGCCTAGAAGTAGATGTTGGACAAGGAAGATAACATAATGAATTGTGTTTGCTTGGTTCTAGACAATGTTATATGATTAGAGATCCCTTAGCATGCGACGATTGCTTCCACCTCACATTAGCCAAAACCTCCCGCACCAAGTAGAGATACTACTTGTGCATCCATAAACCTTCAAACCAGTTTTGCCATGAGTGTCAACCATACCTACCTATGGATTGAATAAGATCCTGCAAGTAAGTTGTCATCGGTGCGAGCAATAAAAATTGCTCTCTAATATGTATGATCTATTAGTGTGTGGAAAATAAGCTTTGTACGAACCTGTGATGAGGAAGACATAAAAGAGACAGACTGCATAATAAAGTTCTTTATCACAGGAGGCAATATAAAGTGACGTGCCTCCGCACTAAGAGGACACGCGTCCGAACCTAAAAAGTGCATGACAACCACTGCTTCCCTCTGCGAAGGGCCTATCTTGTATCTTTACTTTTTTCCCTTGAAAGAGTCATGGTGATCTTCACCAATTCCCTATTTTGCCTTTATCTTGGCTAACGTCATATGCATGGGAAAGATCTATATTCATATGTCAACTTGGAGGTAGGCATTCACGAATTATTATTGTTGACATTACCCTTGAGGTAAGCAGTTGGGTGGCAAAACTGTAAGCCCCTATCTTTCTCTGTGTCCACCTGAAACTTTGATCTCATGAGTACCACGTGAGTTGTAGCAATTGTAGAGAACGAAAGAATGATTGAGTATGTGGATTTGCTTTACAAGCTCTTATTTGACTCTTTCGGATGTTGTGATAAATTGCAATTACTTCAATGACTAAAGGCTATCGGTTGTTACTTCTCGGTAAGGTTCTTGATCCATGCTTTACTTTGTGAAGGAATTATCACTTTAGCATGAGAGATTATATGTTGGTATTGCTGTTCTGATCTTGATCATGATGCATGCATGTTCGTATCTTATTTTGTCGACACCTCTCTCCCTAAACATGTGGACATATTTATTGAGCTAGGCTTTCGCTTGAGGACAAGCGAGGTCTAAGCTTGGGGGAGTTCATACGTCCATTTTGCATCATGTTTTCATGTTGATATTTTTTGCTTCTTTGGCTGTTATTTCACTTCACAGTACAATTCTTATGCCTTTTCTCTCTCATTTTGCAAGGTTTACATGAAGAGGGAGAATGCCGGCAACTGAATTCTGGCCTGAAGGTGGAGCAAAGTTGAGATACCTATTCTGCGCAACTCCAAACGCAGTAAAAATCAACGAGGATTTTTTTTCGAATTTATAAAAAATACTGGGCCGAAGAAGTGCCAGAGGGGCGCCAGGGGTTGGCCAGAAGCCTCCACGGCGCGGCCACCCCCTAGGACACGCCATGAGGGCTTGTGGGCAGCCTATAGGCCCACTGTCCCCCTCTTCTGCTATATGAAGGGTTTCGTCTGAAAAAAAATCAGGGAGGACCTTTTTCGTGGATTCGCCGCTGCCACGAGGCGGAACTTGAGCAGAACCAATCTAGAGCTCCGGCAGGACGATCCTGCCGGGGAAACTTCCCTCCCGGAGGGGGAAATCGTCGCCATCGTCATCACCAACACTCCTCTCATTGGAGGGGACTCGTCACCATCAAGATCTTCATTAGCACCATCTCATCTGCAAACCCTAGTTCATCACTTGTAACCAATCTCCGTCTCGCGACTCCGATTGGTACTTGTAAGGTTGGTAGTAGTGTTGATTACTCTTTGTAGTTGATGCTAGTTGGATTACTTGGTGGAAGAGTTTATGTTTAGATCCTTGATGCTACTCATTACCTCTCTGGTCATGAATATGATTATGCTTTGTGAGTAGTTACTTTTGTTCCTGAGGACAGGGATAAGTCATGCTAATAGTAGTCATGTGAATTTGGTATTCATTCGGTATTTTGATATGTTGTATGTTGTTTTTCCTCTAGAGGTGTTATGTGAACGTCGACTACATAACACTTCACCATTATTTGGGCCTAGGGGAAGGCATTGGGAAGTAGTAAGTAGATGATGGGTTGCTAGAGTGACAGAAGCGTAAACCCTAGTTTATGCGTTGCTTCGTAAGGGGCTGATTTGGATCCACTAGTTTAATGCTATGGTTAGACTTTATCTTAATTCTTCTTTCGTAGTCGCGGATGCTTGCGAGAGGGGTTAATCATAAGTGGGATGCTTGTCCAAGTAAGAGCAGTACCCAAGCGTCGGTCCACCCACATATCAAACTATCAAAGTAACGAACGCGAATCATATGAACATGATGAAACTAGCATGACAGAAATTCCCGTGTGTCCTCGGGAGCGTTTTTCCTCCTATAAGACTTTGTCCAGGCTTGTCCCTTGCTACAAAAGGGATTGGGCCACTTTGCTGCACGGTCGCTACTTTTGTTACTTGTTGCTTGCTACGAATCATCTCACCACACAATCACTTGTTACCGACAATTTCAGTGCCTGCAGATTTTACCTTGCTGAAAACCACTTGTCAGATCCTTCTGCTCCTCGTTGGGTTCAACACTCTTACTTATCGAAAGGACTACAATTGATCCCCTATGCTTGTGGGTCATCAAGGACATGGGATAAGTCATGCTATAAATAGTCATGTGAATTTGGTATTCGTTCGATATTTTGTTGTGTTGTATGTTGTCTCTCCTCTAGTGTTGTTATGTGAACGTCGACTACATAACACTTCACCATTATTTGGGCCAAAAGGAAGGCATTGGGAAGTAGTAAGTGGATGATGGGTCGCTAGAGTGACAAAAGCTTAAACCCTAGTTTATGTGTTGCTTCGTAAGGGGCTGATTTGGATCCACTAGTTTAATGCTCTGGTTAGACTTTGTCCTAATTCTTCTTTTGTAGTTCGGATGCTTGCGAGAGGGGTTAATCATAAGTGGGATGCTTGTACAAGTAAGGGCAGTACCCAAGCGCCGGTCCACCCACATATCAAACTATCAAAGTAGCGAACGCGAATCATATGAACATGATGAAACCTAGTTTGACAGAAATTCCCATGTGTCCTTGGGAGCGTTTTACCTCCTATAAGAGTTTGTCCAGGCTTGTCCCTTGCTACAAAAGGGATTGGGCCACTTTGCTGCACCTTCGTTACCATTGTTACTTGCTACTCGCTACGAATCATCTTGTCACACAACTATCTGTTACCGATAATTTCAGTGATTGCAGAGAATACCTTGCTGAAAACCACTTGTCAGATCCTTCTGCTCCTCGTTGGGTTCGACACTCTTACTTATCGACAGGACTATGATAGATCCCCTATACTTGTGGGTCATTAGATATCAATGGCAGTGTTTTGTTTGAGTTTCTTGCCACCCTTTTGCTTCCTGTCATCTTCCATTTTCTTCAGCTGAGGAAATTGAGCTCTTGAGGATTCTGATGACACTGCCAGATTTTCTTCAAGAAACGCTGCAAATGAGTTAAGTTGATGAGAACTTAGAGATTCATCAGCTGACATTTTTGTACCTGTGAACAGAGTATAGTTGCCAGGAACTTGGAGAGGTCATATGCGTTCTCAGATTTGAAGAAATTGAATTTTTTTAAAGTTGCAGAATTTGACTAGTGGGTTGAGGAATTTGGCTAAGCACTCTGATCTTGGGTTCTAGAGTTGTACAGATTCGAAAACTTGCACAATTGAGGAATCACGTGAACAATTTTAGTTGCTTAGTGAAATTCATCAAGTGATTGAGGAATAAGCAGTGTTTGAGGAATAGAGACTAATAGACACTGAGGAAAAACAGATTCCACGAATCTAAGGTAAAATAGTAGATTGAAAGGGACTATAAAAATAGGATTTTATTTACCCTATATAGCACGCACGAGGAACAGAAGACGTAGAAGTAAATGCTCTTCGGTGCGAATCCACTCCGCCCAAACTTGGCGACAGAAGACGGCTACGGCGGCGGCGGACGAAGACGTTTCGGTTCCGGTGTGATTTCGGCGACGGAGAGGTCGAGGTAGTGAACCTGTTCCTCGTCGGCGACGAAACTTCTAGCGGTGGCGCTAGGTCTTTGCTGTAGCGGAGAGTAGGTCGAGAGAGAACGAAGAGTTTTGATCGGAGGGGGTAAGGACATATTTATAGCTCAGGTGAAAACTGTCCGGCCGATTCTTTCGGACCAAACTTCCCCTGCCCTTTCGTCTCCGCAGGATACGTGTAGCTACCGTTTAAAGAGGTGGAAATCGTGCTTATCTGATCGTGGGAAGTGGGGTTCAGTTACTGTGTAACAATATAAAAATCATTTATGAGGATTTGAGGAGCTGACAAGGACTAAGTGAGGATTTTGAACAAAGTTTCAACTAGAACGCATATGAAGAATTGAATAGACTGGGTGAGTATAGCATAGAGGGGAGTAGGGTCCGATCACATTCACTTAGATGAAATATCAAGTTGAAGAAATAGCTAGAAGTGAATGTTGTTGAGGACTTTGAAATCACAGTCTATATATATATATATCTAGGCAAATGAAAATCATCAAGTGTTTTGAAGATTTTGATTAACTTCAAGATTTTGTGACAAAGCGTCATGTTGATGAATTTAAGCTTTGAAAAAAAACAAGTTTGAAGAAAATCAACTTTGAAGAAAATCAACTTTGAGGAAAATCAGTCTTTGAATAAAATCAACTTGAGGATTTTCAAGTTGGGTGGTGGCGTGACCCACCGTATAAGAATGATGATTTCAGACGCCGCGTACAATTGTCGTAGGGCCCTGAGAACCAAATTCTTCATTAATTTCCTCACACTAAGAGTGATATTCTTCATTGGTTGAAGAAAATAGATTCTTCGTGTGTTGCACATCTAAGTCATCAATTTTGCATAAGTGTTAGGATGTGTGCATGTTTTTACAAAGCATTTGAAGATTCTAAGATATTTAGCTTACACCGCAACTTGCAAAACCTTTTCTCATCCAAGGGCTTAGTGAAGATATCAGCTAGTTAATCGTCAGTCTTCACATGGTCGATGAGGATATTGCCCTTGAGGACATGGTCCCGGAGAAAATGATGACGAATCTGGATGTGCTTAGTCTTCGAGTGGTGTACTGGGTTGTATGCAATCTTGATTGCACTCTCATTGTCGCAGTAGAGAGGCACATTCTTCATGTTCATGCCGTAGTCCTCGAGGGTTTGCTTCATCCATAGCAATTGAGCACAGCATGAACCAGCATCAATGTACTCAGCTTCAACAGTGGAGAGAGAAACACAGTTCTGCTTCTTTGAGGACCAACAGACTAGTGATCTTCCGTGGAAATGACATGTGCCAGAAGTTGACTTGTGATCTACACGGTCACTAGCATAGTCAGAATCAGAATATCCCACAAGATGAAGATTTGAGCCCTTGGGGTACCATAATCCTAGTGTTGGTGTGTGAGCTAAGTATCGAAGAATATGTTTTACAGCCTTATGGTGTGATTCCTTCGGTTTTGCTTGAAAACATGCACACATGCAAACACTAAGCATTATATCTGGCCTAGATGCACACAAATACAGTAAAGAGCCAATCATGGAGCGATATACCTGCTGATCGAATTCTTTACCATTTTCGTCAGTGCAGAGGTGGCCGTTGGTAGGCATGGGAGTCTTTGCACCTTTGCATTCATGCATGTCGAATTTCCTCAGAACATCCTTGAGATATTTCTCATGTGATATGAAGATACCATTGCGTTGTTGACGAATTTGAAGACCTAAGAAGAATTTGAGCTCCCCCATCATAGACATATGATATTCTTGACTCATCATGTAAGCAAATTCATCACTGTAACGTTTGTTAGTACAACCAAATATGATGTCATCAACATATATCTGACACACAAATAGTTCATTATCATAGGATTTTGTGAAAAGAGTTGGATCGAGTGAACCGGGTTTGAATCCTTTCTTCATGAGGAATTCCTTCAATGTATCGTACCACGCCCGAGGGGCTTGCTTGAGACCATAGATCACCTTTTTGAGTGTGAAGAATTTTTCTGGATTCTTTGGATACTCAAAACCTGGGGGCTGAGCAACATATACTTCTTCCTCAAGCTTACCATTGAGGAATGCACTTTTCACATCCATTTGATATAAGGTAATGTTATGATGATTATCATAAGCAAGTAGTATTCGAATAGCTTCAAGTCTAGCAACAGGTGCAAAAGTTTCATCGAGATCAATTCCTTCAACCTGTGTGTAGCCTTGGGCTACAAGTCGTGCCTTATTCCTCACCACCTGACCATCCTCATCTTGCTTGTTTCGGAAAATCCACTTGGTGCCAATTATATTGTGCTTGCGAGGATCTGGTCGTTTGACGAGCTCCCATACGTCATTCAACTTGAATTGAAGAAGTTCTTCTTGCATGGCTTGAATCCATTCCGGTTCCATGAAAGCCTCAACAACTTTTAAAGGTTCTGTGATAGACAGAAAAGAAGAATGCCCACAAAAGTTAACTAAGTGTGAAGCTTCTGAGCGAGTGAGAGGACCTGGCACGTTGATGTCATCAAGGATTTTGTCAAGTTCTACTTCATTTGTAATCCTCGGATGAGCTGGTTGAGGATTTCATTTAGGCTGAGGAATTGGTTCTGGAGCAATTTCCTCAGGAGCATCTTCTTGATTTTCATCAGTGCTGGGAATGATTTCTTCATCAATTTCCTCAGTAGGAACAATGTCTTCACTAGCTTTGAGATTTATTGCTTCCTCAGGAGACAGCTTATGTGGATTAGGAGGCAATTGCTCCCTTTGCGAGCCATTAGTTTCATCGAACCACACATCTACAGTTTCAACAACCTTGTTGGGATAGGTGTTGAAGACTCTGTAGGTGTGCGAGTCCTTTCCGTAACCAAGCATAAAACCCTCATGTGCCTTAGGTGCAAACTTTGAGCTATGGTGAGGATCTCTAATCCAGCATTTAGCACCGATGACTTTGAAATAACTTACATTGGGTTTCTTGTCAGTAAGGAGTTCATATGAGATTTTCTTGAGGAATTTGTGAAGATATACCCTGTTGATGATATGGCAAGGAGTGTTGATTGCTTCAGGCCAGAAATGACGAGGGGTCTGATATTTTTGAAGCATGGTTCGTGCCATCTCAACCAGAGTCCTGTTCTTTCTTTCATCAACGCCATTCTGTTGAGGAGTATAAGGAGTAGACAATTCGTGAGTAATACCAAGTTCATCAAGATAATTATCAAGACCAGTGTTTTTGAATTCTGTTCCATTATCACTCCTGATGTGTTTGATCTTGACGCTGAAGTTCGTCGAGGCCCTTGAGGAAAATCGTTTGAAGACTTCCTGCATTTCAGTTTTATACAGAATGATATGCACCCAAGTGTATCTGGAATAATCATCAACCATGACAAAGCCATATAAAGATGCTGCATTTGTTAGAGTGGCATAATGAGTAGGTCCAGATAGATCCATGTAAAGCAATTCAAATGGACGAGTAGTGGTCGTGATAGTCTTCGAGGGGTGCTTGGCTCTAGTCATTTTCCCAGACTCACAAGCACCGTAGAGGTGGTCCTTTAGGAATTTGACTGATTCGATACCAATGACATGCTTCTTCTTCGCTAGTGTGTGCAAGTTCCTCATGCCTGCATGACCAAGTCTTCGATGTTATAGCCACCCTTCTGAGGTTTTTGCTAGTAAGCAAGTGGCTGGTTGAGGACCTGTAGAGAAATCAACAATGTACAAATCCCCTCTTCTAACAACTTCGAAGACTTTGGATCTGTCAGATTCCATGATGACAACACATCTATATCTTCCAAAGATAACAACCATATCAAGATCACAAAGCATTGAGACTGACATGAGGTTAAACCCAAGGGATTCAACAAGCATCACTTTGTCCATGTGCCTGTCCTTGGAAATAGCCACTTTGCCAAGTCCCAATACCTTGCTTTTACCTTTGTCAGCATAAGTGATTTGCTTCACGGGTGATGGAGTTAGTGGCATATTCATCAGCAAGGTTTTGTCACCAGTCATGTGATGTGTGCAGTCGCTATCAAGAACCCACTCAGTACTCTTGGGTTTGTCATCCTGCAGATGAATTAGTACAACTTACCATCTCATATGCTTCAGACTTGAAGAATATGATATCAATTTCATCACATAGGAATTTCATCATAAACAATAATTATGATGACATGTGAAATGTTTTGCATTTCATCAATGCTAGCTTGCGTCCTAATAAGCATTTTCCTCAGGTCTCCAGCAAATTCTTCAAATGATGATTTTCATCTGGAGACCTGACCTGCAGAAGTGATTAGTTCAATTTCTTCACCACCCACATCTGAAGGGGTGGTAAAGAATTCATCATCCTACGAGCACCATATGAGAAAGGGGGCATTGAAGCTAATGCACTTCTCTTTACAGTAGGGGGGTTAAATTACTCAAACGAGTATGTAGAGAATTTCTTTGAGGATTTATGAACATAAGGATTTGAAGAATAGTGCTCATATTCATATTCCTTGTACTTTCCTTGCATGTTAGAAGCATTAGCACGGGTACGAGCATAATTTTGACCAGTTGAGGATTTTGATCCTCTTGAAGACTTTGGTCCTCCTGAGGAATTTGATCTGGGGTTCAGATTCTTTATAGGTGGTGTCATGAGGATATTCACCTGAAGATTATCAAGGCAACTCTTGGGGACCTAGATTTTCCTCAGGGGTGGTCCATTCCTGGAGTTAGTTCCAACATATCGAGCAAATACTTCACCAGATTGATTATTGAACAGTTTATAGTTGGAGCCAAATGACTCATCTGAGGAATAGGATAATTCACATGCAAAGCCTGTTAGATTGGATGGATCAACTGTTGGGGAACGTAGCATAAATTCAAAATTTTCCTATGCCATATTCAGATCTTCCTATGGAGAGACTGATACGTCTCAAACGTATCTATAATTTTTGATGGTTTCATGCTGTTATCTTGTCATCTTTGGATGTTTTATGTACCTTTTCTATCTTTTTTGGGACTAACTTATTAATTCAGTGCTAAGTGCCAGCTCCTGTTTTTTCTGTGTTTTTGGCTCTTTTCAGATCTGATATTGGAACGGAGTCCAAATGGAATAAAATCCCCGAAATAAATTTTTCCCGAACGGAAGAAGATCAAGGGGCTTGAGGGCCAAGGCAGGAGAGCTACAGGGGGCCCACAAGCCCCGTAGCCGCCACCAGGGGGGCGTCGGCTAGCAGGCTTGTGGCCTCCCTGGCGCCCCCTGACCTAACTCCTTCGCCTATATATTCCCTAAAATACAGAAAAAAAATTAGGGAATCCACGAAAACACTTTTCCGCCGCCGCAAGCTTCCGTTTTCTTGAGATCTCATCTGGAGACCCTTCCCGGTGCCCTGCCGGAGGGGACTTTGGAGTTGGAGGGCTTCTACATCAACATCATCGCCCCTCCAATGACTCATGAGTAGTTCACTTCAGAACTACGGGTCCGTAGTTAGTAGCTAGATGGCTTCTTCTCTCTCTTGGATCTTCAATACAAAGTTCTCCATGATCTTCATGGAGATCTATCCGATGTAATCCTCTTTGGCGGTGTGTTTGTCGAGATCCGATGAATTGTGGATTTGTGATCAGATTATCTATGATATATATTTTAGTCTTTGTTGATTTGTTTTATGCATGATTTGATATCCTTGTAAGTCTCTCTGAGTCTTGGGTTTTGTTTGGCCAACTAGATCTATGATTCTTGCAATGGGAGAAGTGCTTGGTTTTGGGTTCATACCGTGTGGTGACCTTTCCTAGTGACAATAGGGGCAGCAAGGCACGCATCGTGTTGTTGCCATCAAGGGTAACAAGATGGGCTTTTATCGTAGATATGAGATTGTCCATCTACATCACGTCATCTTGCTTAAGGCGTACTCTGTTCTTTTGGACTTAATACACTAGATGCATGCTGGATAGCGGTCAACGTGTGGAGTAATAGTAGTAGATGCAGAAAGTATCGGTCTACTTGTTTTGGACGTGATGCCTATAGATATAATCATCGGCATAGATGATGTCATGACTTTGCGCGGTTCTATCAATTGCTCGACAGTAATTTGTTCATCCACCGTCTACTTGCTTTTATGAGAGAAGCCACTAGTGAACACTACGGCCCCCGGGTCTATTCACATCTATCGTTTCCACTTTCGCTTTCACTTTGCTTTGTTACTTTGTTGCTTTCAGTTCTCACTTGGCAAGCAATCTATAAGGGATTGACAACCCCTTCATAGCGTTGGGAGCAAGCTTTTTGTGTTTGTGGAGGTACTTGTGATACTCCTTCACTGGATCGATACCTTGGTTCTCAAAACTGAGGGAAATACTTACCGCCACTGTGCTACATCACCCTTTCCGCTTCGAGGGAACACCAACGCAAGGCTCCAAGGCCATGGGGGAAATCCTTTGCATATTTGCCTAGGAAGTCCCTAAAGGCGTAGCCGTAGCAAAAGGATTCCTGGTGCCGTTGCTGAGGAGTATCAAGACAAGAACAGTCTCCCGTGAGCATGTGTTTCTGGCCCCATTGGAAGGTCTTTTGTTGCAGTAGCAGAAGTATTTCTGGCGCCGTTGCCGTGGAAGGAGAGATCTATCCAAGTAGGTCTCACAAAATCATCTCTTGCATTTACTTTTTTGCCAGTTGCCTCTCGTTTTCCTCTCCCCCACTTCACATTTGCCGTTTTCTTTTTTCCTTTTGTCTTTTTGCTGTTTTCCCTTGCCTGTTTTCTTGCTTGCTTGTGTGCTTGTTTGTTTGTTGAAGTCATCATGGCTGAAAACACCAAACTTTGCGACTTCTCGAGTACCAATAATAATGATTTTATTAGTACTCTGATTGCTCTCGCCACTAGTGCGGGATCGTATGAAATCAACGCAGGTTTGCTGAATCTTGTTATGAAAGAGCAATTCTCTGGACTTCCTAGTGAAGATGCCGCATCCCATCTCAATACTTTCATTGAGCTTTGCGATATGCAAAAGAAAAGAGATCTGGATAATGACGTGATTAAGTTGAAGCTTTTTCCTTTCTCGTTGCGAGATCGCGCAAAAACTTGGTTTTCTTCTTTGCCTAAAAATAGTATCGATTCTTGGGATAAGTGCAAAGATGCTTACATATCCAAGTATTTTCCGCCGCTAAGATCATCTCCTTACGTAACGATATCATGAATTTCAAGCAACTTGATCATGAACACGTTGCACAATCTTGGGAGAGGATGAAGCTTATGATTAGAAATTGTCCCGCTCATGGCTTGAGTTTGTGGAAGATTATACAAATCTTTTACGCTGGTTTGAATTTCGGTTCTCGCAATATATTGGACTCCGCCTCAGGTGGAACGTTCATGGAAATCACGTTAGGAGACGCTACAAAACTCCTAGACAATATCATGACCAACTACTCTCAGTGGCACACTGAAAGGTCGCCTACTAGCAAAAAGGTACACACTATAGAAGAAATTAACTCGCTTAGTGCTAAGATGGACGAGTTAATGAATTTGGTTGCTAGTAGAAACGCTCCTTTATATCCTAATGACATGCCACTATCTTCCTTGATTGAGAGTAGCAACGCTAGTTTGGACGTGAATTTTGTTGGTGGGAACAATTTTGGCTACAACAATGCTTTTAGAGGAAACTATGTTCCTAGGCCTTTTCCTAGTAACTCCTCTAACAATTATGGCAATTCCTACAACAACATTTATGGAAATCACAACAAATTACCCTTTGATTTAGAGAGTAATATCAAAGAGTTCATCAACTCTCAAAAGATTTTCAATGCGTCCATAGAGGAAAAACTACTCAAAATAGACAATTTGGCTAAGAGCGTTGATAGGTTGTCTTGTGATATTGATGCTTTGAAAGTTAGATGTGCTCCTCCCAAGGTCAACTTGGATGAAACTTTGAAAGCTATGCGTGTCTCCATGAATGAGAGCAAAGAAAGAATCGCCCAAATTCACGCTAGGCATGAATGGTTTAAAAGGGTGCGTTCTAGTGATGCAAATCACGAAGATCTTAAATTGCTTGGTGTGACTCCTCTTGAATCTTTTTTTTCGCGTGTCAAACCTATTGATGAAGGGGCTGGGTATGAATCCACTTTGGTTGAAAAACGCCCCAATGATTCGGAGTCCACCCATCTTGATGATAAAGGTGTGGAGAGTGGAGTAGAAGAAATCAAAATTTTGGGTAGTAATGAAACTCCCACTTTGGATTTCAAGGAATTCAATTATGATAATTTCTCCTTGTTTGAATGCATTTCTTTGATGCAATCCATTGCAAACTCTCCACATGCTTATAGCCAAAGCAAAGCCTTTACCGCGCATATCGTAGATGCTATGAGGAAATCTCTTGAAGAGAGCTCGAACTAGAAGTATCTATTCCTAGAAAACTTCATGATGAGTGGGAACCTACTATCAAAATCAAGATCAAAAACTATGAGTGCAATGCTTTGTGTGATTTGGGTGCTAGTGTTTCCGCGATTCCAAAGTCTTTATGTGATATTCTTGGTTTTCATGAGATTGAAGAGTGTTCTCTTAATTTGCATCTTGCGGATTCTACTGTCAAGAAACCCATGGGAAGGATCGATGATGTTCTTATTGTTGCAAATAAGAACTATGTACCCGTGGATTTCATTGTACTTGACATAGATTGCAATCCTTCATGTCCGATTATTCTTGGTAGGCCTTTCCTAAGGACTATTGGTGCTATCATCGATATGAAGGAAGGGAATATTAGATTTCAATTTCCTTTGAAGAAGGGCATGGATCACTTTCCTAGAAAGAAAATAAGATTGCCTTATGAATCTATGATGAGGGCTACTTATGGTTTGAACACCAAAGATGACTATACGTGATTCCATCACCTTATGCCTTGCTAAGGGCGTTAAACAATAGCGCTTGTTGGAGGCAACCCAACGAATATATCCTTTTTCTTTCTGTTTTGTGTTTTCCACACTTTCATAATTCTGTTATGATTGTGTTTTTTGTGTTTATTTTTGCGTTTGTGCCAAGCAAAACCATTATGATTAGTCTTGGGGATGATCGTTTGGTCATGCTGGAAAAGACAGAAACTTTCTGCTCACGAAAAGCATTTTCATTTTTTTTTATGTAAGATCTTTTGAGTTAATCCGTTTGCTGCTGATTTCTACAAAAATTCTTCAGATTGTCTTAATTTTTCAGAATTTTTGAAGTACCAGAAGTATAGGAAATATATAGATTGCTACAGACTGGTCTGCTGTTAACAGATTCTGTTTTTGTTGTGTTGGTTGGTTATTTTGATGAAACTATGGATAGTATCGGCGGGTATTAGCCTTGGAATATTAAAAATACAGTAACCCAACATCAACATAAGTAGAATTTAAGTTTTCTACAGTACCTAAGGAAGTGGTGGTTTGCTTTCTTATACTAATGTTATCACGAGTTTCTGTTTAAGTTTTGTGTTGTGAAGTTTTCAAGTTTTGGGTGAAGTTCTTATGGAGAAAAAGATAAAGAGTGGCAATATCTCAAGCTTGGGGATGCCCAAGGCACCCCAAGATATTGAAGGATGCCGTAAAAGCCTAAGCTTGGGGATGCCCCGGGAAGGCATCCCCTCTTTCGACTTCAATCCATCGGTAACGTTACTTGGGGCTATATTTTTATTCACCACATGTTATGTGTTTTGCTTGGAGCGTCTTGTATCGTAGGAGTCCTTTATTTTTGTTGTGTCACAATCACCCTCTCTGCACACCTAGAGATAGAGACATGCACTCACCGTGATTTTGTCGAGCTTTACTTATATCCTTTGGCAGACAATTCAGCTCACATGTGCTTCACTTATATCTTTTGAGCTAGTTGATTTTGCTCTGTGTGCTTCACTTATATCTTTTAGAGCACAATGGTGCGTGGCTTGGTAGTTGATCGATGCTTCGAAAGTAGTCTCAAAAGGGGTAGTTATGCAAAGGGATACAAAAACTTCCACCTTCATGTGCATTGAATAGTTAGAGAAGTTTGATTCATCTCAATTAGTTTTGAGTTGTGGTTGCGGTAATATTGAAGTTATGCTAAGTAAGGTGTTGTGGATCTAGAAATACTTGTGTTGAAGTTAGTGATTCCCGTATCATGCACGTATGGTGAACCGCTCTATGATGAAGTCTGAGCATGATTTGTCTATTGATTGTCATCCTTTGTGTGGCGCTCGGGATCGCGCTATGGTTTATACCTACCAACCCTTCCCCTAGGAGTATGCGTTGAATGCTTTGTTTCGATTACTACTAAAACTTTTGCAACAAGTATATGAGTTCTTCATGACTAATGTTGAGTCCATGGTTTAGATGCACTTTCACCTTCCACCATCACTATCTTCTCAGTGCCGTGCAACTTTCGCCGGTGCACAAAACCCACCATTAGCCTCTCTCAAAACAGTCACCATACCTACCTACTATGGCTTTTTCAAAGTCATTCCGAGATATATTGCCATGCAACTACCACCATGACATGTGTCACCACTTCTACATTGCCATTGCATGATCGTAAGATAGCTAGCATGATATTTCCATTAATGTCTATGCCATGCTAGATCATTGTCACGGTACACTACCGAGGGCATTCCATATAGAGTCATCGTTGCTCTAAGTTTTGAGTTGTAAGTGTGATGATCATCATTGATGGAGCATTGTCCCATGTGAGGAAATAAAATAGGCCAAAGATGCCCACCAAAATAAAAAATAAAAAAAAGAGGCCAAAGAGCCCATCCAAAAAAAATGAGGGAAAAAGAGAGAAGGGACAATGCTACTATCCTTCCACACTTGTGCATATTAAACACCATGATCTTCATGATTGAGAGTCTCTCGTTTTGTCACCACCATATAGCTAGTGGGAAATTTTCATTACATAACTTGTCTTGTATATTCCAATGATAGGCTTCCTCAAATTTGCCCTAGGTCTTCGTGAGCAAGCAAGTTGGATGCACACCCACTAGTTTTATTTAAGAGCTTTCACTTACTCTTAGCTCTAGTGCATCATTTGTATGACAGTCCCTACTCATTCATATTGTTATCTATTGATGAGCATCTCCACAGCTCATTGATATGCCTAGTTAATGTGATCATCTTCTCCTTGTTTGTCTTGCAACCTCCACCAGACTCCACACCACTTATAGTGCTAAAACCATGGCTCACGCTCATGTATTGCGTGAGAGTTGAAAATGTTTGAGAAAGTAAAGGTGTGAAAACAATTACTTGGCCAATACCGGGGTTGTGCATGATTTAAATTCGTTGTGCAATGATGATAGAGCATAGCCAGACCATATGCTTTTGTAGGGATAACTTTCTTTTGGCCTTGTTATTTTAAAAGTTCATGATTACCTTGCTAGTTTGCTTGAAGTATTATTGTTTCCACGTCAATAGCAAACTATTGTTTTGAATCTAATGGATCTGAACATTCACGTCACATAAGAGGAGTTACGAAGGACATCTATGCTAGGTAGCATGAAAGCATCAAAAATTCATTCTTTATCACTTCCCTACTCGAGGACGAGCAGGAGTTAAGCTTGGGGATGCTTGATACGTCTCAAACGTATCTATAATTTTTGATGGTTTCATGCTGTTATCTTGTCATCTTTGGATGTTTTATGTACCTTTTATATCTTTTTTGGGACTAACTTATTAATTCGGTGCCAAGTGCCACTTCCTGGTTTTTCTGTGTTTTTGGCTCTTTTCAGATCTGATTTTGGAACGGAGTCCAAACGGAATAAAATCCCCGAAATAAATTTTTCCCGAACGGAAGAAGATCAGGGGGCTTGAGGGCCAAGGCAGGAGAACTACAGGGGGCCCACAAGCCCTGTAGCCGCCACTAGGGGGGCGGCTAGCAGGCTTGTGGCCTCCCTGGCGCCCCCCTGACCTAACTCCTTCGCCTATATATTCCCTAAAATACAGAAAAAATCAGGGAAGCCACGAAAACACTTTTCCGCCGCCGCAAGCTTCCGTTTCCGCGAGATCTCATCTGGAGACCTTTCCCGGTGCCCTGCCGGATGGGACTTTGGAGTTGGAGGGCTTCTACATCAACATCATCGCCCCTCCAATGACTCGTGAGTAGTTCACTTTAGACCTACGGGTCCGTAGTTAGTAGCTAGATGGCTTCTTCTCTCTCTTGTATCTTCAATACAAAGTTCTCCATGATCTTCATGGAGATCTATCCGATGTAATCCTCTTTGGCGGTGTGTTTCTCGAGATCCGATGAATTGTGGATTTGTGATCAGATTATCTATGATATATATTTGAGTCTTTATTGATTTCTTTTATGCATGATTTGATACCCTTGTAAGTCTCTCCGAGTCTTGGGTTTTGTTTGGACAACTAGATCTATGATTCTTGCAATGGGAGAAGTGCTTGGTTTTGGGTTCATACCGTGTGGTGACCTTTCCCAGTGACAGTAGGGGCAGCAAGGCACACATCATGTTGTTGCCATCAAGGGTAACAAGATGGGCTTTTATCGTAGATATGAGATTGTCCATCTACATCATGTCATCTTGCTTAAGGCGTTACTGTGTTCTTTTGGACTTAATACACTAGATGCATGCTGGATAGCGGTCTACGTGTGGAGTAATAGTAGTAGATGCAGAAAGTATCGGTCTACTTGTTTTGGACGTGATGCCTATAGATATAATCATTGCCATATATGACATCATGACTTTGCGCGGTTCTATCAATTTCTCGACACTAATTTGTTCACCCACCGTCTACTTGCTTTCATGAGAGAAGCCACTAGTGAACACTACGGCCCCCTGTTCTATTCACACCTATCGTTTCCACTTTTGCTTTCACTTTGCTTTGTTACTTTGTTGCTTTCAGTTCTCACTTGGCAAACAATCTATAAGGGATTGACAACCCCTTCATAGCGTTGGGAGCAAGATTTTTGTGTTTGTGCAGGTACTTGTGATACTCCTTCACTGGATCGATACCTTGGTTCTCAAAACTGAGGGAAATACTTACTGCCGTTGTGCTACATCACCCTTTCTGCTTCAAGGGAACACCAGCGCAAGGCTCCAAGGCCACGGGGGAAATCCTTTGCATATTTGCCTACGAAGTCCCTAAAGGCGTAGCCGTAGCAGAAGGATTCCTGGTGCCGTTGCTGAGGAGTATCAAGACAAGAACAGTCTCCCGTCAGCACGTGTTTCTGGTGCCATTGGAAGGTCTTCTGTTGCAGTAGCAGAGACTAGCAACAAGAGAGGGGAGAGTGCATCTTCATACCTTTGAAGATCGCTAAGCGGAAGCGTTGCTAGAACGCGGTTGATGGAGTCGTACTCGCGGCGATTCAGATCGCGGTGTGATTTCGATCTAGTGCCGAACCACGGCACCTCCGTGTTCAACACACGTGCAGTCCGGTGACGTCTCCGGCACCTCAATCCAGCAAGGAGGAGTGAGAGGTTGGGGAAGATCTCCGGCAGCACGACGACGTGGTGTCGATGGAGAGACGAGGTCTCCCGGCAGGGCTTCGCCAAGCACCATGGGAGAGGAGGAAGAAGAGAGACAGCGCTGCGCCGAGAGAGATGGAAAAACTGTGTCTCAAAAGGCCAAAATCCCCACTATATATAGGGGGAAGGGAGGGGTGGCGCCCCCTTTAGGGTTTCCCCCTTGAGGGGGGCGGAAGCCCTAGGTGGGAGTGGGGGGGGGGGGCAGGGAGGAGAGGGGGTGGCGCACCCCTAGGTGGGCCTTAGGCCCACCAGCGCCTAGGGTTTCCCCTCCCTCCCTCTCTGCTGCGCCTGGGCTGAGTGTGGGGGGCGCACCAGCCCACCTAGGGGCTGGTTCCCTCCCGCACTTGGCCCATGTAGCCTTTCGGGGCTTGTGGCCCCTCCCGGTGGGCCTCCGAAACCCTTCCGGTGGTCCCGACACTTTGCCGGTGGTGCCCGAAACATTTCCGACGTCCAAACCCATCCAACCTATATATCAATCTTTACCTCCGGACCATTATGGAGCTCCTCGTGATGTCCGGGATCTCATCTAGGACTCCGAACAACCTTCGGTAACCTCGTACAATAATTCCCTATAACCCCAGCGTCATCGAACCTTAAGTGTGTAGACCCTACGGGTTCGGGAGGCATGCAGACATGACCGAGACACTCTCCGGCCAATAACCATCAGCGGGATCTGGATACCCATGATGGCTCCCACATGTTCCAAGATAAGCTCATCGGATGAACCACGATGTCAAGGATTCAATCAATCCCGTATAAAATTCCCTTTGTCTGTCGGTATAGAACTTGCCCGAGATTCGATCGTCGGTATACCCATACCTTGTTCAATCTCGTTACCGGTAAGTCTCTTTACTCATTTCGTAGCACATCATCATGTGACCAACTCCTTAGTCACACTAAGCTCATTATGATGATGTTATACCGAGTGGGCCCAGAGATACCTCTCCGTCACACGGAGTGACAAATCCCGATCTCGATTCGTGCCAACCCAACAGACACTTTCGTAGATACCCGTAGTGCACCTTTATAGTCACCCAGTTACGTTGTGACATTTGATACACCCAAAGCACTCCTATGGTATCCAGGAGTTGCACAATCTCATGGTCGAAGGAAAAGACACTTGACATTAGAAAAGCTTTAGCATACGAACAATACGATCTAGTGCTATGCTTAGGATTGGGTCTTGACCATCACATCATTCTCCCAATGACGTGATCCCATTATCAATGACATCTAATGTCCATGATCAGGAAACCATGATCATTTGTTGATTAACGAGCTAGCCAACTAGAGGCTTGCTAGGGACACATTGTGATATATTTATTCACACATGTATTACTGTTTCCTGTTAATACAATTATAGCATGAACAATAGACGATTATGATGAACAAGGAAATATGATAATAACCATTTTATTATTGCCTCTAGGGCATATTTTCAACAGTCTCCCACTTGCACTAGAGTCAATAATCTAGTTACATTGTGATGTATCGAACACCCACAACATTGTGGTTTTGATCATGTTTTGCTCGAGGAAGAGGTTTAGTCAACGGGTCCGCAATATTCAGATCCGTGTGCACTTTTCAAATATCTATTACTCCACTCTGGACATTGTCCTGGATGGAGTTGTAGCGGCGTTTGATGTGCTTGGTCTTCCGGTGAAACCTGGGCTCCTTGGCTATGGCAATGGGCCCATTGTTATCACAGAAGAGTGTCATCGGACCCGACGCGCTTGGGACCACTCCAAGGTCGGTGATGAAATCCCTTCATGAGCCTCTTCTGAAGAAGCTATGTATTCCGCTTCACATGTAGATGTTGCCACGACTTCTTGCTTGCTGCTGCACCAGCTCACTGCCCCGCCATTCAAAACATACACGTATCCGGTCTGTGACTTAGAGTCATCCGGATCTGTGTCGAAGCTAGCATCGACGTAACCCTTTACGACGAGCTCTTCGTCGCCTCCATAAACGAGAAACATTTCCTTAATCCTCTTCAGGTACTTAAGGATATTCTTGACGGTTGTCCAGTGTTCCATACCGGTATCACTTTGGTACCTCCCTACCAAACTTATGGCAAGGTTTATATCAGGTCTGGTACACAACATGGCATACATTAGAGAGCATACGGCTGAATCTTAGGGGACATTACTCATCTTCTCTCTATCTGCTGCCATGGTCGGTGACTGAGTTTACTCAATCCCATACCTTGCAAAACTGGCAAGAACCCTTTCTTTGAGTTTTCCATATTGAACTTCTTCAATATCTTGTCAAGGTATGTACTTTGTGAAAGACCTATGAGGCGTCTCGATCTATATCTATAGATCTTGATGCCTAATATGTATGCAGCTTCTCCAAGGCCCTTCATTGAAAAACTCTTGTTTAAATAGGACTTTATGCTCTCCAACAACTCTATATTATTCCCCATCAATAATATGTCATCCACATATAGTATGAGGAAAGCTACAGAGCTCCCACTCACTTTCTTGTATAGACAGGCTTCTCCATAAACCCGTATGAATCCAAACGCTTTAATCACCTCATTAAAGCGAATGTTCCAACTCCGAGATGCTTGCACCAACCCATAGATGGAGCGCTGGAGCTTGCATACCTTGTTAGCACTCTTAGGGTTGACAAAACCTTCTGGTTGCATCATATACAACTCTTCCTTAAGATACCCGTTAAGGAATGCTGTTTTGACGTCCATTTGCCAAATTTCATAATCATGAAAGGCGGCAATTGCTAACATGATTCAGACCGACTTCAACTTCGCTACGGGAGAGAAAGTCTCATCATAGTCAACTCCTTGAATTTGTCTAAAACCCTTTGCGACAAGTCGAGCTTCGTAAACGGTCACATTACCGTTTGCATCAGTATTATTCTTAAAGATCCATTTATTTTATATGGCTTGCCGATCATCGGGCAAGTCCACCAAAGCCCATACTTTGTTCTCATACATGGATCCTATCTCGGATTTCATAGCCTTAAGCCATTTCTTGGAATCCAGGCCCGCCATTGCTTCTTCATAGTTTGAAGGTTCACCGTTGTCTAACAACATGATTTCCATCACAGGGTTGCCGAACCACTCCGGTGTGGAGCGTACTCTTGTGGACCTTCGCGGTTCAGTAGCAACTTGATCCGAAGTTTCATGATAATCATCATTAACTTCCTCTTCAGTTAGCGTAGGCGCCACAGGAACAATTTCCTGCGCTGCGCTACTCTCCGGTTCGAGAGGGGGTGTAATTACCTCATCAAGTTCTACTTTCCTCCCACTTACTTCTTTCGAGAGAAACTCTTTCTCTAGAAAGGAGCCGTTCTTGGAAAAAAGGTTTTACTTTCGGATCTAAGATAGAAGGTATACCCAATAGTTTCCTTAGGGTATCCTATGAATACGCATTTCTCCGCTTTGGGTTCGAGCTTCTCTGGTTGAAGTTTCTTCACATAAGCATCGCAGCCCCAAACTTTAAGAAACGACAGCTTAGGTTTCTTGCCAAACCATAGTTCATACAGTGTCGTCTCAACGGATTTAGACGGTGCCCTATTTAAAGTGAATGTTGCAGTTTCTAATGCGTATCCCAAAAATGATAGCGGTAAGTCGGTAAGAGACATCATAGATCGTACCATATCTAATAAAGTGCGATTACGATGTTCAGACACTCTGTGGCGTTGCGGTGTGCCAGGAGGCGTTAGTTGTGAAATAATTCCACACTTCCTTAGGTGTGTGCCAAACTCGTGACTCAAATATTCTCCTCCACGATCAGATCATAGACACTTAATTTTTCTGTCACGTTGATTCTCAACCTCACTCTGAAATTCCTTGAACTTTTCAAACGTCTCAGATTTGTGTTTCATCAAGTAGATATACCCATACATACTCAAATCATCGGTGAGAGTGAGAGCATAACGGTAGCCACCGCGAGCTTCAACGTTCATCGGACCACACACATCGGTATGTATTATTTCCAATAAGTTGGTTGCTCTCTCCATTATTCCTGAGAATGGAGTCTTAGTCATATTGCCCATGAGGCATGGTTCGCATGTGTCAAATGATTCAAAGTCAAGAGACTCTAATGGTCCATTAGTATGGAGCTTCTTCATGCGCTTAACACCGATATGACCAAGGCGGCAGTGCCACAAGTACCCGGGACTATCATTATCAACTTTACATATTTTGGTACTCACACTATGAATACGTGTAACATCATGATCGAGATTCATCAAGAATAAACCATTCACTAGTGGAGCATGACCATAAAACATATCACTCATATAAATAGAACAACCATTATTCTCTGACTTAAATGAGTAGCCGTCTCACATTAAGCAAGACCCTGATACAATATTCATGCTCAAAGCTGGTACAAAATAATTAGTATTAAGGTTTAAAACTAATCCCGAAGGTAGATGTAGAGGCAGCGTGTCGACGGCGATCACATCGACCTTGGAGCCATTCCCGACGCGCATCGTCACCTCGTCCTTGGCCAGTCTCTGCTTATTCCACAGTTCCCGCTTTGAGTTGCAAATGTGAGCAACAACACCAGTATCAAATACCCAGGAGCTACTACGAGCGCTGGTAAGGTACACATCAATAACATATATATCATATATACCTTTAACGTTGCCGGTCTACTTGTCCGCTAAGTACTTGGGGCAGTTCCACTTCCAGAGACCTTTTCCCTTACAATATAAGCACTCAGTCTTAGGCTTGGGTCCATTCTTTTTGTTCTTACCGGTATCTAGCTTACCGGGCGCGGCAACGGCTTTGCCGTCTTTCTTGAAGTTCTTCTTACCCTTGCCCTTCTTGAAACTGGTGGTCTTATTGACCATCAACACTTGATGCTCTTTCTTGATTTCTACTTCTGCAGATTTCAGCATCGAGTAAAACTTGAGAATTGTCTGTTCCATCCCTTGCATGTTGTAGTTCAGCACAAAACCCTTGTAGCTTGGTGGGAGAGACTGGAGGATTCTTTCAATTATAGCGTCATCCGGAAGTTCGACTCCAAGTGAAGTCAGACGACCGTGCAACCCAGACATTTTGAGTATATGCTCACTGACATAACTGTTCTCCTCCATCTTACAGCTAAAGAACTTGTCGGAGACTTCATATCTCTCGACACGGGCATGAGCTTGAAAAACTAGTTTCAGCTCTTGGAACATCTCATATGCACCGTGTTGCTCAAAACGCCTTTGGAGCCCCGTTTCCAAACTGTATAACATGCCACACCTAACCAGAGAGTAGTCATCACTCCGCGTTTGCCAGATGTTCAGAATGTCCTGGGTTGCTGCGGGAACAGGAGGGTCACCTAGCGGCGCATCAAGGACATAAGCCTTTTTAGCTGCTTCGAGGATGAGCTTCAAGTTGCGGACCCAGTCCACATAGTTGCTACCATTATCTTTCAGCTTGTTTTTCTCTAGGAATGCGTTGAAACTGAGCTTGACGTTGGCCATCTACAATATTTATAAAGAAAACTTTTAGACTAAGTTCATGACAATTAAGTTCATTTAATCAAATTAAGTATGAACTCCCACTTAAATCGACATCCCTCTAGTCATCTAAGTGATACATGATCCATGTCGACTAACCCGTGTCCGATCATCACATGAGACGGACTAGTCGTCATGGTGAGCAACTTCACGTTGATCGTATTCAACCATATGACTCATGTTCGACCTTTCAGTCTCTTGTATTGAAGGTCATGTATGTACATGCTAAGCTCGTCGAGTCAACCTAAGTGTTTCGCTTGTGTAAATCTGGCATACACCCGTTGTATGCGAACGTTAGAATCTATCACACCCGATCATCACGTGGTGCTTCGAGACAACGATCCTTCGCAACGGTGCACACTTAGGGGAATACGTTCTAGAAATTTTATGAGGGGTCATCTTATTATGCTATCGTCGTTCTAAGCAATAAGATGAAAAACATGATAAACATCACATGCAATCTTATAGTGACATGATATGGCCATTATCATCTTTGCTCTTTCGATCTCCATCTTTGGGCATCGCATGATCATCATTGTCACCGGCGTGACACCATGATCTCCATCATCGTGTCTCCGTGAAGTCGTCACGCCAACTACTACTACTACTACTACTACTACTATGGCTAACTGTTAGCAATGAAGTAAAAGTAGTAAACACACGGCGTTGCATCTCATACAATAAATTAAGACAACTCCTATGGCTCCGGCCGGTTGTCATACTCAACGACATGCAAGTCGTGAATCCTATTAAAATAACATGATCATATCATACATCACACATGTAACATCACAACTTTAGCCATATCACATCACATGTCAACCCCCACAAAAACAAGTTAGACGTCCTCTAATTGTTGTTGCGAGTTTTACGTGGCTGATTTGGGTTTCTAGCAAGAACGCCTTCTTACCTACGTGACAGCCACAATGATGATATGACAAAGCTATTTACCCTTCATAAGGACCCTTTTCATCAAATCCATTCCGACTAGAGTGGGAGAGACAGACACCCGCTAGCCACCTCTTATGCACGGTGTGCATGTTGGCCGGTGAAACCTGTCTCACGTAAGCGTACGTGTAATGTCGGTCTGGGCCACTTCATCCCATAATACCACCGGAAAAGAATAAGACTAGTAGAGGCAAGAAATTGACAAATAAGCGCCCACAACCTTTTGTGTTCTACTCGTGCATAGAATCTATGCATGGAAAACCTGGCTCTGATACCACTGTTGGGGAACGTAGCATAAATTCAAAATTTTCCTACGCCATATTCAGATATTCCTATGGAGAGACCAGCAACGAGAGAGGGGAGAGTGCATCTTCATACCTTTGAAGATCGCTAAGCGGAAGCGTTGCTAGATCGCGGTTGATGGAGTCGTACTCGCGGCGATTCAGATCGCGGTGTGATTCTGATCTAGTGCCGAACCACGGCACCTCCGCGTTCAACACACGTGCAGCCCGGTGACGTCTCCCGTACCTTGATCCAGCAAGGAGGAGGGATAGGTTGGGGAAGATCTCCGGCAGCACGACGGCGTGGTGTCGATGGAGAGACGAGGTCTCCCGGCAGGGCTTCGCCGAGCACCGTGGGAGAGGAGGAAGAAGAGAGACAGCGCTGCGCCGAGAGAGATGGAAAAACCGTGTCTCAAAAGGCCAAAATCCCCACTATATACAGGGGAAGGGAGGGGTGGCGCCCCCTTTAGGGTTTCCCCCTTGAGGGGGGCGGCATCCCTAGATGGGAGTGTGGGGGGGACGAGGGAGGAGAAGGGGTGGCGCACCCCTAGGTGGGCCTTAGGCCCACCAGCGCCTAGGGTTTCCCCTCCCTCCCTCTCTGCTGCGCCTGGGCTGAGTGTGGGGGGCGCGCCAGCCCACCTAGGGGCTGGTTCCCTCCCGCACTTGGCCCATGTAGCCTTCCGGGGCTTGTGGCCCCTCCCGGTGGGCCTCCGGAACCCTTCCGGTGGTCCCCGCACTTTGCCGGTGGTGCCCGAAACATTTCCGGCATCCAAACCCATCCAACCTACATATCAATCTTTACCTCCGGACCATTCCGGAGCTCCTCTTGATGTCCAGGATCTCATCCGGGACTCCTAACAACCTTTGGTAACCTCGTTCAACAATTCCCTATAAGCCTAGCGTCATCGAACCGTAAGTGTGTAGACCCTACGGTTTCGGGAGGAACGCAGACATGACCGAGACACTCTCCGGCCAATAACCATCAGCGGGATTTGGATACCCATGGTGGATCCCACATGTTCCGCGATGATCTCATCGGATGAACCACGATGTCAAGGATTCAATCAATCCCGTATACAATTCCCTTTGTCTGTCGGTATAGAACTTGCCCGAGATTCGATCGTCAGTATACCTATACCTTGTTCAATCTCGTTACCGGTAAGTCTCTTTACTTGTTCCATAGCACATCATCCTGTGACCAAGTCCTTAGTCACACTGAGCTCATTATGATGATGTTCTATCGAGTGGGCCCAGAGATACCTCTCCTTCACACGGAGTGACAAATCCCGATCTCGATTCGTGCCAACCCAACAGACACTTTCGGAGATACCCGTAGTGCACCTTTATAGTCACCCAATTACGTTGTGACGTTTGATACACCCAAAGCGCTCCTACGGTATCCTGGAGTTGCACAATCTCACGGTCGAAGGAAAATACACTTGACATTAGAAAAGCTTTAGCATACAAACAATACGATCTAGTGCTATTCTTAGGATTGGGTCTTGTCCATCACATCATTGTCCCAATTATGTGATCCCGTTATCAATGACATCTAATGTCCATGATCAGGAAACCATGATCATATGTTGATTAACGAGCTAGCCAACTAGAGGCTTGCTAGGGACATATTGTGATCTATTTATTCACACATGTATTACTGTTTCCTGTTAATACAATTATAGCATGAACAATAGACGATTATCATAAACAAGGAAATATGATAATAACCATTTTATTATTGCCTCTAGGGCATATTTCCAACATCAACAAGAGGCCCTTTAGCAGCAACCCATGAGGTTTTGGTATACTGCTCAGGTTTCCAGTATGATCCATCAGCATTCTATTTCCTCTCAAAGGCAATGCCTTCTTTCCTCGGGTTCCTGTTCGAAATCTTCTTTTTGAGCACGTCACAAAGGGTTTGGTGCCCTTTGAGACTTTTGTACATGCCTGTCACATACAATTCCTTCGGCCCAGCATTTTCGTCAGTGACATTGTGGTTTCCTCAAGTGAGGAATTTGATACTACAGGAGCAGTTGCAGAATTTGTAGCAATAGAAGCATTTGATGATTCTGGTGAAGAATTAGCAGTTTCATGTTCGATGCATTTAAGACATGGAGGAATGAATTCAGCCTGAGCGGCACTGATCTGTTGAGCGAGCAATGAATCATTTTCCATATGAAGATCATCATGCGAAATCCTCAGCTTCTCAAGATCAAGTTTCCTTTGAAGAAATCCATAGGAATGTTTCTCATGATCAGCGAGGAGTGTCACATGACGATCTTGAAGATTATCAAAAATGGACTGAAGATTTTTCATATCTTCAGTGAGGATTTGGGTAAGATTCAGTTCATCATTCAACAGGTCATCGCTTCTGTCTAGCAGCTTCTGAAGCTTTTCTAGGGTAGTTTGTTGTTTAGTAGCAATGATAGCAAGTTTACTGTAAGTGGGTATTTTATAATCATCAGGTTCAGAGTCACTTGAATCAGAGGAGGAAGCATCATTCGGTACCTTTAAACCTTTTGCCATGAAGCAATAGGTTGGAGCAAAGTCATCAGCATAGTCATCAGTGTGGATGGTGTTATCATTTTCTTCAAGGTTGAAGATTGACTTGCTGACGAATGTGGTTGCAAGTGCAAGACTAGCCTATCCAGATTCTGAGTCTTCATCATATTCCTTGGATTTTGCCTTAGAATCCATTTCCTTGTCAATAAGTGCCCGAGCCTTTCTAAAACTAGTCTTCTTGTGCGATGAGGACTTTGAGGATGAGGATTTTGAAGATTTCTTCTTTTTCTTCAAGTCATCAGAACTATCATCCTTGTATTTCTTCTTCTTTGATTCCTTCACCCAACGAGGACAATCATCAATGTAGTGACCTAATTTCTTGCATTTGTGGTAGGTTCTATTCTTGTAGTCCTCAGATGAAGATTCTGATTTCCTCACATCTCTTCTTGAAGATTTACCAAACTGACCACGTCTTGTAAACTTCTGGAATTTCCTGCGAGCATTGCAAGCTCCTGTCCAAATTCTTCAGGATCACCAATGCTGCCATCCGAGTCTTCTTCTTCGGATGAGGAAATTGCGTTGGCCTTCAGTGCACGAGGTCTAGAATAGCTTGGTCCATATAGATCTCTCTTTTCTTCTTGTTGGAATTCATGATTATTGAGTCTTTCGAGTATATCAGCAGGATCAAGGATCTTGTAGTCTGGTCTTTCTTGAATCATCAGAACCAAAGTATCAAATGAAGAATCCAAAGATCTTAGCAGTTTCTTCACAACTTCATGGTCAGTAATGTCTCGAGCTCCTAGTGCTTGCAGTTCATTTGATATGTCAGTGAGGCGATCAAAGGTATCTTGGCAGCTTTCGTTTTCAAGCCCCTTGAAGCAATTGAAGAGATTGCGAAGAACATCAACACGAGAATCATGCTGGGTTGATACTCCTTCATTTACTTTGGACAACCTTTGCCAGATTAGTTTTGCTGAGCCCAAAGCACTCACTCTGCCATACTGACCTTTGCTCAGATGGCCACAAATGATATTCTTCGCTTGAGAATCAAGTTGCTTGAATTTCTTCACATCAGCGGCTGAGACAGTAGAAGTGATGATAGGGACACCATGATCCACAATATACCAGAGATCATTGTCAATAGCTTGTAAATGCATCTGCATCTTGGTCTTCCAGAAGGGAAAGTCCTTTCCTTCGAAAGTAGGGCATCCTGCAGTAACCATGATCATGCCTGCAGTCGACATAACTAAAACTCCAGGTGGTTAAACCAAAATCACACAAAACAAGGGAGTACCTTGCTTTGATACCAATTGAAAGTGCGTTATATCGACTAGAGGGGGGTGAATAGGAGATTTTTAGAATTTCATCACTGAGGAAATTCCTTTTGAGGAAATTCCTCACTGATGACTAACTTGCAGCGGAAACAACAAAGGATCAGGGGTGCAAAGTATCACTACAACAGTTTTCAAGGTGAATAATATGAAAAGCAGTTTGCACAGTATGCAGGCACAGAGAAAGCAGGTGAGGATTAACTCGCGTGAAGAATTTGGGGTTGAGGAATTTCAGAGAAAGTCTTCAGCAAATTTTTCAAACAGTGACAATGAAAATCTTCAACATACAATATGAGGAATTGAAAGAGTTGAAGAAATAGAACCCGTTTCACAATGAAGACAATGGTTGATGACCTAGTTCCAACTGTTATAACAGTTGTACATCTGGTTTGGAGCGGCTTGGTATTGAAACCAAAAGACACACAGTCCCGGGTCACATAGTCCCTACCGTATTCTCCTTGAGCTAAGAATACACAGTCCTCGCCCAACACTCGTGGTAAGTCTTCAGGGCAGACTTCCAAACCCTCACAAACTTGGTCACCCGGTGATCCACAATTGACTGCTGGATTGCTCTAGACCATGACGCCTAACCATCTGGAGGATGCACAGTCCTCAAAGGTAAAAGGCTTCGGCTCCACACAGGAACAAATTCTTCAGTGATGCTCAATCACTTGGTTTTTGGTTTGTGGTTTGGTGTTTGGGGTATTTCCTCACTGATGATTTTCTATCGAAGACTCTGAGGAATTTGGGTTGCTCTTATGACAAGTTTCAGTTTCTAACGGAGCAGCCAACCAGCTAATGGTTGTGTGTGTGTGTGTGGGGGGGGGGGCTATTTATAGCCTCGGAGCATCCCAACATGATTTGACATTAATGCCCTTAAATAATATGACCGTTGGAGTGGATTAGATCGGTGATGTGGCGTGAATTGCGGCAACGGTCGGGACCCTCAACTGTGAGAGTCCTCATGTCTCTCATATTCCTCACTTGAGGCTTTTGGTAGGATTAGGCTTGGGTTGACCATCACGAGGAAATTCATTCCGAAGTGTTACCTCGCCCCCCTTTACCAGTAAGGTGTTCCTATGACTCAAGAGTGAAGAAAATAAAACAGAAATAATAAATCTTCATGCTTCAAAGTCTTCAGATTGATTTGCTTCAGGACACATCGAATTCCTCATCTTCAATATCTTCATGAGGAATATCAATTTCATCGCAATTTCTTCGCGATTCAATTCTTCAATAGAACACCAATTTCTTCAGCCGAAGATATACATTTTTAGGGGTCGATATTCATCGAATATTTCAAACTCCTGAGCGACTTATAGATCCTTTGTACACTCACGAACACATTAGATACATAACCTATAAGTATTCAAACCACCAAAATCACTAAGGGGCACTAGATGCACTTACAAGGGTACATCAAGCTCATTACGATTAGGGTTTAGACCACAATATCGATCTTCAAGTAGATCAAACTTGTACTCTGGACTATCTCATAAATAACAGCAAGAGCAAGACGTGGAGTTTTACCTCCATCAAGAGGGCCCGAACTTGGGTAAAACACTGTCCCCATCGTCTCTTGTTACCTATCGACCCTAGATCCACAGTTCGGACCCCTACTCAAGATCGCCCGGTTTTGACACTGACATTGGTGTTTTCATCGAGAGCTCTGCTGCAGGATCATGAGAACGATCGATGGCTTGTTTGGCCATAAACGATGGCATTGAGTCCAGAGATATCTTTGTGTTTGGCCAGACCTCTACTTTCTGTAGCACCTCGCACATCAAGCCAACTGATCACCAGATCAATGGGATCACTCCGAAGTGGGAATTGAAGTTCGACAAGTTGGAATTCGTTGGCAACGCCCGGGGCGATATGACCTTTTCCGAGGATTCGGTTGCGCCGAAAACATCGGAGAATCCGAAGCATTAACTTTGGACCCTACTCTAGACTTCGAGTCTGGAATAGGTTTTAACCTCGATTCAACGTTGAGCAAAGATCCGGCTACAGAAGTCAAAGGCACGAGGGTCATCCCGCCCGAATACACTTCATACACTGGACCTTCGGAGTGCAGTCCCATCAGGGCTTCAATCGCCAGCCCGGCAGATCTCTCATGGTCAAATAACACTAAAACCCAAGCATGAACCGATGACTATTCAGACGAGCGTTCTCCTATTCAGGACCTTTCCGGCCCTGAAACTAGGTGCAGGGAACTTTATTCCCCGCCCACCACCCACTTTGTCGCCACTATTGAAGACCTAACCGATCTGTTAGACTTCTCTTTGAAAGGTGAAGATATGGACATGGCTATTCAATCACGAGACCCTCCCGACACGGGACGACGGACTGCTACCTCCACTTATGATGTCTACATGGTGGACACTTCCACGGACGAAGGTGATATAGGAAAAAGCGATGATGACACACCAGCCAAAAACAGCGGCGACGAACGAGTTAAACGCAACTCCCAGCGAAAAAGCCTAAAGCTCGTAAGGGAAAGGAAAGCAATACATGCACAGGGTAAAACCCGGATCCCGAGGATACGGAAAATCTCGTCGAATCCCCAAAACCCTCATACCCCGCATATAATCCTAATTTACTAGGATACATGTATACATACCAACCTCATGATCTTGACGACTTCGAGGACAACAACTATGTTCCTTCGATCGAGGAGGACGAAAGCCTCGGAGCCGAAGACTTTATTGTCCCCGAAGACCCGCTGGATTAGGAAGTCTACACACAACATCTCATCGCCACTGCTCGGAGCCTCAAGGTAAAGCAGAGACAGCTCAAAGCCGAGTAAGACTCCATTAATGAAAGATGCACCAAAGTCTTGGCTATGGAAGAAGGGTACGATCAGGAGCGACATGGTCCAACTAAGAGCTACCCACGTCGGCGCATGTTACACGAATGTGAAGACGAGGCCTTGGAGCCGGCACCACCCCATTTCACACAATATGATCAACCAGGCCGTCCTCCTCAAGGACATGATAAGAAAAACAAATCTGGTCGAGACCAACGACCGATATGACTTGAGTCAGAAAATTAATTCTAAAGCAGACCACAAGATCTATTTAAGGATCCGGAAGTCACACTCCCGCAAGAAATAATATTCCCTTCCTCCCAAAATAAATGGCTTAAGCTTAGTACAACTTTGTACTAGAGCTAGTACAAAGTTGAGACAGTTATTTTGGGATAGAGGGAGTAGATACCAAGGTTGTCCCAACTAGAATGATGGTGTTCGGGATGCTGAGCACAGTAGGACCTCGACCGATCTCCATCACGATATGGCTCGGATAAGGGGATCCGCTCACCGATGTGCTTCATGGATGAGGTAATGCGGCATCAGTTCCCCGAAGAGTTTAAACCCGTTAATATAGAATAGCACGGTGGTATAACAGATCCACTGTCTAGATCAAGGATTTCCTCCTACATATCCATATGGCCCACGGAGACGATCTCCATGCCATCAAGTACTTACCTCTTAAACTCAAAGGCCCAACAAGGGAATGTCTGAATAGCCTCCCCAAAAACTCTATCGGGAGTTCGGGGGGGACCTTGAATACGCCTTTCGAGACAAATTTCAAGGCCCGTACGTTTGTCCACCTGGGTCCAATGAGTTAAGCCACATAATCCGGCAGCCCGATGAGTCCTCCCGACAATTCTGGAACAAATTCCTCATGAGGAAAAACCAGATTGTTGATTGCTCGGACGCTGAAGCAGTGGCTTCCTTCTGCAACAACATACAGGATGAGTTGCTTCCCCGGACACTAGGATAGGAACGGCGGAGGACAATGGCCGCCCTCACCTCCCTCATGACCCCACATTGTGCGTATGAGGATACTTGGCTCGCTCGGCAGAATAGTCCTCCCTCAAACCCTAACACTTCCACACTCTAGGATAACAATGAAACCACGACGCAACAAAACCAAGTGTCAACACAACGGTAGTGAAGCCGATGACGCAACAGTCAATGCTGGATTCAACAATTCTATGCCTGGACTCAAGAAGAAACCCTTCAAGGGAAATTGGGATGGCCCGACCAAACTGGGAAAAAAATACTCGAGAGGCACTGCCAGATACATGGCACTCCAAATAAACCTACTATGCACATCAACCGTAATTGTTGAGTTTTCAAAGTGGCACGTAAAAGCATGGCCGAGGATCAGGCCAAAAGCCTGCGCAGCAAGGATGATGAAGAGCCCCATCGCCCGAACAATTGGGGCCAAAAGAAGTTTCCCCGTGAAGTAAAGACGGCGAACATGATCTATGTCACCCATTGATGACGAGTTCATGGATATACTTCTCGCCCCTCGTTGGTTACCCCAAGTGGAAGGTGGAGATGTAGTCAGCAGCAGATTTCCCTTACACGGGGACTGTAAGGTTTATCGAACCAGGAGGACTCCGAGGATCAACAAGTAGGTGTCTGCTGCTCTGGCACTAGCAGAAGACGTGGACCTGCACACACAACAAATAACTTTGCTCCCAACAAGTTCAGACAGGTTGTCAATCTCTCCGGGCTTGTAGTTTGCAAAGGATCAAAACACAAGGGGGAATAGTGATAGTGATTGCAACGGAAAAGTAAATAAAAGCAGTAAATGGTAGAGGTGTAAACAATTGTGGAAATATGGACCAGAGTCCCATGATGTTCACTAGTGATCTCTATCTCCCAAAAGACGATAAACAACTATGCATGGGTAAACAAATTACAGTTGGGCAATTGACAGAATTATAAACACACTGCAATGCTAATCATGCTACTAGAAAGTTAGAGGCTCAAAAGTAATGTGCAGTACGCCAAGACAAGTAGACCATTTATTCATCAGCATCTACTTACTAATCACCCACCTTGAGATATCTATCCAAAAAATCTCGCTGGTATTAAGTTGCAAGCCCCACCCAAAGTGTAAACTCAAATCAACAGATAACTGCATTAACGAACTTTGCGTAAGGTAAATAATCCTTGCAACCGTGGTCACACGCACCGGTGTTTTCTCCCTGGTGGCAACAACACATTCTCTAGTCTCATGTTTCTGTCACTCAAGCTAGACATCAGGGGGCATGAACCCACAATCGTGCATAACACTCTCTCTTGGAGTTACAATCTACTACTCGGCCAAAGCAATAAATAGCAACGGAGAACATCTATGAATTACCCAAGAACAAAATATAAAAGGATAATCAAATATATAACTCATCACAATATGAACATAATCTCATAATCCATCGGATCCCAACAACCAAGCATAGCAATAGCAGGAAAATAACATAGGTGCCTTGATCATGTAGGGCAACTCACAAGGGCTAAACATTGAAGCACAAGATTGGAGAAAAGACATCACATAGCTACTGATCATGGACCCATGGTCCAAGGAGGACTACTCACGGCCAATGATGAGTGGATGGATATACTTCTTGCCCCTCGTTGTTACCCCAAGTGGAAGGTGGAGATGTAGTCAGCAGCAGATTTCCCAGACACAGAGATTGTAAGGATTATTGAACCAGGAGGACTCTAGGCTCAACAAGTAGGTTTCTTCCACCCTGGTGCTAGCAGAAGACGTGGACCTGCACACACAACAAATAAATTTGCTCCCAACGAGTACAGAGAGGTTGTCAATCTCTCCGGCCTTGTAGTTTGCAAAGGATCAAAACACAAGCGGGAAGGTAATAGTGATTGCAACGGAAAACTAAATGAAAGCGGTAAATGATGGAGGTATAAACAATGATGGTGATATGGACCGGAGTCACATGATGTTCACTAGCGATGTCTATCTCCCAAAAGACGATAAACAACTATGCTTGGGTAAACAAATCACAGTTGGGCAATTGACAGAATTATGATCGCACCGCAATGCTAATTATGCTAGTTGATAGTTAGAGGTTCAATAGTAATGGGCAGTACGCCAAGACAAGTAGACCGTTTATTCATCAGCATCTACTTAGTAATCATCCACCTTGAGATATCTATCCACAACATCTCTCCGGTATTAAGTTGGGAGCCCCACCCAAAGTGTAAACTCAAAGCAACAGACAACTACACTAATGAACTATGTGTGAGGTAAACAATCCTTGCAACCATGGTGACAAGCACCGTTGTTTTCTCCTTGGTGGCAACTAGAGCATCCCCTAGTCTCATGTTTCTGTCACTCAAGCTAGACATCGAGGGGAATGAATCCACAATCATGCATAACACTCCCTCTTTGAGTTATAATCTACTACTTGGCCAAAGCAATATATAGCAACGGAGAACATGCATGAATTACTAAGGAACATAATATAAAAGGATAATCAAATATATAACTCATAACAATCTGAACATAATCTCATAATCTATCGGATCCTCCCTTGTCGTTTGGGACGTATCAACGACAAGTCCGGGAAGCATCCATGGTGGTGGAGAAGCTCCCAGAGGTCAATCCTCCCTCAGGCAGGGTGCCGGGAAGAGGTCTTCTGGCGCTCCCGATATCGGGAGCAATGCAGTGGTGGAACATGGAGAAATTCGTGATTCTGGATCTCATGGAAGGGTTCCTATAGGAGAGTTAAATATAGGCCGAAGGAGGGCACCAGAGGAGGTGGGCCCCACCCAGGCCTCCTGGTGACGCGACCAGGGGTAAGCCGTGCAGGGAGGCCGCCTGGGAAGGCCGTGGCTCCCCTCTGTCCCATCTTTGGTGCTCGTGAAGCTTCCGTCACGTTGATTTACATATATTTTTCTCGGGATTTTTGGGGCTGTGGAAATTTGGGTAAAAGTCCCTGCGAAAAATACATCAGCAGACAGAAACTGGCACTGGGTGCACTGGGTGCACTGGGTTAGTAGGTTAGTTCAAATATGTGTAAAAAATATAAAAGTGAAGCAAAACATATAACAATGTCACCCAAAAGATCATGGAACAAACATAAATTATAGATACGTTTTTTTTGACCGGCTACTGTAGGGAAAACCCCCCACATTCTTTTTTTCCTTTTATTCCCATATATAAGAGCAGTATGTACAAGAAGAATTTAGAATGTACAAAGGGGATGTGAAGCTAAGGTTACAAACCTCAAGGAGGAAAAAAGGAAACCCATTTAAGGATATCATCCCTGAAACTAGCCTTAATCCAATGAGCTAACAGGGAAATGTCATGGATGAAACCAGATCTCCATTTTCTGAACTTTGGCTGCTCCTGATTAAAGACCTTGGCCTTTTTGACAGTCCAGATGTTCCAACATGCAGTGAAGACCACCTCAGCAAAAAAGGGGTTATGGAAGTCTCGCTTAGCAGCTACAGTAGCACTCCACATGGATGGACCCTGCCATGTGATCTGCAGGTAGTTCCAGATCCTGGTACTGAAAAGACAGTTGAAGAATAAGTGATCTCTGTCTTCTTTGACTATAGCATGGCATAGAACACAGAGATTGGAGTATGAAACATTCCAGTGACGCCGTTCAAGCATGTCTTTGGTGTTAAGCCTGTCCATGATGAGCATCCAGGCAAACATCTTGATCTTCATGGTACAACAGCTCTTCCAGATCTAGTTGAGCAAGGGGTTTGGTGTAATACTGTTGTGAATATGAATATAGTATCTCTTGGCTATGTAGTCCTTAGCATCCTTTCCCCATACCCATGTGTCAGAGGCTTGGTGGTCAATATCCAGGGCTTGAAGCAAGGATTGGACTGAAAGCAGCTCCTCGTAAGCTTGAGCAGAGAGTGGCAAGTGGAACATAGAGAGCATGCTGTCATCATAAAAAGCTTTAAAGACCTCCTGAGCTGTGCAGAAAGGATCATCCACAAAGGAAAAAAGCCTTTGGAATCTAGCAGCTAGAGGCCTAGTGGAGTTTCCAACCAACCAGGAGTCAGACCAAAACAGGAAGGAGTCACTCTTGTTAGGCTGAACATATGTAACTGATCTGAATTTCTCAAGCCTTTTACAGATATCCTTCCACCAAAAAGAACCACAAAGGGCAGTTCCCTGAGGTACCGTGTCATGATAGTAAGTGTTCCAGATTAAGTTAACCCATGGGATATCAGCATGATTTAGAAATTTATCAACATGCTTGAGCAGCAGTGCTTCATTCAGGATTGCTAGATTCATAATTCCTAACCCCCTTTATTTTTAGGTCTGCACACCAGTTGCCAGGCAGCAAGAGAGGGTGCATGGTCTTTCCCATTTTTCCTCCATAGACATTGCCTCTGAATTCTTTCAAGCTGCTTCAGTATGCCTAGTGGGATATCCAGACTGCATAGGAAGAAAATAGGAACGGATGACAGTGCTGAGTTTAGATACTGTAACCTTCCCCCCTGAGCCAGGAAAGATGAACTAGCACTGAGCCTTCTTTCCATGTTGTCAACCAGTGGCATGAGATCAATGATTCTTGGTTTAGTTGTCCCAACTGGAAGGCCAAGGTATGTGAAGGGCAAAGATCCCACTTTGCAGCCAATGGAGTCTGCTAGGTCTTGGAGTTGCTGTGGAGAAGTGTTGACATGTAGAAGGGTAGATTTGTGATAGTTCACATGTAGTCCAGTGGATTGGGAGAAAAGTAAGAGCATTTTCTTGAACTGTAACAACTGAGTTTCATCAGCAGGTAGGATGATAAGGGTACCATCAGCATATTGCACTATAGGGAAATCCTTATCATGACAAGGTATGGGCAGCTGAATCAGACCCTCCATCAGTAGTTGGTTAACCAGGGTTTGTAAAAAATCAGCAGCAATAGCAAAAAGCAGTGGGGACATGGGATCTCCCTGCCTGACTCCTTTCTTGCACATAAATTTCTTTCCAGGCACACCATTGATCAGGACAGAAGATGAGCCAGAAGTTAGGAGCTGCTTTACCCAAAGTATCCATCTGTCATTGAAGCCTTTGTGTTTGAAAATCTGAAAAATGAACTCATGCTCCATAGAGTCAAATGCCTTTTCAAAATCCAGCTTGAGAATAACTATTGGTTTCTTGGATTGATGGCATTGGTGCAGGTACTCCAGAGTCCATCCAACACAATCTTGAATGGTTCTAGACTTGATAAAACCATACTGATTCTTGTGAATACACTTCACAATCTGCAACTGTAACCTGTTAGCAATCATTTTGGACAGAAATTTGAGGCCCATCCCAGTAAGTGATATTGGTCTATAATCTCCCACTTTCTCAGGTGATCTCTTCTTGGGAATCAAAGTAATATAAGATGAGTTCATGTTCTCAAGTTGAGCATGACCAGCATGAAAGGCAGCAACAAGTTGATAAAACTCAGGAGAGATAATGGGCCAGCATTTCTTGAAGAAAAGACCATTAAAACCATCAGGTCCAGGAGCTTTGTCAATGGGCATTTCCTGAACAGTCTTGTCCATTTCAGAATTAGAAAAAGGTTCTGTGAGAATATCAAGACCCTCCACCTTCTGAAGCACAGATTGTAAATCAAAGGGCATGTTAATTCCAAGAGAAGTTCCCATTCTATCCTTCAAGGATGCCCAAAAACATGTAGCAATTTGATCATGATCAGATATGATGGGACCATCATTTAAGTTGAGAGATGCAATGGAGTTCCTCCTATATCTCTCAGTTGCCATAGCATGAAAGAATTTAGTGTTTTCCTCCCCAACTTTAACAAATCTGATAGTGGCTCTCTTTTTCCAGTATAAGCACTGGAGATGCAATAGGTTCTCCAAGTGTAACTTAATAATATTCCTGAAGTTAGCTTCAGGTCTGAAAAGGGGCCTCAATTCCTCAAGTTCATCCAAGCACAACACAACTTGATTGCATCTGGAGATGAAAATTTTCAACTGGGATAGGTTTGTCTGCCATCTTTTCAGAGCCTGCCTGAGATGTTTCATCTTATCCATAATGACATCAGTAATATGGGCTTTCCTGGAAGAAATGAGCCAGGACTGCTAAACACACTCCATGAAGCCCTCCATTTCAACCGAGTAGTTTTCAAAACGAAATAGGTTACACTTAGGGATGGAAGTGTTGACAGTGACCACACAAGGAACATGATCAAAAGCTGTCTTTGCAAGGGGGAGCACTTGTGTAAGAGGATATGAGGAGATCCAGTTGGATGATGTGAAAAACCAGTCAAGTTGCTCCAGAAGAGGGGAATCTTGCATATTGGACCAAGTGAAAGATCTGCCTTTAATGGGTAGTTCCAGTAAGCCCAGATGCCCAATAATTTCATTGAAGATGAACATATCATTTACATCAGCACCAGGGAGGTTTCTGTTGTTAGGTGATCTAATGAAATTAAAATTTCCAAGAAGCAACCAATTAGCCCGAGTGGGTATATGAAGATTATATAGCCAGCTAACAAATAGATCTCTAGCTTCACCTTGACAAGGACCATAGACATTCACCAAAGTCTAGGATTCGCCAGTATGATTTGAGGTAAAGGAGATGATCAAACCATAGGGTGTGCATTCAACTAACTGACCAGTAAGAATGGATGAGTTCCAGAGAGTGATAAGCCCCCCCGATGCCCCCCTAGAGGGAGAGTAGGCAAACTGATCAAAAAATTTAGGACATAAACACTTGACTGTACAAAACTCAATTGACTGCATTTTGGTTTCCTGCAAGCACACCACGGTAGCTAGGCTCTCATCAATCTTGTTACGAACCGCACACTGCCTATGGTCCTAATTTAGGCCACACACATTCCAACACAGCGCACGCCAACTTCTCGTAGAACGACTATCCATTGGACAATATATATAGAGCAAACGCATGGATATGTAATAGCCCTTGCGACCGAGGTTCAGTTAACCAAAAGACAGAGCAAGCAGTAGTCTGACAGTACATGGAGCCAGTACAGTAACAAATTAACATAAGTGAACTAATCATCAGCAGATGATGGCGCGAAATCAGAAGGATCTTCCATAAGTCGATCCACAGTTAGCTTCTCAGGGGCAATGCCAAGCGTCTGCCCGACCGCCTGTATCACCGGAATAGGAGTGGCAGGAGGAACTTGGACATCATCAGACTCCTGCGCTGGAGAAGGCATTGGCTTGGCCTTGGGCTTCCTCTTCTTGGGGACATGCGCCGGCAGCTCCTGCAAGATCGGTTTGAAGCCATCCCGCTTGATGGAGCCGCGGGTACATCGACAAACAGAGGAGTCGACGACAGGAGTGGCCTTCTTGCAGGTCCCTTTCTTCGTTGGAGCAGGAGATTGACAGAAGAAGTCGTCTACGACGAAGATGGGCTGAATGGGATTACCTCATCCACGGAGAGTGTGTTGCTTGCCGGCTCTGGTGGTGGTAGCGCTGGAGCAGCAGAATCGAAAGCCGCCACCCATGGTCACTTGGGGATCACAATGGGAACCACCATTGGCATCTGCAGCTGCCGAGGCATGTGCATGGAGGTAGCAGCTCCCATTAAAGCATCAAAAGTATGGGACCAGGATAGAACCGGCGACACAGGAGGCCCATAGAAAACCTTGGCAGCCGCAACAAAAAGGTTGCCAGACTGAATCTGTGGGGTTTTGTATGGGACAATCGCCAGAGGATTGTCATCTTGCGCCTCCTCCACCCCTAGCACATCTTCCTCCGGCTCAGCAGCAGGAGCCTGGACAACCGGTGCCATATCAGCGTCAGGGGCGACAGGGTTATCAGCCATTACGACATCCAGGTTGGGAGCAGGGGGCGTGATCAGCAGGTTTCGCCTCAATGTCACCCTGCGGCTGAGGGTCATGGTCGACAAGCTCATGAACCGAGTCAGAGGAAGAAGGACTCGGTTGATCAATCACCATGGACTCCTGATCCTGAACAGGATCAGCAGGAGGTGCTTCTGGGGCCGCTTCAGGTTCCCATCCTCCTCCATTAGCAGCTGCTGGCGGCTGTCCCCAACCACCGTCATCAGCAGCAGCAGGTACCACTGGATCTTCAGGTGCTAGCGGCACTGCATTCCATCCCAAAGCAGGGTAAGGGGGCAGAGCAAATTGCAGGTTGTCATTGACGAGTTGTCCAGGAAGCGGGTGAGTGTTGCAATTGAGGGGCATAGGATCCTCGTCATTGGGCAGAACTTCGGCAGGCGCCGCCCCCAGGATGTAGACAGGTGAAGACCAGGACACCTTGCCCCCCCAAGCAGCATATTCAGAGAAGATGATACTACGAGGGACAAGTCGGTCGTCTGGGAACGATGCAAACACAATGGAGCGAACCAAGTAAGGATCATCGCTGACCCAATGATGGAACTCTCCGAAGGTGTTGACAGCAGCCCGCAAGTCTTCAGTATTGGGGAAGTCCAGGGGGACCCCCAGAAGCATGAGGCACCCATGTCGAAAAACCTCTTGTCCACGAAAGCCAACACCATGATCATGTCGCAGGAAGCGCACCACAGAGTTATGAGCAACTTCCTGCGGAACCATCTGAACCGCAGCGTAGCTCTCCGCCGCATCTCTAAGTTCAAACAGCCCTACGCCCTCGATCCATGGCTGGGCTGATCGAACATGAAGTCCACGGTGAAGAAGAAGAGCTGCTACTTCTTGCCGTACCTGGACCAAGTTGTCAGCCGGGGGCGTAGGGTGGACGTCAACAATGACAAAGCGCTCATGACACCTGGTGATGGGGACAGCAGGCGTGGTGTAGGTCCGAGGCAGCCGGTCAGGTCCTCCGTCGATGATGTTGTGGCCCGGCGGGAGGAAGAACTCTGGGTCGAGCTCGAAGTTCGCCATTGTGGGAGGTGGCGGCGGCGTGGTAGGCGGAGTCTCGGAGGGAGTTCGAGGATGCGACGGTGATGAGACAGGGCAAAACTGTGCTGCAGGTGTTGCGGTTTCGCCAAGAGTATCGGCAGTTCCCGAGATATCAGCGACAGGGGAGGTGGTGGGTCTCTTACAGTTCCAAGTAAGACAATTATTACGCATAAAAGAGGCTCCTCTAGATCGTGCGTGACCCACAGCTCTGTCAGCGTATCTAGGCGAAGCCGTGCAGTTAGCAGCTAGATGTCCCTGAGCGTTACAAATCGAGCAAGAAAAGATTTCTTCAACCATGCCATTAATAAGTTCATCAAAGGCCAGATGGGCTTCTTGTGAGGAGGGAATATCCATCCTATGATTAGGTTCGGGCTGAGGTAAGGAGGTAACCTCAGAAGGCTCATTAGTGAGCGTGGAAATCGGCCCAGAATCCAAACTCTCCACCGAAAATTGATTCTCATAATTCGAAACACCATGAATCTCGGCGGGATCAGCTGCAGCACCGTGTTGCACGGGAGAAGTTCCGTTACTTTTGGCAATTTGAAAATCAGCTCCGGGAGATCCGGGGGGTGACTGTTGGCGAGAAACAGTGCCGAACGTAATATGCGGCGTGGCCGTCGTCCACCTGAGTTCTGCCGGCGGTGGCGTAGAGATGATGACATGTTCAGGAGAAGGCACCGTATAACCAGCCTGTTCAAGCGTGAGGAGCTCATCATGGGAAACATGACATCTATAACCCTTGCAAACCTCATATTGTTGGAGGGATGCGAATGTGAGCTTCTTACGAACTGATGATCCAGATTTAAGAGAAGATTTTAGAGGTCTCGAATGCATTGCCATCAGACCTAGTGAGGCTCTCCTCTTAGATGGACCCACAATAATCCATTCAGCATCACATTACTTCTTCCACAAAGAGAACTCCTGACGCCAATTCAGACCACCATGGCCCCATAGATGGAAGAAGCACTTAACATTTGAGCATTTGAACGAGCGTAGATCCAAAATATGAAAACTAACTTGCATGCAGGACACTTTGAAGGAGAAAACCGAATCTGTCACTTGAGAGACGCGAAACTCAATGGCAGAGCCCCCAATCACAGATTCTAGAGCTGCGGCACCGTGTCCTCAGAGAGACGGAACACATGGCGACCAAAAAAACCACCATGATGAAGGAGCGGCGGTGCTTCATAGGGTGCACCGTAATCCCAGAATGGCGATAAACCTCCTCGGCGAAAGCCAAACCATGAGAAAAATCCAGATCCAACGTGGAACCACCCATGCAAGCCATGCACGACCACGTGAGGGGGGGTCGGGAGGGTTCACCTGAGCAGTAGAGCGACGAGAAGGGTAGATGCGTCGGCTAGAGCACCAGATCGCCATGGAGTCGCCGAGGTGGGAGGTGGGAGTCACCATGCCTCTTTCCTTGAGATATTATCAACATCCCCAAGCTTAATTCCTGCACGTCCTCGAGTAGGTAAATGATAACACAAATGATTTCTGTGGTGACATGCTAACACACATATAAGAACTTCAAAGTAAAGCAAGTGAGATATGAAATTCAAGTCAAGACAATAACAAGCAAGAGTCTATATTTAGTATTGAAAATAGCAAAGTAAGAACATAAAGGTGCAAGAGCTCTCGCTGTCCGTGACTCGAATGTCTCCAAATGGTGTTTCGTGCAAGAAATGGGAGATGGGTTTATAGCATAAAAATAGTTTTTGATTGAGAACTCAATCTACTAAAACTTCACACTTGGTCTCCTTCGGAATCTTATTTTGACTCATCCCGAGACCACTAGTCATGCACAAGTTAAAATGATCCTCTTCCTTTTGACTTTGAGCACTCGTGCAATGGATGAGCGCAAGCAAAATATGTTGGCACTTAGGATGTCAAAGAGAATAATGATAGGGAAGGAAGACAAAAAGGTGTGAAAGGCTCACATCAATGAGGACAACCATAGGCGAGAGAAAGCCAAATGATAGATATGATGTGAGGAGTAGGGATTACCATGCAACGGATGCATATATGAACTAAGGAAAGCTCTCCAATGGAACTAGTGGGGGTGCATCCAACTTGCTTGCTCATGAAGACCTAGAGCTCATTTGAGGAGGCTCATCATTGGAATATACAAGCCAAGTTCTATAGTGTAAGGGTCCCCACATAGTTATGCCTGCATGATAATCTCTATGGAGTACAAATATAACAATGGAGTACGAGTATGGATCTTTCAAAAGGAATAGTAGTGTTGCCCCCTTATCTCTTTTTCTTTTTTTTATTTCTTTTTATTTTTATTTTTTTGTGGCCTCTTTGGCACTTCTATTTATCTCTCATTTGTCCTCTTTGGGATCTTTTCATTTGTCCTCTTTGAGATCTTTTAATTTGTCCTCTTTGGGATCTTTTAATTTGTCCTCTTTGGGATCTTTTCCTCACTTAAGGGAAACACTCTATGTTTTACAAGAACAAAAGAAGATCTTCACACTTTATAAGAAGTACTCAACATAAAGACAAATGAAAACTATCATGATGTATGCAAATGTATTACCTCTACCAGTGTAGTAGGATATGCAATGATACTAGCGTGTCATGTAGCAATAATAAGGGCAAGGCCCAACTAGCATGTGCCTCCTCGATCAAGCAAAAACATGTATGACATGAAGATCAAGTCATGACATGGTGGATGTTGCATGGCAATGTATCTCGGAAAGGCTATGGAAATGCCTTAATAGGTAGGTATGGTGGCTGTTTTGAGGAAGGATCTAATGAGGCTTATGATGACAGAGCGTATCATGCCAAGGGGTTGGATGCACCTGCGAAGTTTGCACAAACTTTCAACATGAGAAAGGGAAATGCATGGTACCGAAGAGGCTAGCAAAATATGGATGGTGGAAGTGCCAACAATAGAATACTCACATTAGTCCGAAGAACTCGTGCACTTATTATCAGTAACTCTCTATCTAGTCAGGAGATTTACAAAGAGACAAGTACCCCAAGGATGAGTGTTTGGGGGTTTGGTTATCCTTGCGCATCCTCGACCCATGATAACGTGAGGGTACTCTATATATTCCAACCCCTCGAGAGGTTAGCGATCCATCTATTAGCTAGAGTTCTCAACTAATTTTTGTTTTGTTTTAAAAAACACACGGATTTCCCAAAATAAGACACCTATCACTAATAGGCTCAAGCTCTTGACACCAATAGTCCAAACGTTACTCAAATCAATACCTCAAAACTATTGCAAGTTACTACTATACTTAAGTAGCAACCTCAATTACCTACTCATGCAAGACACACAACTCAGTGCAACAAGCCAACTCTCTAAATAAGATAAGCATGATAACTCAAGATAGTTTCAAAAGAAACCTAAATAAAAGCTCTTAAAAAGATAAAGCATGAAAACTAAGAGCTAAGCATGACAGCAGCTATGAAAATATAAAGAACACACAAAAAGATAAGCATGAAAACCTATGTTGTGTTCTATGGTGGAGTGGAGCGTGTTTCTCTCCCAAACAAACAAAGCTAGGTTAAAACTTATTATGAACAACAAGAAAAACTAAAACAAACAAAAAGGTAAAGAGCGGGACGCTCCAAGCATAGCACATAACATATGAAGTGATAAAAATATAGCATGGAGAACGACGAACTGATGATTGTTGATGGAGAAGGGGATGCAGGGGGGCATCCCCAAGCTTATACGCTTCAGTCTCCTTGAATATTTCTTGGGGGTGCATGGGGGCATCCCCAAGCTTGGGAGCTTGACACTCCTGGATCTTCTTTCATCATCTTCCATCGCATACTTGAAAACTCCCTTCATACCAAATTCATCATAAGCCGATTAGAGTGGTTAGTGCCCATAATAAAATAATGTATTCTCTACTAGAAATAAAGATTTTTGGAATAGATACTGTTTATCAAGATTTCCAAAAGGTTTTTGCAAAGAAAAAGCAAGCTTAAGATTTGCAAAATGATGAAAACGCAAAGCGTGGTAGAATGTGTGGAAAATAGAACATCAGGTAGTAAATAATTTTTTCGGGGCACTTATGCAACTCAAATCAAAAAAACTCAGACCAGAAGTCAGAAATACAATTATATAGAGCATACTGTCAAAAAAAAATTCAGATCCAAAAGATGATGTGGTGATTTTTAGCGAAGTTTTCCGTCAAACACACATAATCTGTTTCTGGACAACATGTCACAACTTTTGAACTTTCTTGCAATCGGAGACTAAAACTTGGCACGAAGCTTGAAAATAAAGATACAATGATGTTGCTACAGTAGTAACAAGCATCAAGACCACTAAAACTGAAAGTAAAAACAAATTGGGTTGCCTCCCAACAACTGCTTTCTTTTATGCCTTTGAGCTAGGCATGATACAAAAAGATCAAGTTGTATCAATTGAACCATCACAAAGATCATCAAAGCTCTTCAATAGTACAACTAATCTTAAGAGGACTCTCAAAGAGAGGCTTAGTGGCAACACTTCTAGGAACAAAAGAAAAGGTAGTAAGACCAATTGGAATTTCATTTCTAATTCTATTTAAGAGAGGTATCTCTTCCAAGGTCTTCACAGTTTCAACACCACTAGTAATAGGTATACTCGTTTTGGGGTTGAGGAACCTTGGGTACGTGAACGAACTTAGGTTCCTTACTTGTGGGGGTTTCTACCTTTTTAGTCTTGATGGAGGATAGAGTAGTTCCTAAAGTTTCAATAATATCCTCGATCTTATCAATCCTAGAAGGATCCATATCATGGGATTTAAGGGTCTCCAAAGTTTTGTAAATTTTGTGCATGGAGCTATCATGTCTATTTAAGTTCCCTTGAATCCTACGATCTACTTCATTTATTTTACTCATGCTTGGTATATTTAGCTCTATATTCTCAAGTTTACTCATAATGTGAGCTAAAGTGATATCATCCTTTATGTCAACAATAGGTGGGATTCCAACAAGATTTTCCATAACGTCAAGAGCCTCCCAAGTGGGAGCTTCCAAGAAATTCCCACCTATTGCCGTGTCTAGAACAAACCTATTCCAAGAAGTAATACCAACATAAAAATTTCTAAGCAAAATAGTGGTGAATTGCTTCTTGGTGTTTCTATCTTGAGAATCTCTAATTCTATACCAAGCATTTTTCAAACTTTCTCCAACCCTTTGTTTGAAGGTAAGAATCTCTCCTTTGGGTGTATCACCAAAGGCAAAGGACTTAGACATACTCACTAAACAAAGCAAAGTAACTAATATTTTTGTGGTTTTTGGTATAAGACTCTAAAGCAAAAACTAGAAAGCAAACTAACAAGACTAAAATCAAAGGTAAAAGATAGTGTGCAACTCCCCTATCTTGAAGATTGGAGTCCCTGACAACGGCGCCAGAAATTTGCTTGATGACGAGTTGATGGATATACTTCTCGTCCCTCGTTGGTTACCCCAAGTGGAAGGTGGAGATGTAGTCAGCAGCAGATTTCCCTTACACGGGGACTGTAAGGTTTATCGAACTAGGAGGACTCCGAGGATGAACAAGTAGGTGTCCGTTGCTCTGGCGCTAGCAGAAGACGTGGACCTGCACACACAACAAATAACTTTGCTCCCAACGAGATCAGAAAGGTTGTCAATCTCTCCGGCCTTGTAGTTTGCAAAGGATCAAAACACAAGCGAGAATAGTGATAGTGATTGCAACGGAAAAGTAAATAAAAGAAGTAAATGGTAGAGGTGTAAACAATTGTGGTAATATGGACCATAGTCCCATGATCTTCACTAGTGATGTCTCTCTCCCAAAAGATGATAAACAACTATGCATGGGTAAACAAATTACAGCTAGGCAATTGATAGAATTATAAACACACCGCAATGCTAATCATGCTACTAGAAAGTTAAACGCTCAAAAGTAATGGGCAGTACGCCAAGGCAAGTAGACCGTTTATTCATCAACATCTACTTATTAATCATCCACCTTGAGATATCTATCCAGAACATCTCGCTGGTATTCAGTTGTGAGCCCCACCCAAAGTGTAAACTCAAAGCAACGGACAACTGCATTAACGAACTTTGTGTAAGGTAAACAATCCTTGCAACCGTGGTCACAAACACCGTTGTTTTCTCCCTGGTGGCAACATCACATCCCCTAGTCTCATGTTTCCGTCACTCAAGCTAGACATCAGGGGCATGAACCCACAATCATGCATAACGCTCCCTCTTGGAGTTACAATCTACTACTCGGCCAAAGCAACAAATAGAAACGGAGAACATGCATGAATTACCCAAGAACATAATATAGAAGGATAATCAAATATATAACTCATCACAATCTGAACATAATATCATAATCCATCGGATCCCAGCAAACCAAGCATAACAATAGGAGGAAAATTACATAGATGCCTTGATCATGTAGGGCAGCTCACAAGGGCTAAACATTTGAGCACAAGATTGGAGAGAAGACATCACATAGCTACTGGTCATGGACCCATGGTCCAAGGAGGACTACTCATGGCACGTCCGAGAAGTGTCCATGGCGGTGGAGGGTGCCGGGAAGAGGTCTTCTAGCGCTCCCGATCTCGAGAGCGTTGCGGCGGAGGAACGATGGAGAAATTCGCGATTCTGGATCTCATGGAAGGGTTTCCCATCGAAGAGGTAAATATACGCCGAAGGAGGGCACCAGAGGATGTGGGCCCCACCTAGGCGACGTGGTGGCGCGGCCAGGGGGTAGGCCGCGCAGGTATGCTTCCTAGATAGGCCCTGAATCCACTCTGGCCCACCTTTGGTGCTCGTGAAGCTTCCGTCACGCTGATTTTTTTATATTTTTCTCGGGATTTTTGGGGCTCTGTAAATTTGGGTAAAAGTCTCTGTAAAAAAGACATCAACAGACAAAAACTGGCACTGGGTGCACTGATTTAGTAGGTTAGTCCAAATATGTGTAAAAAGATATAAAAGTGTAGCAAAACATATAATAATGTCACCCAAAAGATCATGGAACAAACAAAAATTATAGATACGTTTGGGACGTATCACCCATCTTCCCAAAAAGGAGAGGAAGCACGTGCTTCGGGACGTATATGCCATAGAGCTGGTAGCCCCAAAGTATAAGCCACGGTCGGCTTTTCTGATCACCTATGATCGCACAGACCACCCTACTAGTATTCGACACACGGGAGGGGGGTTGGGGGGCAACGGCCTTAGTACTTGATCCCATCATTGATGGGTATGACCTCACGAGAGTCCTCATGGACGGAACTACATCCTTAAACTTATTTATCAGGACACGTGCAGAAAATGGGTATTGATCCATCACAAACTAAACCCAGTAAGACCACCTTCAAATGAGTAATTCCTGGTGTGGAAGCTCGCTGTTCAGGCACGATAACCCTAGAGGTAGTGTTCAGGTCACCCGACAACTTTTGAGGTGAAGATTTAATCTTCCATATCGTCCCTTTCTGCAGTGGGTACCATGCACTCCTCGGCTGTACAGTGTTTGCTCGCTTCAATGCCATCCCCCATTATGCATACCTCAAGCTGAAGATGCCAGGACCCAAGGGTGTTATCAGTGCCAATGGTAACACCAAACGGTCCCTTCGCATCGAGGAGCATACTGCGGCCTTAGCAGCCAAAGTATAGGCCAGTGACACGACTCCTAACCCAAGAGTATCCGTTAAGGAACATAAATGGGTTCGTGCCCCACCACAGTCTCATGCCTCGACGGATAAATAGGGATACACCCCTCATAGTAGCACCTTACCTATAGCAAAGTATGTACCTCGAAGTCACAACTTTGTGCTGAAGGTACCAAGGGAAGCTATGAGGGCCAATGATACACGGCTTACTGTTGAGATAAACCGAACCATGGAAAGTATAGTCTCTAAACATATACAAGTGCCATCAAGGACCAATTTCTGCATAAAGCACACATACACATCAGCGGCTTTCCAAGACCACCATTGACCATAAGAGCTATTCATCGAAGATCCCTCATGTCCAAGGGGTGTCCTCCAACGAGTAAAGGTGCAAACATGCAACCGGGTGCTTAAAGGAACATCAAACTGGTCCTATCCAAACCCGTGCAAACCTCTACTCTGTACTCTTCTATTCATCTATATATACAGCTGCTTGTGAAGTCTGAATTATACAATTCATAATTTTTCGAAAGTGAGGAACGCTCTTTGTTACTTATGAGCTTCCCAATATTTTTTTGCCTCCTACCTTCCCAAATCTCTTCTCGGATACTTACACAAGTATGTTTTCGTATGCACACATTGGCTGAATTGACCGAGGGCTTGGACTTCACAAACACCCCCTTCAGACCGTTATATTGCTGTTTCACTTGTACGGGGTCTTGGATTTGTGTTATATGCATCAGTTTTGAATTATGTCTTTGGTCAATTGTTGGGCTGCCCCGCTCTTGTGTTTACCCATTGACATTCTGATACTTCGGTGAAAAGGGTAACGGGAGAACCATTGCGATTCTATTTCCAATTCGTCTGGTTAAGTACCTAAGTGGAGAAAGCCGAAAACTGACCGACATGATAAGCGAGAACTGGTCCGTGATACAAATACAAGTGTCAAACTGAAGAACCGTGAGGGGTTCATTGCTTTTTTGTGACAGGTTTTGAAGTCATTCAAACCAAGTGATTACAAATTTTTTCACACCACGGCATAAGCCGAAAATCTTAATTTTTTTAAAGGGTTCCACTTTGTACGCATGATCACTCTCTTATGGTCAATTGAAAGTATTAAAGTCCGATGGTCCGATTGCCCGGTTTTTCACGCATTACGCCTTGAAGACGTTGGCTAAGGGTAACTATGCGAAAGTTGAAAACTCCCTTGCTATAATCTGGCGGGGGCAGAAGCCGACGACCAGAAACTTTCAGCATTAAAATAACCAAAATAAGAGTTGCAATTTAAATGCATGAATCTATCATGCACAAACTAAAAGGCATTGTATCATACAAGAACTTCTATAGGATAACATCATCTACTCAAGCATTGTGTCCTTCGTGCATATGGCCTCTATAGCTCGGGCACCCTCCATAGCAACGGCAAAATAACGTTCGAGGCATCTGTGCTCCTTCCAAGGCGGCGGCGGTGCAGTGTCCATCTTTGTAGGCTCCAATTTCGGCAAATGTGTCCTTGTTTTCGCAAAAGCCATGTGAGCTCCTTCGATGCAAACTGAGCGCTTCACGACGTCTATTTAAGGCGACGCAACAATTAGCTTCTGAACCAAGCTGAAGTAGCTGCTGAGCAATGGTTCGGCCGGCCATGGCCTAATGCACAAGTCCTTCATGGCCGGCTCAGTCATCTTATGGAGCTCCATCAGCTGCTTCAACTGGTTGGACACGAGTTGTGGATGCTCCAGATTCAGGAACTATGCCTAGAAGAGCCTGTGCTGCACCGCATCCTCCTGAGAAGCATATTACTTCTTAGCCTCGACCACACTCTTCGGCAGATCGACCATCGCACCTGAAGAACTCCATACTCAGTTAAGGGATACAAATCTTCGCCCGCCAAAGGTACATTGCAATAAATACCGCTTACTAGTCATGATGTGTTTGATCTGATGAACCTCCTTATAAAGATCATGAGCCTCTTTCTGCACTTCTTGGAGGGTCGTAGTGACCGCCGTTAGTTTGGTCGATTTTTCTTTTTGTTTTTTCTCGAGATCCTCATTCTTCGTGATGGCCTACTTAAGTTCCTGCTGAACTTCGCCGACCCGAGCTTAAGACTTCTCGCTGATGGCCTTAGCTTGTACGGTCGCCGCCCTTTGTTCGGCGTCTCCTGCTTGGCTTGGTTCAATTCGGCCTTGAGTCGATCAACGTCGGCAGCCACATAATCAGTTGACAAGACCTCATTTAGAGGAAAAATTATACAAAAATCTATATAAATGCTAAGGCTCATGCACTCACTTTGAGCGTCTTCAAAAATCTTGTTGATGCGATCTAGCTCCTCTTAGAAAACTCTTAATTTCCGATTCATTTCCTTCAACTGAGAGAGTTGGAGGCTGCACCTGACATAGAGGCCTACAAAATAACATATTGTCTTCATTTTTCAAATTTCCTTTTTTGCTAGGATGCGTTTTGGTTAACCCACCAAAGCCTTGGGGGCTGCACGCATTGTTTTACAAATAATTTTAAGCCCTGCACGAGTCTTTCAACCCCACACAAGGCTTGGGGGCTACTTGGCATAGTAAAACTTCTAGACAACACATAGTTATAAGCCAAAACATATGCGTATTACCCTGATGCCCGCTAAAATGCATCGAAAGCTCTTTTCAGACCAATATCAACGGACTGAATACTTTGCAAAACCGCACTCAGATGAGTGCGGCATTCTTCGGGAATGGAGGGGTCAGTTAGACCTTCCTCCCTTAGCTCTGGCCATCCAGTCCAGATTGGCTCCATCATGGATGGCTCTAGGTGTGCCGTAGTAGTCTCCCTTAGCGGAGAGACCACCACTGCTGGCACCGAATAAGGGGAATTCTCCAAGGTAGTCTTCTGAGGAGACCCAAAGGGTCTGGTGTGATAGCTTGGCATATTAGGGATGATAGACTACTCATATCAATAAGGAATTCCTTCTTTTCTGGGAGCCCATTCGGATAGAACTCCCAGGTTAAGTCTGCTTGGCTTGGAGTAGTTCTAGGATGGGTGATCGACTACGAAGTTGGTCCCGGGTGCGCATGAGTAAGGACAAAGTGCAAAAAAAGACTAGTATTAATCTATGGGGCCAGTCTAGTTTCCCCGCGGAGTAACGACCACCGGCGGGTGTGGCCGAGGCATTACAAGTTGGTATCAGAGCCGACACTCGCGGTTACACAGATGTTTGCGAACAGGTGCGCGGTCATGTTCGTGACGTTTGTGACATGTCGTGGCACACGACATGGTACATGTACTGGACCGGATGCACAAATGTTTGTGCCAAGAGGGAACGTTCCTCTGACCAGACGAGGACGTCGGTTCCTCTGAGTGGGGGTATATGTAATAGCCTCGCATATTAGGGATGATAGAATACTCAATCAATAAGGAATTCCTTCTTTTCCGGGAGAACATTCCAATAGAACTCACAGGTTAAGCGTGCTTGGCTTGGAGTAGTTCTAGGATGGGTGACCAATCCCTCCATGAGTAACGACCATCGGCGGGTGTGTTCGGGGCATTACATCTGGCCCCTCCATCCTTCATCGCCAAAGAGGAGTTCTTCCTCCTGGTTCTTGGTGGCCGAAGTATTGGCCTCGGCCACAGTATTGTTACCCCCGGTCGTGGTGTCCGGCTCAAGGCGAACCTCCTTGGATACCGCTTCTCCGGTCCCTTCGTCCATAGGGGGAGGTGAGTAGGGCGATCCGGTCGCGTTTTTAGCCAGTATAGCTAGGAGGGAATCACCCTCCGAAATCTGATCGGTGGGAAGATCATGTTGTGGACCAAAATACAAAGAATGAGCCTAATTACAGCCAGGTAATTAGATAGAAGGTGTATTCGAATTTTCCATGCATACCTTTTGGTTTGGGGTTTCACCCTAAGGATCCTTAGAGGGTCCGGTGCTTCATTCGTAGACTTCTCGTCTCAGTCCGGAATATCATCGAATAAGGCCATAGGGGCCCGATGCGGCTTCTTCGAAGCAACGGTGGCATGGTCTCCCTCGTGTCTTCGGACGCCGCTCTCGTTTTGCTATGAGAGGAGTCACTAACCTCCTCGTCATCATTCTCCACCACCGACGGGTGTGTCCGGAGTGTTAAATCTGGCCACTCCCTCCTTCATCGCCAAAGAGGAGCTCATCCTCCGGGTCCTTGGTGGCTGAAGTATTGGCCTCGGCCACAGTATCGTTACCACCGGTCGTGGTATCCGGCTCAGGGCGGACCTCCTTGGATACCGCTTCTCCGGTCCCTTCGGCCATAGGGGGAGGTGAGTAGGGAGATCCGGTCCCATTTTTAGCCAGGTTAGCTAGGTGGGAATCCCCCTCCGAAATCTGATCGGTGGGAGGATCATGCTGCGGGCTGTAATACAACGAATGCGCCTAATTAGAACCAAGGTAATTAGATAGAAGGTGTATTCGTATTTTTCATACATACCTTTTGGCTTGGGGCTTCACCCGGAGGATCCTTATAGGGACCGGTGCTTCATTCATAGACTCCTCGTCTAAGTCCGGAATTTCATCGAATAAGGCCATAGGGGGTCCGACGAGGCTTCTTCGAAGCAACGTGGGCATGGTCTCCCTCGCGTCTTCGGACGCTGCTCTCTTTTTGGTATGAGAGGAGTCACTCACCTCCTCCTCATCATCCTCTTCTTCTCCCTCCATACGGGAGGGAGCTAGTGTCTCTTCAGACTTTGTATGGGGACCCTTCGATCGAAGCCCCCCGCATCTTCTTCTTCCCTTTCTTCTATTCCTCTTTATCCCTTAGAGCCGTGTACAACTTCTCGACCAACATGGCTTCCAGCACAGGGGTCATGGCATTCCCGAGCAAAGGCGCCAGATAGTTAATCCATCTAGATTTGTTTAGCCAGATCTGCAAGTGTGAGGGAGGAAGGGGTCACATGATGTTCACTAGTGATGTCTCTCTCCTAAAAGACGATAAACAACTATGCTTGGGGTAAACAAACCACAGTTGGGCAATTGACAGAATTATGATCGCACCGCAATGCTAATTATGCTACTTGATAGTTAGAAGTTCAATAGTAATGGGCAGTACGCCAAGACAAGTAGACCATTTATTCATCAGCATCTACTTACTAATCATCCACCTTTAGATATTTATCCAGAACATCTCTCGGGTATTGAGTTGCGAGCCACACCCAAAGTGTAAACTCAAAGCAATGGACAAGTGCCTTAACAAACTATGCGCAAGGTAAACAATCCTTGCAACCGTGGTCACAAGCACCGTTGTTTTCTCCTTGGTGGCAACAAGCACATCCCCTAGTCTCATCTTTCTGTCACTCAAGCTAGACATCGAGGGGCATGAACCTACAATCATGCATAACGCTCCCTCTTGGAGTTACAATCTACTACTTGGCCAAAGCAATAAAAAGAAACGGAGAACATGCATGAATCACTAAGGAACATAATATAAAAGGATAATCAAATATATAACTCATAACAATCTGAACATAATCTCATAATCCATCGGATCCCAACAAACTGAGCATAGCAATAGCAAGAGAATTACATAGATGCCTTGATCATGTAGGGCAGCTCATAAGGACTAACTATTGAAGCACAAGATTGGAGAGAAGACATCACATAACTACTGGGTTTCCTCTGCGAGGGTTTCCTCTCGGGACTCTAAATATAGGCCAAAGGAGGGTACCGGAGGAGGTGGGACCCATCCAGGTGACCTCCTGGCGCGGCCTAGGGCTTGGCCGCGCCAGCAGGCTGCTTGGGAGGCCTCATAACCCACAAGTATAGGGGATCACAATAGTTTTCGAGGGTAGATCATTCAACCCAAATTTATTGATTCGACTCAAGGGGAAGCCAAAGAATATTCTCAAGTATTAGCACTTGAGTTGTCAATTCAACCACACCTGAAAGATTTAGTATATGCAACAAAGTATCAGTAGCAAAGTAGTGTGATAGCAACAGTAGCAACAGTAACTAGTAGCAGCAAAGTGACAGCGGTAGCAGCAAAGTAACAGCAGTAGCAACGGAGTAACAGTAGCAGCAGTGACATCAGTAGCAGCAAAGTAACATAGCAAGGACCAGTAGGAAAAGACTCGTAGGCATTGGATCGGTGATGGATGATTATGCCGGATGCTATTCATCAAGAAACAGTTATAACACGGAGAGATATGTAACTAGCTCCTGTTTGTCAATATAATGTAGGCATGTATTCCGTATGTAGTCCTGCGTGCTTAGGGAAAAGAACTTGCGTGACATCTATTGTCCATCCCTCCCGTGGCAGCGGGGTCCTAATGGAAACTATGGGATATTAAGATTCTCCTTTTAATAAATAACCGGAAGTGGTCATTAACACTCGGTGAATACATGAACTCCTCATACAATGGTCATCTCCGGGAGTGGTTCCGGCTATTGTCACTCCGGGGTTGCCGGGTCATAACACATAGTAGGTGACTACAACTTGCAAGATAGGATCAAGAACACACATATATTGGCGACAACATAATAGGTTCAGATCTGAAATCATGGCACTCGGGCCCTAGTGACAAGCATTAAGCATGGCAAAGTAGTAGCAACAGCAATCTCAGAACATAGTGGATACTAGGGATCAATCCCCGTCAAAACTAACACGATTACATGATAGATCTCATCCAACCCATCACCGCCCAGCAAGCCTGCGATGAGATTACTCACGAACGGTGAAGAGCATCATGGAATTGGCGATGAAGGAAAGTTCTTGATGACGATGGCGATGATTTCCCCTCTCCCAAGCCCAGAACGGACTCCAGATCTGCCCTCCAGAGGAAGAACAGGAGGTGGTGGCGCCTCCGTGTCGTAAAACGCGATGAACTCTTCTCCCTGATTTTTTTCTGGACGAAACATGCTAAATAGACCTGAGATTGGAGGTGGTGGAGCGTTGTGGACCCCACAAGCTTGCCAGGTGCGGCCAGGGGGGCACATGGTGGGCTTGCGGGCTCCACGCTCCACTTCCTCCGTTGATTCTTGCGCTAGTATTTTTTATATATTCCACAAAAATTCTCCGTAAATTTCCGGGTCATTCCGATAACTTTTATTTCTACACAAAAACAACACCATGGCAATTCTGCTAAAAACAGCGTTAGTCCGGGTTATTTCCATTGAAATCATGCGAATTAGAGTCCAAAACAAGGGCAAAAGGGTTTGGAAAAGTAGATACGATGAAGACGTATCAAGCCCCCTGGTCCCCCTCTGACTCTCCTTCGGTGATCCGGAAGCTTTTGTTTCGCTGATTTTTTATATATTTTTTCGGGCTTCAGAAAATTTGGTAAATGCCCGTGCTAAATAGACATCAGCGAATAGAAACTGGCACTGGGTGTACTGAGTTAGTAGGTTAGTCCAAATATGTGCAAAATGATATAAAATTTTAGCAAAACGTATGACAATGCCACCCAAAAGATCATGAGACAAGCAGAAATTATAGATACGTTTGGGACGTATCAACATCCCCAAGCATAATTTGTGCTCGTCCTCGAGTAGATAAATGATAACACAATAATTTCTGTGGTGACATGCTAACGCACATATAGGAATTCAAAGTAAATCAAGTGAGATATGCAATTGAAGTCAAGACAATAACAAGCAAGAATCTATATCTAGTATTGAATTTAGCAAAGTAAGAACATAAAGGTGCAAGAGCTCTCACCGTCCGTGACTCGAATGTCTCCAAATGGTGTTTGCGTGCAAGAAGTGGGAGATGGGTTGAGATCATAAAATATTTTTTTAATTGAGAACTCAATCTACTAAACCTCACACTTAGTCTCCTTTGGAATCTTATTTTGACTCATCCCCAGACCACTAGTCAGGCACAAATCAAAATGATCCACTCCCTTTCGATTTTGAGCACTCATGCAATGGGTGAGCGTAAGCAAGATATGTTGGCACTTAGGATGGCAAATAGAATAATGATGGGGAAGGAATACAAAAAGGTGTGAAAGGCTCACATCAGTGAGGACAACCATAGGCGAGAGAAAGCCAAATCATAGACATGATGTGAGGGGTAGGGATTTCCATGTAATAGATGCACATATGAGCTAAGGTAAGCTCTACAATGGAACTAGTGGGGGTGCATCCAACTTGTTTGGTCATGAAGACCAAGAGCTCATTTGAGGAGGCTCATCGTTGGAATATGCAAACCAAGTTCGATAGTGTAAGGGTCCCCACATAGTTATGCATGAATGATAATCTCTATGTGGTACCAATATAGCAATGGAGTACAAGTGTGGATCTTTCAAAGGAATAGTAGTGTTTCCCCCTTCTATCTTTCTATTTCTTTTTTTATTTTTCTTTTTCTCTTTTTCTTTTTATTTTTGTGGCCTCTTTGGCTCTTTCTTTTTTATCTCTCATTTGCCCTCTTTGGGATCTTTTGTTTGTCCTCTTTGGGATCTTTTCCTCACTTAAGGGTAACACTCTATGTTTTACATGAATAAAAAGAAAAATCATCACACTTTATAAGAAGTACTAAACATAAAGACAAGTGAAAACTATCATGATGTATGCAAATGTATGCCTCTACCAGTGTAGCAGGATATGCAATGATACTAGCACGTCATGTAGCAGTAATGAGGGCAAGGCCCAACTAGCATGCGGCTCCTTGATCAAGAAAAATCATGTATGACATGAAGATCAAGTCATTAGATGGTGGATGTTGCATGACAATGTATCTCGGAAAGGCTATAGAATTGCCTTAATAGGCAGGTATGGTGGCTGTTTAGAGGAAAGATATAATGAGGCTTATGTATGACATAGCGTATCATGTCATGGGTTTGGATGCACCGGCGGAGTTTGCACCAACTCTTAATGTGAGAAAGGGCAATGCACGATACCGAAGAGGCTAGCAAAATATGGATGGTGGAAGTGCCAACAATCGAATACTCACATTAGTCCGAAGAACTCATACACTTATTATCGGTAACTCTCTATCTAGTTAGGAAATTCACAAAGAGACAAGTACCCCGAGGAGGAGTGTTTGGGGTTTTGGTTATCCTTGCGCATCCTTGACTCATGGTAACGTGAGGGTAATCTATATATTCCAACCCCTCTATAGGTTAGTGATCAATTTAGTAGGTAGATTTCTCAACTAATTTTTAGTTTTTGAAAAACACACGGTTTTCCCAAAATATGACACCTATCACTAATAGCCTCAAGCTCTTGGCACCAATAGTCCAAACATTACTCAAATCAATACCTCAAAACTATTACAAGGTACTACTATACTTAAATAGCTACCTCAATTACCTACTCATGCAAGACACACAACTTGGTGCAACGAGCCAAATCTCTACGAAAGATAAGCATGATAACTCAAGAGAATTCCAGAAGCAACCTAATTAAAATATCTTAAAAAGATAAGCATGAAAACTAAGAGCTAAGCATGACAGTAGCTACGAAAAGATAGAGAACACACATAAACGATAAGCATGAAAACCTATGTTCTATTCTAGAGTGGAATGGAGCGTGTCTATCTCCCAAACAAGGTAGGCTAGGTTCCGAATTGTTAGGAACATCAAGCAAAACTAAAACAAACTAAAAAGCAAATAGCGGGACGCTCGAAGCATAGCACATATCATATGAAGTGATAAAAATATAGCATGGAGATAGACGAACTGATGATTGTTGATAGAGAAGGGGACGCACGCGGGCATCCCCAAGCTTATACGCTTGAGTATCCGTTGAATATTTATTGGGGTGCATGGGGGCATCCCCAATCTTGAGCGCTTGACACTCCTGTATCTTCTTTCATCATCTCTCCCATCGCATACTTGAAAACTCCCTTCATACGAAACTCATCATAAGCTGATTCGAGTGGTTAGTACTCTTAATAAAACAATTCATTACCTGCTGGAAGTAAAGATTTCCATGAAAAGCTACTGCTTATCATGATTGCCAAAAGGTTTTTGCAAATAAAAAGTAGGCTTAGGATTTGCAAAACAATGAAAACGCAAAACATGGCAGAATCTGTGAAAAACAGAACAACTGGTAGTAAATAATTTATTCGGGGCACTTCTGCAACTAAAATAAAAAAACTCAGAACAAATGCCAGAAAGGCAATTATATAGAGCATGCTGTCAAAAACATTCAGATTAAAAAGATGAATTGGTGATGTTTGGCGATTTTTTCCGTCAAGCTGACAGAATCTGTTTCTGGACAACATGTCACAACTTTTGTACTTTCTTGTAATCGTAGGCTATAACTTGGCACAAAGCTTAAAAATAAAGATACAATGATGTTGCTACAGTAGTAACAAGCTTCAAGACCACTAAAACTGAAAGTGAAAACTCAAAGTAAAGATAACAAGGGTTGTCTCCCTAGAGCTTTTTCTTTATAGCCATAAAGAGAGGCTGAAGATTTTAATGATGCTCTCGCAGGAATAAGACTTGTAGAACAAAAGAGAGCATCAATAAGCTAATAAAAACACATTTAAGTCTAACATGCTTCCTATGCATAGCAATATTGCAATAGAATAATTCAATGAAGCACAATGCAATAAGCATAGGAAGGCAAAACAAGTGCACCTTCAAAACCTTCAACATAAAGAGAGGGAACTTGATATTATTGAAATATCTATAAGCATATTTTCCCTTCTCATAATAATTTTTAGTGAGATCATGAATAAACTCAACAATATAAGTATCACATAAAGCATTGTTACCACGATCCACATGGACTTCGTGAAGAGGATAAAACTTGGAGTAAAAGAGAGACCGAATCTCTTCCCAATCCTGTAGGTGAGAATCATCTAGTAGCCTATACCATTCCAATGCGTTTCCTTTCAGTGACAAGGCAAATAATTTACTCTAGAATCCATTTCTTGTCAAACCTGAAATCTTAAACAACTCACAAAGTTCTGTAAGTTTCAACAAATGAATACTAGGATTGACTGTACCATCTCCTGCATAACAATCATTCTTAATTATTTCAATTATCCCAAGTGGTACTTTGAAGGGGATACATTGAGTAGGTGGAGGAGACTTATCTACCATGGGTGTGGTAAAGTGGCCTTCCCCAAGCAGCGAACTAAGAGTGCAGTTTTCCATAAGCCAGCCTAGCTCATGGCAAACTAACAAGACTAAAAGCAAAGGTAAAAGATAGTGTGCAACTCCCCTATCTTGAAGATTGGAGTCCCCGACAATGGCGCCAGAAATTCGTTTGATGACGAGTTGATGGATATACTTCTCGCTCCTTGTTGGTTACCCCAAGTGGAAGGTGGAGATGTAGTCAGCAGCAAATATCCCTTACACAAAGACTGTAAGGTTTATCGAACCAGGAGAACTCCTAGGATCAACAAGTAGGTGTCTTCCACCCTGGCGCTTGCAGAAGACGTGGACCTGCACACACAACAAATAACTTTGCTCCCAACGAGTAGAGAGAGGTTGTCAGTCTCTCCGACCTTGTAGTTTGCAAAGGATCAAAACACAAGCGAGAAGGTAATAGTGATTGCAATGGAAAATTAAATGAAAGCGGTAAATGATGTAGGTACAAACAATGATGGTGATATGTACCAGAGTCACGTGATGTTCACTAGTGATGTCTCTCTCCCAAAAGACGATAAACAACTATACTTGGGTAAACAAATCAGCGTTGGGCAATTGACAGAATTATGATTGCACCGCAATGCTAATTATGCTCCTTGATAGTTAGAGGTTCAATAGTAATGGGCAGTACGCCAAGACAAGTAGACTGTTTATTCATCAGCATCTACTTACTAATCATCCACCTTGAGATATATATCTAGAACATCTCTGGGGTATGAAGTTGCAAGCCCACCCAAAGTGTAAACTCAAAGCAACGGAGAACTGCATTAATGAACTATGCGCAAGGTAAACAATCCTTGCAACCGTGGTCACAAGCACCGTCATTTTCTCCCTGGTGGCAACAAGCACATCCCCTAGTATCATGTTTCTATCACTCAAGCTAAACAGCGAGGAGCATGAACCCGCAATCATGCATAATGCCCCCTCTTGGAGTTACAATCTACTACTTGGCCAAAGCAATAAAAAGCAACGGAGAACATGCATGAATCACTAAGGAACATAATATAAAAGGATAATCAAATATATAACTCATAACAATCTAAACATAATCTCATAATCCATCAGATCCCAACAAACCGAGCATAGCAATAGCAAGAGAATTACATAGATGCCTTGATCATGTTGGATAGCTCACAAGGACTAACCATTGAAGCACAAGATTGGAGAGAAGACATCACATAGCTAATGGTCATGGACTCATGGTCCAAGGAGGACTACTCACGACACGTCCGGGAAGCGTCCATGGCGGTGGAGAAGCTCCCGGAGGTCAATCCTCCCTCCGACAGGGTGCCGGGAAGAGGTCTCCTGACGCTCCCGATCTCGGAAGCGCTGCGGCGGCGGAACACTGGAGAAATTCACGATTCCAGATAGTTTGCGAGGGTTTCCTCTCGATACTCTAAATATAGGCCAAAGGAGGGCACCGGAGGAGGTGGGACCCACCCAGGCGACCTCCTGGCACGGTCTAGGGCCTGGCCGCGCCAGCAGGCGCATGGGAGGCCCTTGGCCCCCCTCTGGCCCTCTTTCGGTGATCCAGAAGCTTCTGTTACGCTGATTTTTATATATTTTTTCTGGATTTTTTTGGGCTTCGGAAAATTGGGTAAAAGCCTGTGCGAAATAGACATCAACAGAGAAAACTGGCACTGGGTGCACTGAGTTAGTAGGTTAGTCCTAATATGTGTAAAATGATATAAAAGTTTAGCAAAACATATAACAATGTCACCCAAAAGATCATGGAACAAGCAGAAATTATAGATACATTTGGGACATATCACCGACACACGTAGTAGAGGTAAATTCTCTCTGTTCCTTTAATGAATGTGATATACCTTATATAAATACTCCGGGTCAATGCATGGATGAAGTTGATAATTACATTGTTAAGCAAACAGACTTCAGTAATTATGTTAAGGATCAATTAAGACATAATGCCATGATGATAAACCACTTAAGTGACTTGATATTTAGAATTGCTAATGATGTGAAAGGGTTAGGTAAACATGCTTCTATGGTTCATACTCAACTAGACCAAGTTACTAAGTCACAAAATGATTTTATTTCTAAAATAAATAATAATATGAATGATCATACTTTTATAGTAATGGCTAGAGGAGGTAGGATGACACAGGAACCTCTTTATCCTGAGGGTCACCCTAAAAGAATTGAACAAGATTCTTAGAGATATAATGGAGATGCACCTAGCTCATCTAATACGAAAGAGAAAAGGAAAGACGATAGGGCTTTGCATGCTTCTAGTGAATCTGTTGAGAAACATAATGATGTTTCTATTTCTGATGCTGAGACACAATATCGTAGTGAACATGAACTTAGTGATAATGATAATGATAATAATGATGTTCATGTAGAAGCTCCACCATATAGTAATAAGGAAACTAATAATGATGTGGAAATAAAACTTGTTGAAAATCTGATAGCCCACACACTAAGAATAAATGCTATGATAAAAGAGACTTTGTTGCTAGAAAACATGGAAAAGAAACAGAGCCATGGTTCAGAAACCCTGCCCTCCCTCATAAGCCTTTTAAAAGTAAGGACCAGGAAGAATTTGAATGCTTTACTGAAATGATTAGACCTATCTTTTTGCACACTCGCTTGGCCGATATATTGAAAATGCCTCTGTATTCTAATTATATGAAGGATATTATAACCAAAAAGAAAAATCCCTGAAACTGAAATTGCCACTATGCTTGCTAATTATTCTCTTGATGTTGGAGTACCTAAGAAGTTGGGAGATCCTCGTATACGCACTATACCTTGCTCTATTAAAAGAAATTATGTTAGAACTACTCTATGTGATCTAGGAGTCGGTGTTAGTGTTATGCCTTTCTCTCTATATAAAATAATGGATTTGAATAAGCTTACACCTGTTGAGATATCTTTGCAAATGGCTAATAATTCCACTCCTTTAACTGTTGGAATTTGTGAGGATGTTCCTGTTATTGTTGCAAATGTTACTATCTTAACAGACTTTGTTATTCTTGATATGCGTGAGGACGGCAATATGTCGATCATCCTTAGTAGACCATTCCTAAAACTATAGGGGTTGTTATTGATTGCAACAAAAGCAAGGTTTGTTTTCATGTCAATGACAAGCAACATACCGTGCATTTTCAGAAGAAACAAGCTTTGTGTCAATAATATTAATGTCATTAATCCTAGTGCCACGGTTATAATTAGAGATTTTCAAATACCTCTACCTACTGCCAAGAAGAGATATTATAATCTTGTTGTTGGGGAGATTCAAATCCCTAGTGACGTAACTTAGTGTTATACGAGAATTCTTCGGTTTCCACTAGTGGAGAAATGGCTAGACACAACTCTTGTTTGTGGCGTGCCATTTCTCACCAAAGCCAGCACTAATATTTTCAAATAGTGCCGACGTCAGCCAAATTCACATGCCATAGCTATTTGCTTAGTGCTGGTGTTGCCAAATTAGGCATGGTGTGGCATGTTAGGCCCATTAGGCCCACGCGAGCACTAGGCTCCCGACCAATGCAGTAAAAAAACTTATCATCCGTTCGTCCTCCTCTCGATCCCAACTCCACCATGTCCTTCTTTCGACCCCCTGCTGCGCAGCCTGACGTTGCCGTCGCCCCACCAAACGTCGCCACCGCCTCCGCCCGCCGCCGCCTCCGCGAGACGTCGTCGCCACCTCCATCTAACACTGCTCAGTCTTGCTGATGCGTTGGTTTCCCTCCAAGATTAAAGGGTGATATAGCACATCGACGACAAGTATTTACCTCAGCTAAGAAACAAGGTATCAATCCAATAGGAAGATCCACAAGACTATGTAAGAAGCCCGTGCACACAAATAGCAAATCCTCGCAACCGAACGCGTGGAGGGGTTGTCAATCTCTCATGGGTAAAGTAAGGATAGATTTATAGATGCAAATAATAGTGATAGCAAATAGAATGCAACAAGGTATTTTTGGTTTTTTGATAATAGAGATCTGAAAACAAAAGAGAAAATAAAGTAGAAACACAAATAGCAAAGTGGAGATTGTAAATAGATGATGTGAAGTAGACCCGAGGGCCGTAGGTTTCACTAGTGGATTCTCTCGAGAAATAGCAAACAGTGGATAGACAAATTAATATTGGGCAACAAATAGAAGAGAAAATAGTTAAGACGATATTCAATTCAATGATCATGTATATGGGCATCACATCCAAGATAAGTTGACCGACTTATGCGTGCATCTACTTCTATTACTTCACACATCGACCGCTATCCAGCATGCATCTAGTGTATTGAGTTCATGGAGAAATCGAGTAATGCCTTAAGAATGATGACATGATGTAGACAAGATCTATTCATGTAGGAATAGACCCCATCATTTTATCCTTGATAGCAATGATACATGCATGTCATGTCTCTTTCTATCACTGAGATTGAGCACTGCAAGATCGAACCCATCACAAAGAACTTCTTCCCATTGCAAGATAAAAGATCAAGTTGGCTAGACAAAAACCAAATATCAGAGAAGAAATACGAGGCTATAATAAGCACGCATGAATACGTTTTCATAGATCTGATCATAAACTCACAATTCATCAGATCCCAACAAACACATCGCAAAATAAAGAGTTACATCATTTGGATCTCCAAGAGACCATTGTACTGAGAAAAAAACCTGAGAGACATCCATCTAGCTACTGCCTACGGACCTGAAGGTCTCATACGAACTACCCACGCATCATCGGAGTAGCACCAATGAGGATGGTGAACCCTTCCATGATCGTGTTCCTCTCCGGAACGAGCTCTAGATTGGATTTCCAAGCTCTAAAACTTATGGCGGCTGAAATGATTTTTCGTTGACTCCTCTAGGGTTTTCTAAATATTGGTGTATTTATACAACTTAGAGGTACTGGAGGAGGTGCCCGAGGGCCCCACTAGACATCAAGTCGCACGAGGGGCCTCTAGAGTACTCTGATGTCTAGTGCCCCCCCTAGGCCTCGTGTGTCGCTCATTCTTCGCTCCCAGGTTTCCTTCTGGTCCAAAAAAGTCTCCATAAAGTTTCATGGCAATTGGACCTCATCTGATATAGATTTTCTATGAAGGAAAAAACTGCAAAAAACAGCAAATGGCACAAGGCACTATGCCAATAGGTTAGTCCCAAAATATGATATAAAGTTTCTATAAAGTGATTATAAAACATCCAAGAATGATAATATAACAGCATGGAACAATCAAAAATTATAGATACATTCGAGACGTAGCAGCATCCCCAAGCTTAATTCCACCTCGTCCTCGAGTAGGTAAATGATAAAAACAGAACTTTTGATGTGGAATGGTGCCTCAGGTGTCCATCATATTTTTTCCAGCATGGGCATATGGACTTATAGATGATGCAAAGCAATAGTCTATAATTTTACATGAAAATTTCAATACTCAAGCATATCAACAAGCAACTAAGTCTTTCAAAATATCAATGCTAAAGAATGGTATCCCTAGCCCATCGTGCTCTATCATGGATCCATTCATCCAACACACTCAAATATTAACTACATCCAATACTCAAGTATGATAATGGTATTCCTTAGTTGGTGCTTTATAAGAGAAGATGGATACTCAAATTCAAAAATAAAAGTTGCATAAAGTAAATGGATAGGCCCTTCGCAAAGGGAAGCAGGGATTTGTAGAGCTGCGAGAGCTCAAAGTGAAAAACTTAGAGACATTTTTTTGGGTGGCATGCTTTTCCTGTCAACGAGAATGATTAATAATTTCCAATGTCCTTTTCATGCTAAAAAAATTATAGGCGGTTCCCAAACTGAAAATAAAGTTTATTCCTTTTTCCACCATTCTTTCACATTCTATGACTAGTCGTATCAACGGGCATTGTCCATACCAACACTTCCCATGGAATTTATTATTTGACAACACAAGATAGTTTGTTTTCTTTTTGGGTCTGGGCATCCTTATTACCACCATACTCTCGTACAATGATACGTGAATAAACATTCATGTGGAGAATAACCTATTTAACATGGAAGATACCAGCCACCCCTTGCCGCTTCATGAGCGGTATAGGCACACAAAACAGAATTTTATTTTGAACATTAGATTTGGCACTTGCAAATTTACTTGGAACAACGTTGAAATACCGCATATAGGTAGGTATGGTGGACTCATTTGGCACAACTCTGGGTTGCATATTTGGATGCACAAGAGTATCCCCACTTAGTATAAGTGAAGGCTAGCAAATAGATTGAGAAGCGCCCAACCAAGGAACGAAAATCATCATAAATGAACATTAAACATAACTAACACTGAATGATGCAACACAAGTAGGATATAATTTCATATCATAATTATTGACTTCATGTGCATGCATAGGGAATCACAAACCGTAACACCAATATTCTTACTAGAGCATAATTACTCATCAACATAACTCACATATTACTATCTTCATATCGCAAAACTGTTGCAAATAATGAAGCTTAATATCCAATGATATTCATGAAAGTTTTTAGTATATCATTCCTGGATATTCATCATTTTGGAACTAATTTTCATTTAAAGCAAATTGCCATTGCAAATAACAAGCTCTCAAACAAATACAAGTGAAGAACGAGAGCACAAGTTTCTTTAAAATTTTCAACTCTCAAAATTATATAAGTGAAGCAAGAGAGGATTTATTCAAAATTTCAGCAACTCCCAAAATAATATAAGTGAAGCATGAGACCAAATTTCTTGAAAATAACAGCACCACCGTGCTCAAAAACATAGTTGTGAAGCACTTGAGCAATTTCATGGCTCAAAAAATTTAAGTGAAGCATAAAGAGCAATTCTAACAAATCATAACATGATTTGGATCTCTCAAATGGATGTATCCAGCAAGGTTTATTATGGAAAACTAACCAACAAAGAAAGCAAAGAAAAAATGATAAGGGACGCTCCAAGCAAAACTCATGATATGTGACGAATAAAAATATAGCTCAAGTAAAATTACCTATGGTTTTTAGAAGAAAGAGGGGATGCCTTCCTGGGCATCCCCAAGCTTAGCTGCTTGGTACTCCTTAGATATTGCCTTGGGATGCCATGGTGCATTCCCAATCTTAGGACTTTATCATTCCTTATTCCTTCATCTATCGTGATCTCACTCAAAACTTGAAAACTTCAACCACACAAAACTCAACAAAAGTTTTGTGAGATCTGTTAGTATAAGAAAACCAAAATTTACTATAGCTACTATTAAAAACCTATTACAATTTTGTGTCCGCATTATACCTACTGTATTCTAACTTTACCATGGCTTATTCTCCTTGATATAAACCATAGAATCTTTAAAATAAGCACTTAACACAAAGAAAACAAAATCTATTAAATTCAGAACAGTGTGTAAAGATTTGAAATTTACTTATAATTCTGTAAGTCCAAAAATTCTAAAAAATAGGAAAACTTAGGGAATTTGTATAAAAATATTATGTAAAAACTTCAGACACTTTTTATGTTTCCGTGATTTTTAGGATTTTTCTACACGACGCAAAAGTTTCTGTTTTCAGCAGGATTAAAGCAACTAACACCCCACATGGTACCAAAGGATTTACTTGGCACAAACACTAAATAAATCACAAAAAACACAACTATAACATTAGAATAATTGTGCAAACACTCAAGAACAGAAAGCAAAAGTAAAAAACAAATTTTATTCATTGGGTTGCCTCACAAGCGCTATCGTCTTACGCCCCTTGATAGCCATATATCATAGATTTAGGTATTGTCATCCTTAGTTTCCATAGATGCATTATTATAAATAAATTTCTAAAAAATAACTTGAAACACATTATCCATAGAAATTTTAGCATTATCAAGTTGCCCATCTACGTATCCCCTTTGATTACCAGCAACAATCCAAGAATATTGTTGATTAACATGAAAACTTGTTGGATCATATCTAAAACATGAAATTCCTTTTTAATATTATTATAAAAGATTTGGTTATCAGGGAGGAAATGTATCAAAACATAATCACTATTATGGAGAATCTCATTTACTACCGGCTTTTCATGATTCATACCATAAAAATCAAAGATTTCCCAAGCTTCCCGTACTATATGATCAAATTCATCCATAACAACAAGGGTGGCTATCTTCTTAGCTTTAGGATCTTTTATAACAAGTAGTTCATAAAACAATCTTTGCAAAGTAGGATGAGTACGGATAAGTCTATTCTCAAGTTTCAGAACTAGTGCTGACATAGCTTTCGCACAGGTTTTGGTTCTTTTAAGTATATGAGTATTATCACAAGTCAAAGTTCCAATACAATTAAAAAATTATTGAATAGCTTCTTTTCCCATAACATTCCCTTGTCCCAAAACAAAAGTTTTATCATACAGATTACCAGGACGTCCAATTTTAGGAGTCTTTCTATCATCTGTTTCTGCCATACCAAAATCACTCATGATTACAACCAGCAAAAACACAAGCATACAAGAGATCCAGCAAGAAAACAAGAAATGGCAAGAAGGAAAATAAAAAAGGAAAATTTTGTGAAGTGGGGGAGAGAAAAACGAGATGCAAATGGCAAATAATGTAATTGCAAGGAGATGAGTGTAGCGACCCGACTGAAAACGAGTCAAGCCTCTTTGTAGCTGTGCCATCCCTGGATAAGTATGCTGGCACACGCAGTACATCAATGTATATATCAAAGTGCAATCACATGTAAATAGCGTAAAACTGATATATACCTTAAATATCTCAGCGGAAGCAGTCAAGGGAGTGGAGTCCCAATAAACACCAACGGAAAGTTGAGTGTAGACCGTAACCCTGAATCGTACTCTTACTCGTCGAAGAAAAAATATCTGCAACTTAAGACATTGCAGCCGTGTAGGTTAGCATATTGAATATGCCGGCAAGTCACATATGAGAGGGGGTAAAATATCATCTATACTATATGCATATATGGCAGGTGGTGTTGTAAGTTTTAGCGTAAAGCAAATTTTCTCCTACAACAAGAGAGGGGCTAAAAGCAAAATATTAGTACGTAGTTGGTTGTTAATGAGATGGTTCCGCCAACCAGTTCTCATACCCAAGTTATCAATATTACCCACATCAATATTATTATTTGTGTTGAGAATTTTAGATAACTTCAGTTCCTTTGGCTCAAGTTGTCAATGACCGTCGACACGGCTAATCGATTAGGTTTGAGTACTCTGCACAGTTTTGCACACGTTCCCCACAAGATTTGATCGCCTCCATGTATGTCCTCGCACTTCACGGTGTTTGAAGACCGGATGATCAAAACATGGTCTTTCAACGGGTCCCTCTGAATCCCTGTCAGTGCCCATCCAATGCTACCGTTCTTCTACAGCTGCTAGCACCGCCTGTCCAGAGTCGCCACGTTGTCCAACCAAGCCAGAGCCCATAATGACTTGTGGCTGTGCAGGTAAGCCTTGGGTCTTGAAAATATACGTCCGTCTCTTTGAGCCTGGGTGAAGCTTTCCGCAAGATGTCATGGAACGTCTCCAGCGTCCCGGGTCATCCACTGGTTTCTCCAGGGAGCCGATCAACCGTCCTTCACCCAGAGTTGCATTGCATCACGAGGTCTTGAAAAGTCTTGACTTAACCGGTCTTGGTTATTAAATTATTCTCGCATCACTCGTGATAAACTCTCAACCAGAATCCCGTCTACTCAAGCATAGAAATAAGAAATTTGTCGTCCCAGGCCAAGTAACGGGGTTGTTGGGTGCTTACCACATGATACTACAATATGCAACCATAATTTCCAAGTACCTACTCAGCATGCAATTGGGTATAGGATGGTAGAACTACGATGCATAAAACATAGGTGATACATGAACAAATGACTTGCCTGGTATTACTTGATGAAGATAGTCGCTCTCAAAATCCTGATAATTCTACTCGTCGCACTCCGAGCAATCTATCGTAAACGAATAGGATTCAATAAACATCTATGCCAAAAGGAAGAACAAAAAGAACATAAGAACAAAACATATCTTTGTGCAAAATAACAACATACTAAGGTGTAATAAAAAAATAGGTTCTAAGTGTGTTGTAAAGGAAAGGTGAAAGGGGTCAACTCAAAAGAGTCAAAGCATGATCAACTATCGCTATATAAGCTCGACTTGCATACACTATGGGAGATGATCAAAAATATTGGGAGAACAACATGAATGTTGTTTGACAAATAGTATAAGACATAAGAATTTATTTGTAGAAAGAATATCTTGAAATGGAGCACTACAACTACAACACAAGTTATAGCGAATTGAAGTATGAATTGAATTTGCATTCAAAAGGTCAAAAGAAGTTGAACTGAGGTTATGTACAAAAATATATGACATGAGTATTTAGGGGTAAAAGGAATCAATTGAAAAGGTGTTACGATTTGCAAGATAAGATCAAATGAATGTTCGAATACAAATTTGAATCGCTCAAATTTGTAAGGTTCAAAGGTCGAAACTAATGATGTCACTGGATATAGGAGACCAGTATGAACATGTAGAAAAAAGAATTACTAGATTTGAAATAGCGGATCAAAAGATACAAATATTTCAATATAACATTGAATCGGCTTAGAACGATGTGAACACTTTTGGCCACTAATAGATAAATCTGATTTGATCAAAAATACAAGTTGAAAAGTTAAATCTAATGATACAAATGGAAAGATTTATTTTATACGAATCCGACGCAATTGGATTCATCTAAAACGGAGCTACGGATAAGAAGATATGATCAAAAGAAGTTTGAATATGAGTGTGAACAAATTTAGAATTTTGAAAATTTCAAAAAGCTGATATGATAGGTTCACCGGATAGGTGGGATCAAGACAAAACTCTTGGCGTTGGTTTCATCTAATTCGGATAAACGAGTAAAAATTTATGGCTATTTGAAAAATCAGGGCCAAGCTGTTTTACGGAATAAAAGTGCTACGTCTAAAAGAATTCTAGGACTAATGTGTAAATACAGAGACAAATTGATAAATCAAATTACTCTACCGTATACTAGTGTAGGACTACTAGTTTGGAAATAATAAACTACGGGAGTATAAAAAAATACGAAGAGAAATACCTTTAGAATGCAGAGAAGAGATACTTCCAAAGAGGAGACGACTTCGAGAAATCCCGCCGAAGAGAAGAGATTTTTTTTATTTAATAAACCTAGTCAAACCAAAAGATTGATTTAACATGAAATAGATGATTTTTGGATGTTCCTATGAGTCTATTTTTATAGGTGGAAAGAAGGTCTAAAGGTCAATAGCTAGGCAATGTGGGACTAAACATATACGTAAAGAGGAGAAAAGGGGGGACCAAATGCCCATGGGCCAAGTAAATTTCGGCCAGCCCATAGGCAAGCTCGGATGAACAGTGTTTCCTCGTGAATAGTGTCTTTTTTTATTTTTTTCAAAATAAACAGCGAAAACAAATATAAACAAAATTAAGATAATATTTTATATAGGCATATTATATATCAAAAATTTCAGAATAAAATTTCGTACAACATGAACACTTTATTTTTCACAAAATAAAAACTTTATAAAAATTTATTTTTTAAAAATTCAATAAAATCCAAATTTTGTCTTTAAATTTTTGGCACTATTTTTCTTCTGACTTTACTTTTTTTGGGGGGGGGGGTGTCATGTTACCTCCTCTCTTTCTTGCTTGGCAAGTATATTGTCAGGAAAAAATTGTGGTTGAAATCTTGTGCCAAAAATAAAATTCAAATCAAAAAACAAAGGAAAAATAATCAAATGCCACATTCATTCAAATTCTTTATAGTTGAAGAAGTCATGTTATCTTCTCTCACTGATTTTAAATGGATGAATTTGAATTCAAAAGAAAATGGGAAAGTCATTTTATTCCCTCTCATTCAAAAGTTTTAAAAAAGTTTCAAATTCCACTCAAGTTTCAATCACTCAAACAAACAAACTCTCAATCTAATAATTATATTAACATTTCAAAATTTATAATTTTGGGATGTTATAATGAGACTTCTGTGTATGGACCTGATAGATCTTGACTTGATCTTCCCCGACAACCGCTCCAGAAATGTTGCTTAATCTCTTTGATGCGTTGGTTTAACTCCAAGCTTAAAAGGTGATGTAGCACATTGACGACAAGTATTTTACTTAGTTAAGAAACCAATGTATCAATCCAGTAGGAAGATCCACAAGACTATGTGTGCAGACCCTACACACAAATAGCAAATCCTTGCAACCCAACGCGTGGAGGGGTTGTCAATCCCTCGTGGGTAAAGTAAGGATAGATTGATAGATGCAAACAAGAGTGATAGAAAATAGAACGCAACAAGGTATTTTTTGTTTTTTTAATAATAGAGACCTGAAAACAAAAGAGGAAATAAAGTAGAAACGCAAATAGCAAAGTAGAGTTTTCAAATAGATGATGTGAAGTAGACCCGAGGGTCATAGGTTTCCCCTAGTGGCTTCTCTCGAGAAATAGCAAATGGTGGGTAGACAAATTAATATTGGGCAACTGATAGAAGAGCCAATAATTATGACGATATTCAAGGCAATGATTATGTATATAGGCATCACGTCCAAGATAAGTAGACGGACTTCTGCATGCATCTACTTCTATTACTCCACACATTGACCGCTATCAAGCATGCATCTAGTGTATTGCGTTATGGAGAAACGAAGTAATGCCTTAAGAATGCTGACATGATGTAGACAAGATCTATTCATGTAGCAATAGACCCCATGGTTATATCCTTGATAGCAACGATACATGCATGTCTTCTCTCTTTCTGTCACTGAGATTGACCACCGCAAGATCGAACCCATCACAAAACACCTCTTCCCATTCCAAGATAAAATATCAAGTTGGCCAAACAAAAACCAAATATCGGAGGAGAAATACGATGCTATAATAATCAAGCATGAATATGTTTTCATAGAGCTGATCATAAACTCACATTTCATCGGAGAAGAAATACGATGCTATACTAATCAAGCATGAATATGTTTTCATAGATCTAATCATAAACTCACATTTCATAGATGCAAAAGAAAGTGTTACATCATATGGATCTCCAAGAAACTATTGTATTGAGAAACAAAACGAGACAGAAAGCCATCTCGCTACTTCTTACGGACCGAAAGGTCTGATATGAACTACTCACGCATCATCGGAGGATCACAAATGTGGATGGTGAACGCCTTCGTGATCGTGTTCCTCTATGGAACGGGCTCTATATTGGATTTTGTGGCACTAGTGTTGGGGAACGTCGCATGGGAAACAAAAATTTTCCTACGCGCACGAAGACCTATCATGGTGATGTCCATCTACGAGAGGGGATGTGTGATCTACGTATCCTTGTAGACCGTACAACAGAAGCGTTAGTGAACACGGTTGATGTAGTGGAACGTCCTCACGTCCCTCGATCCACCCCGCAAATCGTCCCGCGATCAGTCCCACGATCTAGTGCCGAACGGACGGCACCTCTGCGTTGAACACACGTACAACTCAACGATGATCTCGGCCTTCTTGATCCAGCAAGAGAGACGGAGAGGTAGAAGAGTTCTCCGGCAGCGTGACGGCGCTCCAGAGGTTGGTGATGATCTTGTCTCAGCAGGGCTCCGCCCGAGCTCCGCAGAAACACGATCTAGAGGAAAAACCGTGGAGGTATGTGGTCGGGCTGCCATGGAAAAGTCGTCTCAAATCAGCCCTAAAACCTCCGTATATATAGGGGGAAGAGGGGGAGCCTTGCCTTGGGGTCCAAGGACCCCTAAGGGTTTCGTCCGAGCCAAGGGGGGAAGCTGTCCCCCTCCAAACCGAGTCCCACTTGGTTTGGAAGGTGGAGTCCTTCTTCCCTTTCCCACCTACTTTTTTTTTCTTTTCTCTTTGATTTTCTTCCTATGGCGCATAGGGCCTTCTTGGGCTGTCCCACCAGCCCACTAAGGGCTGGTGTGCCACCCCCAAGGCCTATGGGCTTCCCCGGGGTGGGTTGCCCCCCCCGGTGAACTCCCGGAACCCATTCGTCATTCCCGGTACATTCCCGGTAACTCCGAAAGCCTTCCGATAATCAAATGAGGTCATCCTATATATCAATCTTTGTTTCCGGACCATTCCGGAAACCCTCGTGACGTCCATGATCTCATCCGGGACTCCGAACAACATTCGGTAACCAACCATATAACTCAAATACGCATAAAACAACGTCGAACCTTAAGTGTGCAGACCCTGCGGGTTCGAGAACTATGTAGACATGACCCGAGAGACTCCTCGGTCAATATCCAATAGCGGGACCTGGATGCCCATATTGGATCCTACATATTCTACGAAGATCTTATCGTTTGAACCTCAGTGCCAAGGATTCATATAATCCCGTATGTCATTCCCTTTGTCCTTCGGTATGTTACTTGCCCGAGATTCGATCGTCAGTATCCGCATACCTATTTGAATCTCGTTTACCGGCAAGTCTCTTTACTCGTTCCGTAATACAAGATCCCGCAACTTATACTAAGTCACATTGCTTGCAAGGATTGTGTGTGATGTTGTATTACCGAGTGGGCCTCGAGATACCTCTCCGTCACACGGAGTGACAAATCCCAGTCTTGATCCATACTAACTCAACGAACACCTTCAGAGATACCTGTAGAGCATCTTTATAGTTACCCAGTTACGTTGCGACGTTTGATACACACAAAGTATTCCTCCGGTGTTAGTGAGTTATATGATCTCATAGTCATAGGAACAAATACTTGACACGCAGAAAACAGTAGCAACAAAATGACACGATCAACATGCTACCTCTATTAGTTTGGGTCTAGTCCATCACGTGATTCTCCTAATGACATGATCCAGTTATCAAGCAACAACACCTTGTTAATAATCAGAAGACACTGACTATCTTTGATCAACTGGCTAGCCAACTAGAGGCTTACTAGGGACAGTGTTTTGTCTATGTATCCACACATGTAAATGAGTCTTCATTCAATACAATTATAGCATGGATAATAAACGATTATCTTGATACAAGAATTATAATAATAACTATATTTATTATTTCCTCTAGGGCATAATTCCAACAGTCTCCCACTTGCACTAGAGTCAATAATCTAGTCCTCACATTATCATGCGAATTACATTGTAATAAATCTAACACCCATACAGTTCTGGTGTTGATCATGCTTTGCCCGTGGAAGAGGTTTAGTCAGCGGGTCTGCTACATTCAGATCCGTGTGCACTTTGCGTATATTTACGTCCTCCCCTTCGACGTAGTCGCGGATGAGGTTGAAGCATTGTTTGATGTGTCTGGATTTCTTGTGAAACCGTGGTTCCTTTGCTAAGGCAATGGCACCCGTGTTGTCACAGAAAAAGGTTATTGGATTCAGTGCGCTTGGCACCACTCCAAGATCCGTCATGAATTGCTTCATCCAGACACCCTCCTTAGCCGCCTCCGAGACAGCCATGTACTCCGCTACACATGTAGAATCTGCTACGACGCTTTGCTTGGAACTGCACCAGCTTACTGCACCCCCATTAAGAATAAATACGTATCCGGTTTGCGACTTAGAGTCGTCCGGATCTGTGTCAAAGCTTGCATCGACGTAACCCTTTACGACGAGCTCTTCGTCACCTCCATACACGGGAAACATCTCCTTAGTCCTTTTCAGGTACTTCAGGATATTCTTGACCGCTGTCCAGTGATCCACTCCTGGATTACTCTGGAACCTACCTGGCATACTTATGGCCAGGGTAACGTCCGGTCTAGTGCACAACATTGCATACATGATAGAACCTGTGGTTGAAGCATAGGGGACGGATCGCATATGCTCTCTATCCTCATCAATTGCTGGGCACTGAGTCTTACTCAATCTCGTACCTTGTAAAACTAGCAAGAACCCTTTCTTGGACTGTTCCATTTTGAACCTCTTCAAAACTTTATCAAGGTATGTGCTTTGTGAAAGTCCTATCAGGCGTTTTGATCTATCCCTGTAGATCTTAATGCCTAGAATGTAAGAAGCTTCTCCTAGGTCCTTCATAGAGAAACTTTTATTCAAGTAATCCTTTGTGCTCTCCAAAAACTCTATGTTGTTTCCAATCAGTAATATGTCATCCACATATAATATTAGAAACGCCACAGAGCTCCCACTCACTTTCTTGTAAATACAAGATTCTCCAACCACTTGTATAAACCCAAATGCTTTGATCACCTCATCAAAGCGTTTGTTCCAATTCCGAGATGCTTGCACCAGCCCATAAATGGATCGCTGGAGCTTGCACACCTTGTTAGCATTCTTAGGATCGACAAAAACTTCGGGTTGCATCATATACAACTCTTCCTTAAGGAAACCGTTAAGGAACGCCGTTTTGACATCCATCTGCCAGATTTCATAATCAAAAAATGCAGCTATTGCTAACATGATTTTGACGGACTTAAGCATCGCTACGGGTGAGAATGTCTCATCGTAGTCAACTCCTTGAACTTGTGAAAAACCCTTTGCCACAAGTCGAGCTTTATAAACGGTCACATTGTCGTCAGCGTACGTCTCCCTCTTAAAGATCCATTTGTTCTGAATAGCCTTGCGGCCCTCAGGCAATACTTCCAAAGTCCATACTTTGTTCTCATACATGGATCCTATCTCGGACTTCATGGCTTCTAGCCATTTGTTGGAATCTGGGCCCACCATTGGTTCTTCATAATTTGCAGGTTCATTGTTGTCCAACAACATGATTGATAAGACGGGATTACCGTACCACTCTGGAGCAGCACGTGGTCTCGTCGACCTGCGTGGTTCGACAGAAACTTGAACCGGAGTTTCATGATCATCATCATTGACTTCCTCCTCAATCGGCGTCACAACGACAGAGGTTTCCCCTTGCCCTGCGCCACCATCCAGAGGGATGAGAGGTTCGACAACCTCGTGAAGTTCTATCTTCCTCCCACTCAATTCTCTCGAGAGAACCTCCTTCTCGAGAAAACTCCGTTTTTAGCAACAAACACTTTGCCCTCGGTTTTGAGATAGAAGGTGTACCCAACTGTCTCTTTCGGGTAACCTATGAAGATGCACTTTTCCGCTTTGGGTTCCAGCTTTTCAGGCTGAAGCTTTTTGACATAAGCATCACATCCCCAAACTTTAAGAAACGAAAACTTTGGCCTTTTGCCATACCACTGTTCGTATGGTGTCGTCTCAACGGATTTTGATGGTGCCCTATTTAAAGTGAATGCAGTTGTTTCTAATGCATAACCCCAAAACGATAACGGCAAATCGGTAAGAGACATCATAGATCGCACCATCTCTAATAAAGTACGATTACGATGTTGGGACACACCATTACGCTGTGGTGTTCCAGGCGGTGTGAACTATGAAACAATTCCACATTGTCTTAAGTGAGCACCAAACTCGAAACTCAGATATTCACCACCACGATCAGACCATAGGAACTTGATCTTCTTGTTACGATGATTTTCAACTTCACTCTGAAATTGCTTGAACTTTTCAAATGTTTCAGACTTGTGCTTCATTAAGTAGACATAACCATATCTACTCAAATCGTTAGTGAAGGTGAGAAAATAACGATATCCGCCGCGTGCATCTACGCTCATCGGACCACACACATCGGTATGTATGATTTCCAACAAGTCACTTGCACGCTCCATTGTTCCGGAGAACGGAGTTTTAGTCATCTTGCCCATGAGGCATGGTTCGCACGTGTCAAGTGAATCAAAGTCAAGTGACTCCAAAAGTCCATCGGCATGGAGTTTCTTCATGCGCTTTACACCAATATGACCTAAGCGGCAGTGCCACAAAAATACGGCGCTATCATTGTTAACTCTAACTCTTTTGGTCTCAATGTTATGTATGTGTGTATCGCTATCAAGATTCAATATGAACAATCCTCTCACATTGGGTGCATGACCATAAAAGATGTTACTCAAAGAAATAGAACAACCATTATTCTCTGACTTCAAAGAGTAACCGTCTCGCAATAAACAAGATCCAGATATAATGATCATGCTCAACGCAGGCACTAAATAACAATGATTCAAGTTCATAACTTATCCTGATGGTAACTGAAGTGAAACTATGCCGATGGCGATTGTATCAACCTTGGAACCATTTCCTACGCGCATCGTCACTTCATCTTTCGCCAGCCTTCGTTTATTCCGCAGTTCCTGTTTCGAGTTGCAAATATGAGCAACAGAACCAGTATCGAATACCTAGGCACTACTACGAGAGCCGGTTAAGTACAGATCAATAACATGTATATCGAAATATACCCGATTTTTCTTTGGCCGCCTTCTTATCAGCCAGATACTTGGGGCAATTGCGCTTCCAGTGACCCATACCCTTGCAATAGTAACACTCTGTTTCAGGCTTAGGTGCAGCTTTGGGTTTCTTCATTGGATTGGCAACAGGCTTGCCGCTCTTCTCTAATTTACCCTTCTTGCCTTTGCCGTTTCTCTTGAAACTAGTGGTCTTATTCACCATCAACACTTGATGTTCTTTACGGAGTTCAGACTCTGCGACTTTCAGCATCGCAAACAACTCGCCGGGTGACTTGTTCATCCCTTGCATGTTGCAGTTCAACACAAAGCCTTTATAGCTTGGCGGCAGTGATTGAAGGATTCGGTCAATGATAGCCTCTTGCGGGATTTCAATCCCCAGCTCAGCTAGACGGTTTGAGTACCCAGACATTTTGAGCACATGTTCACTGACAGACGAGTTCTCCTCCATCTTGCAAGCATAGAATTTATCGGAGGTCTCATACCTCTCGACCGGGCATTCTTCTGAAAGATAAACTTCAACTCCTGGAACATCTCAAATGCTCCATGACGCTCAAAGCGACGTTGCAGTCCCAGTTCTAAGCCATACAAGATTGCACATTGAACTACTGAGTAGTCCTCCTTACATGCTAACCAAGCGTTCTTAACATCCTGATCAATCGTAGCGGGTGGTTCATCTCCTAGCGCAGCATTAAGGACATAATCCTTCTTCCCAGCTTGTAAGATTAGCTTAAGATTATGAGCCCAGTCTACAAAGTTGCTTCCATCATCTTTCAACTTAGCTTTCTCTAGGAACGTATTATAATTCAGGGTGACTGTCGCATGAGCCATGATCTACAACACAAATATATTCAAAGTGGACTTAGACTATGTTCAAGATAATTATAGTTTAACTTAATCAAATTATTTGCTAAACTCCCACTCGAAAAGTACATCTCTCTAGTCATTTGAGTGGTTCATGATCCACTTACACTAGCTCAAGTCCGATCATCACGTGAGTTGAGTATAGTTTCAGTGGTAAGCATCCCTATGCTAATCATATCATCTATATGATTCATGATTGACCTTTCGGTCTCATGTGTTCCGAGGCCATGTCTGCACATGCTAGGCTCGTCAAGCTTAACCCGAGTGTTCCGCGTGCGCAACTGTTTTGCACCCGTTGTATGTGAACGTTGAGTCTATCACACCCGATCATCACGTGGTGTCTCGAAACGACGAACTGTAGCAACGGTGCACAGTTGGGGAGAACAAAATTTCGTCTTGAAATTTTAGTGAGAGATCACCTCATAATGCTACCGTCGTTCTAAGCAAAATAAGGTGCATAAAAGGATTAACATCACATGCAATTCATAAGTGACATGATATGGCCATCATCACGTGCTCCTTGATCTCCATCACTAAAGCACCGTCACGATCTTCTTGTCACCGGCGCCACACCATGATCTCCATCAACGTGTCTCCATCGGGGTTGTCGTGCTACTCATGCTATTACTACTAAAGCTACATCCTAGAAAAATAGTAAACGCATCTGCAAGCACAAACATCAGTATAAAGACAACCCTATGGTTCCTGTCGGTTGCCGTACCATCGACGTGCAAGTCGATATTATCTATTACAACGTGATCATCTCATACATCCAATATATCACATCACATCGTTGGCCATATCACATCACAAGCATACCCTGCAAAAACAAGTTAGACGTCCTCTAATTTTGTTGTTGCATGTTTTACGTGGTGACCATGGGTATCTAGTAGGATCGCATCTTACTTACGCAAACACCACAACGAAGATATATGAGTTGCTATTTAACCTCATCCAAGGACCTCCTCGGTCAAATCCGATTCAACTAAAGTTGGAGAAACTGACACTTGCCAGTCATCTTTGAGCAACGGGGTTACTCGTAGCGATGAAACTAGTCTCTCGTAAGCGTACGAGTAATGTCGGTCCAAGCCGCTTCAATCCAACAATACCGTGGAATCAAGAAAAGACTAAGGAGGGCAGCAAAACGCACATCGCCGCCCACAAAAACTTTTGTGTTCTACTCGAGAAGACATCTACGCATGAACCTAGATCATGATGCCACTGTTGGAGAACGTCGCATGGGAAACAAAATTTTTCTTACGCGCACAAAGACCTATCATGGTGATGTCCATCTACGAGAGGGGATGTGTGATCTACGTACCCTTGTAGACCTACAGCAAAAGCGTTAGTGAACGCGGTTGATGTAGTGGAATGTCCTCACGTCCCTCGATCCGCCCCGCAAACCGTCCCGCGATTAGTCCCACGATCTAGTGCCGAACGGACGGCACCTCCGCGTTCAGCACACGTACAGCTCGACGATGATTTCGGCCTTCTTGATCCAGCAAGAGAGACGGAGAGGTAGAAGAGTTCTCCGGCAGCGTGACTGCGCTCCAGAGGTTGGTGATGATCTTGTCTCAGCAGGGCTCCGCCCGAGCTCCGCAGAAATGCGATCTAGAGGAAAAACCGTGGAGGTATGTGGTCGGGCTGCCGTGGAAAAGTCGTCTCAAATCAGCCCTAAAACCTCCGTATATATAGGGGGAAGAGGGGGAGCCTTGCCTTGGGGTCCAAGGACCCCTAAGGGTTTCAACCGAGCCAAGGGGGGAAGGTCTCCCCCTCCAAACCGAGTCCCACTTGGTTTGGAAGGTGGAGTCCTTCTTCCCTTTCCCACCTACTCTTTTTTTTCTTTTCTCTTTGATTTTCTTCCTATGGCGCATAGGGCCTTCTTGGGCTGTCCCACCAGCCCACTAAGGGCTGGTGTGCCACCCCCAAGGCCTATGGGCTTCCCCGGGGTGGGTTGCCCCCCCGGTGAACTCCCGGAACCCATTCGTCATTCCCGGTACATTCCTGGTAACTCCGAAAACCTTCCGGTAATCAAATGAGGTCATCCTATATATCAATCTTCATTTCCGGACCATTCCGTAAACCCTCATGACGTCTGTGATCTCATCCGGGACTCCGACCAACATTCGGTAACCAACCATATAACTCAAATACGCATAAAACAACGTCGAACCTTTAGTGTGCAGACCCTGCGGGTTCGAGAACTATGTAGACATGACCCGAGAGACTCCTCGGTCAATATCCAATAGCGGGACCTGGATGCCCTTATTGGATCCTACATATTCTACGAAAATCTTATCGTTTGAACCTCAGTGCCAAGGATTCATATAATCCCATATGTCATTCCCTTTGTCCTTCGGTATGTTACTTGCCCGAGATTCGATCGTCAGTATCCGCATACCTATTTCAATCTCGTTTACCGGCAAGTCTCCTTACTCGTTCCGTAATACAAGATCCCGCAACTTACACTAAGTCACATTGCTTGCAAGGCTTGTGTGTGATGTTGTATTACCGAGTGGGCCCCGAGATACCTCTCCGTCACACGGAGTGACAAATCCCAGTCTTGATCCATACTAACTCAACGAACACCTTCGGAGATACCTGTAGAGCATCTTTATAGTCACCCAGTTACGTTGCGATGTTTGATACACACAAAGTATTCCTCCGGTGTTAGTGAGATATATGATCTCATGGTCATAGGAACAAATACTTGACACGCAGAAAACAGTAGCAACAAAATGACATGATCAACATGCTACGTCTATTAGTTTGGGTCTAGTCCATCATGTGATTCTCCTAATGACGTGATCCAGTTATCAAGCAACAACACCTTGTTCGTAATCAGAAGACACTGACTATCTTTGATCAACTGGCTAGCCAACTAGAGGCTTACTAGGGACAGTGTTTTGTCTATGTATCCACACATGTAAATGAGTCTTCATTCAATACAATTATAGCATGGATAATAAACGGTTATCTTGATACAGGAATTATAATAATAACTATATTTATTATTGCCTCTAGGGCATAATTCCAACAACTGGAACTTGGGGCGACAGAAACAATATTTCATCGACTCCTCTAGGGTTTTTTGAATATTGGGTATTTATAGAGCCCACACAGGGTGGAGGAGGTTCCCAAGGGCCCCACTAGACACCAGGACGCGCCATGGGCCTCTCACGTGCGCCGATGTTTAGTGCCCCCTCGTCCTCGTCTGGTGCTCATTCTTGGCTCCCAAGTTTCTTCTGGTCCGAAAAAATCTCCGTAAAGTTTCGTGGCAATTGGACCTCGTCTGATATGGATTTTCTACGAATGCAAAAACAACAACTAGCACTAGGCACTATGTCAATAGGTTAGTCCTAGAAATGATATAAAGTTTTTTATAAAGTGATCATAAAACATGCAAGAATGATAACATAACAGCACAGAACAACTAAAAATTGTAGATACGTTGGAGACGTATGAGACGTCGCCGCCGCCTCCGCCGACGGTGCTGCTACCTTCGCTCGACACCCACGAGCACCTCCGCGGTAAGTCCGACTCCCCCTTCATCTCTCATTTTGCTTAGGGTTAGGGTTAGTTGCCCAATGGTAGTAGGTACATTTCATAGGGAAAAACATGGAAATGTAATGTAGGCCTTATGCAGGGCTCGAAACAAAAATACCTACAAGAATCCTATCCTATAGAATTCCCGTGAAAGTCCTATAAACCAAAGGAGGCCTCAACGGAAAAATTCCTATCATATGCATCAAATGACATGACTTTCTCTACAGGAACTTAGTTCTCTTTTGTATAATCTTAGTTATTTTTTGTTGTATAAAATTAGTTCTTTTTTGTTGTACAAACTTAGTTCTTTCGTGTTGTATAAACTTAGGTCTTTTCTGTTGTACAAAACTTAGTTCTTTTTTGTTGTATAAACATAGTTATTTTTTGTTGTACAAACTTAGTTCTTTTTTGTTGTATAAACTTAGTTCTTTTTGTAGAAATTAAGTTATTTTTTCTACAAACTTAGTTCTTTTTTGCTATAAACTTAGTTCTTTTTTGTAGAAGCTTAGTTCTTTTTTGTTTTATAAACTTAGTTCTTGCTAAAAATTCTACGATGCTTAAATATGTTCTATTTATTTTGTAGCTTTAATTACATGTTTTAATTCGAAACAAGACATATGGACAATTCACCAAGAAACGAATCGGTGGGCGACATGGAGAAGTGGAATCAGTGCAGATTATGGGGGTTAGAATGGATTATCAAAAAACTCGAAGAAGACAATGCCGCAATGAAGAATGAAAGTGATAGTCTGCTCACAAATGGTGCTAATGCCCTCACTAAGTCAAAGAAATTGAGGGAGCCGAGGGATCACTTGAAGGATGAAAGGGACATCCCCAAGCTACAGAAAAAAGAACTCAGGATAAAGAACGTTAACCTAAAGACAAACGTTGTTCAGTCCAAAAAAGAAGGAGAAAACAATCGGAAGAAGCTTTTCAAGCTCAGCATAATCCTCGATGAAGAGTAGTTTAATTATTTCAGTACCTTTTCTGAAGTTTTAAACTCCAAAGTTTTATTATGAGTATGTTTAGGTGATTAGTACTAAGCTTTAAACTCTGAAGTTTTTAAGTATGTTTAGTTGATCAGTACCTTTTGTGTAGTTTTAAGCTCTTAGTTTGTGAAGTAGTATATTTTTCTTATTATCAATAAAAAATTGTTCGCATTTGACAAAGATTGACGCCAGCAACATGTCACATACTGTTGGTGTAGGATCCAACGCCACCACTATTTGCTAACAGTGGCACCATATTTGTGGCATCGGGGTTCCACGCCACCAAGGCCATTTTTGCCACGCCATACCTAGGCTTTTATGCACTAGTGTTCATGTTAGTCGGAAGCAATTATTAATAAGGCTTGATCAACCTTATTAATGGAGAAGAGAGGTGGGATGCATAGCACCCCCAAACTTAGATGCTTGAGACTTCTTGAACTATTTACTTGGAGTGCCTTGGGCATCCCCAATATAGAGCTTTTGTATCTCTTTCAATCATCTCATATCCCGGTTTCACATGTATCAAAAACTTCATCCACACAAAACTTGAAAAGAACTCGCGAGATAGGTTAGTGCAGATAAGAATAAATAAGCTCTTTATGTACTGCCAAGACAAGTTGCTTGATAATTTTCAAACATTATCTACTGTTTTCTATCATTTCCACAATTTATATCTACCAATATAGGCTATGGAAACTATAAGATAAGTAGATAACAAAAGTATGACAATAATCTGTCTAAACAGGAAAGTCTGTAGCAATTAATTCGAACAGTGTACCTATGTAACTCAAAAAATTATTAAGATTTAGTACATGATTAATTATTTTTATGAAATAACTGTGTATGAATTTTAGAAACTTTCCACATTCCAGTAATAACGATAATTTAAATAATAAAACAAAAGTTTTAGCTTTTGTACAACACACATCACACATGCAATTCAATCATTCTAAAGGCATCTCTTGGAACTTTTTGTGAAAAAATAAGATTATAAATAACATCTAACACAGAACAAGAAAATAAAATGACGCTCCAAGCAAAACACATACCATGTGACGAATAAAAATATAGCTCCAAGTAAGATATACCGATAATGTTGGAGACGAAAGAGGGAATTCCTTCTGGGGCTTCCCCAAGCTTAGACGCTTGAGTCTTCCTTGGATATTACCTTGGGGGTGCCTTAGGAGTCCCCAATATTACGTTCTTGGTGGTATTGTTTAACCTCATATTGGTATCTCAACCAATACTTGAAAACTTTAATCATACAAAACTTAACGGAACTTCGTGAGATGAGTTTGTGTAATAAAGGTAGATCATTCACTTAGGTACTATAGAAAAAAGATTCATAATTGTTCTCACATAATACCTACTATAGTCTATCATTCCCATTATTTATATCACCAAATATAAGCTATGGAAACACTAAACTAAGAAAACTATGCATGCAAAACGGAAACTGTGAAAATAGAACATTCTATAAAGATGTGTGCAAATACCATACTTCCTTGCCTCTAACAATTATGAAAAATTAGGAAACACACAGAATTTGCATGCGAAAAATGTGTAAAAAATTCATAATTTTTTGTGTGTCCAGTAAAATCATAGAAATTCTGCACTGGACGTAAACGTTTCTGTTTTTGCACAGAATCCAACAAGCAAGTATCCACGTTGTCCCTAAGGATTTACTTGGCACCTTATTGTATAAATGACACAAAATATGATTAATACAGTATCTTAATCATCTAAACACAAAAAAATAGAAAGGATAAATTTTGGTTTGTCTCCAAACAAGCGCTTTTTTAATAGCTTTTAGGTAGGCATGGTGATTTCAATGATGCTCACATAAAAGTAATGAACTGAAACACAATGGGAGCATCATGAAGCATATGAAAAGCACTTTTAAGTCTAACCCACTTCCTATGCATAGGTAATTTGCAATAAAACAAATTATTGTAGCAAGAATCAACTTGCATAGGAAGGAAAAACAAGCATGACTTCAAAACATTGAACACATAGGGAGGAAACTTGATATTATTGCAACACCTACAAGCATATGTCCCCCCTCATAATAATTTTCAGTAGCATCATGAAGGAATTCAACAATATAACTATCACATAAAGCATTCTTTTCATGATCCACAAGCATAGAAAATTTATTACTCTCCCCATAAGCAAAATTCTTCTCATTCATAGTAGTGGGAGCAAACTCAACAAAATAACTATCATGAGACAATTGAAAAATAAAGTCATGATGAAAAGTTTCATGGTTATCATTATTCTATATAGAATACATGTCATCACAATAATCATCATAGATAGCAACTTTGTGGTCATAGTCAATTGAAACCTATTCCAAAATAGGGGACTCATCACTAAATAAAGTCACGACCTTTCCAAATCCACTTTTATCATTTTCAAAATATTCAACACCCTCCAAAATAGTTGGATCATTACTACCTAGAGTTACACTCTTCCAAACCCACTTTCATTAACATAATCATCATAAATAGGAGGCATGCTATGATCATAATAAATTTGTTCATCAACATTTGGCGGACTAAAAATATCATATTCATCAAACATAGCATCCCAAGCTTGTGGCTTTGTATATCATTAGCATCATTGATATTCAGAGAATTCATATTAACAGTATTATTATCATGCTCATCATTCAAAGAATTTTCACATTAAGCATTTTTATAAATTCTTCCTCTAACAATTGAGCACAATTTTCTGAACCATCATTTTCACGAAAGGCATACAAAAGGCGAAGTAGTTGAGGCAATCAAAATTCCATTTTTTGTATTTTTGTTTTATAATACCACATTGGTGAAATACAAGAAACTAAAAGGTTTAATTTCAAGACCTATAAATATACCCTCAAGCACTCACCTCCCCGGTAAATGCGCCAGAAAAGAGCTTGATGTCTACTACACAACTTTATTCTTGTAGACGTTGTTGGGCCTCCAAGTCCACAGTTTTGTAGGAGAGCAGAAAATTTCCTCAAGTGGATGACCTAAGGTTTATTAAGCCGTGTGAGGTGTACGATGAAGATGGTCTCTCTCAAATAGCCCTGAAGTCAAATACAAGAAATCTCTTGTGTCCCTAACACACCCAATACAATGGAAAATTGTACAGGATCACTAGTTCGGCGAAGAGCTGGTGATACAAGTGTAGTATGGTTAGTAGATATAGGTTTTTTTAATTTGAAAATATAAGAATAGCAAGGTAGCAAGTGTAAAACAACGAGCAAAACAGTATGTTAATACTTGGAAATAGGGCCTAGGGTTCATACTTTCAGTAGTGCAATCTCTCAACAATGCTAACATAGTAGAATCATATGATGATCCCTCAACATGCAACAAAGAATCACTCCAAAGTTGATAAGTAGCGGAGAACATAAGATGAAATTGGTGTAGGCAGCAAACCAGCTCAAAATATTGTAAACATAGATGAATATGGCCTGAATACTTCATAAATTATTGATACGTTGGAGACATATCAAACATGTAGTCGAGTTGATGAGAAGCTAATATAAGGTGGTAATTACCAATATTCTCATCAAGTTCCTCGTGGGCTCGTCCGTGTAGAAAACCTTTTTTTCTTTGCCCCACTTGTACTGAGCTTTGATGAAGTCATACTCCCACGGGTTGGTGAATCCCTCCAAGGGGTGTGGGATCCCGAGGGCTACATGTTCCGCGTCCTCCTTATCCCATATGGGTTTCTTGCCAATGTAACCATGGTTCTGAGGCGCTAATTCCCAATGTTCCTTTGCTAAAGCCCCTTGAACTTCTCGGATATATGCTTGGCATCTTAGATAGCACAAGTTTCCTTCAATTTTTCATACTCCTGTTCCAAAAAGTGTGGGTTTTTTAGCAAAATCTTGGGGTAGGGTTCTTTCTTGTCAATCAGTCTTTTCACCCGAGTTTTCGAGGCGGATAATGCGTCGTTAAACTTCCCCATGGTGACATTTGTTTATATTTTTGATGGCATCATCTTACCATGGAAGTTTCTTTCCATCCCGACAAGGGAACTGGTATCTCTGGTGCAACTTCGCTAGGAGGAGGTTCTCCACTTTTTTTGGTTTACTCCTTAAGTTCATGGCGTTGATGCTAGAAACGTCCCGTAGGATGCATCCGAGTTGGTTATCGTATTTCTTGCGAGCTTCCTCTGGCTCTCCTAGCTCAAATTTGCAAGGGTGCATAGTTGTGACCACTAGTCTATCAATGACGATCTTGTTAGGTTTCCGTGACCTCGTACTACTCTTCGGCCCCTGTGCCTCGGTGTGACAGCCCGATGCCGGCGTTCCAGAAGATTCCCCCTTCGATTCCGTTTTCGTCGTGTGTTTAATTATATTTGTTGCATCATCATCGCATCATGCACATCATCAACATTGCATCGGCACCCCGTTGCCGCCAGTTTTCAAAAGTTGCATCCGTTGTTAGCAGCCCTACTCCTTTGCCTCGAAAACCGTGCAGCCCCCTAACCCTAGCCGAGCCATCTCTCTCCTCCCACCACCCACCAGCCGCCGCGGGCCCGCCGAGCCCAGATCGGGCCTGGGCAGGCCCATCCGCCGCTGCCGCCTTGCCCGAGGCCTCCCTGCCCGAGCTTCCCTGCCCGCGCCGCCGCACCTCTCTCGTCGCAGCCCCTCGCCGATCGCCGCCTCCCCTGCCGGGCTCGACGCGCCGTCCTCTGCCACCAGCCGCCGGTCCCGTTCCCTAGCCGCGCTGGCCTTGCGCCACCGCCATGTCACGCCGCCGCAACCTCTCCATCTGGCCGCCGCCTTTAGCCGCCACCACCGGGAACGGAGCCCTGGTGGCCAGATCCATCCGTGCAACAACTTCTCCGCCTGGATCCCCCTCGCCCGAGTGTCCTTTGCAGGACCCCTTCCCGACCGCCTCTAGGGATCCCACTCGGGAGGACGACGACCTCGGCCGCACCGAGCGCCGCGCTCGCCTGGGTCCAGCTCGCCCCGCTGGGCCAACCGGCCTCTCGAGCGCCCAAGGCCTCGGCCCATCTCCAGCAACCCCTCCAACCGGCCCAAGGTGAGGCTGAGTATCCCCCGCCTATGCACATTTCCATTATGTTGCACATGCCCTTTCGGCCCAATAGTTTTTCTATTTTTTTAGTTTTCGAATTAGTGATTTCAGGAAAATATAGTATTATTTAAACGAGCGTATCTTTTATTCCTTGTGTCGGAACGAGGCGTGTAGCATATGGTTTTGGTGTAAAATTTTGCGTAGAATCCGATTTTGCAACTTGCATATTTGTTTGACGTCGTTTAGTGTGTCGTATGCCTAGAAACGTGTGATGTCTATATTGTTTCGCTCGTGGTTATTTTTTTCGTGTGTGCCCGGATTGATCGTATGCCGTAGATACAATGTCCATGTTTTAGGAACCCTATTGCCATGTATTTTAGAGCGGTCATTGGTATTTTTGCGTGTAGGGACTTGCCGCTAGTTTATTTTCCATGCTTAGGACATTATTCTCACATTTACGTGTGGCAATATTTTTGTGTTGCAACCCCACTTGTTTTATATGTTTTCGGGGTATAATAATCCATAGGATTTTTCTGTGCAATTAGTTTCAGCTTTTGAGCAAGTTAGTTCACGTGATATTTTGCCATGTCGCCCTCTTTGCTATTTCGTAGGATTTATTCCGTGGTTCGTTTGATTAAGTTGTCAACTAGGGAGTTGTTCTTGGATGTTTACTCTAGCCCCTGGTATTTTTGGTTGCAATAGAAATGCATGTTTAGGTATGGTTTGTTTGCTTTCAAGTTGCTAGAAACAGTGCTGATTTGGAGGTGCTGAAATATTTCTAAGTTTGAGATCTGTTATATTTTGTTGTTGTCTTGTCTTGCTTCTATCTTGTGATCTGTAGCTCTTTTGAGGTTGGTGCAATGGAGTTAGTTGTAGACCTTGTGTTTCTTTAGCTTGCTGTGAATTTTCATGCCATTTGGAGTCCTACAGCTTATGGTTTTTCTGCTGTCAATATGCCTTCAGATCGAAAACTGCAGCTTCATAAACTGCTATTTTCACTAATTCTGAAATAGTGTGTGGGATGCCATTTTGTGACTTCTTTTCCTTGTGTTCCATGCTTCCATGCTAGTTGTTGTTAGTTGTTTGTTGTAGTGCTTCTTGCCCTCTATCGTCTCATGCCTTGCTTGAGCATATTGGGATTTTGTAGCTCGTAGTTGTGGGGCGTAGAAATGCCATGTGGCTGATTTTCACAGATTGTAGTGATATCTTGTTTTGCTCGTAGTTGTTGAACCGTAGCTCCGATTTGATCGTGTCCTATATGAAATTTGCTTAGAATCTCGTGTAGTTTCATTTTCTCTTGCTGGTTGTATGTTTTGAAGTGCTCGTGACCGTCGTTGCACACATATTGCATTCATGCCATCATATCTTGCGGTGCTTGTATCTTTTGATCCGTAGCTCCGTTGGAGATGATCTCTATGTGTAAATTGCTTGTAACGACGCGTAGAATCACGTGAACCTATTTGTTTTGCTGTTTAACAACTAATTAAATGTGTTAGTTCATATCTGTACAGAATTGTAAATTAACATGTGAGGTCGTCTCGGAGATGCTATATGTCATTTCCGACCTCATTTAAAATGCCTAGATAGGTAGTTTAATTGTGCTTCACCTCTTGCCATGTTTAACCACATTTAGTATTGTCGTGTATCTAATCTGGATAAAACTAAATAATTAAACGTGGAGTTTCGTCAATATGCAACTCGTTGCATACTGAACTTCACTTCAGGTGTAGTGTTTGATTGTCTGAATTGTCATGCCGTGTCTTGCATGTATTCAACTGCTCATGCATCATTTGTGTTGTGCATCGTGTGGTGAATATCGTGTGTTGATTTGTGTTTCCGGTTTGCTTCGTCTTGGTAGAGTTCCGCAAGCGTGTCGGAAAGTGAGGACCCATTCGACTACATTGGTTCGTCTGCTTCACGGAGTCGTTCTTCTTCCAAGCGGGACTCAGGCAAGATGACCATTTCCCCAGATACCATTACTATCATTGCCATGCTAGTTTTACCGTTTCTATCGTTATGTCTCGTTGCCTACCACATGTTAAATATCAGCCTCTCAACAATGCCAGGAAAACTTTCAACCTGTTCAACCTAGCAAACCACTGATTGTCTATGTTACCGCTTGCTTAACCATGTATTAGCGTTGCTAGTTGCAGGTGTAGTTGCTTCCATGTGATAACATGGGTTCCTTGTTATATCACCATATTAATGCTATTTAATTTAATGCACCTATATACTTGGTAAAAGGTGGAAGGCTCGGCCTTTCTAGCCTGGTGTTTTGTTCCACCTTTGCCCCCTTAGTTTCGGCTACCGGTGTTATGTTCCATAATTGAGCGCTCCTAACACGATCGGGGTTGTTATGGGGACCCCCTTGATAATTCCTTTTAGATTAAAGCTGGTCTGGCAAGGCCCAACATTGGTACTACATTTGCCCAACATAATAATTCTGTTAAACTGAAATGCATAGGGAGTTAGTGCTACCCGAGGAGTAATTCTACATAATACAGGGGGGCCAGTGCTGATGGTGCTGGTCCAAAACTAGAGCCGTTTGCGGGGCCAACCTAGGGAAACTCGGGAGATTTCTATCACGCCACCGTTCGCTGTGCTTATCCGTCGTGCCCTGAGAACGAGATACGCGGCTCCTATCAGGATCGTCGACACGTCGGGCGACCTTGCTGGATTAGTTTTACCTCTGACGAGATATCTTGTGCATCGGGATTCCGGGGATACTTTGGGTAATCTCAGAGTTGAGGTTTTCCACTAAGCGATCCAACAAGATCGTGAGTGTCGTGATCGAGGATTTCTATGCGGCTTGTGGTAATTTGTGATGGACTAGTTGGAGCACTCCTTCAGGGTTAAATCTTTCGGAAAGCCGTGCCCGCGGCTATGTGGCAACGTGGAAACTTTGTTTAACACTGGTTCTAGATAACTTGAAGTAATTTAATTAAAATATGCCAACTATGTGCGTAACCGTGATTGTCTCTTTCGTGAGTTCCTTCTCCGACCGAGGACACGGTGGGGTTATGTCTGACGTAGGTAGGTGTTCAGGATCATTCATTTGATCATCAGTAGTCACGTCCGTTATGCGTAGATCTTCCCCCTCTTATTTCTTGTACTCGTAAGTTTAGCCACCAAATATAAGCTTAGCCGCTGCTGAACCTCACCACTTAACCTTACCTCACCTAATAAGCTTTGCTAGTCTTGATACCTTTGGAAATGAGATTGCTGAGTCCCCTGTGGCTAACAGATTACTACAACACCAATTGCAGGTACAGGTAAAGGTTATTTGACACGAGCACGTTGATTGTTCATTTGGAGTTGCTTCTTCTTCTTCTTCTTCTTCATCGATCTAGGATGGGTTCTAGGTCGGCAGCCTGGGATAGCAAGGATGGACGTCGTTCTTCTTTTCTCGTTTGTTTTCGTCCGTAGTCGGACCCTGCTCTTCTTCATGATGATTATGTATTGTACTATTGTGACTCTGATGTAGCTTGCGGCGAGTGTAAGCCAATTCTATATATATATCTCTTCTTTTCAGTACCTGTACTTGTAACAATATCCATTCTTGCGACACAACGAGATGCGCTTCTATCCTTGACGAGGCCGTTGTGCCAAATTGAGAATAGGGTCGCATCTTCGGCGTCACACTCGGCCGCGGTCTCAGCGCCTGTACCGACGCCGATGTCGGTGCTAGTGTTGGTGGTGGTGGTGGTGTCGGTATTGGGGTCGGCGGCAATAGCACCGTCGACTGTGACAAAAGGCCCCGTGAGACGGTTAACTTTGCTCGTTTAAATCTCAAAATATAATAAATAAATTATTAATGACATAAAAAAGGCCTACGATTTTCCGGAATGTTGTTTCATTCCCGTCCCGTCAATTCCCGGGCACTCGATATGTCCTACTTTATAGCACAAGTCATGCCAAAATTAACGGGAAATTTCAGCATGACCATTGCCAAAAAGTGGACATATCGAGCACCTGAAATTCGTCACAATGGAAATGAATCAACATTCCAGCAAAACATAGGCCACTCACATAATTTCCTTGCATATAAAAAATGCCTCTACTTGCAAATTCAAAATAGATATCATCATGGCTGTCAAGATAGATTCCAATATCACTCAATGGATATCATCATGTAGTATTGAAAGGAGATCATCATGCTGAAATTACAATACAAAAATTACTAATATTATGCTAAAAAAGCTCAAATAAATATCAAGCAGGCACACTCTCACTCACTTAATTACTAATATTACACTAGAATTCTGTTAATTACCATATAAAACACCTAAAATGTCTAGAATTCATTTAAGAGGAACTGAAAACCATAACCCTAGAATTAAGCTAACTAAGCACCTAAGATACATAACCCGAGAATTAATTTAACTAAACACCTAAAATTCAGTTAACTAAAACTCCTAACCCTAGAATCCAGTTAACTAAAACACCTAAGAAACTAAAATACCTAAACCTAGAATTCAGTTAACTAAACTCCTAAAATTCAGTTAACTAATACAACTAACCCTAGAATTTAGTTTACTAAATTGAGAGAGAGGAGAGGTCGAGACTTACAACGATTATCGGTGGAGAGGATAGTGGGGAGGTCGAGGTCGGGGGAGACATTGGCCAGGCGACGATGAGGCTGTCAAGCCAGAGGACAACGTCAAGGAGGGCAGGGGCTCCGGCTGTGACAAAGCTGGGGTGGAGCGAGGGAAGGGGCTCCGGCAAGGGCATGGGATCCGGTGGCCCAACGAGTACACGGGCTCCGACGACGCTAAGGCTGGGGTGCGGCGCTCCTTGGTTGGCGGCGACCCTCAGGGAGCGAGAGGGAGAGAGGGCGCTCGAGGGAGGGAGAGAAATGTGAATAGAGAGAAGGAAATAGGCTGGTAGATTAAGTTACGAATAGAAGTAGTGCGGTTGAATAAAACGCACTATAGCTAATTCAATAGCACTAGTGCTTTTAACAAAACGTGCTACTACTATTCCTTTCTCTTAACATTTTTTCCTTTTCTTTCTCTTTTCATTTTCTGCTATTATTTTCTATTTTCTGTTTTTATTTTTCCTTTCTCCCTTTTATTTTATTTTCATTATCCTTTATCCTTTATCCTTTTTCTTTTTTCTTTTCAGAAAGACGACGACCGAGCCGGAACCATGTGCATGGTGGGAAGAAGAAGGGGATATAATATATATAACTTAGGCGATATATATTACATCATTTTATGGATAATGGCTAAGTGCGTATACAAAATAGAGACACATATAGAAATGATTGTTTATCAGCTTTGACGTTTCCATTTCTCAGTGAGGTTCTTTCCTTTCTTGTTCGGTGTCGAATAATTGTTCCCCTCATTGTGACTTTTTCTTATCCATGGAGTCTAATTTTTCTTCCGTAATGTAGTCTTCATTCTTCTTTTGACGTACGCTTCATCCTCATCGTCATCTTCCCTCACGGGGTTACCGTATTGTTTGTAGTCTTCCACATTGGCGACTCCATCCATTCCGACGATACTCCTTTTGCCTCTCCTCACGACAACACGACTTGGATTTCTCGGGTTGGTTAGGAAGATGCATCGTGTCGTATGTTTAGCGTGTACCCATGGCTCATTTTTGACGATGACGTTCACGGTAGCGCTCTTGGCGTCAGGTATGGACATGGTAGTGAAAAAATGGTTTCCTTTCTGAACGGACTTAGCCCATCTGACATGAAACATCATCACACCGCACAGTCTAGAGTAGTCAACCTCCCAGATCTCTTCGACTCTTTTGTAGAATCTTTCAGTTACGCCGTTGTTGCGAGTCATGCATTCCATCATCATCCATGAGTTCTGCTATTCACTCATTAAATCTATGGCCTGCTTGTAGAATGTGTATCCGTTGTTATCGTATGCATGATAGGTCGCGAGGTTGGGCACGGGGCCATGTGCTAAGGCATATATGAGCAATCTGTCACTAGAGCCCTGTTCTGAGGGATTAGCAAGAACATGTTGTTTTAACTAATGCAAGAAAGTGAGGTTCTTCTCTCTAATAACTTTATGTCCCTCATGCGGAGCCCCCGGTGTCGGTGCACTAGTAATGGCGTACCTAGTGCCACTGACTTCTCCACAGACGTTAAGAGCATAACTCCTCAAAAGGCAACCACCAACCCAAGCGAACAGCCTGAACCGGACGCCGACAAGACCTACAAAAGCAGCCCAGGATGGGAACAAGGGACGCCAAGAACCCCCGGCACCTTCCAGGGACGAAGGCACATGCATCCTCCACAAGAACCCGACAAGTCGCCTACCCGGCAAACGCGAGCCAATGTGCCACCGCTCCACCTCATCGCTACACTAGTCACTTATCGATGAGGTGTCGAGCTCCCAGATGGCTAAGTGGCTCTCGCTAGATACGTGGCGATGTGCCGGAAGACAGATTACGACAAGTTGACACCCATCCAGGGGCGTGTCAAGACACCAAGCCACGGCCAGCTAATAGGTGGTAGGAGCTTGTCGGGAACGCACCCCCGCTCGCCACCTAAGGCCGCATTTATGGCACTTTGTATTGAGTGCCACAGTTAGGTAGGATAGCATTGTTGGCTATCTAATCATCTATGTTTGCCACTTTGTACACCCCTTGAGCTATAAAAGGAGGACCAAGGCAACCTAGCAAAGGATTCGACATTTTGAGGATTCTGACCCCATGAGATTTGAACCAGGAATATTCGTACACTCGTAGCAGCCCTCCGCGGAAACCCTTGCAGGACGGAACATCGTGCAAACCCTGTCTTCCCCAAGCAATCCACCAAAGTAGGAGTAGGGTTTTATGCTTCACAGTGGCACGTACCTGGGTAAACTCCCCGAGTCTCATCATCGTGTTGCCTTGTAGTTTCTGCTCTTTGTGCCACATGACCTCCCCGCCAAACCACGAAGGGTCCAAAGGTCCCATAGGTGATTGAGTGCATACCTGCACCGACATCTTTGGCATGCCGGGTAGGGGGCTTCGTTCGCTAAAACCCGAGCTTATGGGTGCTTCATCGATCTTCATCAACATCCCCTCCGCCTGGAGCATCGAGGAAGAATAACATCGTCACCTTACGGGCTTTTTCCTCTTCGAGTTGTGCCACGCACCACCATCGTGGTTGCGTCAACAGCGACAAGGACCATCGGCGTCGTGGCCGTTGCGTTCGACGCAGACGGCACGACCACGGTGATGACCTCGGCATGGGAATAAACAGACTAGGCAATGGCGCCATTCCTATCACAATCATCAAGCTAGCCCACGTAACCCCTGGGAGGTGTGGCTCCGATTGAATGGGCAAGGATGAAGGAAAGGTACATGACGATACCCTTCCTCTCTTCTCCTTTCCCATCCATAGTCAGTTCTGCATCTCGGCGGAGCCACCTATGTCGATGAGCTCGCGTGTGGCTAGGTCCTGCATTTGCCCTGTGTTGGTAAATCCTTGGCCAAACGCTAGAGCGAATCCGTTGGTCGGCGACCCCGGTGAACGAGCCACAACAAGGTCCCGTTTCCCAGCGTTTCCAACGTCATGGTTATTACGGTACCATTGGGCAAGAAGGAGAAGAAGGAAGGTTCCACCGAGCATATTTACCATTCCTTCCCTTCCGGCTAAGTTATGGGCACCTGCATTGGCCCGACAAGCTCTTGCCCTGGACCACGCTCATAACTAAAAATTCCCCCAGTACCTCCATTTCCTCTCTATTCGTTCTTCTCTTTCTCCCAGAACAACAATGGTTCACACCATGTGCGCATTGGGAATGCGAAGGGAAAAAACATCGATGGAAGGAGAGAACGGCGAATGTGGGCACACGAGCACCAACACAGAGAAGAAGCCTTAACGAAAGATAAGTCAATGCGACCGTCAGTTTTTCGTTAAAAGCTTACATTTTGCATATTCCCCTTTGCGACCAAGGTTTTGTATGGTGAATCTGGTGCGTAATGGAACCTCGTTGTCTTCCTGATCGCACCCCTATTTTGTTTCAAGCCCGCTCAACATAACCCACGGCAGCATCAATGACCAATGAGGAAAAACTTGCCGACACCGTGTCCTCACCTACAGAATGCTAAGGACCCGTTCCTCAAGGCAATCGCTACAGCACGTTCTTCGCGAGCAACAACAACACACAAAGAAAGCAGCCATACAAATATCGGAAGGAAACCAAAGGGGGATAGCATGCGATTACATAAAGATATTAGTTCAGCACAAAGCAAGGATAGTGCATGGGCTGATACGAGATACATATTGAGTCTTAAATACAGGACTGCATGACGGCAGAAGTGGGTCGAAGTTAACTCCGGCGGCGTCCCTTGACCCTTGGGACGATGAGGACCCCGTCGACAAGAGAGAGTGCCTTGTTCGCAGTAGGAGAGACATCGGCCACGAGCAACAACTTCTTGAAACCGTCAGAGAGGTTGAGCTCTGGGTGGAAGAAGGCGAGGTTTCTCAAGACCATGAAGAGGGCGTCGCAAGCCAGCTTCCGGGATTCGTTGGCGAAGTAGGCAGCCCTGTCATCCTCATATGTCATAAGCTCCTTGATCAAGCCCTCGAAGAAGAGTGCCAGCTTGATGCTTGGGACCTCATGACGAGCGCGGGGAAGACTGCGCAACATGATGACAAACTCCAACGCTGTAACTTCGGTGTGTCCCAGCAACGACAGTGCCGGCGTCACCGGAGGAGGGTCGGGCATAACATTCCGCCCCTTCGACCAGGGGCTCCTCGGCGACTCCAGGCGCTTTCAGTGCCCCGCCTCGAGCACTGGTGATGCCCTTTGTCGCCACGACTGAAGTAGCTGCATGATCCTGAAGGGAGGGTCTCGATGCCCCCACAGAAGATGGGGGACGCTCGCGCCTCCCCGCCATAGCCAGTAACTGAAGCCACCTCAAAGGACAATAAGAGAAGAGCAAGCGGCACAACCCTAGGTTGGAGGAGAGTAGAAGGATGGATGAGTATCGTCTACCTCACCCCTCCCTCTTTTATAGGGAGTGTGTGGGGGGCTGGCTCTCCTACGCTCCAAAGGTCGCCACCCATCTCCACCTATGCCCTTGCCCACCATCACGGGCGGACAGCTAACCGTCCCATCAATCCAATCTAGGACGCTGCGACTTCTGCCAGGACCAGGCCTCTAAGTCAGGAGCACCCGTGGGGAGATTCTCGCAATGCATGCGGCGCGCGTGGCGGAAACGGCCGGAAGTGGTGTGACAGTGTAGAACAGCGGGTTAGTGGTTACCCCTTTGCAATTTGACGCCCATGCACAAACTTTGGGCCTGAGCCAACAACGCTGGGCGAGCTCGTATGGGCCACGCCCCGGGGCTCCTATCAATGCACTAGTAATGGGGTACCTAGTGCCCCTGACTTGTCCACAAGCGTTAAGAGCATAACCCCTCAAAAGGAAACCACCAACCCAGACGAATAGCCAGAACTAGACGCCGGCAAGACCTACACAAGCAGCCCAGGATGGGCCCAAGAGATGCCAAGAACCCCCGACACCTACCGGGGACGAAGGCATGGGCATCCTTGACAAGACCCCGACAAGTCGCCTCCCTGGCAAGCGCGAGCCAATCTGCCACCACTCCACCTCATCGCTACACCATTCACTTATCGATGAGGTGTCGAGTTCCCAGATGGCTAAGTGGCTCTCTCTAGATACGTGTCGATGCGCTGTAAGACAGATTACAGCCAGTTGAGACCCGGCTAGAGGCGTGTCAAGACACCAAGCCACAACCACCTAGTAGGTGGCACAAGCTTGCGGGGAATGCACCCCCGCTCGCCACCTAAGGCCGCATTTATGGCACTTTGTCTTGAGTTCCAGAGTTAGGTATGATATCACTGTTGGCTATCTAATCATGTTTGTTTGCCATTGTGCACGCCCCTTGAGCTATAAAAGGAGGCCCAAGGCAACCTAGCAAATGATTCGATAGTCTGAGGATTCGGACCCCACGGATTAGAACCAGGAATATTTGTACGCACGTAGCAGCCCTCCGCGGCAACCCTTGCCGGGGCGGAACACCGTGTGAGCCTCATCTTCCCCAAGTAATCCACCAAAGAAGGGATAGAGTTTTACGCTTCACAGCGGCCCAAACCTGGGTAAACTCCCCGAGTCTCATCGTCGTGAGGCCTCGTAGTTTATCCTATTTGTGCCACACAACCTCCCTGCCGAACCACAAAGGGGCCAAAGGTCCCATTGGTGATTGAGTGCATAGTTACACTGCCACCCGCTAACGGTATTTCTTTGCGATGGTTTCTTTGTGCAGTGCATGAAATGATCTACCATGTTTAGGTGTTATAGTGCTACTAAGTTTGTTGTGTCAAAGTCTTTGCGTCGACCCGAGTAGTCCACATGCATTTCCCTCCGACCATTGGTGTGACCTTCACCTACGAGCCTCCCAAGGTCCTTGTTGAGGAGCAAACCAACAACAGGGTCTCCGACGATTCCTAGATAATTCTCGCAGAAGGAGATACACTCTTCGGTCATAAAGCCTTGTACGATGCTTCCATCAGGATGAGTCATGTGATGAACAAATCCTTTGATGAACCCATTCACCCTCTCGAATGACATCATGCTATGCAGGAATGTCGTCCCAAGGTCGATGATGTCGTTCACAATATGGAAACATAGATGCACCATGACGTCAACGAACGCGGGCGGGGAGTACATCTCAAGCTCATTTAGTATGACAACAATCTCTTCCTAGCATTCGGAGTTGCTTCACACTCATCGACTTTCGAGAGATAACATCAAAAAAGTTGCAGGGACCAGTATGCATGTCACAGATTTGTTGGTCCACTATCCCTCTAATGGCAATAGGTAGTATCTATGTCATCATCACGTGACACTCATGAGACATGATCCCGCTGAACCTTTTCTTCTTTGTGTCTAGAAATCTGTTTATCTTCCCACATTAACTAGACTAACTTTTATTCTAGTAAGAAACTTTAAGAATTGATCCACCTTCTTTGGACTTAAGGTGAAGAAAGAAGGGGGGCAATATTGCTCGTCCTTCTTGTTGCTTTTCTTGCCCCGCCCCCATCTCCGTCTCAGCCTCCGTGTCCTACAGTGACTCTTTACGGGGCATGTTGAGATCTCCCATGATTTCCAAATCTTCCAAGTCTTTTATTACCTTCGGCCCATCCTTGGTCTTGTCCACTGATAACCCACAAGTATAGGGTATCGCAATAGTTTTCGAGGGTAGAGTATTCAACCCAAATTTATTGATTCGACTCAAGGGGAAGCCAAAGAATATTCTCAAGTATTAGCAGTTGAGTTTTCAATTCAACCACACCTGAAAGATTTAGTATCTGCAGCAAAGTATCAGTAGAAAAGTAGTATGATAGTAGCAGTAGCAACAGTAACCAGTAGCAGCAGAGTAACAACAGTAGCAACAGAGTAACAGCAGCAGTGACAGCAGTAGCAGCAAAGTAACGTAGCGAGGACCAGTAGGAAAGGACTCGTAGGCATTGGATCGGTGATGGATGATTATGCCGGATGTTATTCATCATGCAACCGTTATAACACGGAGAGATAAGTAACTAGCTCTAGTTCGTCAATCTAATGTAGGCATGTATTCCGTATGTAGTCATACGTGCTTAGGGAAAAGAACTTGTATGACATCTATTGTCCATCCCTCCCGTGGCAGCGGGGTCCTAATCGAAACTACGGGATATTAAGGTTCTCCTTTTAAAAGATAACCGGACCAAGGCATTAACACTTGGTGAATACATGAACTCCTCATACTACGGTCATCTCCGGGAGTGGTTCCGGCTATTGTCACTCCGGGGTTGCCGGGTCATAACACATAGTAGGTGACTACAACTTGCAAGATAGGATCTAAAACACACATATATTGGCGAGAACATAATAGGTTCAGATCTGAAATCATGGCACTCGGGCCCTAGTGACAAGCATTAAGCATGGCAAAGTAGTAGCAACATCAATCTCAAAACATAGTGGATACTAGGGATCAATCCCCGTCAAAACTAACTCGATTACATGATAGATCTCATCCAACCCACCACCGTCCAGCAAGCCTACGATGAGATTACTCACGAACGGTGAAGAGCATCATGGAATTGGCGATGAAGGAAGGTTGATGATGACGATGGCGACGATCTCCCCTCTCCGGAGCCTAGAACAGACTCCAGATCTGACCTCCAGATGAAGAACGGGAGGTGGCAGCGCCTCCGTATCGTAAAACGCGATGAACTCTTCTCCTTGATTTTTTTCCGGGCAAGATGGACTAAATAGAGCTGGATTTGGAGGCGGCGGAGCATCGTGGGCTCCACAAGCCTGCCAGGTGCGACCAGGGGGGCCGCGCCTGGAGGGCTTGTGGGCTCACGGCTCCACTTCCTCCGCTGATTCTTGCGCTAGTATTTTTCATATATTCCAGAAAAATTCTTCGTAAATAGTCATGTAATTCTAAGCACTTTTATTTCTGCGCAAAAGCAACACCATGGCAATTCTGCTAAAAATAGCGTTAATCCGGGTTAGTTCCATTCAAATCATGCAAATTAGAGTCCAAAACAAGGGCAAAAGAGTTCGAAAAAGTAGATACGACGGAGACGTATCAACTCCCCCAAGCTTAAAGCCTTGCTTGTCCTCAAGCAATTCAGTTGACGAACTGAAAGAGACAAAAGAAAAACTTTGACGAACTCTGTTTGATCTTGTTGCAACTATGTCTAGGTCATAACCAGAATTTCAGCAAGATCACAAGCAAACCACATAAGCAAATGACATCTAGGTCTCACGGTAAACTCATATCAATGGCATAATCAACTAGCGAGCAAATAATAATAAGTCTCAAACGTCAACACTTCAATCAAAACAATCATGAAGCAGTACGAATAGATGGTATCTCGCTAGCTCTTTCTGAGACCGCAAAACATAAATGCAGAGCACCTTCAAAGACCAAGGGCTGACTAAACATTGTAATTCAAGGCAAAGAAGATCCAGTCACAGTCATACTCAACACAGTTAAAAGCAAAGCATTAAAATGACATAGGTGCTCTCTAATTGGTGCTTTTATAAGGAGAGGATGACTCAACAGGAACATAAATAGACATGCCCTTCGCAGAGGGAAGCATTGATTTGTAGAGGTGCCAAAGCTCAAGCTTTGAAAACAGAGATAATAATTTTGGGTGGCATGCGTTCATTGTCAACGCAATGACTAAGAGATCTCAACATCTTCCATGCTACACATGCTATAGGTGGTTCCCAAACAGAAAAGTAAAGTTTTGACTCCCCCACCACCAATCAATCACACTCCACGGCTAGTCGAATCCTCGGGTACCGTCCATACCAACATCAATCCAGGGGGAGTTTTGTTTGCAATTATCTTTTTGATTTGAGCATGGAACTGGGAATTCCAATTATCGGCCCCTTTCTCGTGAATGATAGTGAATAAATACATATCAACGATAACACGTCTAGTATGGAAGATACTGATAGCCCCCTATCACCACATGAGCGGTTCGGGCATGCAAAACAGATTATTTCTTGAAGATTTAGAGAGTGGCACATGCAAATTTACTTGGAACGGCAGGTAGATACCGCATATAGGTAGGTATCATGGACTCATATGGAACAACTTTGGGTTTATGGAAGTGGATGCACAAGCAGTATTCCCGCTTAGTACAAGTGAAGGCTAGCAAAAGACTGGGAAGCGACCAACTAGGGAGCGACAACAGTCATCAAAATGCATTGAGATTAACTAACATTGAGTGCAAGCATGAATAGGACATAAATCACCATAAACATGAATATCATAGAGGCTATGTTGATTTTGTTTCAACTACATGCGTGAACATGCGCCAAGTCAAGCCACTTGAAACATTCAAAGGAGGATACCATCCTATCATACTACATCATAGTCATCTCAAAATTCATGTGGGCAACCAATACAAACCATTATAAGCTCCTAGCTAATTAAGCATGGCTTCAGCAACTATGATCTCTAAGTTGTCTTTGCAAACATGTTTCTCTCACAACAAAGCTGAACTAGGAATAGTGAGCTAGTCATATTTACAAAAACAAAATAGATCGAGTTCATACCTGCTTTTCCAAGCTCAGTCACTTCATCATATATCGTCATTATTGCCTTTCACTTGCACGACCGAATGATGTGAACAATAATAAGAGTGCTCGTGCATTGGACTAAGCTGGAATCTGCAAGAAAACACAAAGGAGAAGACAAAGTAATATGGCTCTATGACAGATAAACAGATATGCATGCGAGAGCCACTAAACATTGTAACCATGGTCTTCTACCTTGACCCAAAGAAAAAAGAAAACTATTTACACGGGAAAGCTCCCAACAAGCAAAAGAAGAAAAATAAAATCTTTTTGGGTTTTCTCAAACTAGTCAGACACACGAAAAGAAAACGAGAAAAAGAAATAAACTAGCATGGATGATACAGTGGCAAAGTGTGAACACCGATGAACAGAGTGAAAGCATAAGCAAGAATGTAAAGTTGGTGAGAAGCACGTACTCCCCCAAGCTTAGGCTTTTGGCCTAAGTTGGTCTACTCCCAAGGATGGTTTTGGCGATACCCAAAATCATAATGAGGGTTGTAAGGGAGCGCTGCAGCCACTGCTTGAATAGCTGCCTCACGGAGACGAGCAGCCTTTGCCTCCCTCTCATACGCTTCTGCCTCTCCTCTGGTTATGTAATATCTCCGTTTTACCTGAAAGTCAAAGAAGGCAGGAGCAGTGTCACGCCCAAGATGTGACCCTATCCTCAATTTGGCACGAAGATCTCGTTAGGGATAGAAGCGCATCTCGTCGTGTCGCAAGAATGGATATCGTTACAAGTACATGTACTGAAAAGAAGAGATATATATACAGAGTTGGCTTACACTCGCCACAAGCTACATCAGAGTCACATCAGTACATTACATAATCATCAAGAGTAAGAGCAGGGATAGAACTAAATAAATAAACGTGGAGTTTCGTCAATATGCAACTGGTTGCATATTCAACGTGGAGTTTCAGCCTACGATGAGATTACTCACGAACGGTGAAGAGCATCCTGGAATTGGCGATGAAGGAAGGTTGATGATGACGATGGTGACGATCTCCCCTCTCCGGAGCCCAGAACGGACTCCAGATCTACCCTCGAGATGAAGAACAGGAGGTGGCGGCGCCTCCGTATCTTAAAACGCGATGAACTCTTCTCCTTGATTTTTTTCCAGGCGAGACGAACTAAATAGAGCTGGATTTGGAGGCGGTGGAGCATTGTGGGCTCCACAAACGTGCCAGGCGCGGCCAGGGGGGCGCCTCGTGGGCTTGTGGGCTCACGGCTCCACTTCCTCCGCTGATTCTTGCGCCAGTATTTTTCATAAATTCCAGGAAAATTCTCTGTAAATTTTCAAGTCATTCCGAGAACTTTTATTTCTGCGCAAAAACAACACCATGGCAATTCTGCTGAAAACAGCGTTAGTCCGGGTTAGTTCCTATCAAATCATGCAAATTAGAGTCTAAAACAAGGGCAAAAGAGTTCCGAAAAGTAGATACGACGGAGACGTATCATCCACCATGTTCATCAAGTTCCCAAGAAAACTCTGGAAGAAATTCTTTGTGATATGCATTTGATCAAGGAAATGAGGTGTGTCGAGTTTGGGCCTGTACTCCAAGTCCCAGAAAACTAACCTTGATTTCCATACCTTCAGCAGCGGCTCCAACACTTTTTTCATATTTCCCGACACGGGGGCACTCTTTCCACTTCTTCAACAACTCATAGGTTTCTTAGGTTCTTGCTGCTCCTTTTTCACCTCATATCGATATCTCACCCAAAACTTGAAAACTTCAATCACACAAAACTTAACGAAACTTCGTGAGATGGGTTAGTGTAATAAAGATAGATCATTCACTTAGGTACTATCAACACAATATTCATAATTTTTTTCACATATTACGTACTGTATTCTATCATTCCCTTAATTTATATCACTAAATATAAGCTACAGAAACACTAAAACAAGCAAACTATGCATACAAAACAGAATTCGTGAAAAGAGAACATTCTGTAAAGATCTCCGCAAATACCATACTTCCTTGTCTATAACAATTCTGAAAAATTAGGACAACCCCACAGAAGTTGCATACCAAAAATGTGTAAGAAGTTCGTATTTTTTGTGTGTCTAGTAAAATCATAGAAATTCTGCACTGGCGTAAAAGTTTCTGTTTTTGCACAAAATGCAACAAACAAGTATCCACATTGATCCAAAGGATTTCCTTGGCACTTTATTAAAATAAATGACCCAAACCATGATTAATACAGTAGGTTAATCATGTGAACACACAAAAATTGAAAATATAAATATTAGTTTGTCTCCCAACAAGCCCTTTTCTGTAATGGCTTTTAGCTAGGCATGGTGATTTCAATGATGCTCACATAAAAGTAATGAACTGAAACACAATGGGAGCATCATGAAGCTTATGAAAAAGCACCTTTAAGTCTAACCCGCGTCCTCTACGTTGGGATTTTGCAAGAATTTTGAATTGTAGCAAGAATCAACTTTCATAGGAAGGCAAAACCAGCATTCTTCAAAACTTCGAACACATAGGGAGGAAACTTCATATTATTGCCACACCTACAAGCATATGTTCCTCCCTCCTAATAATTTTCAGTAGCATCATGGAGGAATTCAACAATATAACTATCATGTAAAGCATTCTTTTCATGATTCACAAGCATAGAAAAAATATTCTCATTCATAGTAATGGGAGCAAATTCAACAAAATAACTATCATGAGACACTTTATTGGCATAATCCAATTGAAAAATAAAATCATGATGACCAGTTTCAGGGTTATCATTACTCTTTATAGCATACATGTCATCACAATAATCATCATAGATAGCAAGTTTGTGGTCATAGTCAATTGAAACCTTTTCCAAAATAGTGGACTCGTCACTAAATAATGTCATGACCTCTCCAGATCCACTTTTATTATTATGAAAAATATTCAACACGCACCAAAATAATGGCACTACAGGGATCGACTTATTTATCATCTACCATAGCGAATGACAAAGCTAAAGGTCACGAACGGCAAAGACCTTTATCGTCTGGCGGCTGATGGCCCTACTTGTAGCACTATAAGTCACGGTAATCAGCTTCTTTGCCGTCTGGAAAACCACATCGGACGACAAAGGTGTTTGTCGTTAGTCGTCCCAACCAAGTAGACGGCAACAGTGATAGATGGCACAATGTCACTGTTAAGCCTGTTAGGTGGCTAACAGAACCCTTTGTCGTCGTCCTGCTGACGTCACTCCCACCTCCACCTTTGCATGTGCCAAGTGGGTCTTTGCCGTCTGCGAGTCACTAGCCAACGACAAAGTGACCAAATTGGTCAGACGTGGCACTCCACCTTTGCCGTCTGCCAAGTGGGTCTTTGCCATAATCCAGTCGCCAGCTGACGGCAAAGTGACCAAATGGGTCAGACCAAGTGCCCCTAGGTTTCACACAGAGCTGTCACGTAGCACCTTTGTCATCAGCTAGCAGACGACAAAGGCCTTTGCCGTCAGCTGGTAGACGAAAAAGTGCGTGTATTACCACTTTTTAGACTGTATTCTGTTATTCACTGCATTTTCAAAAACACATATATGATATATATATAGTTTCAAGCACTAATATAAGCCATGTATTCCAACATGTACTATGTAATATCCATCATCATCATGAATTATTAAACAAGAGAACACATAGGATATTAAAAGAACCAATACATACATAGTTTCACATTTTTCATCAATACAAATCAAAACAAAAACTAAACACTAAAAGGTCGTCAATGCCAGCTTACATGAAGTGAATCAAATATGCAAAATGGGAATAATAATCTTAGAAGAAGAAGAAGAAGACTAGAAGAAGAAGAAGAAGAAGAAGAAGAAGAAGAAGAAGAAGAAAGAGAAGAACAATAATAAGAAAACTTACCGTCATCATCATCACGGAGGTGAAGCACCAGGGTTGCTCGTATCGGTTTAACCCGGAGAAGGGGTATGCGATGCGGATCGGGAGTTATGCTGAAACAAAGATCATTTGCAATGTCTCGTTAGCATAATGACAATCAAATGTTAAGACTAGTAACTAATGACCATTCAAATGAAACTCACCGTTCCCGCCATAATAATGACTGGCATCAGCGGAGGGGTCTAACCGGTCTTCTCGCACATAGACCGCGCGTTTGATTTTGACGAGTCAGTGATATTAGTTAGTAATGAAACGAACATTTATGTGCATGATTTGGTTGATATGCAGAATAAACTTACCATGAGGAGCTCGTACATGGCCCAGCGAGCCGCCTCATTCCCTGCCCTCTCCTCCTGTGATACCCGAGCCGTCTTCTCCTCCTCGGCCAGTTCCTTCTCCGTCGCCACCGTGTCCCTCTCCTCCAGAAGCACCTGGGTTGTCGCTCTCTCTTTTTGAAGAGCAGCCTACAACACCACTCCTCATTAGCATTGTCATCATCAATGGCCACACACACAATGTAATGGAGGAAAGATATCCGAGTCCATATAACTAACCTCGATGGCGAGATGGACTGGTCGTGGACGAGTCCTTATCTTAGGACAGGAGCTTGTTTTGCCTGCTTTGATCTCCGGGAGAGTGAGAAGACAACGTGTCAGTCCATCTCCAATGGCTATCGAGCCATGGGGCCTCCCGCCACCGGCTATCATCGCCTGTTGTGGATCAATAGGGTACCGTCTCAGATTAAAGTCCTCCCCTTTGCTTGCCTTCCCCTCCTCGTTGTACCTCATGAGCTTGTGGTGGGAGGAGATGTTGGTGAAGTTTTCTAGATGATCGAGAACTACTAGGAGAAACCTACCAGTAGCGCAGGCCAGGATCCTATCAGTAGCGTGGGCTACCGCACTAGTGCTATAGTGCTACAACTAATATTTAGCAGTAGCATGGGGAGCGTGCGCTATAGGAAACTAGGTTAGGAGTAGCGTGATTTTCTAATAAGCACTAGTACTATCCTGAAATAGTAGTAGCGAGCTCTTAGATGCCGCGCCACTACTAAACGAACGTATTTTGTTTTTTTATATTTGTATTATATTTAAACATGGTCATACTAATTAGTATACAACATCAATAATAATTGTGCAAAAACAATATATATTCATCATCTTGGTCATCTAATCATTAGTACATAATGTCATAAACTAAAAAAGGTTACCTCTCTTGGCTAGCACATATTATTATCTCCTAGGTAGAACCTCCTACTCTCTACTAGGTAAAATAGCATAAAGAAGGTAAGCTCCACTCTCCCCTTGTGAAGAATAGAGATCCACCTATCTCCGACATGTGGCATGCGCAAATCCTTCACATCTCCGCCAAGTAGTTGCCGACAGCTTTTCACTAAATTTTCAAATCCTTTAAATTTCAGGCTTCCATCCCTTCTAGAAAGTGAGTATGCATTGCGGAAACATATAGGACACCGTGGTCGTATGCTGATAACATTCAAATGACAACCTTCTATAGTCATCAGTTCAGGAACAACCTCTGGCGGGAATTTATGTTGAAGAACATAATAATAACATAGTTAGCAATCTAGGTTTTGCTTAAAAAATATGTATGCAAAAGATGGACTAGTTAATGAGACAATAGTAAAAAATAATCTTATGATGCTATCTACATGGAAATTAATAAAGTTCAACTCATGCACTAGTGGCACGTATTCAAAACAACTTTCGCCAGTATCTTCATATTTTTTTCTTATAAACATCAACATCATCAATAAACGAGATTACATTGTTTTTCTCCAACCAAGTTCGATCGGAGCGAGGACTGTAGTAGGTCCTGACTACTGTCTTTTGAGTTTTTTTTGAAGAAGATAAATAAGGTGTGAATTAAAAATAAACAAGTTAAGTAGGGACAAACACCAACTATTTTTAAATAAACAATGCAAATCACTTAACAAATATGGTTGTCAAACTCACATTGAGGTAACACTACAAGCATATCGACATCCACCCAAATGTCGATATTACCTTCAATATGATCTTTAGGACGAATATAGAAGGTTATTTCCATATCCTCCTGAAATGCATATGCCTTGCCTAGAGCTTCCGAAGTTGAGCAACCAAAATGTGGGTGATTAATTGCATTGTATAGTGTAACCAGAAATGTCAAACCATGTTTAGTCCTTAGGTGATCTCTCCTTGTCTCCATATCATCCATTTCTTGGAAACCGAGCTTCTCCAAGACATACGGTCTTGCATGGTAGGGGATGCACTAGTCGAATTGTAACAAAAATAAATTACACGTTGAAGCAAAGAAGCAAAAATAGTGGTCATCATTGTGTACCTTAAAACATAGAAAGTCTCGTCAAGCTTGATGGTGAAGAACCTACCGTTTCACAGGTGAGGCTGGCAGTCACACAAACCCCGATCTTTGCTCCAATAATCACACTCAGGGATCCCATCATCGTCAGACGACATTACCTGTGTTCATGATTCAAAGATTAAAAATTGATGATAACTATTGATGTATATGAAAAATTAGCAAGGGTTGAGTTTCGGTCTATCGAGGCTCCCTAGAAAAACTCTCATATCTCATGATGTATATGGTGCACACTGTCTCACACTGATATGGTGGTGTATGTTGGTGGACATTCCCTCACACTATTATTTCGTCCGTCTGTGATGGACGCTCCTCCCTTCGTACCCGCATACATTACCAAAATTTCTAGCACACGGGAACGAAGGAGGAAGCCACCACCACGACAACACTCAGGATTCTTCCTTTGATATTTCGACCGTGGGTGCTGATCACTTCCTCCTCTTATTCTCTCCCTCACACTAATATTTTGACCGTCGGTGATGGTTACACCTCTTCTTTTCTCCTTGCGCATTGTACCAAGGTATATATCGCAAGAAGAAAAGTAGAGGAAGCGGCCCCCACAACAACAGTCAGTATTGCTCCATCAAGAACATGTAGAAAGTCAAACAAGGAACTTCGGCACACTGAAAGTCAACCCTATAAGAATTACTCATCCAAGTGGAAAATGATAATGAAAACGTGAAAATGATAATGCAAATGTGAAAATAAAAATAAAAATATGGAAATGAAAATGAAACCTATAAGTGGCCTTGTTTTGCCAAAATGACATCTAATTCCTATTTTGCCAAAATTTCGGGATAACCTTTTCTAAAACAGAACATTTCGAGCGCCTGAAATTTGCGAGACAAAAATGAATCAACATTCCGGCAATACATAGGCCACTCGGAGGTTTCAATTTCATTTTCATTTTAATTTTAATTTTTCACACAAACCATTCTGGAAGAGAACCCGAACAATCATTCTTTAAAATTACATTCTATTCAACTACTAGTTAAATCAAAGTGTCGAATACATTTTTCTACCAACTAATTTTTTATCTAATTGAGTAAATTAGAGACTATAAACTAATTGGATAAACTATAAACTGTAAACTAGAAAGTACTACTAGATCTACATATACTATACTAAAAACTAAAAACTGAAAAATTCCTGTATCTAAAACATTACTTAATTAGGAGAGAGGAGGTGGTAGGAGTGGGGAGAGAAGAGGAGGGAGGAGGGCAGCTGGAGGAGGGAGAGAGGAGGGAGGAGACTGGTCAGAGGAGGAGGAGGGCTACAGGAGGAAAGAGGAGGTAGGAGAGAGGTGGGCGGTCAGAGGAGGAGGGAGGAGAGAGGACGGTGGTCGGAGGAGGAGGGAGGAGAGAGGACGGTGGTCGGAGGAGGAGGGAGGTGGGAGGAGAGTTGAGGGAGGAGGGAGGAGAGAGGAGGGAGGAGATAGGAGGGAGGGAGACACCTTGGGAGTGATGGTGGCGGCAAGAAGGATGGAGGCGGGGGGAGAGGGAGACGACATCGAAGGTGATGGGCAAGGGCGACGAGAGCAGCGGTGGGGTGAGAGTGTGAGAGGGGGAAGTGAGAGAAATGGGTGTGCATGGGGAGGATAAGGTGACACTAGTAGTAGCGCAGGTTGTCAAACGGCGCTACTGCTAAGCACTACAGTAGTAGCGCGTATCTCCGGCCCAGCGTTACTGCTAGGGGAAACCCCGACGGGTGACGATGTGACCCTTTAGCAGTAGCGCAGTCCGAGAAACTCTGCTGCTAGTACATCATTACTTATAGTGCTTCTTCTTAAATGAAACCACTACCAATTATTAGTAGCGCCAAGGGAAAAAACATGCTACTGCTAAGCCTCCGTGTATAAGGTTTTCCCTAGTAGCGAAGGCCAGACTAATAGAATGCCTTGGCCTTCTTGTACGTGGCAGTATGGGCCATGTCATACAGGTCATAAACCTATGTTACCTCCGTGTTATTGTGTCTTGCCTAAAAGAGAGGTACAAAGTATTAGTGAAGAGATCAAGCTAGCATGAAGAATGAATTGGATGAATCGTGAAGCAAACCACATACCTTGTTCCACCCGAACTGATACAAGTTGGCGCCAACTTGATGCTGTGGCACATCAACCATTTGGGCACGTCGGTCCTTCGCATTGTCGTGGACGGCTCGCTAGTGGTCTTTGCACCACTTACCCACTAACGCCTCCCAAATATCCATCTTATTTGCACACCATCTCGGGGTCACCTAAGTTACTAAAGAGAAATATGAGCGCTACACCTATGAATCAAATCAAGGAAACTAAGTACAAGGCCTTAAGAATAGGTAATTACCTTCATGTACTGCTCCTTGTTTAGAAACTTTCTAAGACACGACGACTTGTCCTTCTTAATACCACGTGTGGCATAGTAGTCTCGAACAGCGTGTGGCCGAGCCTCGTGTCGTAAATTTTGTAATAGGCGCTAACGTTTGCCACGGCCTCCTCGTATCCTTCCTCACACCTGTAGAAGGTTTGTAATCAAACGAGGCAACATTGATTAGTACAATAACTAGCTATTCTTAATTTTTAATTATGCAACGGAGAAATTAACCAAAAGCTTTTGATCACCATCTCGACATTCGTGTGGCACAAGACACCATTGATCATCTCCTCTGGTGGGGCCTGGGCAGCCTTGTAGTGCTCCGAGCTCAATCCTAGGTGTGGAAGCCGACCCTCATCTGGCCACATGACAAACCTCCAAAAAATTTGTCTATAGAGCACACCAAGGACAGTGTTGGGCTTGCAGACTATGAAAGCAGGACGTTGGGTTTTACCTCCTCAAGAGGGCCCGAACCTCGGTAAATGTCGTCTCCTTCGTCTCTTGCAACCCATCGATTCAAGGTCCATAGCTCGGGACCCCATGCCCAAGATCCACCAGTTTTGACACGGACAGGCGCCCCAAGCCGCACCCTGATGGCTTGTGGGGCCCTCGTGTGCCTCCCAAACTGCCAATTCTTCCCGAGCACGTATTCTGACCTAGAAAAATCATTATACATACTCCCATGTATTTTGACCACTGCATCATGATACGTCTCCAACGTATCTATAATTTTTGTTGGTTCCGTGCTATTATCTTGTCAACTTTGGATGTTTTATATGCATGAATATGCAATTATATATCTTTTTCGGGACTAACCTATGAACTCAGTGCCAAGTGCCAGTTTGTGTTTTTTCCGTGTTTTTCACCTTTTCTAGAGAAGAATATCAAACGGAGTCCAATCGGAATAAAACCTGCGGGTTGATTTTTTCCATAACAGAAGATACGCAGGGGACTTGAGAACCAAGGCAGGAGACCCCGGGGGAGGTCACAAGCCCCCTAGCCTCGGCCTGGGTGGGGGGGCCTAGCAGGCTTGTGGGCCCCACGTGGCTCCATTGCCCTACTTCTTTCGCATATAAATTCTCTAAAAATCCAGAACCACCAGAGAGAGCCACGAAAATACTTTTCCGTCGCCACAAGCTTTTGTCTCCGCAAGATCCCATCTGGGGACCGTTCTGGTGCCCTGCCGGAGGGGGATTTGGACACAGAGGGCTTCTTCATCAACACCATTGCCTCTCCGATGATGCGTGATTAGTTCACCATAGACCTTCGGGTCCATAGCTAGTAGCTAGATGGCTTCTTCTCTTTCTTGGATCTTCAATACAAAGTTCTCCATGATCTTCATGGAGATCTATCCGATGTAACCTTCTTTTGCGGTGTGTTTGTCGAGATCCGATGAATTGTGGATTTATGATTAGATTATCTATTATTATTATTTGAGTCTCCTCTGATCTCTTATATGCATGATTTCATATCCTTATAATTCTCTTTGAGTTGCGGGTTTCGTTTGGCCAACTTGATCTATAATTCTTGCAATGGGAGAAGTGCTTGGTTTTGGGTTCAAACCGTGCGGTGTCGTCACCTAGTGACACAAGGGGTAGCGAGGGACGCATCGTGTTGTTGCCATCAAGGGTAAAAGATGGGGTTTGTATCTATTGCATGAATCTATCCCTCTACATCATGTCATCTTGCTTAAGGCGTTACTCTGTTTGTTATGAACTCAATACACTAGATGCATGCTGGATAGCGGTCGATGTATGGAGTAATAGTAGTAGATGCAAAAAGTATCGGTCTACTTGTCTCGGACGTGATGCCTATATGTATGATCATTGCTTTAGATATCATCGTGACTTTGTGCGATTCTATCAATTGCTCGACAGTAATTCGTTCACCCACCGTAATACTTGCTATCATGAGAGAAGCCTCTAGTGAACACTATGGCCCCCGGGTCTACTTCACCTCATAATTTCAGATCCAGAAAATTACTTTGTTGCACTTTTCACCTTTCAGATCTCACCTTGCAAATAATCATGAAGGGATTGACAACCCCTTTATAGCGTTGGGTGCAAGTCTGTTTGTTTTTGAGCAGGTACATTGGTGCCTCATCTTGATACTACTACTGGATTGATACCTTGGTTCTCAAACTGAGGGAAATACTTATTGCTACTGTGCTGCATCACCCTTTCCTTTTCAAGGGAAAAACCAACGCAAGCTCAAGAGGTAGCAAGAAGAATTTCTGGCGCCGTGTTTTGCTTGGAGACATGCACTCATCGTGAATTTGCTAGAATACTCATTGAGCTTCACTTATATCTTTTGAGTTAGGCAATTTAGCTCGCATGTGCTTCACTTATATCTTTTAAGCTAGATAACTTTGCTCTAGTGCTTCACTTAGATCTTTTTAGAGCACGTCGGTGTCATATTTTGAAGAAATAAGAACTCTCGATCTACACTTATATCTTTTTGGGAGTTCTCTCTCTAAGTAACTTGGTAATTGGCATGTGCTATGAAAGTAGTCCTAAAGATGATAGGCATCCAAAGAGGATATAATAAAAACTTCCATATTCAAGTGCATTGATTAGTAAAGAGAAGTTTGATTCCTCTCAATTAGTTTTGAGATATGGATATGGTAATATTAGAGTTATGTTAGTAGGGTCTTGTGAATCTAGAAATACTTGTGTTGAAGTTAGTGATTCCTGTAGCATGCACGTATGGTGAACCGCTATGTTAGGAAGTGGGAGCATAATTGATTTATTGATTGTCATCCTTTGTGTGGCACGGGGATCACGTGATGGTCAAACACCTACCAACCCTTCCCCTAGGAGTATGCGTTTAGCACTTTGTTTCGATTACTAATAAAACTTTCGCAATAAGTATATGAGTTCTTCATGACTAATGTGAGTCCATGGTATAGATGCACTTTCACCTTCCACCATTGCTAGCCTCTCTAGTGCCGCGCAACTTTCGCCGGTGCACGAACCCACCATATACCCTGCTCAAAACAGCCACCATACCTACCTATTATGACATTTTCATAGCCATTCCGAGATATATTGCCATGCAACTCCCACTGTTCCGTCTCATGACATGTGCCATCACTTTCATATTGTCATTGCATGATCGTAAGATAGCTAGTGAGATGTTTCAACGTCATACGCTAAGCTAGATTGTTGCACATCCCGGTACACTGCCAGAGGCATTTCATATAGAGTCATCATTGTTCTAAGTATTGAGTTGTAAGTAAATAAAAGTGTGATGATCATCATTATTAGAGCATTGTCCCATGTGAGGAAAAAAAAGAGGCAAAATATGCCCACCAAAAAAATGAAAAAAAGAGGCCAAAGAGACCAAACAAAAAATGAGAGAAAAGGAGAGAAGGGACAATGCTACTATCTTTTTCCACACTTGTGCTTCAAAATATCACCATGTTCTTCATGATAGAGAGTCTCTCGTTTTGTCACCTCCATATACTAGTGGGAATTTTCATTATATAACTTGGCTTGTATATTCCAATGATGGGCTTCCTCAAAATTGCCCTAGGTCTTCGTGAGCAAGCAAGTTGGGTGCACACCCACTAGTTTTCCTTTTGAGCTTTCACACACTTTTAGCTCAAGTGCATCCGTTGCATGGTAATCCCTACTCATTCACATTGATATCTATAGATGGGCATCTCCATAGCTCGTTGATATGCCGAGTCAATGTGACCATCTCCTCCTTTTTGCCTCACAACCTCCACCACACTCTATTCCACCTATAGTGCTATATCCATGGCTCACGCTCATGTATTGCGTGAGAGTTGAAAAACTTTGAGAAAGTAAGAGTGCGAAAACAATTACTTGGCCAATACCGGGGTTGCGCATGATTTAAATTCGTTGTGTGGGGATGATGGAGCATAGCCATACTATATGATTTTGTAGGGATAACTTTCTTTGGCCTTGTTACTTCAAAAGTTCATGATCACTTTGCTAGTATGCTTGAAACATTATTGTTTTCATGTCAATAGTAAACTATTGTTTTGAACCTGCCGATCCTTCCGCATAAGGAAGATGTTTTGCTCGAGCAATGTGTTATATCCAGATCGATGAGGATCTTACAGATCTGAACATTCATGCCACAAGAAAGTGGTTACAAAGGACAAATATGTTAGGTAGCATTCCACATCAAAAATTCGTTCTTTATCACTTCCCTACTCGACGACGAGCTGGAGTTAAGCTTGGGGATGCTTGATACGTCTCCAACGTATCTATAATTTTTGCTGGTTCCATGCTATTATCTTGTCAACTTTGGATGTTTTATATGCATGAATATGCTATTTTATATCTTTTTTGGGACTAACCAATTAACTCAGTGCCAAGTGCCAGTTTCTGTTTTTACCGTGTTTTTGACCTTTTCCAGAGAAGAATATTAAACCGAGTCCAATCGGAATAAAACCTGCGGGATGATTTTGTCCATAACAGAAGATACGCACGGGACTTGAGAACCAAGGCAGGAGACCCCAGGGGAGGTCACAAGCCCCCTAGCCTCGGCCTGGGGGGGACGCGCCTAGCAGGCTTGTGGGCCCCACTTGGCTCCTTTGCCTTACTTCATTCGCCTATAAATTCTCTAAAAAACCAGAACCACCACAGAGAGCCACGAAAATACTTTTCCGTCGTCGCAAGCTTCTGTCTCCGCAAGATCCCATCTGGGGACCGTTCTGGTGCCCTGCCGGAGGGGGATTCGGACACGAAGGGCTTCTTCATCAACACCATTGCCTCTCCGATGATGCATGATTAGTTCACCATAGACCTTCGGGTCCATAGCTAGTAGCTAGATAGCTTATTCTCTTTCTTGGATCTTCAATACAAAGTTCTCCATGATCTTCATGGAGATCTATCCGATGTAACCTTCTTGTGCGGTGTGTTTGTCGAGATACAACGAATTGTGGATTTATGATCAGATTATCTATGATTATTATTTGAGTCTCCTCTGATCTCTTATATGCATGATTTCTTATCCTTATAATTCTCTTTGAGTTGTGGGTTTCGTTTGGCCAACTTAATCTATAATTCTTGCAATGGGAGAAGTGCTTGGTTTTGGGTTCATACCGTGCCGTGTCCTCACCTAGTGATAGAAGGGGTAGCGAGGCACGCATCGTGTTGTTGCCATCAAGGGTAAAAGATGGGGTTTATATCTATTGCATGAATCTATCCATCTACATCATGTCATCTTGCTTAAGGCGTTACTCTGTTTGTTATGAACTCAATACACTAGATGCATGCTGGATAGCAGTCGATGTGTGGAGTAATAGTAGTAGATGCCGAAAGTATCGGTCTACTTGTCTCGGACGTGATGCCTATATGTATGATCATTGCCTTAGATATCATCATGACTTTGTGCGATTCTATCAATTGCTCGATAGTAATTCGTTCACCCACCATAATACTTGCTATGATGAGAGAAGCCTCTAGTGAACACTATGGCCCGCGGGTCTACTTCACCTCATATTTTCAGATCCAAAAAATTACTTTGTTGCACTTTTCACCTTTCAGGTCTCACCTTGCAAATAATCGTGAGGGGATTGACAACCCCTTTATAGCGTTGGTGCAAGATTGTTTGTTTTTGCGCAGGTACATTGGTGTCTCATCTTGATACTCCTACTGGATTGATACCTTGGTTCTCAAACTGAGGGAAATACTTATTTCTACTGTGCTGCATCACCCTTTCCTCTTCAAGGGAAAAACCAATGCAAGCTCAAGAGGTAGCACATCACGAGTTTCTCCCATGTTCTTCTTTCAAGATGTTTGTATAACAGATTCAGATTACCATGACTTCACCAAGCCCATCCAAAGAAAGTTCTTTGAGAAGGTCATCCGCCCCTACCTGTCGGAGGTGATGAAACACCCTCAAGCCATTGAGATGCATGAGGGAGCGCGCCACATCTAGGATGTTCAAGGTCCCAAGAAGGAGGGAAGCAAGAAGGCCAGGCTTGCAATGGTGGAGTAGGAGATCTTCAAGTGTCAAGGGATGGTTGAGGGTGGTTTGAGTGCCAACCACTCTATGATCACGGATTTCATTCTGGAAAACAAAATAGACACAAGGAACACAGAAGAGATTCTTTCTAAGCTCCAAGAATGAATTGATCACCTCGAAGATCAAATCTTTTAAATTCAAGCCCAAAACTGTTAGTATGAATCTAGGTTTCAGAAGATGAGCCTCGTTCCCGATTTAGGTATTCTCGAGACAAGATTTTATTTCTCTCATGGGGAGTCTATGACCTGGAGGATGGAGGACATCCCTACTACATCACCACCACCATAACCTAAGGAGGATGGTTGAGTACATGGGTATGGGCACCGCCCTTGGCCTGTTCCAAGCTTGGGGGAGGTGCCCGGTATTGTATCACCATTAGTTCCATCATTACTATCTATCTTAGTTTGATCCTTAGTTGTTTCATGATTTAGAGAAATAAATTTCAGATTTGGTTTTCTTAGTACTTTTCTTCGAGATCTATCTATCCTTGTAACCGAGTGTGAGAGTTATATAATAAAGTTTAGTCGAAATTGTGTGCTCCACTTGTGTGCACTCATCGTCATAGCATGGCAATAAAAGAAATAGAAAATATCATATGCTTATCTCATGGGGAGTAATGACTTCACATAGAAAAGGGGTATAAGTGATAAAAGTTATTGAGAATAAACAAACTTAGTATTAGTCATTGTTACAATCTAAGCAAGATTATGATAGAGGAGAGGAGATTCACATATAAATACACTATCTTGGACATCTTTTATGATTGTGAGCCCTCACCAAATATTATATAATGAGGAAGTGTTGATGTTGGACATGGAAGACAACGTAATGATCATCGTAGTTTATATTCACATATAAGTTATATGGTCTTGTATCATTTAACACGTGATGCTAGCTTTAGATCCTTTGCTAGCCCAAAAATTCCGCACTAAGTAGAGATACTACATGTGCATCCATAACAGTGAAACCCACTATCTTACCATGAGAGTCCACCATACCTACCTATGGATTGAGTAAGATCCTTCAAGTAAGTTGTCGTCGGTGCACTAAGAAATAAAAATTGCTCCTAAATATGTATGATCTTTTATTGCAAGGGAAAATAAGCTTTGTGTGATCTTGTGATGGCAAACAAATAAAAGAGAGACAGTGCATAATAAAGTTTGCTATCATAAGGGGCACTATAAAGTGACGTTCCTTTGTAAGAGTTTGCACATCCAAAAATTTAAAAGCGCATGACAATCTCTGCTCCTCTCTGCGAAGGGCCTATCTTTTATCTTCATGAGTTCACTCCTGTGCGGGAGTCAATAAAGTTTATTCCTCTTCCTACCTATTAACTATATAGTGGCAAGCACCATGTGTTGAGGAAAGATTCATACTTATATATCTAAGTGGATGTATATGATCATGATTTATTATTGTTGACATTATCCTTGAGGTAAATAAGTTGGGTGGCAAATCATTTAAGCCCCTATCTTCCTATGTGTCTTATGGAAACATGAGCTCCAAAAATATGCCGTGAGAGTGAGCAATCATAAGAAGATTAAATGATGGTTGAGTATGTGAACTAGCCAAAAAATCTCTTACATAGACTCTCCTCTAAAATGTGATGAATTATGATTGTCCCAATGACTGAGAACATAGTTTGTTGACTGTCAATAAAGTTTATATTTCTTACTCCAATAGTTGTGAATGGATTGTCACTTGTTTATGAGGAGATATATGATAAAATACTTGCTACTATGCTAATACTAATGATGCTCTCATGTTTGTATTCTCTTTTTATCGACACCTCTCTCTCAAATCACGTGTTCATTATATTCGAGCTCAGCTTTCGCTTGAGGACAAGCAAGGTGTAAGCTTGGGAGAGTTGATACTTCCATTTTGCATCATTAATTACTATTGATATTTGTGTTAATCTTGTCCGTTATCCCTTATTATCATACAATTCTTATGTTCTTTCACAATTCTTATGTTCTTTCTCTCTGAATATGCAAGGTACACCACTGAGAGGGAAGCATCTCGAAACTTGAATTCTGGACCGGAAACCGAGAAAAGGGTAGAAAAATGAACTTGCTCCAAAGACCTGAAATTTACAGAGAATTTTTCTGGAATATTTAAAAAAATTCGGGCCAAAAATATACCGGAGATGGGCCACCTAATGGCCACAAGCAAACAATCCCCCATGTCTTGCCCTGATGTCTTGTGGGGCCCCTCTAGCGCTCGTGAGGACACTTGTGAATTTTCGTATAGTCATGTTCATCCTATTGAGTTGATTCGCGTTTGCTACTTTAATAATTTCATACGTTAGTAGTCTGGTGCTAAGGTATTGTTCTTACTTGAACAAACAACAAACTTATTACTACCCTATATTGAAAGCATTCGCAACTACGAAAGAAGAACTAAGATAAATCTAACCGTAGCATTGAACGTGTGGATCCAAATCAGGCCCTTAAGAAGCAACACCTACACTCGGGTTTAAGCTTCTGTCACTGTTGCAACCCATCATCTACTTGTTATTCCACAATGACTTCCCTTAGGCTCATAACATGGTGAAGTGTCATGTAGTCGATGTTCACATGACACCACTAAGAGAAGTAACAACATACATATCATCAAAATATCGAACGAATACCAACTTCACATGATTACTTATCACAAGATTTCTTCCATCTCCTCAAGAACAATAGTAACTACTCACACCTCATCAACATGTTCAAGATCAGAAGTGTAATAATAATAATTAAGTATCTGAACATAATATCTTTCACCAAGTAATCCAACAAGCTTCAACTACAAGATGTAATCAACACAACTACTAACCCACATGTACCAATCTAAGGTTATGAGACAAAGGTTGAATACAAGAGATGAACTAGGGTTGGAGATGATACGGTGATGGTGAATATGTTGATGAAGATTTCTCCTCCCAGGAAGGAGGAAGCGTTGGTGTTGACGATGGCTTCGATTTCCCCCTCCTCGAGGGGGGGGGGGATTTCCCCGATAGAATCTCTCTATCGGAGAGCAAAAGGGAATTTGCCCGGGTTTCTGCCTCGAGACTGTGGGGCTTCATCCTGAAAGATAACTTATGATTTTTCTAGGTTAAAACACACCATATAGGTGAAGCGGGGGGAGTAGGGAGACTTGCAGGTGCCCACAAGCCTGGGCGCGCCCTATTGGCTTGTGGCCATCAGTTGCCCCCTCTCATATATTTTTGGCCCAATAATTCTCAAATATTGCATAAAAATTCTCCTTGAAATTTCAGGTCATTTGGAGTGTGGTGATGTTTCTCCCTTTTTCTTGGTTTCCCGGTCTAGAATTCCAGTTTCCAGATATTTCGCTATGTGTGATGTAACTTGCATATTCAGAGAGAAAGGGCATAAGAATTGTATGATAATAAGGGATAATGGGCAAGATTAACACAAATTTTAATAGTAATTCATGATGCAAAATTGATGTATCAACTCCCCCAAGCTTAGACCTCACTTGTCCTTTAGCGAAAGCTGAGCTCGAAAATGATGACCACATGATTTGAGAGAGAGGTGTCGATAAAAACATAATACGAACATGTGAGCATCATGAATATTAGCATAGAAGCAAGTTTTTTATCATATATCTCCTCATACACAAGCAAGAATCCATCCACAATGATTGACGTATGAAGCGTAAACCTTATTGTCAATCAACAAACTATGATCTCAGTCATTGGGACAATCATAATTCATCATATTTCGGAGGAGATTCTATCTAAGATCTTTCTTATTAGGAAGATTACATACTCAACTATCATTTAATCTTATATGGTGGCTCACGCTCAAGACATATTTTTGGATCTCATGTTTCCATAGGATACATAGGAAGATACGGGCTTAAATGATTTTCCACCCAACTCATTTACCTCAAGGATAATGTCAACAATAATAAATCATGATCACCTACATCCACCTAAATATATATGTCTGAGTCTTTCCTGAACACATGGTGCTTGCCACTATAGAGTTAATAGGTTGTAATAAGAGTACACTTTATTGACTCTCGCATAGAAGCAAATGCATTATACTAAAAGATAGTCCCTTTGTAGAGGGAAGTAGAGGTTGTCATGTGCTTTTACGTTTTGGATGTGAAAACTCTTAATGAAAAGGAACGTCACTTTATATTGCCCCTTATGACAGCAAGCTTTATTATGCACTCTCTCGCTTTTATTTTTTGCCATCACAAGGTCGTGCAAAGCTTATTTTAAAAAGATTATACATGTTTAAGAGCAGTTTTTATTGCTTGATGCACCAATGACAACTTACTAGAAGGATCTTATCAATCCATAGGTAGGTATGGTGGACTGATACGTCCATTTTGCATCATGCTTTCATGTTGATATTTATTGCTTTTTGAGCTGTTATATTACTTGTGGTACCATATTTATGCCTTTTCTCTCTTATTTTGCAAGGTTTATTTGAAGAGGGAGAATTCAGGCAGCTGGAATTCTAGACTGGAAAAGGAGCAAATCCTAGTCCACTATTCTGCACATCTCCAAATGCCCTGAAAATTTACGTGGATTTTTTTGGGAATATATAAAAAATACTAGGCGAAAGAACTACCGGAGGGGGGCTGCCAGGGCGCCACAAGCACTGACACCGCCACCCCCCCGGGGGTGGCGGAGTGGGGGCTTGTGGGCTCCCTGACGGCCCACTAGCACCCCTCTTTTGCTATATGAATTGTTTTGGTCGAGAAAAAATCAGAAGGGATCTTTTTTGTGGTTTCGCCGCCGCCATGAGGCGGAACTTGAGCAGATCCAATCTAGAGCTCCGGCAGGACGATCCTGCCGGGGAAACTTCCCTCCCGGAGGGGGAAATCGTCGCCATCGTCATCACCAACACTCCTCTCGTCGGAGGGGAGCCATCTTCATCAACATCTTCATCAGCACCATCTCCTCTCCAATCCCTAGTTCATCTCTTCGAATCAATCTCCGTCTCACGACTCTGATTGGTACTTGTAAGGTTGCTAGTAGTGTTGATTACTCTTTGTAGTTGATGCTAGTTGGATTACGTGGTGGAAGAGTTTATGTTCAGATCCATGATGCTATTCATTACACCTCTGATCATGATTATGATTATGCTTTGTGAGTAGTTACTTTTCTTCCTGAGGACATGGGATAAGTCATCCTGATAATAGTCATGTGAATTTGATATTCGTTCGGTATTTTGATATGTTGTATGTTGTCTTTTCCTCTAGTGGTGTTATGTGAATGTCGACTACATAACACTTCACCATATTTGGGCCTAGAGGAAGGCATTGGGAAGTAGTAAGTAGAAGATGGGTTGCTGGAGTGACAGAATCTTAAACCCCAGTCTATGCGTTGCTTCGTGAGGGGCTGATTTAGATCCAATAGTTTAATGCTATGGTTAGACTTTGTCTTAATTCTTCTTTTGTAGTTGCGGATGCTTGGGAGAGAGGTTAATCATAAGTGGGATGCTTGTCCAAGTAAGGGCAGTACCCAAGCGCCTGTCCACCCACATATCAAACTATCAAAGTAACGAACGCGAATCATATGAACATGATGAAACTAGCATGACAGAAATTCCCGTGTGTCCTCGGGAGCGTTTTTCCTCCTATAAGACTTTGTTCAAGCTTGTCCCTTGCTGCAAAAGGGATTGGGCCACTTGCTGCACCGTTGCTACTACTTGTTACTTGTTACTCTTTGCTTGGTACATTTCACCTCGCTACACAATCACTTCTTACCGCTACTTTAAGTGCTTGCAGTTATTACCTTGCTGAAATCCGTTTATCAGAGCCTTTTGCTCCTCGTTGGGTGCGACACTCTTACTTATCGAAAGGACTACGATTGATCCCCTATACTTGTGGGTCATCAAGACTCTTTTCTGTCGCCGTTGCCGGGGAGTGAAGCGCCTTTGGTAAGTGGAAATTGGTAAGGAAACATTTTTATACTGTGCTGAAATTTATTGTCACTTGTCACTATGGAAACTGTTCCTTTGAGGAGTTTGTTCGGGGTATATTCACCACGAACGGAAGCACGAGGATTTGCTCCTCAACCTGAGGTACCTATTGAAAATATCTTTTATGAAATTCCTTCGGGTATGCTTGAGAAACTTCTGGCTAATCCTTTCACACGAGATGGATCTTCACATCCAGACTTGCATCTAATCTATGTAGATGAAGTTTGTGGTTTATTTAAGCTTGCAGGTTTGCCCGAGGATGAGGTAAAGAAGAAAGTCTTTCCTTTATCTTTGAAGGATAAGGCGTTGACATGGTATAGGCTATGTGATGATACTGGATCATGGGGCTACAATCGGTTGAAATTGGAATTTCATCAAAAGTTCTATCCTATGCATTTAGTACATCGTGATCGGAACTTTATTTATAGCTTTTGGCCTCGTGACAGGGAAAGCATAGCTCAAGCTTGGGGGAGGCTTAAATCAATGTTATATTCATGCCCCAATCATGAGCTCTCGAGAGAAATCATCACTCAAAACTTTTATGCTCGGCTTTCTCATGAAGATCGTACCATGCTTGACACTTCTTGTGCCGGTTCTTTTATGAAGAAGGATACTGATCACAAATGGAATTTACTGGAGAGAATCAAACGCAACTCTGAAGATTGGGAGCTGGAGGAAGGTAAGGAGTCAGGTATGAATTTCCAGTCTGATTGCGTTAAATCTTTTGTTGAGAGAAACACTTCTAGAGATTTTAGCACTAAGTATGGACTTGACTCTGAGATAGTAGCTTGTCTATGTGAATCTTTTGCTGCTCATGTTGATCTTCCCAAAGAGAACTGGTTTAAATATCATCCTCCTATAGAAAGCAACATATCCAAAACCAATCTAGTTGAGGAGAAAATCATTGCTTTTAGTGATCCTATTGTTCCTTGTGCTTACACTTAGAAACCACCATACCCTGCTAGGATAAAGGATTATTCTAAAGCTCCAACTGTAATACGTAGGGGTTACATTATACCACTTCCACCCCCTGAAGAGATTAGAGTTGAGCCTAGTGTTGCTATTATCAAAGATCTCTTAGCCGAAGATGTAGACGAGCATGTTATCAAATTCTGTGAGGACTCCCCTAGAATTGCTAAACCTCACGCGAAAGACAAATACGGACCTGTAGTTGGCCTGCCCGTTGTTTCTGTCAAGATAGAAGATCACTGTTACCATGGTTTATGTGATATGGGAGCTAGTGTTAGTGCAATACCCCGTTCTCTATATGATGAAATCAAAGATGAGATTGCACCTGCTATGTTAGAACCCATTGATGTCACTATTATGCTAGCTAATAGAGACACTATCTGCCCGCTGGGAATTGTGAGAGACGTAGAAGTCCTGTGTGGTAAGACGAAGTATCCTACTGATTTCCTCGTCCTTGGTACTACACAAGATAGCTTTTGTCCCATCATATTTGGTAGACCCTTTCTCAACACTGTCAATGCTCACATTGATTGCATTAAGCATACCGTCATAGTTAGTTTCGAGGGTGTGTCTCATGAATTTAACTTCTCCAAGTTTGGAAGACAACCCCATGAAAGAGAGTCGTCTGGTAGGGATGAAATCATTGCTCTTGACTCTATTGCCGTACCTCCTACGGATCCTTTAGAGCAATATCTGCTTGAGCATGAAAATGATATGCATATGGAGGAGAGATGAGATAGATAAAATTGTCTTAGAACAATATCCTATTCTCAAGAATAATCTGCCTGTTGAACTGCTTGGGGATCCTCCCCCACCAAAGAGTGATCCTGTGTTTGAGCTTAAACAATTGCCTGATACTCTTAAGTATGCCTATCTTGATGAGAAGGAGATATATCCTGTCATTATTAGTGCTCTCCTCTCAGAGCATGAAGAGAAGAAGTTACTAAAAACTCTAATGAATATACTCTTGATGATCTTAAGGGTATTAGTCCAACTCTATGTCAGCACAAGATTAAAACCGATCCTGACTTTAAACCAGTTGCTGATCATCAAAGGAGATTAAATATTAAGATGAAAGAGGTCGTTAGAAAAGAAATATTAAAGCTTCTGGAAGCAGGAATCATTTATCATGTTGCTCATAGTGATTGGGTAAGTCCAGTACATTGCGTACCTAAGAAGGGAGGTATCACCGTTGTTCCTAATGATAAGGATGAACTAATCCCACAAAGGATTATTACCGGCTATAGAATGGTGATAGACTTCCGGAAACTGAACAAGGCAACCAGGAAAGATCATTATCCTTTGCCGTTTATCGACCAAATGCTAGAAAGGCTATCAAAACACACACACTTCTGCTTTCTAGACGGTTATTCAGGTTTCTCGCAGATACCTGTTGCACAATCTGATCAAGAGAAAACCACTTTCACCTGCCCTTTCGGTGCCTTTGCCTATAGACGTATGCCTTTTGGCTTATGTAATGCACCTGCCACCTTCCAAAGATGTATGATGGCTATATTCTCTGACTTCTGTGAAAAGATTGTCGAGGTTTTCATGGATGACTTCTCCGTTTACGGGTCTTCCTTTGATGATTGCCTTAGCAACCTTGATCGAGTCTTACAGAGATGCGAAGAAACCAACCTCGTCTTGAATTGGGAGAAGTGCCACTTTATGGTTAATGAAGGTATCGTCTTAGGACACAAAATCTTTGAAAGAGGCATTGAAGTTGATAAGTCTAAGGTTGATGCAATTGAGAAAATGCCTTAGCCTACAGATATCAGAGGTATACGAAGTTTCTAGGTCATGTTGGTTTCTATAGAAGGTTCATTAAAGACTTCTCTAAGATTTCTAGGCCTCTTACCAACCTCTTGCAGAAGGATGTTCCTTTTGTTTTTGATGAGGATTGTGAGGAATCTTTCGAAATACTTAAGAACGCTTTGATAACCGCACGTATTGTTCAACCACCTGACTGGAACTTTCCCTTTGAAATCATGTGCGATGCTAGTGATTATGTTGTTGGTGTTGTTCTAGGACAAAGAGTTAACAAGAAGTTGAATGTTATTCACTATGCTAGTAAAACTCTAGACAGTGCCCAAAGAAACTATGCCACTACGGAGAAGGAATTTCTAGCAGTCGTGTTCGCATGTGAAAAGTTCAGATCTTACATAGTTGACTCCAAAGTCACTATTCACTCTGATCATGCTGCTATTAAATACCTCATGGAGAATAAGGACGCTAAGCCTAGGCTTATCAGATGGGTTCTCCTGCTACAGGAATTTGATTTGCACGTCGTTGACCGAAAGGGTGTTGATAACCCTATAGCAGATAACTTGTCTAGGTTAGAGAATGTCCTTGATGACCCACTACCTATTGATGATAGATTTCCTGATGAGCAATTAAATGCCATCCGCACTTCACATAGTGCATCGTGGTATGGCGATTATGCAAACTATAGCGTAGCCAAATACATACCACCCAGTTTCACCTATCAGCAAAAGAAGAAATTCTTCTTTGATTTGAGACACTACTTTTGGGATGATCCTCACCTTTATAAGGAAGGAGTAGATGGTGTTATTAGACGTTGTGTGCCTGAAAATGAACAGGGACAGATCTTGCAGAAGTGTCATTCCGAAGCCTACGGAGGACACCACGCTGGAGATAGAACTGCCCATAAGGTATTGCAATCAGGTTTATATTGGCCCTCTCTCTTCAAGGATGCCCGAAAGTTTGTCTTGTCTTGTGACAAATGCCAAAGAATAGGGAACATCAGTAAGCGTCAGGAAATGCCTATGAACTATTCACTTGTCATTGAACCATTTGATGTCTGGGGCTTTGATTATATGGGACCCTTCCCGAGTTCCAATGGGTACACTCACATCTTAGTTGCTGTGGATTACGTTACTAAGTGGGTAGAAGCTATCCCCACTAAAAATGTTGATCACCACACCTCTATTAAGATGCTTAGGGAAGTCATATTCCCAAGATTTGGAGTCCCTAGATACTTGATGACTGATGGCAGTTCACACTTCATCCATGGTGTTTTCCGCAAGATGCTCGCTAAGTATGATGTCAACCATATCATCCTCAGTCTAGTGGTCAAGTGGAGTTGAGTAATAGGGACATCAAGTTGATCTTGCAAAAGACCGTGAATAGATCTCGAAAGAATTGGTCTAGCAAACTTGACGATGCACTATGGGCTTATAGGACTGCTTATAAGAATCCCATGGGTATGTCACCGTATAAAATGGTTTACGGTAAGGCATGTCATTTACCTCTTGAGCTGGAACACAAAGCTTATTGGGCAATCAAAGAGCTCAACTTTGATTTCAAACTTGCCGGTGAGAAGCGGATGTTTGATATTAGCTCGTTAGATGAATGGAGAGCCCAGGCATATGAGAATGCTAGGTTGTTCAAGGAAAAGGTTAAGAGATGGCACGACAAACGAATACAGAAGTGAGAGTTCAATGTAGGTGATTATGTCCTGCTATACAATTCTCGTTTGAGATTCTTTGCAGGCAAGCTTCTCTCTAAATGGGAAGGTCCCTATGTTATCGAGGAAGTATATCGCTCCGGTGCCATCAAAATCAATAACACGGAAGGAAATTTTCCTAGAGTGGTAAATGGGCAAAGAATCAAGCATTACATCTCTGGTACTCCCATAAATGTTGAGACCAATATCATCAATGTCATAACTCCAGAGGAGTACATAAGGGATGTTTATCAGCCTGTTTCAGACCTTGAAAACAAAGATGTATCTGTTTCGGTAAGAAATTGGACTCCGATACTTTTCCAATAGGAAATTTCTTCCGTTTTGGAATTTTTGGAAAATTAGAAAAATCAAAAGCAATCCCGAGAGCGAACGAGGCGGCCACAAGCCCTGCCACCACCCCTACCCCCCTGGTGTCGAAGGGCAAGCTTGTGGGCACCTCGTGTGCCTCCCGGACTCCGTTTTCTTGCGGAGGACTCCTTCTGGCCCAGAAAAAAATCAATATATAGTCGCCCGAAGGTTTTGCTCTCTGTATCGCGTAGTTTTCCTCTGTTTTCGTTTCGAGCTTGTTGTCTGCCGCAGATTTAGAGCAAAGATGTCTCAGGAATCTGTTGGGGAGAATGATCTTCACCAAGTTCATGAGGAAGTAGATGCTGATCGGAAAAGAGTAGAAGTCACGGAAGCCAGGGACACAACTAAGGAGAAAACCCAAGTTAGGGAGGAAGTTCAACCTATGTTCAACATTGAAGACGTTGAAGGGGTAGACTTTCTCCAACCCTTCCTCCACGTGATGTCTCCATCCTTGATTGAACTCTTGAGGTTTTGCGAAACAACTCGTGCTCGCAATATTTACCTTTCTCGTGAAGTTGTTTTGCTGGAAAACCATGTCACGGATCTCAAAGGTATAAATCAAAGATTGATAGCTCTCTTGGAATCAAAGGCGACAACAACACCACCATTACCGCCAAAGGAAGACAACTAAGCATTGGTATGGGCAATCCCTTGGCTTCTGCCAAGCTTGGGGGAGTTGCCCTGGTATCGTATCACCTCTATATCTTTTGCTTTTACCTTTGTTTTAGTTCTTTCCTTTTCAGTTTTTATTTCTTCTTTTAGAGGAATAAATCTTTAGTTTTTAGTTTGAGTCTTTTGCTTTTGTCTCTCCCCCAATGTATTCGAGCTTATGAGCTATATAATAAAGAGTATCTCAGTTAAGGGCTTTGCTTTGTGACATGATCAGAAGTATGAAAAGAACGATAGCACGAAAGATCATGAGACGATCTTATGGAAAGTGATAACTTCACTTATGACACGTATGATGATTGAAACTTGTTGAGAATAAATCAACACAGACCTCAGTCATTGTTGCAATTAATAAGAAGTAATAAGGAAAGAGAGGTCCACATATGAATATATCATCTTAGACACTTTTTACAATTATGAGCACTCACCAAACTATTACATGCCTAGGAGTAGATGTTGGACAAGGAAGACAACATAATGAATTGTGTTTGCTTGGTTCCAAACAATGTTATATGATTAGAGATCCCTTAGCATGTGACGATTGCTTCCACCTCATATTAGCCAAAACTCCCGCAGCAAGTAGAGATACTACTTGTGCATCCATAAACCTCCAACCCAGTTTTTCCATGAGAGTCCACCATACCTATCTATGGATTGAATAAGATCCTTCAAGTAAGTTGTCATCGGTGCAAGCAATAAAAATTGCTCTCTAATATGTATGATCTATTAGTGTGTGGAAAATAAGCTTTGTACGAACCTGTGATGAGGAAGACATAAAAGCGACAGACTGCATAATAAAGTTCTTTATCACAGGAGGCAATATAAAGTGACGTTCCTCCGCACTAAGAGGACACACATTCAAACCTCAAAAGCGCATGACAACCTCTGCTTCCCTCTGCGAAGGGCCTATATTGTACCTTTACTTTTTTCCCTTGTAAGAGTCATGGTGATCTTCACCAATTCCCTTTTTGCCTTTGTCTTGGCTACCGTCACATCTTTGGTAAAGACATATATTCATATATCAACTTGGAGTTGAGTACTTATGCTTTATTGTTGTTGACTTTACCCTTGAGGTAAATGGTTGGGAGACAAAACTATAAGCCCCTATCTTCCTCTGTGTCCAGCTGAAACTTTGACACCATGAGTACCACGTGAGTTGTAACAATTGTGGAAAACAAAAGAGATGATTGAGTATGTGGGTTTGCCTTACAAGCTCTTATTTGACTCTTTCTGATGTTGGTATAAATTGCAATTGCTTCAATGACTATGGTTTATTGTTGGTTACTTCTCGATAAGGTTTTTGCTTCATGCTTTGCTTTGTGAAGGAATTGTTACTTTCCCATAAGAATCTTTATGATGTATTGCTGTTCTATGTGTGATCATGATGCCCTCATGTCTGTATTATGTTTTATCGACACCTTCGTCCATCAACATGTGGACATGTTTATGGAACTTGGTTTTCGCTTGTGGACAAGCGAGGTCTAAGCTTGGGGGAGTTGATACGTGTGACATCCTCGACTTTTGCTACAGTAGTGATTGTAATTAAGCTACAGTGATCAACCGCTAATGATGCCACGTCATCGAATTTCCATCTGAGACCCGCGTTGATTCGAGTTAGTCCGGATTTCAAATTTGAAAACAAAAGTAGAGTACGTTGTGAGTTCATTGCAAATATTAAAAGAATATATATGTAAAAAAAAGGAAAGTATTAAAGAAATAATAATGATAAAATAAAGAAAAGAAAACTGAAAGAAAGAAATAATAAAAAGGGAAAAGGTAAAACAAAACAAAACAAATCAAAAAAAAAGAGCAACCCCCCCGGCCCAGCTGGGCCAAAAAGGGCCCAACCGGCCAAACCCTAATTCCCCTGGCGACCAGACCCCTCCCCTCGCTACTCCCTCCCCTCCCCCCAGTGCGCCGCCGACAGCCACCCCCCCTCGTGGGGGGCCCCACCCCACCCACCGACGCTCCCCCACTCTCGGTCCTCTCCCCCCACCCACGAGAGGACCCCCATCTCCCCCGTGACCCTCGCCCCATCTCCCTGCCCACGAGAGCCCCCAACTCCCTCCCGTCGCCCCACTCTCCCAGATCCCTCCCTCCACCGACCCTTCTCCCGCCGGCAGCCCCCCCCGGCGACCTCTCCTCCTTCCGTCGGCAGCCCCGCCACGACCCTCTCCTCCCGCCGGCGGCCTCTTCCCCGGCGCCCCTCGGCCCCTCCCCTCTCTCCGCGGCGAGCCCTCTCTCGGCCTCCACCCCGCCGGCACGGGTGCCGGCCACCTCGGCCCCCCCATCTCGGCGGCCGGCCCCTTCCTGGAGGTCCATCTCCGGCGGCCCTCTCTACGGTGGCCCCCCCTCCCCGTCGGCGGCTCCATCTCCGGGGGCCCCTCCTCACCGGGGCCCCTCTCGGCGAACCTCCGGCCGGCTCCTCCTCGCCGGCACGCCCGTCTCCACCGGAACCACGCCGTCTCCACCGTCACCTTCGTGCGAACTCCGGCTTCACCGGGCCGTCACGTCACCGTCGGTGAGCCCCTCCTCGGGCTCCTCCCACCTTGTCGTTCTCCTCGACGTCCCGTTTCCGTTCTGGCAAACGGGGCCTCGATCCGTCGACGGTGGACTCCGGTAGGAGGATTTGAAGTTTGTGTTCTTCTAGGTGGAGTTAGAGAGAGTTCTGTGTTTGTGTTAACACACAGATGAGTGTTGAGAGTTTTGAGAGAAAAAAAAACATAAAAACAAATGTTGTATTCCGTATGTATGTATGTATGTATTCGATACCCGTATTATGTATGTATTTGCGTATATAGGCATGTGGAGAGATACGACATTTGTATGTTTATTTATTTGTGATTTTAAAATGTGTATTTGACCTTAGGTCACTTACTGGTGGGGCCAATGCACCCGCTGTCTATGACAGGGAGGCCCCACGCAAGAGTTAATATAAATTATAAAAATAATGTTTTTCTTAAATAAATAAATAAATAGATATATTAGTTAAAATAATTAATTAACATAATTAGAGTATGACACGCGGGTCCCCCACTAAACTAATCTGATTAAATAATATTTAATCTTAAATAAAAACTTGTGCCTATGACGTTCGGGACCCGCTGGTCAGTTGACCGGTCAAATGTTGATGTCAGCATGACATCGCGATGATGTCATAATAGGATTTTACTAAATCTTTTAAATCTGTTTTTAATTCTTAAATAATTAATAAAACTTTGAAAATTAATATAAAATAATCCGTAAGTCAGATCAAAATATTTTCAACATGAAAGTTGATCAGCAGAACGAGACGAACCCGGCTACACGGTCCGTTCGTCTCTCACGCGTCCCTAGCATAGCAAACATGGAACTTTTCCATCGTTTCCAGTATAACCGGTAGTAGCCCGAGACCCGGAAAATGTCGTCAGATATTCTTCCGACCCGTCTATGACGGATGTTCCTGCGTTAGCTCATGTCTAGCCTGCATCTTACCATGTCATGCTTCGTGTTGCATCGATGCTATTATTTACTGTTTCTTCCCCCTCTTCTTACCGGTAGACCCCGAGACTGACGCTGCTGCCGGGTTCATCTACGACCCTGCCGATCAGTCCTTTGCCGCAGAGCAGCAAGGCAAGCAAACTCCCCTTGATCATTCCTATATCGCCTATGTCCTTCTTCCTACTGCTTGCATTAGTATTTTGCTACTGTTGTAGTTAGCTCCTATATCTGATGCATGGCCTGTTTTTGATAAACTGCTACTTTCAGTCATGTACCTTTAATCTGCTTAGTATAGGTGGAGCAGTCATCCCCTCAGACCCCGTAGTCCAGTTGCCCCGCTTGTTTTCAAATCTCGATCTCTGATCGACGAGCCAGTCCCGACACAACACATTCACCCCCCTTCATTGTACGACGCTACAGAGATACTATCGAGTACCGAGGGTGACACCTCGCTAAGTACTCCTGATGATATCTCTGTAGTATAGCTAGTCGGTCGTGGTTATCGAGGGTGATTCCTCTTTCACCATTCCCGATGATGTCTCTGTCGTGCCACCCCGCGAGTGTGGGACCCTCGAGGGTGATTCCTCTAAGCCTACCTTGACGGGTACATCGTTCGGAATCCAACGAGGGTGATACCTCGGATCCCCCCGATGTTACAACCACACAGTTACTCGACCATGTTACTGGGATCATTGGTGATTAGTTGTAAGACGGGTGGATTCCAGCGAGACTGTGTTGTTGGCCTAATTTAAAATGCTAATGGATTTGGGTATTTGATCTGGGTTGGTCGGAGACCTTTTCGCACTAACCGGCTACGCGGGAAGAATTATGGGTACTCGGCGTCGCGGTATCAGCCGAAGCTTTTCAGATGCCAGCAGTGTAGCGGCGCGCGCCCGAGTGGTCCCGAGATGCATCGCGCTTGTGATTAAGGGATGCTAGGACTGACGTCGGCCGCCCACGCCACGTGCAGGAGCGTGAAGGGGAACTGGGCCCATGAACCCTTTGTGCTTAGGATTTAGACCGGCGGGTTGGCCTCTCTGATTAGTCTTAGGTGGGGCTGCGACGTGTCGATATTCCGAGGCCGGGCAGGACCCAGAAAAGTATGTCCGGCCAGAGTGTTATCGAGCGTGACGGGACATGTGGTGCACCCCTGCAAGGATGAAAATTAACTATTCGGATAGCCGTGTCCACGGTTACAGGACGACTTGGAGTTGTGCCCCGATCTTATACAACTACAATTGTTACTTAACTGGAATTAGTTTTCCTCGGGATTGCTTCCTCGCAGGGAGTCGAGGGAGGATCCTTAGTCGTGACCTCACTTTAATTTTGCTGCAACAATATGACTATATTTGTGTTACCCCTATTCTACTCTCGTCTATTGCTGCAAGACCCTGAAGATGCTAGTCTTCGATAGGACTAGGCCTTCTCTCTCTTTTCTCGCATTGCTGCAGTCAGTCCACATATAACCCCCTTCTTTGATACTGGTGCATAATTAGAATAGTTCTGATGTAAGACTTGCGAGTACTTTGGATGAGTACTCACCGCTGCTTTGCTCCCCCCTTGTCCCCTTGATCCGTTTGCTGCGACCAGATGATGAAGCCCAGGAGATGGAGGTCCCCGCCGCCGACGACTGCTACCCCGACGGTGCCTACTACTACGTGGAGGCCGCTGATGATCAGGAGTAGTTAGGAGGTTCCCAGGCAGGAGGCCTCACCTCGTTCGATCGTTGTATCTTTTGTGCTAGCCTTCTCTAAGGCACCCCATGTTTTATGTCTGTACTCAGATATTTGTTGCTTCCGCTGACTCGTGTGTTTATCGAGCTTTCGTATCCTAGCCCTCGAGGCCCCTGGCTTGTAATATGAAGCTGATGTTATTTTATTTGTGTCTAGAGTTGTGTTGTGATATCTCCCCGTGAGTCCTTGGGTTTGATCGTACGCATTTGCGTGTATGATTAGCGTACGATTAAGCCGAGGGCGTCACAAGTTGGTATCAGAGCAAACTGCCTGTAGGTAGCCCCCTTTCCAACTCCTTGGCTGAAGTTGAGTCTAGTGTTTTGAAAAACTTTACTAACACTGATGTTGTGGCTTACGGGCCCACATCTCAATTGGGTGGTATTAGTATCTTTTACTCCTTTCCTATACTCTGGGCTCTACTTTCTCTTCTCTTTCGGGTCAAAGATTTCACTAACTCTAACATTAGGTTCTCGAATCACATCAATCCGGAGCGCTGGACTATCTAATCTTTTTCTCCTGAATATGTATTAAACACACTGTCATTGACATCCGTCAATCTTATTTTCAGATGCGTCCCGCAAGACAGCACGTGCGCCTGACACAGGCCACTGAGACGACTGGGTTCCCGGCCATTTTGGTCGATCTCCTAACCAGGCTGGGATATCGCTGGTACCCCGAGTACACTATGTTCGAGGATTTCCGCGAGTACAACCAGTACCAGTACCAGGCTGAGGTTCGCATCTTCGACCAGAGGGGCGGTGAGACCCTCGAGCGCCACGTGCTCTGTGGTATTGGAGTGTCGGTCGAGATGGCCGTCCACGATGCGGCCTACATCGCCATCACCCGACTCCGTGGAGCGTACCCTCACCTGGAGGAGAGCCCTTTAGATACATCCCGCATGCTCCTGCTGGGGATGAGACTGGGTCTGATCTCACTGCCTACGCTTCTGGCGTTCGGGAGCGCAGCGACCGTTCCTATGTCGCTGTCTGCGCCCCCTTCGTGACGCGTCGCTACGACGCGCGGATTCTGGTGCAGTACACTGAGGCAATGGATCGTGCTTTCCGAGCTCTGACTGTGGAGTTGTATGCTACGCGCGCTCGTCTTTACGACGCGTTGATAGAGCTGCAGCCATCACACTGTCCGAGGGTTCCACCTATGCGCATCCGCGAGCCGAGCAGGACAGAGCTACCATCAGCTCTCGAGTGGACTGATGTTGGGGGCAGAACCCCTGCACGTGGACCTCAGCTGCTCGACTGGATGCGGTACCCTCACCAGAGTCGCAACGGGACACAGGGTCCTGTCCCTACCTTCTATCACCGCCAGCTACCAGGATTGGATCGTCCTCTCCGACGTTGATGTAGCCTTATCGCTACATCTCGTTGTGGTACTCTTCCACCGCGTGCCTGCGCGCCGCCTAGTGAGTCCAGGGTATCGTCAAATGCGTCCGGGCTATCGCCAAATTTCGAGTTTTTAATCGTTAGTCTGTAATCGAACTTATGTATGGGTCTGTATGTCGAACTCAACTACTATGGAGTATCTATCGCATTTCCCTTTCATTATGCTTGATTACTTCATGAATGTGTGTGATGCCTTTGCAATTACTTTAAGCTAAACTACCCCTGCTAAATATTTAACAGGATGGTTAGACCAGTTGGCCGCCCGCGTGGCCCTGCCAACGATGCACCACCCCCGCCTCCTGAGTATATGGCGGGGATGATCCAACAGTTTGAGCTGAACCGTCAGTTTATGCGAGGGCTCATGGATCAGTTCCAAAGGTCGAACATGAACCAACCACAAGGCGTGACACTGCAAGACTTCTGCCGTCTCAACCCTGCGATCTACCGCAGCTCAACTCAGCCTCTTGATGCAGATGACTAGCTCCGTGACATTTCTTATGAGCTGGAGTCTGCCAATGTGCCCCTGGCGAGCTATGTCAACTTTGCCGCCTACTTTCTGAAGGGTCCCGCTGCTCAATGGTGGGACAGCCACAGGCGCTCTCAGCCTGATGGAACTATCATCACTTGGGCAGAGTTCAAGGCTGCTTTCCGTGCTCGATACATTCCCCAGGGAATCATGGACCGGAAGAAGCGTGAGTTCCGCAACTTGGTCCAGGGCAACAAGACTGTGGATGCTTATCAACGGGAATTTCTGGAATTATCTCGCTATGCTGAAGAAGACATTGCGACTGATGCACGCAGGCAGGAGAAGTTCCGTGAAGGCCTCCACCCTGATATCAAGCTGACACTCCTCGTTCAGGACTATGCTGACTTCGCCACCCTGGTGAACAAGGCTATTCAGGTTGAGACTGGTCTGCAGGAATACAAAGATAGCAGCAAGCGCAACCGTGACATGGGCTCATCTTCGGGCTCATCTGCACAGAAGCGGAAGATCTGGATTCCCAACAACATGTACCATGCACCTGCTCCTACTCCGAGGCCGTCCTATGCTGCACCTCGCCTGCCTCCTCCGCCACCTAGGCAGCCGAGGCTTCCAGCTCCACCGCCTCGAGTTCCTCCTTCCCGTCCTGAGGACGGGCTGTGCTTAAAGTGTGGTCGTCCAGGTGACCGTGCTAGAGACTACAGGCAGAATCAGAATCAGCTGGCACTTCCCGCAACTGGCCGTGGCAACAACCAGAACTGCAACTTCAACACTAAGCCTGCTTATGTTCGTGGTCAGGCCAACAACATTGATATGGGTCAAGCTCAAGACCAGCCTGCTACCGTGATGGGTACACTTCTCGTTAACTCAGTACCTGCTTCTGTATTGTTTGATACAGGAGCATCGCATTCCTTTATGTCGGAACATTTTGCATACATGCATGACATTAGGAGCGAAGAGATGAACATCCCGATAGTGGTAAACACCCCTGGGGGCGAATGCCGAACCTCTGTGGTTTGCCCCCATGTTCCAGTTGAAATTGAAGGATTAGAATTCCTTGCCAACCCCATCCTACTAAAGTCATCCAACATTGATCTCATATTGGGGATGGACTGGTTGAATGCTCATACGGCATCGATCGTTTGTGCCACCAAAACCGTCCACCTCCTACACCCTTCAGATGAACTAGTAAGCTACCATGCTCATCTCGTCCGTAATGCTGAGGCACGGCTGTATGCTTTGAATGCATTAAATGCGTCGCCTCTTGAAGGGATTGAAAACATACCAGTGGTTCGAGAGTTCCAAGATGTCTTTCCAGAAGAACTTCCGGGGATTCCCCCTGCTCGAGCTGTCGAGTTTGTCATTGACTTGGTACCCGGTACCACTCCTATTGCCAAGCGTCCTTATAAAATGCCACCACATGAACTCCTTGAACTTAAGCAAAAAATTGACAACTCGCTCCGTCTGGGTTTCATCCGTCCGAGTTCCTCTGCTTGGGGAGCACCTTCTCTCTTTGTTAAGAAGAAGGATGGGACAAATCGATTGGTTCAAGACTATCGTCCTATCAACCAGGCCACTATTCAGAACAAATATCCTCTCCCTCGGATAAATGATTTGTATGATCAACTTGCTGGTTCCACCGTTTTCTCTAAGCTCGACCTGAGATTGGGATACCACCAGATCCGTGTTCGCAAGGAGGATATTCCAAAGACCGCCTTTGTTACTCGATATGGATCATACGAGTACACCGTCATGTCCTTCAGCTTAACCAATGCACCGGCAACCTTCTCTCGATTGATGAATTATATATTCATGGACTACCTTGACAAATTTGTCGTGGTATATCTGGATGATATTCTGGTGTTTTCGAAGAACAAAGAGGAGCATGCTGAACATCTTCGTCTTGTACTGGATAAGCTTCGGGAGCATAAACTCTATACGAAGTATTCCAAATGTGAGTTCTGGCTAGACGAAGTGACTTACCTTGGTCATGTGATTTCCAAGGATGGTATTGCGGTCAACCCCGAACGAATTCAAGCTATTCTTGACTGGACTCCCCCGAAGAATGTCAAGCAAGTCTGAAGTTTTCTCGGACTCGCCAGCTATTGCCGTCGATTCGTCGAGAACTTCTCCAAGATTGCGAAGCCCTTAACCAACCTGCTTCACAAAGGTGTTAAGTATGAATGGACTGATAAATGTCAGGAAAGTTTCCAAGCGCTCAAGGACAAACTGACGTCCGCTCCAGTACTTGCTCCTCCAGATACGAAAAGGGATTTCGTCATATACTGTGATGCTTCTCGTCAAGGAATAGGTTGTGTCCTAATGCAGGATCGCAAGGTGATCGCTTATGCTTCACGTCAACTACGTGCTCATGAAGAGAACTACCCAGTTCATGATCTCGAGCTTGCCGCAGTCATTCATGCATTGAAGGAATGGCGACAATACCTTGTCGGTAATCGCTGTGAAATCTACACCGACTATCAAAGTTTGAAGTACTTGTTCACTCAACCGGAGCTGAACCTGCGTCAACAAAGATGGATGGAGCGTATAGCAGATTTTGACTGTAGTATATCATATACCCCTGGAAAGGCTAATGTAATGGCTAATGCTTTAAGTCGCAAGTCATACTGCAACCACCTCCAGGTTCATCAGGTTCACGATCGCTTGCAAGAGGAATTCCGTAAGCTGAACCTCCACATTGTTCCTCAGGGTTACCTTGTTCCGCCTCCTGAAGAGTATCAAAAGATGAACCTCCGTGTTGTTAATCGGGGTTCCCTCAGTAACCTAGTGGTTGAACCAGATCTTGTGAGCTCCATAAAGAATATACAAAACTTTGACGATGATGTCGACAGGATTAAGAGCTATATTGCGAAGGGTAAACCCTCCTTTTTCACTATTGATGAAGGTGGCGCCTTGTATTTCAAGGGTCGCCTATTCGTCCCAAATAAGAAGGAAAATCTCAGGATGACTGGGAAGGTGATGGAAGAAGCTCATGACACACCATTGTCTATTCACCCGGGTAGTACCAAGATGTACGAAGACATCCGGCAAAGATTCTGGTGGCCCAATATGAAACAAGACATTGCACGCTATGTGGCAGAATGTGATATATGCCGGCGTATCAAAGCAGAACACCAAAAGCCTGCTGGAACTCTGCAACCTATCTCTATTCCTGAGTGGAAATGGGACCATGTTGAAATGGACTTCGTCACTGGTTTTCCCAGGTCTCAGAAAGGTAATGATGCTATTCTTGTCGTCATTGATCGACTGTCTAAAGTTGCACATTTCCTGGCCGTCAAAGAGACGATTAATGCTAGTCAACTCGCAGATCTTTATATGTCAAGAGTTGTTTCACTTCACGGTATTCCGTTGGTAATCAGTTCGGACCGTGGCAGCTTGTTCACTTCAAAATTCTGGGAAAGTTTTCAGAAGGCTATGGGGACTCATCTGTCCTTCAGCACTGCATTTCATCCTCAATCCCAGGGACAAGTTGAACGAGTCAACCAAATTCTCGAGGACATGCTTCGAGCTTGTGTCATTTCTTTCGGTAAGAAATGGGAGGAATCTCTCCCGTATGCCGAGTTCTCTTACAACAATAGCTATCAAGCTAGTCTGAAGATGGCCCCTTTCGAAGTATTGTATGGGCGAAGGTGTCGAACTCCTCTGAATTGGTCATAAACTGGGGAACGATCACTCTTCGGTCCGGATATTATTCAACATGCCGAAGATCAAGTCCGCATTATTCATGAGAATCTGAAGGCTACTCAGTCTCGTCAGAAGAGTCAGTATGACCGTCATCATCAAGATATGGTCTATCAACCTGGCGAAAAGGCTTATCTTCGTGTCACACCAATGAGGGGTGCACACCGTTTCGGAATCAAGGGCAAGTTAGCTCCTCGTTATATTGGTCCTTTCACTGTTCTCGAAAGGCGTGGAAGAGTGGCTTATCAATTGGAACTGCCGGCGAACCTTTCTCAGGTTCACGATGTCTTCCATGTTTCTCAGCTCCGTCGCTGCTTCAAGGACCCTATTCGAGCAGTGGATCACGATATGCTTGAGCTACAACAAGACCTCTCTTATAAAGAGCATCCGGTCCGCATTCTCGACCAAGCTGAACGTAAGACTCGTCGCAAGGTCACTAAGTTCCTTAAGGTGCAGTGGTCAAATCACTCTGAAGATGAAGCCACTTGGGAACGCGAGGATCACCTTCGTGATGAATACCCCGGGCTTTTTCCCTCTACCTCTTAATTCTCGGGACGAGAATTCTTGTTAGTAGGGGAGAATTGTGACATCCTCGACTTTTGCTACACTAGTGATTGTAACTAAGCTACAGTGATCAACCGCCAATGATGCCACGTCATCGAATTTCCATCTCACACCCGCGTTGATTCGAATTTGTCCGGATTTCAAATTTGAAAACAAAAGTAGAGTACGTTATGAGTTCATTGCAAATATTAAAAGAATATATACGTAAAAAAAAGGAAAGTATTAAATAAATAATAATGATAAAATAAAGAAAAGAAAACTGAAAGAAAGAAATAATAAAAAGGGAAAAGGTAAAACAAAACAAAACAAATCAAAAAAAAGAGCAACCCCCCCGGCCCAGCTGGGCCAAAAAGGGCCCAACCGGCCAAACCCTAATTCCCGTGGCGACCAGACCCCTCCCCTCGCTACTCCCTCCCCTCCCCCCAGTGGGCCGCCGCCAGCCACCCCCCCTCGTGGGGGGCCCCACCCCACCCACCGACGCTCCCCCACTCTCGGTCCTCTCCCCCCACCCACGAGAGGACCCCCATCTCCCCCGTGACCCTCGTCTCATCTCCCTGCCCACGAGAGCCCCCAACTCCCTCCCGTCGCCCCACTCTCCCAGATCCCTCCCTCCACCGACCCTTCTCCCGCCGGCAGCCCCCCCCGGCGACCTCTCCTCCTTCCGCCGGCGGCCCCGCCACGACCCTCTCCTCCCGCCGGCGGCCTCTTCCCCGGCGCCCCTCGGCCCCTCCCCTCTCTCCGCGGCGAGCCCTCTCTCGGCCTCCACCCCGCCGGCACGGGTGCCGGCCACCTCGGCCCCCCCATCTCGGCGGCCGGCCCCTTCCTGGAGGTCCATCTCCGGCGGCCCTCTCTACGGTGGCCCCCCCTCCCCGTCGGCGGCTCCATCTCCGGGGGCCCCTCCTCACCGGGGCCCCTCTCGGCGAACCTCCGGCCGGCTCCTCCTCGCCGGCACGCCCGTCTCCACCGGAACCACGCCGTCTCCACCGTCACCTTCGTGCGAACTCCGGCTTCACCGGGCCGTCACGTCACCGTCGGTGAGCCCCTCCTCGGGCTCCTCCCACCTTGTCGTTCTCCTCGACGTCCCGTTTCCGTTCTGGCAAACGGGGCCTCGATCCGTCGACGGTGGACTCCGGTAGGAGGATTTGAAGTTTGTGTTCTTCTAGGTGGAGTTAGAGAGAGTTCTGTGTTTGTGTTAACACACAGATGAGTGTTGAGAGTTTTGAGAGAAAAAAAAACATAAAAACAAATGTTGTATTCCGTATGTATGTATGTATGTATTCGATACCCGTATTATGTATGTATTTGCGTATATAGGCATGTGGAGAGATACGACATTTGTATGTTTATTTATTTGTGATTTTAAAATGTGTATTTGACCTTAGGTCACTTACTGGTGGGGCCAATGCACCCGCTGTCTATGACAGGGAGGCCCCACGCAAGAGTTAATATAAATTATAAAAATAATGTTTTTCTTAAATAAATAAATAAATAGATATATTAGTTAAAATAATTAATTAACATAATTAGAGTATGACACGCGGGTCCCCCACTAAACTAATCTGATTAAATAATATTTAATCTTAAATAAAAACTTGTGCCTATGACGTTCGGGACCCGCTGGTCAGTTGACCGGTCAAATGTTGATGTCAGCATGACATCGCGATGATGTCATAATAGGATTTTACTAAATCTTTTAAATCTGTTTTTAATTCTTAAATAATTAATAAAACTTTGAAAATTAATATAAAATAATCCGTAAGTCAGATCAAAATATTTTCAACATGAAAGTTGATCAGCAGAACGAGACGAACCCGGCTACACGGTCCGTTCGTCTGTCACGCGTCCCTAGCATAGCAAACATGGAACTTTTCCATCGTTTCCAGTATAACCGGTAGTAGCCCGAGACCCGGAAAATGTCGTCAGATATTCTTCCGACCCGTCTATGAAGGATGTTCCTGCGTTAGCTCATGTCTAGCCTGCATCTTACCATGTCATGCTTCGTGTTGCATCGATGCTATTATTTACTGTTTCTTCCCCCTCTTCTTACCGGTAGACCCCGAGACTGACGCTGCTGCCGGGTTCATCTACGACCCTGCCGATCAGTCCTTTGCCGCAGAGCAGCAAGGCAAGCAAACTCCCCTTGATCATTCCTATATCGCCTATGTCCTTCTTCCTACTGCTTGCATTAGTATTTTTCTACTGTTGTAGTTAGCTCCTATATCTGATGCATGGCCTGTTTTTGATAAACTGCTACTTTCAGTCATGTACCTTTAATCTGCTTAGTATAGGTGGAGCAGTCATCCCCTCAGACCCCGTAGTCCAGTTGCCCCGCTTGTTTTCAAATCTCGATCTCTGATCGACGAGCCAGTCCCGACACAACACATTCACCCCCCTTCGTTGTACGACGCTACAGAGATACTATCGGGTACCGAGGGTGACACCTCGCTAAGTACTCCTGATGATATCTCTGTAGTATAGCTAGTCGGTCGTGGTTATCGAGGGTGATTCCTCTTTCACCATTCCCGATGACGTCTCTGTCGTGCCAGCCCGCGAGTGTGGGACCCCCGAGGGTGATTCCTCTAAGCCCACCTTGACGGGTACATCGTTCGGAATCCAACGAGGGTGATACCTCGGATCCCCCCGATGTTACAACCACACAGTTACTCGACCATGTTACTGGGATCATTGGTGATTAGTTGTAAGACGGGTGGATTCCAGCGAGACTGTGTTGTTGGCCTAATTTAAAATGCTACTGGATTTGGGTATTTGATCTGGGTTGGTCGGAGACCTTTTCGCACTAACCGGCTACGCGGGAAGAATTATGGGTACTCGGCATCGCGGTATCAGCCGAAGCTTTTCAGATGCCAGCAGTGTAGCGGCGCGCGCCCGAGTGGTCCCGAGATGCATCGCGCTTGTGATTAAGGGATGCTAGGACTGACGTCGGCCGCCCACGCCACGTGCAGGAGCGTGAAGGGGAACTGGGCCCATGAACCCTTTGTGCTTAGGATTTAGACCGGCGGGCTGGCCTCTCTGATTAGTCTTAGGTTGGGCTGCGACGTGTCGATATTCCGAGGCCGGGCAGGACCCAGAAAAGTATGTCCGGCCAGAGTGTTATCGAGCGTGACGGGACATGTGGTGCACCCCTGCAGGGATGAAAATTAACTATTCGGATAGCCGTGTCCACGGTTACAGGACGACTTGGAGTTGTGCCCCGATCTTATACAACTACAATTGTTACTTAACTGGAATTAGTTTGCCTCGGGATTGCTTCCTCGCAGGGAGTCGAGGGAGGATCCTTAGTCGTGACCTCACTTTAATTTTGCTACAACAATATGACTATATTTGTGTTACCCCTGTTCTACTCTCGTCTATTGCTGCAAGACCCTGAAGATGCTAGTCTTCGATAGGACTAGTCCTTCTCTCTCTTTTCTCGCATTGCTGCAGTCAGTCCACATATAACCCCCTTCTTTGATACTGGTGCATAATTAGAATAGTTCTGATGTAAGACTTGCGAGTACTTTGGATGAGTACTCACCGCTGCTTTGCTCCCCCCTTGTCCCCTTGATCCGTTTGCTGCGACCAGATGATGAAGCCCAGGAGATGGAGGTCCCCGCCGCCGACGACTGCTACCCCGACGGTGCCTACTACTACGTGGAGGCCGCTGATGATCAGGAGTAGTTAGGAGGTTCCCAGGCAGGAGGCCTCGCCTCGTTCGATCGTTGTATCTTTTGTGCGCCTTCTCTAAGGCACCCCATGTTTTATGTCTGTACTCAGATATTTGTTGCTTCCGTTGACTCGTGTGTTTATCGAGCTTTCGTATCCTAGCCCTTGAGGCCCCTGGCTTGTAATATGAAGCTGATGTTATTTTATTTGTGTCTAGAATTGTGTTGTGATATCTCCCCGTGAGTCCTTGGGTTTGATCGTACGCATTTGCGTGTATGATTAGCGTACGATTAAGCCGAGGGCATTACAATACGTCCATTTTGCATCATGCTTTCATGTTGATATTTATTTCTTTTTGGGCTGTTATATTACTTGTGGTACCATATTTATGCCTTTTCTCTCTTATTTTGCAAGGTTTATTTGAAGAGGGAGAATTCAGGCAGTTGGAATTCTGGACTGGAAAAGGAGCAAATCCTAGTCCACTATTCTGCACATCTCCAAATTCCATGAAAAGTTACGTGGATTTTTTGGGATTATATAAAAAATACTTGACGAAAGAACTACCCGAGGGGGGCTGCCAGGGTGCCACAAGCCCTGACACCACCACCCCCCTAGTGGCGGAGTGGGGGCTTGTGGGCTCCCTGACGGCCCACTAGCCCCCCTCTTTTGCTATATGAAGCGTCCTGGTCCAGAAAAAATCAGAAGGGAGCTTTCTCATGGTTTTGCCTCCACCACGAGGCGGAACTTGAGCAGATCCAATCTAGAGCTCCAGCACGACGATCCTGCCGGGGAAACTTCCCTCCCGGAGGGGGAAATCGTCACCATCGTCATCACCAACACTCCTCTGGTCGGAGGGGAGGCCTCTTCACCAACATCTTCATCAGCACCATCTCCTCTCCAATCCCTAGTTCATCTCTTGTAATCAATCTCTGTCTCACGACTCTGATTGGTACTGTAAGGTTGCTAGTAGTGTTGATTACTCTTTGTAGTTGATGCTAGTTCGATTACTTAGTGGAAGAGTTTATGTTCAAATCCTTGATGATATTCATTACACCGCTGATCATGATTATGATTATGCTTTGTGAGTAGTTACTTTTGTTCCTCAGGACATGGGATAAGTTATGCTGATAATAGTCATGTGAATTTGATATTCGTTCGGTATTTTGATATGTTGTATGTTTTCTTTTCCTCTAGTGGTGTTATGTGAACGTCAACTACATAACACTTCACCATATTTGGGCCTAGAGGAAGGCATTGGGAAGTAATAGGTAGATGATGGGTTGCTGGAGTGACAGAAGCTTAAACCCCAGTCTATGCGTTGCTTCGTGAGGGGCTGATTTGGATCCACTAGTTTAATGCTATGGTTAGACTTTGTCTTAATTCTTCTTTTGTAGTTGCGGATGCTTGCTAGAGAGGTTAATCATAAGTGGGATGCTTGTCCAAGTAAGGGCAGTACCCAAGCGCCGGCCCTCCCACATATCAAACTATCAAAGTAACGATCGCGAATCATATGAACATGATGAAACTAGCATGACAGAAATTCCCGTGTGTCCTCGGGAGCGTTTTTCCTCCTATAAGACTTTGTTCACGCTTGTCCCTTGCTGCAAAAGGGATTGGGCCACTTGCTGCACCGTTGCTACTACTTGTTACTTGTTACTCTTTGCTTGCTACGTTTCACCTCGCTACACAATCACTTGTTACCGCTACTTTCAGTGCTTGCAGTTATTATATTGCTGAAATCTGTTTATCAGAGCCTTTTGCTCCTCGTTGGGTTCGACACTCTTACTTATCGAAAGGACTACGATCGATCCCCTACACTTGTGGGTCATCATGTAATCTCATGGAAATCAACTTGGTTCAAGGGGTTATGGATGCACAAGTAGTATCTCTACTTAGTGCAGAAAATTTTGGCTAGCAAAAGATCTAAAGAAAGCACCACATGTTAAAGGATCCAAGACCATATAACTTCTATGTTAATATAGACTAACATGATCATTAGATTGGCTTTCATGTCCGTCATCAACACTCAAGCATTATATATTATTTGGTGAAGGTTCACAATCATAAAAGATGTCCAAGATAGTGTATTTGTATGTGAATCTGCTCTCCTCTAACACAATCTTGCCTAGATTGTATCAATGACTAATACTATGTTTGTTTATTCTCAACAACTTTTATCACTTATACCCTTTTCTATGTGAAGTCATTAGTCCTCATGATATAAACATATGATATTTTCTATTTCTTTCATTTCCATGCTATGATGATGGGTGCATGCATGCAAAGCACACAAACTCAACTAATCTTTATTATATAACTCTCATACTCGATTACAAGGGTAGGTAGATCTCAAAGCAAAAATTCCAAGAAAAGAAAATCTGAAATTTTATTTCTCTAAATCACGAAATAGCTAAGGATCGGACTAAGATAGATGGTAATCCTCAAAGTGATGGTGATACGATACCAGGGCACCTCCCCAAGCTTGGGACAAGCTAAGGGTGTTGCCCATACCCATGTACTCGGGTGTCTTTCTCGTGTGATGGTGGTGATGATGTAATTGGCTTGCTCTTGTGGAGAAATTTCAGATTATTGATTATCCTTCGGAGAGCACAATTCTGCTCTTCTAGCAAGATGAGTTCATTGATGAGACCTGTATTTTGGGCACAGATAGATTCCATGGAATTCAATACATCAATTTCACGTAAGGAAATATCATCATGAAGAAGTAATACTGATTCTCCCTTGTTAGAGACTACAGAGGGAGGATCTTTGTAGTCTCCTTTAGATCCTTCAGCTCCCTCCCGGCCCTTCCTCATGGCATCTTCAGGAACCTCCTGTGTCTTCCTCTCCTGAGGACATCTCGTAGTAGACCTCATTGTATGGACACATGCCCGATGAAGTTTGAACTATGCGATGTTTCTTGCATTGCATCGGTGGAGCCATGACGATCTAGATGTGTTAGAAAAAAATACGAAACAAGAACATATAATAAACTTGCAATGTGGTAGTCAAAACATACGGGAATATATATAATGAACTTTTCCAAGTCAGAATACGTGCTTGGGAGGAAAACCGAGTTCGGAAGGTACACAAGGGCCCCACAAGCAGTCAGGGCGCGCCCTGTTGGTTTGTGCCTCCCTCGTGGGTCCCCCCGACTCCTTTTTATTTTTGGACTTTTCTAAAATACCAAAAATAACAAAACATATATTTTTTGGAATTATTGGAGTCGGTTTTCTTACTTTATCACGTACCTACTCCCTTTTCAGGTTTGTGGAGTGTTTCAGGAGGTTACTATTATGTGCTCCTCCGGTGTTATCACTTGGATAATAGTAGATTCAACATTATTTGGCATACCTCAGATGTAGTGCTCAATTCTTTGCCCATTTACCACTCTCTAATTTTTTTACTTCAAAGTTATTGATCTTTATAGAAAGGGAGTGATAGACCTCCTCGACAACATATGGGCTGTCCCATTTGGAGAGGAGTTTACCTGCAAAGAATGTGAAACGAGAATTGTACAAAAGCACTAGGTCTCCTACATTGAATTCTCGTTATTTGATCCTCTTGTCATGCCATCGTTTAACCTTTTCTTTAAATACCTTGGAATTTTCATAGGCTTGTGTCCTCCATTAATCTAAGGAGCTAATATGAAATAACCTCTTTTACCGACAAGTTTAAAGTCATAATTAAGTTCTTTAATTGCCCAATATGCTTTATGTTCTATCTCAAGAGCTAAATGACAAGCTTTTCCATAGATCATTTTATATGGGGACATCCCCATGGGATTTTTAAAAGCAGTTCTATAAGACCATAAAGCATCATCAAGTTTTTTAGACCAATTCTTTCTAGACCTATTAACAGTCTTTTGCAAAATTAATTTTATTTCTCGGTTGCTCAACTCAATTTGGCCACTAGACTGAGGATGATAGGGTGATGTAATTATATGGTTAACATCATATTTAGATACAAGTTTACGGAAAGCACCATGAATAAAATGTGAACCACCATCAGTCATTAAATATCCAGTGACTCCAAACCTCGGGAAAATTATGTCTGTAAGCATTTTAATAGAGGTGTTATGACCAACACTACTAGTTGGAATAGCTTCTACCCACTTGGTAATGTGGCCAACAACAACTAAAGTATGAGTATATCCATTATAGTAAGGAAAAGGTCTCATAAAATCAAAGCCCCAAATATGAAATGGTTCAATAGCAAGTGAATAATTCATAGGCATTTTCTGACATCTACCAATGTTACCAACTCTTTGACATTCATCACTTGAAAGGCCATACTTATGGGCATCTTTCAAAAGAGTAGGCCAATATAACTCGGATTATAATACATATGTCCAGTTCTATCAACAACATGGTGTCCTTCATAGGCCTCGGATTGGCACTTCCTTAGGATATGTCCCTGTTCTTGCTCGGGTACACACCGCCTAATAACACCATCTACTGTTGTGGGTCATCCCAAAATTAATGTGTTAAATCATAAAAGGAATTTTTGTTTTGTTGATAGGTGAAGAGTACTATGTGAAGTATTTATATTAGAAAATTTCTCATTGGGAAAATTATCATCAATAAGTAGTGGGTCATCAAGAACATTTTCCATCCTAGACAAGTTATCTGCTACAGGTTTTTCATCTCCCTTCCTATCAACGATATGCAAGTAAAATTCTTGGAGTAAAAGCAACCACCTAACAAGTCTAGGTTTAGCATATTTGTTTTCCATAAGGTATTTAATAGCAGCATGATTAGTATGAATAGTTACTTTGGAATCAATGATGTAAGGTCAAAACTTATCACATGCAAACACAACTAGTAAAAGTTCTTTCTCATTGGTAGCATAATTTGTTTCGGCACCATCTAGGATCTTACTAGCATAATGAATAAAATTTAATTTATTGTCTATTTTTTGCCCTAGAACAACACCAACAACATAATCACTAACATCACAAATGATTTCAAATGGTAAATTCCAATCACGTGGTTGAACAATAGGTGCTGAAATTAAGGCTTTCTTAAGTATTTCAAAGGCTTCAACACAATCGTCATCAAAAACCAAAGGAATATCTTTTTGAAGGAGATTAGTTGACGAGGTGTGAGTAGTTACTATTATTCCTAACAAAATACATATTATCAAACTACCGAACGAATACCAACTTAACATTATTACTTATAACAAGACTTCTCCCATGTCCTTAGGAACAATAGTAACTAATCACACCTCATCAACATTTTCAATATTATAGGTACAATAATAATTATTAAGGATATGAGCATAATATCTTCCACGAATTAATCCAACAAGCATCAACTACAAGATGTAATCAACACAACTAGTAACCCACAGGTACCAATCTGAGGTTTTGAGAGAAAGATTGAATACAAGAGATGAACTAGGGTTGGAGATGAGATGGTGTTGGTGAATATGTTGATGAAGACTGGTCCTCCCATGAAGGAGGAAGCGTTGGTGATGACGATGGCTTCGATTTCCCCCTTTAGAGGGAAGTTTCCTCAACATAATCTCTCTACCGGAGAATAAAAGGGCCTTTGCCCAGGTTTCTGCCTCGAGACGGCGGTGCTTCGTCCCAAAAGGTTGCTTCAGATTTTTTTTCTAGGGTAAAACACACCACATAGGAGAAGGGGGTCAGGGGACCTGGAGGGTCCCCACAAGCCATCAGGGCGCGCCGAGGGGGGTGGGCGCGCCCTGTTGGCTTGTGGCCAGGAGGTGGCCCCCTATGGTATATTTTTGGCCCAATAATTCTCAAATATCCCATAAGAAATATCCATGAAGTTTCAGGTCATTTGTCATCCTGTGATGTTTCTTACGTTTTCTTGGTTTCTCGGTCCAGGATTCCAGTTTCCAGATATTTTCCTCTTTGTGATGTGCCTTGCATATTCAGAGAGAAAGGGCATAAGAATTGTATTATAATAGGGAATAATGTACAATAATAACACAAATATTAATAAGAAATCATGATGCAAAATGGACGTATCAATATTCTGGTTTTTCTCAAATACTTGTGTCAAAGGAAGACCAAGAGAAAACTACTTTCACATGCCCTTTTCGAACTCATGCTTATAGATATATGCCTTTTGGTTTATTCAATGCATGTGATACCTTTCAAAGATGTAAGACTGCTATATTCTATCACTTTTGTGAAAAGATTGTTGAGGTGTTCATGGATGATTTTTCCGTTTGCGTGACTTCTTTTGATGACTGCTTGACGAGATGTGATGTGAAGAAGCTAATCTTGACTTGAATTGAGAGAAGTGCCACTTTATGGTGAATTAAGGTATAGTTCTTGGGCATATGATTTTTGAATGAGGTATTAAGGTAGACAAAGCAAAAGGTTGATGCAATAGAGAAAATGTTGTGTTCCAAAGATGTTAAAGTTATAAGAAGTTTTCTTGGTCATGTTGGTTTCTATAGGCATTTAATTAAAGATTTCTCAAACAATTCTAGGCCATTAACTAATCTTATTCAAAAATATATTCCATTTGTTTTTTATTATGATTGTGTAGAAGCCTGTGAAATACTTAAGAAAGTCTTAATTTCTGCACCTATTATTTAACCACCTGATCGGACTTTACCATTTGAAATTACGTGTGATGCTAGTGATTATGTTGTTGGTCTTTTTCTATGACAAAGAGTAGACAGGAAATTTAATGTTATCCATTATGCTAGTAAGACTATAGATAATGCCCAAAGAAATTATGCTACTACTTAGAAGGTATTTTTAGTAGTTGTGTTTGCATGTGATAAGTTTAGACCTTATACTGTTGATTGTGAAGTTACTTTTCACATTGATCATGCTGCCATTAAATACATTATGGAAAAGAAACACTACTAGAAAACCTATTATTCACGACTACAGTGAAAAAATGTTGGTCGTTAAAATCTGAGAAAGATTCCCCGAGGTGGAAATCACACCACAGAATAACCTTTAACAACCACCAATTCGTTCGTCTCTAGCCAAACCATAAGTGTTGTCGTTATTTCTTACGATCTCATCTCTCTGGTGCCTAATTTAATTAACGAAAAAAACTTAATGCAAAATGTTAGGATGTCTATCGGATAACCCTACCCAACGTAAAAATAGATCTGTTATGATCTTATATCCCAACGATTCCTTACCTCAAGCCATCTGCCCTTTTTCCCCTTGTCCCAAATGTCGTTCCTGATCTATCTTCATCTATGCAGGTGGTACCGACTGGAGTCACGAGGTCCGCCGCCAAACACTCCCACCTTCGAACCTGCAGCAGGCAAGGGACGTCGGCTGTCCAGAGCGGACTCTTCATGGGAGGAGCCGCTGACGAGAGAGGCGCCGTCAGCTACCTAGCCCCGCCATGGTAGGAGCTACGGCAAGCGAGCAACGTCGTCGCCTGTCTGGACTTGTCTCCGGATGAGTTACGGCGGTTGACTGATCTGGCGAAGGAGTGTGGTTATTGTAGCCATGGCAGGGCGCATCATTGTGTATAACCTCATGTATATGAGCAACTTGGTTGTTTCTCTCATCCACCACGCACCACGACATCCCTTTTCTTTATTGTTAGTTCAATCAATCAATCCCATTAGGTTGGGATATGGAGGTCGTCTAGATAATTTACTGCGTACATCAATGGATTAAACACATTATGAAGAGAAGCTGCTTCCTCCTGCAAGATGATGGCATTCCCTGTGGTGTGTTTCCAGAACTGCCCACCAAGTATTTGAGGTAATGCTAGATCAAAAAATGTGGACCCCATTTTTCAATATTGTTTTATTCTGATCATAGTCGAGAGTGGTGTCCAACATTATATATTAGTTATTACATCATTCTTAGATTAAAAAAATGCGCTTCACTTGGGGAAGACCCGTCCGTAATCCTAGAATTACCCAAACCAGTGTAATGGCATGGTCCAATATTACGGGCAAAACTCTGAAACCTATTGTTGTTAAACCTAAGAAGAGTATACATGAGGCTTTGAAAAGGTACCTAAAGATGTTTCTGTAGATGATTGGGAATGGCTTGTCGATGAGCATTTCTTCAGCAAGGAATTTTACATAAGTTCTCATGTTATATCTTGATTATAAACCATTTGTGCAGTTGATAATCTAATCCCCTCTGACTCCAAGAAAATAAGAACAAAGCACTAGAAACATGAAAAACCAATCTAACCTGAAAACTCTTCATTGATTATCAGTTTTCATCTCCAATAATAGTAGCCCAGTGTGATTTGTCTTACATTTTGTATGTGAATGTCAAGTGTAGAAGCAAGTGAAACAAGTACTAGAAGAAAGGTTGAACGATGTGATGCATGAAGGGTCGGAACCTAATTATATTATGTGTGGTTAGTGGCAGTCTTCAGGAAAGTAGCATGATCAAGTAGTTGTTCTCATACACTGTATTATATGCCATTATACGTTGTGCGAGTGTATTTACATGGACTAACTCTTATATGCATTTTGTAGGATTGATGTTCCACTATAATATATAGAATCATCAGGCGACGGTGTAATTGTTGATGAAAAGTGACATCAACTCACATAAGGATGGTGTCCCTCGATTGAAGATTAATAAATATTATCTCTTCTATTTATCTATTTTTTTCGTTAGATATGAGCAAGTACACTGGTTGTACGAGTTGTGCTTTTGACTCAAATTTTTAAATGGTATTTAATTTCCCAGATTATATGTGAGAATTCGCTGATTTATATTAATAAAACAGGCTATGACCCTTTCAGTTTGGGTTATTTTATTTATATTTTGGTGTGGACGTTAATATTCAAATATTGGATGTTGCATTAAGTGATCGCTCAATGAAACTTATGTACTAAATATAAGTGATTCTGAAGGAGATTAAAATGGTCAAAAGAGTGGTCGTTAATGATACTTTTGTCTTCATGACAACATTATTAGCGATGACAAAAGTGATTGTTGATTTTGGTCGTTACTGTCTCAGGATTAACGACAACGCACCATCCCATCGCTAAAAAATAACGACCACAAAACGTATGTGGTCGTTAAACTTTTAACGACGGAGCCTATTACGACCATCAGATTGTGGTCGTTAATGAACTTTAAGGACCACAAACTGATTTTTAACGACCACATATACTGTCATTAAAAATCGATTTCCTAGTAGTGAAAGATGTGAATCCTAGACTGATTAGGTGGATGCTTTTACCTCAAGAGTTTGATTTACATATTGTTGATATAAAGGGAGCTAAATAACCCGATAGCAGATAATTTGTCTAGGATGGAAATTGTTCTTCATGACCCACTACCTATTGATGATAATTTTCATCATGATAAATTAACTCTTATAAATGCTTCCCATAGTACTCCTTGGTATGCAGATTATGCTAATTACATTGTTTCTAAATACATATCCCCTAGCTTTACATAGAACAAAATAAGAAGTTCTTCTATGATTTAAGACATTACTTTTGGGATGACCCACATCTTTATAAAGGAGTAGATGGTGTCATTAGACGTTTTACGCATGAGCATGAATAGGAACAGATCCGTCAGAATTGTCATTCCTAGGCTTACTCTTTTCAAAGATGCTTGTAAGTATTTCATCTCTTCTGATGAATGTTAAACAATTGGTAACATTGGTAGACGTCAGGAAATGCCTATGAATTATTCACTTGCTATTGAACTATTTGATATTTGTGGTTTTGAATATATGGGATCTTTTCCTTCCTTTAATGGGTATACTCATATTTTAGTTGATGTTGACTATGTTACTAACTGGGAAGAAGCTATTGCAACTAGTAGCACTGATCACAACACTTCTATTGAAATGCTTAAATATGTTATTTTCCCGAGGTTTGGAGTCCCTAGATATTTAATGACTGATGGTGGTTCACATTTTATTCATGGTGCTTTCCATAAAATTCTATCTAAATATTATGTTAACCATAGAATTTCATCACCTTCCCGAGTCTAGGAGTCAAGTTGAGTTGAGTAACCGAGAAATAAAGTTGATCTTGCAAGTTAATAGACGTGGTAAGAATTGGTCTAAGAAACTTGATGATACTTTATGGGCTTATAGAACTACTTATAAAAATTCTATGGGAATGTCCCCATTTAAAATGGTCTATGGGAAAGCATGTCATTTACCTCTTGAGTTGGATCATAATGCTTATTGGGCAATTAAAGAACTTAATTATGATTTCAAACTTGTTGGTGAAAAGGGGTTATTTGATATTATCTCATTAGATGAAAGGAGGGCACAATATTATGAAAGTGCCAAGTTGTTTAAAGAAAAAGTTAAAAGATGGCACGATAAGAGAATCCAAAAAACGAGAATTCAATGTAGGAGACCTTGTTCTTTTGTACAATTCTCGCTATATATTTTTTGCAGGTAAGCTTCTCTCCAAATGGGAAGGACCTTATATCGTCGAAGAATTTTATCGCTATGGTAAATGGGATTAACAACTATGAGGACAAAAATTCGAGACTAGTAAATGGGAAAATAATTAATAATCATTACATCTTCGGTATGCCCATTAATGTTGAACCTAATATTATTCAAGTGATGACAGTAGAAGAATGATACGTCCATTTTGCATCATGCTTTCATGTTGATATTTATCACTTCTTGGGCTGTTATTTCACTTCATGGTACAATACTTATGCCTTTTCTCTCTTATTTTGCAAGGTTTACATGAAGAGAGAGAATGCCGGCAACTGGAATTCTGGCCTGAAATTGGAGCAAGTTTGAAATAGCTATTCTGCGCAACTCCAAACGCCGTAAAAATCAACGAGGATTTTTTTCCGGATTTATAAAAAATACTAGGCCGAAGAAGCGCTAGAGGGGTGATACGTCCATTTTGCATCATGTTTTCATGTTTATATTTCTTTGGCTGTTATTTCACTTCACGGTACAATTCTTATGCCTTTTCTCTCTTATTTTGCAAGGTTTACATGAAGAGGGAGAATGCCGGCAACTGGAATTCTGGCCTGAAAGTGGAGCAAAGTTCAGATACCTATTCTGTGCAACTCCAAACGTCGTAAAAATCAACGAGGATTTTTTTCCGGATTTATAAAAAATACTGGGCCGAAGAAGTGCCAGAGGGGCGCCAGGGGTTGGCCACAAGCTTGCTAGGCGCGGCCACCCCCCTGGTCGCGCCATGAGGGCTTGTGGGCAACCTGCTGGACCACTTGGCCCCCTCTTTCGCTATATGAAGGGTTTCGTCGAGGAAAAAATCACAGAGGAGCTTTTTCGTGGTTTTGCCGCCGCCACGAGGCAAAACTTGAGCAGAACCAATCTAGAGCTCCGGCAGGACGATACTGCCGGGGAAACTTCCCTCTCGGAGGGGGAAATCGTCGCCATCGTCATCACCAACATGTTCCTATGGAGAGACCAGCAGCGAGAGAGGGGTAAGAGCATCTTCATACCTTTAAAGATCACTAAGCGGAAGCGTTGCTAGAACGCGGTTGATGGGGTCGTACTCGCAGCGATTCCGATCTAGTGCCGAACTATGGCACCTCCGCGTTCAACACACGTGCAGCCCGGTGACGTCTCCCGCACCTTGATCCAGCAAGGAGGAGGGAGAGGTTGGGGAAGAACTCCAGTAGCACGACGGCATGGTGTCGTTGGAGAGACGAGCTCTCCCAGCAGGGCTTCGCCAAGCACCGGCAGAGAGGAGGAGGAAGAGGGGCAGGGCTGCGCCGAGAGAGAGAGAGAAAACCTTGTGTCTCAATGGCCAAAACCCCTCTCTATTTATAGGAGGAGGGGAGGGGGTGCGCCACCCCTAGGGTTTCCCCCTAAGTGGTGCGGCAGCCACCAGATGGGAGGGGGGCGGCGGCCAGGGCAGGGAATGGGGGGGCGCACCCTAGGTGGGCCTTGGGCCTCACATGCGCCTAGGGTTTCCCCCTTCCCCCTTCTCTGGTGCGCATGGGCTGGGTGGGGGCGCACTAGCCCACCTAGGGGCTGGTTCCCTTCCTCACTTAGCCCATCTAGCCTCCCGGGTCGTTGCCCCCCTTCGGTGGTCCCCCGGGGCCACCTCCGGTGGTCCCGGTGGTCCCGGTACGTTACCGGTGATGCCCGAAACACTTCCGGTATCCGAAACCATCTGTCCTATATATCAATCTTTACCTCCGGACCATTCCGGAGCTCCCCGTGACATCCGGGATCTCATCCGGGACTCCGAACAACTTTCGGTAACCTCGTACAACAATTACCTATAACCCTATCGTCACCGAACCTTAAGTGTGTAGACCCTACGGGTTCGGGAGACAGGTAGAGATGACTGAGACACCTCTCTGGCCAATAACCATCAGCGGGGTCTGGATACCCATGGTGGCTCCCACTTGCTCCACGATGATCTCATCGGATGAACCACGATGTCAAGGATTCAATCAATCCCGTATACGATTCCCTTTGTCTGTCGGTATAGAAGTTGCCCGAGATTCGATCGTCGGTATACCTATACCTTGTTCAATCTCGTTACCAGTAAGTCTCTTTACTCGTTCCTAGCACGTCATCGTGTGACTAACTCCGTAGTCACATTGAGCTCATGATGATGTTCTACCGAGTGGGCCCAGAGATACCTCTCCGTCACACGGAGTGACAAATCCCGATCTCGATTCGTACCAACCCAACAGACACTTTCGGAGGTACCCGTAGTGCACCTTTATAGTCACCCAGTTACATTGTGACGTTTGATACACCCAAAGCACTCCTACGGTATCCGTGAGTTGCACAATCTCACGGTCGAAGGAAAAGATACTTGACATTAGAAAAGCTTTAGCATACGAACAATACGATCTAGTGGTATGCTTAGGATTGGGTCTTGTCCATCACATCATTCTCCTAATGATGTGATCCCGTTATCAATGACATCTAATGCCCATGATCAGGAAACCATGATCATCTATTGACAAACGAGCTAGCCAACTAGAGGCTTGCTAGGGACACATTGTGATCTATTTATTCACACATGTATTACTGTTTCCTGTTAATACAATTATAGCATGAACAATAGACGATTATCATGAACAAGGAAATATGATAATAACCATTTTATTATTGCCTCTAGGGCATATTTCCAACAGTCTCCCACTTGCACTAGAGTCAATAATCTAGTTATATTGTGATGTATCGAACACCCATAGCATTGTGGTGTTGATCATGTTTTGCTCGTGGAAGAGGTTTAGTCAACGGGTCTGCAATATTCAGATCCGTGTGTACTTTAGAAATATCTATCACTCCACTCTGGACATGATCCTGGATGGAGTTGTAGCGGCGTTTGATGTGCTTCGTCTTCCGGTGAAACCTGGGCTCCTTGGCTATGGCAATGGCCACAGTGTTATCACAGAAGAGTGTCATTGGACCCGACGCGCTTGGAACCACTTCAAGGTCGGTGATGAGCTCCTTCATCCAAATTCCTTCATGAGTTGTTTCTGAAGCAGCTATGTACTCCGCTTCACATGTAGATGCTGCAACGACTTCTTGCTTGCTGCTGCACCAGCTCACTACCCCACCATTCAACACATATACGTATCCGGTCTGTGACTTAGAGTCATCCGGATCTGTGTCGAAGCTAGCGTCGACGTAACCCTTTACGACGAGCTCTTCGTCACCTCCATAAACGAGAAACATTTCCTTAGTCCTTTTCAGGTACTTAAGGATATTCTTGACCGCTGTCCAGTGTTCCATACCTGGATCACTTTGGTACATCCCTACTAAACTTATGGCAAGGTTTATATCAGGTCTGGTACACAGCATGGCATACAGTCGAGAGCCCACGGCTGAAGCAAAGGGGACAAAACTCATCTTCTCTCTATCTGCTGCCGTGGTCGGCGACTGAGTCTTACTCAATATCATACTTGCAAAACTGGCAAGAACCCTTTCTTTGAGTTTTACATATTGAACTTCTTCAATATCTTGTCAAGGTATGTACTTTGCGAAAGACCTATGAGGCGTCTTGATCTATCTCTATAGATCTTGATGCCTAATATGTATGCAGCTTCTCCAAGGTCCTTCATTGAAGAACTCTTGTTCAAATAGGCCTTTATGCTCTCCAACATCTCTATATTATTCCCCATCAATAATATGTCATCCACATACAGTATGAGGAAAGCTACAGAGCTCCCACTCACTTTCTTGTACAGACAGGCTTCTCCGTAAACCTGTATGAACCCAAACGCTTTAATCACCTCATTAAAGCGAATGTTCCAACTCCGAGATGCTTGCACCAGCCCATAGATGGAGCGCTGGAGCTTGCACACTTTGTTAGCACCCTTAGGGTCGACAAAACCTTCTGGTTGCATCATATACAACTCTTCCTTAAGGTTCCCGTTAAGGAACGCTGTTTTGACATCCATTTGCCAAATTTCATAATCATAAAAGGCGGCAATTGCTAACATGATTCGGACTGATGTCAGCTTCGCTACGGGAGAGAAAGTCTCTTTGTAGTCAACTCCTTGAATTTGTCGAAAACCCTTTGCGACAAGTCGAGCTTTGTAAACGGTTACATTACCGTTTGCATCAGTCTTCTTCTTGAAGATCCATTTATTTCACTACAAGAAATAAGGTCAATTATGACTCCCTATATTGGTCATTGATTCGTCATTGTTATCGTTTATTGTCCTTTTTTGACCAAATTTGCAACGTCAACAGTTGGCCGTCAAGAATGAACAAAGATGACCTTTTATATAATTTTGGTCAAGGTTGTCCTTGACCAAAATTTTGGTCATAACATCTATGACCAAAATTATGGTCAATACTAATGAGTCTAAAACACATAGGATCTGATGTGGCAAGCCAATGTGGCAATATCCACGTGGCATGTCTGATGACGTGGTAAAATCAATGATGTGGACGCCACGTAGGATCGGTAAATATCTGTTATTTAATGGACCAAGCCCAATAATTTAGCCCATTTTCTTTTGGGCCACAACTATGGGTCAGCCCAATAATTCAGCATGGTCTACTTTTGGGCCAAAAGCATGGGCCAAGCCCAACAAATCAGCATGTTAATATTATTGTTGGGCCAAGGCAATGTGCAACCCAATTATTCATTCCATTATTAATTGAGCCAGCCCTTATATTCAGCCCATTATTTGTGTTAACAAAAGCTAAATGGGCCTCAAAAGGGTCCAGTCCACCCTTATTCGTTATCAGCCAAAAGCACATGAGAATAATGATAATAGTAATATAATTCTAAAATAACTCATCATTGTCATTACACCACAGGATCTCAAAATAACACAAACACATGATTTCATCAACTTTGTCCCAATAGTACCAACCAGTGCAACATCATCAAACCACACATCCAACCCCAGGCTAATATCAAAGTTACCAGGTCCAACCCTAGTCCATCAAAATTACCAGGTCCAACCCAGGCCAACATCATCTAACCACACATCCAACCCCAGGCCAACATAAAGAAATACAAGGTCCAAACAGCCAAGCATCAAAATTACCTAGCATCACTTGCCTCAGGCCAACATCAAACAGACCATTCTAAGCTATTTTACCTTCGAACAGATCTATGAGGCGAGCAAATTTAGCATCACTTGCTTTAGCCCTGGCATCGGTGTCCTCAACTCGTTTCAATAACAACTGATATTCTGCGGCGCGTGCAGCATCAGCCTCCTCTGATTTCTTTTTGGCCTCAACAAGCTCCTCCCGCATCAACTCAGCGGCTTGCCTCTCCTTCTCAAGCCTGTACTCCAGTTCTTGTACATGAGCATCCAAAGGAGACGCAGATCTTTTGAATTTCTTCTTGGAGGTTGACTGGAGACCAACATTTTGAAGGAATCTGCTGGAGGGACATTCTTTAGTGAGAATGCCAGCAACAACAGTAGCAACACTCTTTGGTTCTTCATTTTCTAGCACCTCTTGTTCCATAGCACTTTCCATGTCAGCCAGACATTTAAAGAAATATGTACACATGAGCGGAGTACTAAGCCCATCAATATATTCAGCCATGAATTTTACTAATAATGAAGCCTACAAATTGCACATGATACTTTTACCATAATTTCATCCAATACTGAAGTCAAGAACACAATCAAAGAGATTTGAAAATAAAAAAGAGAAGGGCATCCTCTTATTTAAAGCATGCACGGGACTCGCTACATAATTCTGTACTATTGAATATAGTAACTCAACTACAACCAGGATATCGATATTCAATTAAATATTTAGCAAAGACATGACAGCAAGTACTTATATCAATAGGATGTAACAACCAGGTTGAGAAGTTAGATCTCAAGTGAATATAACAATAGTAAAAGTAACAAATATAAATTCAATAGTGCTACACCCGAGCAAAAACAAAGTATGATGGAGTCATCATTTTAATCTCACTAGCACTTGTCCATGTAGCAGCATTTAAAAGCAAACTGACTACTAATCCAACACGACTACAGTACTAGCAGTTCACCAATGCAATCAAGTGTAACAAGGATGAGGTAAACAAGCCATATCAACATAGTGAAGAATACTAAGAACTTACTATCGCCTTCTTAACGGGCTCAGAGAAACCAGTCTTCTTGCCATTGTGGCACTCCTTAAATAGATCAATTGCACTCAACTCTTCACCCTTACGAGCCTCTTTCTGAAATTGTTCACAAAACAATGGTACAATAAGAAAAAAAATGAATGTAACACTTAAGTAGCAAAGGAAAACATGAGATATCCTTACCAAAGCATGCACATGGGAAATGTAGGGACGAGAACCAGTTTTCTGATGGAACTTAACTTTGGAACGGTTATCCTTGTTCGAGTGGCAGGTTTCCTACCATGGAAAAACATTCATGAGAATTAATGGAGCAACCATAAAGGCTCCTAAGGATTATAATCCAATTTGCTGTTCAAAAGTATATGCAACCATAATAGCATGTGAATCAATGTTATCATCGTTTCTCCAACCAGCACAAGTGATGTTTAGTAAAGAAAAGTAGAGATAAAGATTTAGCACATGGCCTGCAAGGCAGACATGAGCATTGAACCGATCCATTGCAGGATCTCACTCACGTTGTAATTGCTTGTCAGCAATCGTTAATCCATGTGTATGGCACGTGCCATGTACTAGTTATACTAGCTAAAGAGCCACGTATGAACTTGGCAAGATAAAGCAACCACAATGGTAAACATAGGCACACTAAACTCCTTCTCAAGTTAGAACTACAGTATGAATACCTTGTGTCTTGGGGTAGACCACATCTTGACCAGCCTTTGCCACTCCTCATCTGACACATTCTTCTCAGGAGATTTGACACTCACTAGATTGGCTGGTACATTGTCAAAATGCTTCTTCTTGAGCTGGTCGCGCCTATTCTTCATTGCACTCTTAAGGATGTCAGTGCATGCATACTTCACGGCATCGGAACGGGTGTCCATATCAAAATTTATCTGAGCAAACAACATATAATACAAGGACACAATTTAGAATGATATAACAAGTGAACAGAAATAATCACATTTGGGGGAGAACGAATAAACTCACAGCAACTTTCCCAATGAAATTGTCAATATGATGCTCATTGGCCTTGTACTCCTTGAAGTGGGGAAGGATTGGTAGATGCTGCCTCGCAGCGACCCCACCTTGGGATGCAAGCTTTGCAGCCTGTCCTGGTTTGTCCGGGCGTTTCTTCCCCTCAGCCACTTGGATGATAATCTTAGAGCCTAGCTCTTTAGTGAGCTTTTCAAGCCCTTTCCCTTTCCTGCACTTATCCATAGTAGGTGCGACTGAAAAAGAACACATTCATACCAAGTTTGCATTTCATGATTCCATAACTGATCATGTGTTATTATCACTTGCCTTCAATGTCCATTTGCTGTTGTTGGACATGCTGCTGTTCAAAGAACTCAGGAACTTCCATTGGTTGATTTGTGCAAACAGTAGATGGGGCACAGCTTCTTTCACCTACCTGGATCAGGCTTACTTCACCCCCATGCATCTGGCCTATATCATCTTCATGCACATGAGGGCTTCCTTCATCCACATTTGTTGGGTTTCCTCCATCCATTTGCACGAGGCTTTCTTGATGGTCGGTTAGAGACAACTTTGTTTTCTGCCTAGTGACTCGAGCAGATTCATGTTCATCCAAGTTCAAACCAGGTAGCACCCTCTTTGATGCTCCTGAGGCTGGAGCATACACCCTTATTTTTCCTGGAGCCATCTCAGAAGGTTTCTCAAGTGTCTTCTTAGTCTTTCTATTGACCGACTTCCTTGCCAGCTTAGTAACCTTCAAAGCATTATAATAAAAGAGAGACAACTATTAGATCTCAAGCAAACAAATGTATTTGCAGAACTAGTAAAAGCACTAAAGCACATAGAATACAAATAGACCCCATCCCTTGAAAAGAAAGGTAGAATTAGCACCTTATCCTCCTCCTCCACTACACTATCGTCAACTTCATCCTCCTCGATGACCTCATAATCAGGACTGTACTCAGAGCTTGAGCCTTGTTGGGTTACAGCTGAAGCTGAGCCCCCATCAGTGATTGCACTACCTTGCTGCATTCGATTTGAGTTCCTAACCATCATACCTAATGCGGTGATGCCAAGTGATTGGAATATGCGGTTGTTCCTCATCATATTTTTAGCCCTAATCTTCTCGTATTCAGTAGTTGGCGCTTCTTTACATGAACAAAAAATATAACTGTAAGATTGAATGGTTGAAATGCATAGGAGAAGCAAGACAACACAAACAACTGAGCTGCATATTTAATACCATGCATGCACAAACAGAAATTTAGTTGTAGACCAAAGCATCATGCAATGCTTAACTTAGCAGTTATGAAGCTAATTTGTTGTCTACATGTGATTCAAGCAAGTTGTCCTACTATGTATTTCTTTTATTTTAGTTACTTTGCATAGAGTACAAATCAGGCACCAAACTATACAAAGCACAAGTCATGTCCATAGAAAACCAAACAACACACTCAACAAACAAATTGTATACCTGCGATTTTCTTGCTCTTTGTCATCTTTGTCATAGTGGATCTCAAGGGAGTTGGATCTGTGCTAGTCAGCTTGGTGATGCTGAGTTGTCGGGTTTACTTGCCTTGCTTGCTTGACGAGTTGATGGCCTAGGGAGCAGCATAGCAGTTACGATTTAAAAAAATAAAGTGGGGCGGATGCTTTGAAATGTAGATAAGAACTCAAGTTGCACATATAATAGTAGCTAGACACAAGCACTTCACTACAGTCACACTGTCACACACAGAAAGAAACAAGTTGCAGCCTACAATACTCAACATCAGTCACACTGTCACTTCACTACTTATCTAGACACAAGGACTTCACTACTTGTCATCAACCAATAAATCATAGTACTGGAATATAAAACCATGTGCATATATATTCATAACAAGCAACAGGCTAAAAACTAAGAAGAAACGCAATAGCTGCAACCTGCAATACTCAGTTCAGTTAATTATATTTGCAGAAACACAATTAATTTCAGTCTCTGAACCATCATAGTTATGTGGCGACTTGTCAATCAATACTCAGTTCAGTTAATTATATTTGCAGAAATACTCAGCAGCAACAGTTCCTTGTCATCTATCTTAAAAAAAGCAAACAAATGTATTTACAGAACTAGTAACCTTCAAACAATTCAGTGTCCATTTGCTGAAAAAGAACACATTCATACAATGTATTTGCAGAACTAATAACCTTCAAACAATTCAGTGTCCATGATGGCTTGAGATTTAATATTTGCAGAAATACGCAATTTCCTCTCTTTCTCTTTCTCATGTGCGCACACACACATAGACACAGAACGGCAGAATAATATTCCTCTCACTTCCATCTCCCCTCTTCACTACTTGGATGTGGGATGACGATGAAATTACCGGGGAGAGGATGAAGAGGATTGGCTGCTTCCTGCTTGTACTTGGGGCACCATCGTGAGCAGTTTGGAGTGAGAAGGTGCTTTGCTGGTTGGTGGCCGGACAGGTTGCTCCTCACGTCTGCTGCTCCTTGCGTTTGCTGCTGCTCGCGTTGCTGCTGCTCGCGTCTGCTGCTCGCGTCGCTCGCACCGCCCCGTCGGTGGCCGGACCAGCCGCTGCTCGCGCCGCCCCGTCGGTGGCCGGACCGGCCGCTGCTCGCGCTCCACGAGAGGGAAGGGGCGGCTATGGTTCGAGGGGAGGGCAGGGTAGGCTAGGGTTTGAGTGGATTTTGGGGAAAATGTTAGTCTGGAGCAGCTGTATGGTGCGGGGCGGCTGCTTAGTTACAAAAATACCCTCATATCATGTGGTGTGGACTGTTCATGTGTGTGGCTGTGTTCTGAGGTGACGAAAATGTCCTCATGTGTGGAGCGGGAAATAGTTTAGGTGTGAGCGGGAAAGATTTTAGATGTGGCGGGAACAAATTGAGAGCTAAAAATCGTTGCACATATTATTTGCACACTGCCAACTGGCCTATTTTTTTAATCTACGAATACAAGTCCGTTCAATCAAAACTCATAAAATTCAAATGTGAAACTATATCCCTAAAAAATGAGCAAAACTACCGGCAATTTTTTTGCTACATTCATCATGGTGGAGGTGAGACCGGTGACGACGACGAGATGATTTTGCTGCAATCGTCCTTCGATTCTGCTACTACCGACAGGATGGTGTTACCGACGAACTCGATGGTGGTGGTACATCGTCGCCTTGCGTGAAGGCCGCGCCGGGTGTTGCGCGTGACCGGCGACAGATGTGTCGTGCACCAATAGGCGCTCAATGCCGACACAGAGTGCCGACGATGATATCGAGTCTGCTTCTATAGTTGCGATGGGTCATGATGACTCGTCGAACGGACCATGTCGTCGAGTCCCGGCAAGCCCATGGCGTCTCAACGGGCCAGCGAGATGACGGCGAGCGAGACATCACGATGAGGTGGAGCCTCGTCCAGGCACCCCTTGTGGTGGAGGTAGAAGGGATGGCGCACTAGATAGCGCCGGGTCGAGCGACGAACGTCATGAGTCCCAGCATGATGGTGTTGCGAAGGACTCGACGGTGGAGGGTGCGTCGGGGATCACGCCCGGAGTGGGTGTCGCTCGACAAGAGCGAATCCCAACACGTGTGACACGTGTTCGTGCCGAAGAAGAGGGAGGCCTGAAGATAGGCCTAAGCGTGTGCCGGCCGTTGTCGGATAATGTGTCTGCCACTGAAGTTACAACGAGTCGTCGTGACTCGTCGAGCGCCGCGACTCGTCTACACGTCGAGCAGACCGTGTCGCCGAGTCCCGACGAGCCCATGGCGTAGGTATAAGGAGCTTCGCGCTAGGTGGCGCCGTGGCGAACGACCGATGTCGCCAGTCCCGACGGGATGGTGTTACCGACGAACTCGATGGTGGTGGTACATCGTCGCCTTGCGTGAAGGCCGCGCCGGGGGTTGCGCATGACCGGCGACAGATGTGTCGTGCACCGATAGACGTTCAATGCCGACACGGAGTGCCGACGGTGATATCGAGTCTGCTTCTATAGTTGCGATGGGTCATGATGACTCGTCGAATGTCGTGCCTCCGTCAGCACGTCGAATGGACCATGTCATCGAGTCCCGGCAAGCCCATGGCATCTCAACGGGCCAGCGAGATGACGGCTAGCGAGACATCACGATGAGGTGGAGCCTCGTCCAGGCACCGCTTGTGGTGGCGCCACCCCTGGTCACAGCCATGACAAGGGTTCACCATCCTTTTAGAAGAAATGTACAGATCAATGTACAAATGCTCCTGAAATATAGCTGCTCCCGAAATCTTATGAAACATGTCAAATCAATGTACAAATGCTCCTGAAATATATCATTTCATCCTAAAAAATGGCATGAGGTGAATTTCCTTAGAGACTAATATTCAAAGATATCTTATGAATATGACACTGAGATATATCATTTGATCCTGTCTAACAATCCCAAAGATCACATTTGCGACAATATCATAATATTGATCTCATCCAACCAACTAGGCACCAACAAATACAATTTTGAACCAAGATAACCACAGAAATATCTGATTGTTGTAATGGTATGAAGTACAACGAACTATTCTCAGAAAAATCTGATCAAAACCATCAAGTGGAAACAAAGCAATCACCATGTCTGACGCTGGAAACAAAGCAACAAGAACAGGAACAAAAAAATAGTTTACATCAACACCACAACCTCTCTACTCTTGTTTTAATAGACCACATCCTGATCACTCTTCTCTCAAAGCACTGGATCTGCTGCTGCTGCTCAATAACCAAGGTGTGCGCTTCCCTACTTTTGCTACTTGCTCAGATCATACGAGTAGTTTCCTGCAAATAAAAAGGAATACACTGCCCATTCAGACAACACAACTGTAGGATATGTTACTTGCCTTTTTCTTGTTAAAAAAACTCATGTAAATAAACTCTACTAAATTGGTGACGCAGAGAGAACAATTGGCTGAAAGAAATACTACCAGACTGCCTTCACTCATGCCTCCCGTCCCTAATATTGGTGGGTTTTCAATTGTAAGAGGCAGAACAGTAAGGCACCACGAAAGTTCTAAGATTTAGTTCCAGAAAGAACAATGATGTTTCTCTCTTATCGAAATAAAAAAATACACCCAAAAAAGGGACCTTAGCTCCAGCAACAGTGGAAATCAATAACAGAGCACTATATTTCTATATTGCAGTGTTCTTTTGCAGGGACAAGAGAGCACTATATTTGCACAGATCCAACAGGCAATGCACCAAGTACCAGATGACGAGACCAGCCGACTAGCACAGATCCAACAGGCAATGTACCAAGTACCAGAATTTCACATGTGGCAGATCAGGAGAAAATAGTCCTTTTTCTACAGGACCCAACCTCTGGATAGATGCCCAAACTAGTTACAGCAAACCCATCTAGTTATAGCAGGAGATAAAATTCACAGGAGATAAAATTCAAAGAAACGTAAACAAAGAAGATAAAATTCACAGACCTGGAACTACTCATCATCATCACCAACAAAAGAAATACCGTGACCAGTGTGATCTTCATCGTCACTGCAATATTGCATCATAGTATCATCATCGTCATCATCATCCTCGCTTTCATCCAATAATTCATTATGTTGTTTGACAAGTTTTGCTGCTACAACAGGATCAATCACAGAGTGTTCTTGGTCTTTGCGCAGCAGATTGGGCACAGTAGATTCATTAGCTCTCACCGGAACTTCCTCCGAATTATCATCCTGGTAAGTTAGTCCAGTACCATTGCGACCTTGCTCCATGGAAGTTTCAGTCACACTCCACAAATGCCTATGCTGAAATATCTGCACAACTCTCCAATTTCCACCGTACTTTGTGTCTTGTAAATAGAACACCTTTGTTGACTGTGTTGCCAAAATAAAAGGATCATTTTTATACTAGCATTTTCCAATATTGATGCTTTTGAAATGTCCATCATCTTTAAGTCCTGTTTTCTTGGCATCCAGATCAAACCAATCACAACGAAATAAGACAATCGAACGATTGACACCCATGGTAGAGTTATACTGTAACTTGATGATTTCTTTCAGTTGACCATAAAAGTCAATGATCTCCTCTTCTCCATCATCCTTGACTTCACTATCATTGGTTCCCTCAACCATGACTCCACTTTTTTACGCCTTATTATTCTCCTCACGGTCCGTTGTGTGGTACCGAACACCCTCAACAACACATGTTGAATATGATATGACTCCAGAAGCTGGTCCACATGCCAAAGCATAGAGATCGTCACTTACCTCTTCTCTCTTCTCCACACGCAAAGAAGTCACATGATTCTGTAACCATCTGGCAAATCCTTTCTCAAGCCTTTCATCAACATTCTGACTATCTTCCTGTCACAATTCTTCCTTGCATAGTCTGCAATGCAAAAGAGAGCGAGTTTAAAAATCCTACCTAAACAAATGGATCAATCCAAAATAAATTTTACATGTTTAGAAGAGATCACATACTAGAGATATGGCTGAACCTCGGTACAATTATTGAGAACATACCAAGCCATCTTGTCATAATCAACCCCAGCATATTTCTTTCTTGGGCCTCCAAGTAAATTCACACCGTGGTTGAAAACCGAAATTTCACAAGCCTGCAGATCAGCGCACTCTCTATTTCTGCCCTCCCTATTAAATCTTGTTTCCACATCATCCAAGTACCTCGAGCAAAATGTTAGGCACTCATCAACAACATATGCTTCTGCAATTGATCCTTCAGGTCTGGCCATGTTCCTCACATAACGCTTACAAGTAAGTAGCCTTCTCTCAATTGGGTACATCCATCCGTACTGCACCGGGCCTCTAAGAATTGCCTCATCTGGTAAATGAACGGCTAGATGCACCATGACATCAAAGAAAGCTGGAGGAAAAATCTTCTCTAGTTTGCAAAGAATAACTGGGATTTCTTCCTTAAGTCTCTGTAGAACATCTAGCTTCAAAGTTTTGCAACACAGTTCTCTAAAAAAATTTCCCAAATCAGCGACAGCTTCATATATCTCCTTATCCATGATTCCACGGATACCCACTGGTATAAGTCTTTGGAGGAGGATATGGCAATCATGGGTTTTCAGTGATTGAAGCTTGCATCCATCAGGACTAACACATTTTGCTAAGTTAGCAGCATACCCATCTGGAAATCGCACCTGTCTTATAAATGCACAGAATGCAAGCTTTTGTTCTTTTGTCATTGTGTACCATGCTTCTGGCAAACCAATTCGATTTCCATCCTCATCAAGGTCAAGGTGTAAATCTGGTCTTATGCCCATGTCTTCCAAATCAAGCCTGGCATTAGCCGTATCCTTTGTCTTACCATCAATGTTCAGAAATGTACCAAGCAGGTTGTCACATATGTTTTTCTCGATGTGTATTACATCAAGATTATGCCTCAGTTTCAAATCTATCCAGTATGGCAGGTCCCACAAACAAACCCTCTGTTTCCAACATTGACCATCATCTTTGCGCTTTCTTTTCTTGTTTTGAGGATGCTTTCCCGGTCTTATATCTTTGACATTCTCCAATTGCAGCAGCAGCTCTTCTGTACTGAATTCCACTGGCTTGTCACGGTTTTCACTCTTACCGTTAAAAGCTTTGCTTCTTCACCAGTGATGCGCTCGAGGAAGAAAACGACGATGTCCAATATAACATATCTTGTTCCTTATCCTCTGTGAGCAGGGATCTTTGTCACAGTGCAAACACGCATAGTAGCCTTTCGTTACTCTTCCTGACAAAGTGCTCAATCCTGGATAATCATGGATGCACCATAGGACTGCTGCACGTAGATTAAATTTTTTTTCACTCAAGGCATCATAGGTACTTACACCCTTCCAAAGCTCAATCAACTCTTCGACAACAGGCTCCAAGAACAAATCAAAATCCTTCCCGGGAGAATTTGGACCGGGTATAAGTAAGGTCATCATGAGGTTGCACTGATCCATACACACCCATGGTGGTAGGTTATAAGGCATCACGAATACAGGCCACATGCTGTAGGAAGCACTCATTTTTCCAAACGGATTAAACCCATCTGTAGCAACGCCAATTCTCTGGTTCCGTGCATCTTCGGCAAAATCTCTATGTTTTTTATCAAAGTCTTTCCATGCTTCACCGTCAACAGGATGACTTATTTCATTGTCCACGGGTTTCTTTTTCAGCTTGTGCCATTGTACCTCTTCTGATGACTTCTTCGAACAATACATCTGCTGCAACCTCGGAATCAATGGGAAATGTCTCAATACTTTCATCGGAATCTGTTTTTTCCCATTTGAGTCTTTCCATCTCGATGCACCACATATCGGACATTCGTCATGGTTGGCATATTGCTTTCTGAAAAGAACACAATTATTCGGGCACACATGGATTGGAACATAGCCTAGCCCCAATGCACGGATAAATTTCAGTGCTTCATCATAAGATTTAGGAATAGAGCACTTTGGGAATGCCTTGGCCAACAACCGAAGTATTGCACTAAATGCAACATTGGAAATCCGATAAAAAGACTTGATGTGTAGTAACTTCACGACAAATGAAAATCTTGAAGTTTCAGACCCTTCATAAAGTGAGCACTTAGCCTCTTCTATCACTTTTGCAAACTTTGACTCTTGTCTACCCCGGTCCTCCGATTCATATAGATCCTCTATCATGTCATGAATTCTATCATCTTCATAAACATCCTCCTCCTCCAAAGAAACATCATTTTCAGCAACATCTACAACGATATCAGTAGCTCCATCCACATGTTGTGCATCTGCATCAGCTTCAACATTTACTGGTTCTCCATGATGAATCCACCTATCATATGTGCTAGACATCCCATAAATAAGAATATGATCCTCCACTTTCCCTTGAGGTTCTTGTTTACGATTCAGACATTTGTGGCACGGGCAAAGAATTTTAGCATCCTCAGCATAGGTTTCACGGACGAAATTTATGAACTCTTTCACTCCATTAAGGTATTCTTCGGAAAATTTCTAGCTTTTATCCAACTTCTGTCCATCTGCCAATGAACAAAAAAAGGCTAAAATTTAGCAATTGAATTGCACAAAGCCAAAGTAGCTAGCACAAACAAAACCTAATCTGAAAATACTCAAATCATATGCCCTAAAAATCATATGCATAGAGCCAAAGTAGCTAACACAGGAACACAAAGTAGCCAAAGTAGCTAACACAGGAACACTTAGAGAACAGCAGCTTCAGAGCATTAACCTGCAGCACTTTGAAACGGCAAGGATGCTGCCGCCGTCCGCTCTGGAGATGACGCCGTCCGCCACTGGCTGTACTCGGTGCAGGTGAAGTCGGCCGCGGCGTCGCCCGCTGCCTGCCCGGGGCAGTTGATGGTCGGCCCCGACGCCACCCACTGCCCGCCCGGCGCAGCCGCGCAGGTGGCAGTCAGTCGCGCCGCCGCCCGCCAGTCGCGCCGCCGCGCCGCCGCCCGTCAGTCGAGCGGCCGTGCCGCCGCCCGGCAGCGCGCCGCCACCCGCCAGATTCGCCGTAGGTGATGGTCAGCAGCGCCGCGCCGCCGGTTGGGATAAACTGCGCCACGCGACCTAGTTTTTTTTTGATAAAAAACGGACTTGGCCCTTCGATTTTGCCATTCAGTTTTGGCCAAAAGGAAGCCCACTCATCACATAAGGTTGGTTAAAAGGAACCGAACCAGAATGTAAACAGCTGGATGATGCTTGTCCAACTGGTAAGTGGCTGATAACATGAGCATGTAGTCTTCGGTTCGAATCCCATTCGAACCTAATTTTTATCAGTTTTATATTTTAGTCGTTGTTAGTGAAAATTACCAGCTAGAAACGCCATGTATGTAAAATTACTGAATTAGTTTTATTTTTTAGTGGTTATTACTTAAAAATACTAGCTAGAAACGACATGTATATAAAATTGTTGAGTTGTCATCTAGTCACCCTCATCTAATTCTTGATGGCTCAATCATTTTCATTTTTTAGTGGTTATTACTTAAAATTACTAGCTAGAAATGCCATGTATACAAAATTGTTGAGTTGTCGTCCAGTCATCCTCATCTAGTTCTTGATGATTGACAACTAGGCACGCCACGTAGGCAAAATTGCTAAGGTGTCATCCAGTCACCCTCATCTAGTTTCTATGACGATATATTTTGGTCAAGATGAAACTAAAATAAGCTAGCATGCACCATTCACATCTTTATGACCATTCTATGCGTTCAGGTAACGACCTTTTGGCCATGAATGGTCAAAAAATTATAGGGTTTGGACCCTTCCTCACTCTCCATGACTAATTTGTGAATTTTGGTCATGGATCTATGACCAATTAAACCGCTGTCACTGATTTTTGTCATTAATGAGTGAATTTCTTGTAGTGTTTTCTATGGCTCGCCGGTCATCGGGCAAGTCCACCAAAGTCCATACTTTGTTCTCATACATGGATCCTATCTCGGATTTCATAGCCTCAAGCCATTTGTTGGAATCCGGGCCCGCCATCGCTTCTTCATAGTTCGAAGGTCCACCGTTGTCTAACAACATGATTTCCATCACAGGGTTGCCGTACCACTCTGGTGCGGAGCGTGCCCTTGTGGACCTTCGCGGTTCAGTAGTAACTTGATCCGAAGCTTCATGATCATCATCATTAACTTCCTCTTCAGTCGGTGTAGGCGCCACAGGAACAACTTCCGCGCTGCGCTACTATCCTGTTCGAGAGGGGGTGTAATTACCTCATCAAGTTCTACCTTCCTCCCACTTACTTCTTTCGAGAGAAACTCTTTCTCTAGAAAGGATCCGTGCTTGGCAACAAAGGTTTTACCTTCGGATCTAAGATAGAAGGTATACCCAATAGTTTCCTTAGGGTATCCTATGAATACGCATTTCTCCGCTTTGGGTTCGAGCTTTTCTGGTTGAAGTTTCTTCACATAAGCATCGCAGCCCCAAACTTTAAGAAACGACAACTTAGGTTTCTTGCCAAACCATAGTTCATACGGTGTCATCTCAACGGATTTAGACGGTTCCCTATTTAAAGTGAATGCTGCAGTTTCTAATGCGTATCCCCAAAATGATAGCGGTAAGTCGATAAGAGACATCATAGATCGTACCATATCTAATAAAGTGCGATTACGACGTTCAGACACTCCGTTGCGTTGCGGTGTGCCAGGCGGCGTCAGTTGTGAAACGATTCCACACTTCCTTAGGTGTGTGCCAAACTCGTGACTCAAATATTCTTCTCCACGATCAGATCGTAGACATTTAATTTTTCTGTCACGTTGATTCTCAACCTCACTCTGAAATTCCTTGAACTTTTCAAACGTCTCAGATTTGTGCTTCATCAAGTAGATATACCCATACCTACTCAAATCATCGGTGAGAGTGAGAACATAACGATAACCACCGCGAGCTTCAACGTTCATTGGACCACACACATCAGTATGTATTATTTCCAATAAGTCGGTTGCTCTCTCCATTATTCCTGAGAATGGAGTCTTAGTCATCTTGCCCATGAGGCACGGTTCGCATGTGTCAAATGATTCAAAGTCAAGAGACTCTAATAGTCCATCAGAATGGAGCTTCTTCATGCGCTTAACGCCGATATGACCAAGGCGGCAGTGCCACAAGTATGTGGGACTATCATTATCAACTTTACATCTTTTGGTACTCACACTATGAATATGTGTAACATCACGATCGAGATTCATCAAGAATAAACCATTCACCAGCGGAGCATGACCATAAAACATATCACTCATATAAATAGAACAACCATTATTCTCTGACTTAAATGAGTAGCCGTCTCGCATTAAGCAAGACCCTGATACAATGTTCATGCCTAAAGCTTGTACTAAAGAACAATTATTAAGGTTTAAAACTAATCCCGATGCTAGATGTAGAGGTAGCGTGCCGACGGCGATCACATCGACCTTTGAACCATTCCCGACGCGCATCGTCACCTCGTCCTTGGCCAGTCTCCACTTATTCCGCAGTTCCAGCTTTGAGTTGCAAATGTGAGCAACAGCACCGGTATCAAATACCCAGGAGATACTACGAGCGCTGGTAAGGTACACATCAATAGCATGTATATCACATATACCTTTAACGTTGCCGGCCTTCTTGTCCGCTAAGTATTTGGGGCAGTTCCGCTTCCAGTGACCTTTTCCCTTGCAATAGAAGCACTCAGTCTGAGGCTTGGGTCCATTATTTTTCTTCTTCCCGGCATCTGGCTTACCGGGCGCGGCAACAGCTTTGCCGTCTTTCTTGAAGTTCTTCTTACCCTTGCCTTTCTTGAAACTAGTGGTCTTGTTGACCATCAACACTTGATGCTCTTTCTTGATTTCTACTTCTGCAGACTTGAGCATCGAGTACAACTCGGGAATGGTCTTCTCCATCCCTTGCATGTTGTAGTTAAGCACAAAGCCTTTGTATCTTGGTGGGAGAGACTGGAGGATTCTGTCAATTATAGCATCATCCGGAAGTTCGACTCCAAGTGAAGTCAGACGATCGTGTAACCCAGACATTTTGAGTATGTGCTCACTAACAGAACTGTTCTCCTCCATCTTACAGCTAAAGATCTTGTCGGAGACTTCATATCTCTCGACACGGGCATGAGCTTGAAAAACTAGCTTCAGCTCATGGAACATCTCATATGCCCCGTGTTGCTCAAAACGCCTTTGGAGCCCCGTTTCTAAACTGTATAACATGCCACACCTAACAAGAGAGTAGTCATCACTCCGCGTTTGCCAGACGTTCAGAATGTCCTGGGCTGCTGCGGGAGCGGGAGGGTCACCTAGCGGCGCATCAAGGACATAAGCCTTTTTAGCTGCTTCAAGGATGAGCTTCAAGTTACGAACCCAGTCCGCATAGTTGCTACCATCATCTTTCAGCTTGTTTTTCTCTAGGAATGCGTTGAAATTGAGGTTGACGTTGACCATCTACAATATTTATAAAGACAACTTTTAGACTAAGTTCATGACAATTAAGTTTATTTAATCAAATTAAGTATGAACTCCCACTTAAATCGACATCCCTCTAGTCATCTAAGTGATACATGATCCATGTTGACTAACCCGTGTCCGATCATCACGTGAGACGGACTAGTCACCATGGTGAGCAACTGCATGCTGATCGTATTCAACCATAAGAATCATGTTCGACCTTTCGGTCTCTTGTATTCGAGGTCATGTCTGTACATGCTAAGCTCGTCGAGTCAACCTAGGTGTTTCACGTGTGTAAATCTGGCTTACACCCGTTGTATGCGAACGTTAGAATCTATCACATCCGATCATCATGTGGTGCTTCGAGACAACGAACCTTCGCAACGGTGCACACTTAGGGGAATACGTTCTCGAAATTTTAAGAGGGATCATCTTATTATGCTACCGTCATTCTAAGCAATAAGATGTAAAACATGATAAACATCACAATGCAATCATATAGTGACATGATATGGCCATTATCATCTTTGCTCTTTCGATCTCCATCTTCAGGCATCGCATGATCATCATCGCCACCGGCGTGATACCATGATCTCCATCATCGTGTCTCTGTGAAGTCGTCACGCCAACTACTACTATCACTACTACTATAGCTAACCGTTAGCAATGAAGTAAAAGTAGTAAGCACATGGCGTTGCATCTCATACAATAAATTAAGACAACTCCTATGGCTCCTGTCGGTTATCATACTCATCGACATGCAAGTCGTGAAACCTATTACAATAACATGATCATCTCATACATCATACATGCAACATCACAACTTTGGCCATATCACATCACATGTCAAACCCTGCAAAAACAAGTTAGACGTCCTCTAATTGTTGTTGCAAGTTTTACATGGCTGATTTGGGTTTCTAGCAAGAACGCCTTCTTACCTACGTGACAGCCACAACGATGATATGCCAAAGCTATTTACCCTTCATAAGGACCCTTTTAATCAAATCCAATCCGACTAGAGTAGGAGAGACAGACACCCGCTAGCCACCTTTATGCACGGTGTGCATGTCTGTCGGTGGAACCAGTCTCACGTAAGCGTGCGTGTAAAGTCGGTCCGGGCCGCTTCATCCCACAATACCGCCAGAAATAATAAGACTAGTAGCGGCAATCAAATTGACAAATCATCGCCCACAACTTTTGTGTTCTACTCGTGCATATAATCTACGCATAGAAAACCTGGCTCGGATGCCACTGTTGGGTAACGTAGCATAAATTCAAAATTTTCCTACGCATACTCAGATCTTCCTATGGAGAGACCAGCAACGAGAGATGTGTAAGAGCATCTTCATACCTTTAAAGATCGCTAAGCGGAAGCGTTGCTAGAACGCGGTTGATGGAGTCGTACTCGCAGCGATTCCGATCTAGTGCCGAACTACGGCACCTCCGCGTTCAACACACGTGCAGCCCGGTGACGTCTCCCGCACCTTGATCCAGCAAGGAGGAGAGAGAGGTTGGGGAAGAACTCTAGTAGCACGATGGCATGGTGTCGATGGAGAGACGAGGTCTCCCGGCAGGGCTTCGCCAAGCACCGGTAGAGAGGAGGAGGAAGAGGGGCAGGGCTGCGCCGAGAGAGAGAGAGAGAGAAAACCGTGTGTCTCAATGACCAAAACCCCTCTCTATTTATAGGAGGAGGGGAGGGGGTGCGCCACCCCTAGGGTTTCCCCCTAGGTGGTGCGGCAGCCACCAGATGGGAGGGGGGCGGCAGCCAGGGCAGGGAAAGGGGGGGCACCCAAGGTGGGCCTTGGGCCTCACCTGCGCCTAGGGTTTCCCCCTTCCCCCCTTCTCTGGTGCGCATGGGCTGGGTGGGGCGTGCACTAGCCCACCTAGGGGCTGGTTCCCTTCCCCACTTAGCCCATCTAGCCACCCGGGGTCGTTGCCCCCCTTCGGTGGTCCCCCGGGGCCACCTCCGGTGGTCCCGGTACGTTACCGGTGATGCCCGAAACACTTCCGGTATCCGAAACCATCCGTCCTATATATCAATCTTTACCTCCGGACCATTCTGGAGCTCCTCGTGATGTCCGGCATCTCATCTGGGACTCTGAACAACTTTCAGTAACCTCGTACAATAATTCTCTATAACCCTAGCATCACCGAACCTTAAGTGTGTAGACCCTACGGGTTCGGGAGACAGACAGACATGACCGAGACACCTCTCTGGCCAATAACCATCAGCGGGGTCTGGATACCCATGGTGGCCCCCACTTGCTCCACGATGATCTCATCGGATGAACCACGATGTCAAGGATTCAATCAATCCCGTATACGATTCCCTTTGTCTGTGGGTATAGAACTTGCCCGAGATTCGATCGTCGGTATACCTATACCTTGTTCAATCTCGTTGCCGGTAAGTCTCTTTACTCGTTCCGTAGCACGTCATCGTGTGACTAACTCCTTAGTCACACTGAGCTCATGATGATGTTCTACCGAGTGGGCCGAGAGATACCTCTCCGTCACACGGAGTGACAAATCCCGATCTCGATTCGTACCAACCCAACAGACACTTTCGGAGGTACCCGTAGTGCACCTTTATAGTCACCCAGTTACGCTGTGACGTTTGATACACCCAAAGCACTCCTACGGTATCCGACAGTTGCACAATCTCACGGTCGAAGGAAAAGATACTTGACATTAGAAAATCTTTAGCATACGAACAATACGATCTAGTGCTATGCTTAGGATTGGGTCTTGTCCATCACATCATTCTCCTAATGATGTGCTCCCGTTATCAATGACATCTAATGCCCATGATCAGGAAACCATGATCATCTATTGACTAACGAGCTAGCCAACTAGAGGCTTGCTAGAGACACATTGTGATCTATTTATTCACACATGTATTACTGTTTCCTGTTAATACAATTATAGCATGAACAATAGACGATTATCATGAACAAGGAAATATGATAATAACCATTTTATTATTGCCTCTAGGGCATATTTCCAACACAACACTCCTCTCATCGGAGGGGACTCGTCACCATCAACATCTTCATTAGCACCATCTCATCTCCAAACACTAGTTCATCTCTTGTAACCAATCTCTGTCTCGCGACTCCGATTGGTACTTGTAAGGTTGCTAGTAGTGTTAATTACTCTTTGTAGTTGATGCTAGTTGGATTACTTGGTGGAAGAGTTTATGTTCAGATCCTTGATGCTACTCATTACCTCTCTGGTCATGAATATTATTATGCTTTGTGAGTAGTTACTTTTGTTCCTGAGGACATGGGATTAGTCATGCTAATAGTAGTCATGTGAATTTGGAATTCGTTCGATATTTTGATGTGTTGTACGTTGTTTTTCCTCTAGTGGTGTTATGTGAACGTCGACTACATAACACTTCACCATTATTTGGTCCTAGAGGAAGGAATCGGGAAGTAGTAAGTAGATGATGGGTTGCTAGAGTGACAAAAGCTTAAACCCTAGTTTATGCGTTGCTTCGTAAGGGGCTGATTTGGATCCACTAGTTTAATGCTATGGTTAGACTTTGTCTTAATTCTTCTTTCGTAGTTGCGGATGCTTGCGAGAGGGGTTATAAGTGGGATGCTTGTCGAAGTAAGGGCAGCACCCAAGCGCTGGTCCAACCACATATCAAACTATCAAAGTAACGAACGCGAATCATATGAACATGATGAAAACTAGCATGACAGAAATTGTCGTGTGTCCTCGGGAGCGTTTTTCCTCCTATAAGACTTTGTCCAGGCTTGTCCCTTTCTACAAAAGGGATTGTTCCACTTTGCTGCACCGTTTCTACTTTTGTTACTTGTTGCTTGCTACAAATCATCTCATCACACAATCACTTGTTACCGATAATTTCAGTGCTTGCAGATATTTCCTTGCTGAAAACCACTTGTCAGATCCTTCTACTCCTCGTTGGGTTCGACACTCTTACTTATCGAAAACACTACGATTGATCCCCTATACTTGTGTGTCATCAAGACTCGTTTCTGGCGCCGTTGCCGGGGAAGCGAAACATTCATATAGTGTGCTGAAATTTATTGTCACTTGTCACTCTGGATACTAATCCTTTGAGGGGCTTGTTCGGGGTATCTTCACCTCGAATGGAAGCACAAAGAGTTTCTCCTCAACCTACTGCACCTACTGAAAATATTTTCTTTGAATTTCCTACGGGTATGATTGAGAAACTACAGGCTAATCCTTTTACAGGAGATGGAACATCACATCCAGACTTGCATCTAATCTACGCAGATGAAGTTTGTGGTTTATTTTAGCTTGCAGGTTTGCCCGAGGATGAGGTCAAGAAGGTATTTCCTTTATATTTGAAGGATAAGGCGTTGACATGGTATGGGCTATGTGATGATACTAGATCACGGAACTACAATCGGTTGAAATTGGAATTTCATCAAAAGTTTTATCCTATGCATTTAGTACATCGTGATCGGAATTATATTTATAATTTTTGGCCTCGTGAGAGAGAAACCATCGCTCAAGCTTGGGGGATTCTTAAATCAATGCTATATTCATGCCCTAATCATGAGCTCTCGAGAGAAATTATCATTCAAAACTTCTATGCTCGGCTTTCTCATGATGATCGCAGCATGCTTGACACTTCTTGTACCGGTTCTTTTATGAAGAGAGATATTGACTTCAAATGGAATTTATTGGAGAGAATTAAACGCAACTCTGAAGATTGTGAGCTTGAAGAAGGTAAGGAGTCAGGTATGAATTTCACGTTTGATTGCGTTAAATCCTTTGTTGAGACAAATACCTTTAGTGATTTTAGCGCTAAGTATGGACTTGACTCTGAGATAGTAGCTTCATTGTGTGAATCTTTGCTGCTCATATTGATCTCCCCAAAGAGAAGTGGGTCAAATATCATCCTCCTTTAGAAGTCAATGTAGTTAAACCCACTCTAGTTGAAGAGAAAGTCATTGGCTATAATGATCATGTTGTTCCCAGTGCTTACATTGAGAAACCACCTTTCCCTGTTAGGATAAAGGATCATTCTAAAGCTTCAATTGTGATACGTAGAGGCTACATTAGAACACCTACACCCCCTGAGCAAATTAGAGTTGAACATAGCATTGCTATTATCAAAGATCTTCTGTCCGACGATGTTGAGGGACATAATATTCACTTCTCTAAAGATGGTGCTAGAATTGCTAAACCTCATGTTAGAGACAAACATAGGCCTGTTGTTGGCATTCCTGTTGTTTCTGTTAAGATAGGAGATCATTTTTGTCATGGATTATGTGACGTGGGTGCTAGTGTTAGTGCAATACCTCAATCCTTATACGATGAAATCAAAGATGAGATTGCACCTCTTGAGATAGAACTCATTGATTTCACTATTCAGCTTGCCAATAGAGATACTATCTGCCCTGTGGGAATTGTTAGGGATGTTGAAGTCTTGTGTGGTAAAACGAAGTATCCTGCTGATTTCGTCGTTCTTGCTACCGCACAAGATAGATTTTGTCCCATCATATTTGGCAGACCTTTTCTCAATACCGTCAATGCTCATATTAACTATGAGAAGCAAACTGTCACTGTTGGCTTTGAAGGTGTGTCACATGAGTTCAGTTTCTCCAAGTTTGGTAGACAACATCATGAAAAAGAGTCGCCTAGTAAGGATGAAACTATTGCCTTAGATTCTATTGTCGTGCTTCCTACTGATCCCTTAGAGCAATACTTGCTTGAGCATGAAAATGATATGCATATGGATGAAAGGGATGAGATAGATAGAGTTGTCTTAGAACAATATCCTATCCTTCAAAATAACTTGCCTGTTGAACTGCTTGGGGATCCACCCCCACCAAAAGGTGATCATGTGTTCGAGCTTAAACAGTTGCCTGATACTCTTAATTATGCTTATCTTGATGAAAAAGATATATATCATGTTATTATTAGTGCTAGCCTCTCAGAGCATGAAGAAAAGAAGTTAGTAAAAACTCTGAGAAAGCACCGTGTTGTTATTGGATATACTCTTGATGATCTTAAGGGCATTAGTCCCACTCTATGCCAACACAAGATTAAAACTGATCCTGATTCCAAGCCAGTTGCTGATCATCAAAGGAGATTAAATCCTAAGATGAAAGAAGTAGTGAGAAAAGGAATACTAAAGCTCCTGGAAGCGGGTATCATCTATCATGTTGCTCATAGCGATTGGGTGAGTCCGGTGTATTGCGTCCCTAAGAAGGGAGGCATTACCGTTGTCCCTAATGATAAGGATGTATTGATCCCACAAAGGATTATTACTGGCTATAGGATGGTGATCGATTTTAGGAAATTGAATAAAGCCACTAGGAAGGATCATTACCCTTTGCCTTTTATCGACCAAATGCTAGAAAGACTGTCTAAACACACACACTTCTGCTTTCTAGACAGTTATTCTGGTTTCTCCCAAATACCAGTTGCAAAATCTGATCAGGAGAAAACCACTTTCACCTGCCCTTTCGGTACCTTTGCTAATAGATGTATGCCTTTTGGCTTATGTAATGCACTTGCCACCTTTCAAAGATGTATGATGGCTATATTCTCTAATTTTTGTGAAAAGATTGTCGAGGTTTTCATGGATGACTTATCCGTTTACGGGTCTTCCTTTGATGATTGCCTGAGCAACCTTGATTGAGTCTTGCAGAGATATAAAGACACCAATCTTGTCTTGAATTGGGAGAAGTGCCACTTTATGGTTAATGAAGGCATCGTCTCAGGACATAAAATTTCTGAAAGAGGTATTGAAGTAGATAAGGCTAAGGTCAATGCAATCGAGAAAATGCCATACCCCACAGATATCAAATGTATACGAAGTTTCCTTGGTCATGCTGGTTTCTATAGAAGGTTCATTAAAGACTGCTCTAAGATTTCTAGGCCTCTTACCAATCTCTTGCAAAAGGATATTCCTTTTGTCTTTGACGATGATTGTGAGGAAGCCTTCGAAATACTTAAGAGGGCTTTGATAACCGCACCTATTGTTCAACCACCTGATTGGAACTTACCTTTTGAAATCATGTGTGATGCTAGCGATTATGCTGTTGGTGCTGTTCTAGGTAAAAGAGTTGATAGAAGTTGAATGTTATTCACTATGCTAGTAAAACTCTAGACAGTGCCCAAAGAAACTATGCTACTACGGAAAAGGAGTTTTTAGCAGTCGTGTTTGCATGTGAAAAGTTTAGGTCTTACATAGTTGATTCCAAAGTCACTATTCACACTGATCACGCTGCTATTAAGTACCTCATGGAGAAGAAGCATGCTAAACCTAGACTTATCAGATGGGTTCTCTTGCTACAAGAGTTTGATTTGCACGTTGTCGACAGGAATGGTGCTGATAACCCCGTAGCAGATACCTTGTCTAGGTTAGAGAACGTTCTTGATGACCCACAACCTATTGATGATAGCTTTCCCGATGAGCAACTGAGTGTCATCAATACTTCACGTAGTGCACCGTGGTATGTTGATTATGCAAACTATATCGTTGCCAAATATATACCACCTAGTTTCACATACTAGCAGAAGAAGAAATTCTTATTTGACTTGAGACATTACTTTTGGGATGATCCTCACCTTTATAAGGAAGGAGTAGATGGTGTTATTAGACGTTGTGTACCTAAACATGAACAGGGACAGATCCTACAAAAGTGTCACTCCGAGGCCTACGGAGGAAACCATGCGGGAGATAGAACTACACACAAGGTATTGCAATCAGGTTTCTATTGGCCCACTCTCTTCAAGGATGCCCGTAAGTTTGTCTTGTCTTGTGACGAATGTCAAAGAATAGCTAATATCGATAAACGTCAGGAAATGCCTATGAACTATTCACTTGTCATTTAACCATTTGATGTTTGGGGCTTTGATTATATGGGACCTTTTCCAAAATCCAACGGGTATACTCATATCCTAGTTGTTGTTGATTACGTCACTAAGTGGGTAGAAGCTATCCTCACTAGTAGTGCTGATCACAATGCTTCTATCAGGATGCTTAAAGAAGTTATTTTCCCTAGGTTAGGAGTCCCTAGATATCAGATGACCGATGCTGGTTCACATTTCATTCATGGTGCTTACCGTAAAACGCTTGCTAAGTACGATGTCAACCATAAAATTGCGTCTCCCTATCACCCTCAGTCCAGTGGTCAAGTAGAGCTAAGCAATAGAGAAATTAAACTAATTCTGCAAAAGACTGTCAACAGGTCTAGAAAGAATTGGTCTAAGAAGCTCGATGATGCACTGTGAGCTTATAGAACTGCCTATAAGAATCCCATGGGCATGTCTCCGTACAAAATGGTGTACGGTAAAGCATGTCACTTACCTCTTGAGCTAGAGCATAGAGCTTATTGGGCAATCAAAGAGCTCAACTTTGATTTCAAACTTGCTGGTGAGAAGAGGTTGTTTGACATTAGCTCGCTTGATGAATGGAGAACTCGGGCATATGTGAATGCCAAGTTGTTCAAAGAAAAGGTTAAGAGGTGGCATGATAAGAGGATACAAAAGCGTGAGTTCAATGTAGGTGATTATGTCTTGCTATATAATTCTTGTTTAAGATTTTTTGCAGGCAAGCTTCTCTCTAAATGGGAAGGTCCCCATATTGTCGAGGAAGTATATCGTTCCGGTGCTATCAAGATCAACAACACGGAAGGTAATTGTCCGAGAGTTGAAAATGGGCACAGAATCAAGGAGTATATCTCACGTACTCCCATAAATGTTGAAAGCAATATCATCAATACCCTAACTCCGAAAGAATACCTAAGGGATATTTATCAGCCTGTTTCAGACTCCGAAAACGAAGAGGTATGTGATTCGGAAAGAAAACAGACTCCGAAACTTTTCCAGTAGGAATTTTTCTCCGTTTTGGAATATTTGAAAAAATAGAAAAATTGGAAGTAGTCCGGAAAGCGCGCGAGCAGGCGACAAGCCTGCCAAGCGCGGGACCACCCCCTGGTCGCGCCTGGATGGCTTGTGGCCACCTCGTGTGACTCACAGACTCCGTTTTCATGTGGAGTACTCCTTCTGGTCTGGAAAAAATCATTATATATTCTCCCGTAAGGTCTGACCCTCGTATCACGCGAATTTCATCTGTTTTTGTTTCGAGCCTGTTTTCTCCCACAGATTTAGGTCAAGATGTCGTCTCAGGAATCTGTGGGGGAGAACAATCTCCCTCGCGTCTATGGAGAAGTAAATGCTGATCTGGAAAGGATGGAGGTCATAGAGGCCAAGGAAAGGCTACCTAAAGAAACCAAGGGCAAAACTAAGGAGAAGAATCAGGCGTGGGCTGAAGCACAATCTGCGTTCAACAAGGAATAAGTTGAAGAAGTGGATTTCCTCCAACCCTACCTCCACCTATTGTCTCCATCCTTGATTGAATTCTTGACGTTTTGTGAAACAACTCGTGCTCATAATACTTATCTCACTCGTGAAGTTGTTTTGCTGGAGAAACATATCACAGATCTCCAAGGTATAAATCAAAGATTAATGGCCCTCTTGGAATCAAAGATTGCAACAACTCCACCACCATCACCTCCAAAGGAAGACAACTGAGCATGGGTATGGGCAATCCCCTTGGCTTGTGCCAAGCTTGGGGGAGTTGCCCCGGTATCGTATCCCCATCACATCTTTTGCCTTTACCTTTGTTTTAGTTTGTTCCTTTTCATTTTTCTCTTTCTCTACTAGAATAAGGTCTTAGTGTTTTAGTCTTGAGTTTTGCTTTGTGTCACCCCCGACGTATTCGACCTCGTGAGCCATATAATAAAGAGTGTCTTAGTTGAAGGGCTTTGCCTCTTGCCATGATCAAAAGAGTGAGAAAAGAACAAAAGCATGAAAGATCATGTAATGATCTTATGGGAAGTGATGGCTTCACATATAAAAAGAATGTTGATTGAAACTTGTTGAGGGTAGACAAATGTAGACCTTGGTCATTGTTGCAATTAATAGGAAGTGATAAAGACGGAGAGATTCACAAATAAATACATCATCTTTGACACCATCTATGATTGTGAACGCTCACTACACTATTACATTCTTAGAAGTTGATGTTGGACAAGGAAGACAACATAATGAATTGTGTTTGCTTGGTTCCGAAGTATATGATTAGAGATCCCTTAGCATGTGACGATTGCTTCCACCTCATATTAGCCAAAACTCCCGCACCAAGTAGAGATACTACTTGTGCATCCACAAACCTTCAACCCAGTTGTGCCGTGAGAGTCCACCATACCTACCTATGGATTGAATAAGATCCCTCAAGTAAGTTGTCATCGGTGCAAGCAATAAAAATTGCTCCCTAATATGTATGATCTATTAGTGTGTGGAAAATAAGCTTTGTACGAACCTGTGATGAGGAAGACATAAAAGCGACAGACTGCATAATAAAGTTCTTTATCACAGGAGGCAACATAAAGTGACGTTCCTCCGCACTAAGAGGACACGCATCCAAACCTCAAAAGTGCATGACCACCTCTGCTTCCCTCTGCGAAGGGCCTATCTTGTACCTTTACTTTTTGCCGTTGAAAGAGTCATGGTGATCTTCACCAATTCCTTGTTTCGCCTTCATCTTGGCTAACGTCATATGCTGGGGAAAGATCTATATTCATATGTCAACTTGGACGTAAGCATTCATGAATTATTATTGTTGACATTACCCTAGAGGTAAGCAGTTGGGAGGCAAAATTGTACACCCCTATCTTTCTCTGTGTTCAGCTGAAACTTTGATCTCATGAGTACCACGTGAGTTGTAGCAATTGTAGAGAATGAAAAGATGATTGAGTATGTGGATTTGCTTTATAAGCTCTCATTTGACTCTTTCTGATGTTGTGATAAATTGCAATTGCTTCAATGACTAAAGGCTATCGGTTGTTACTTCTCGATAAGGTTCTTGAATCATGCTTCACTTTGTGAAGGATTTGTCACTTTAGCATGAGAGATTATATGTTGGTATTGTTGTTCTGATCATGATCATGATGCATGCATGTTCGTATTGTGTTTTGTCGACACCTCTCTCCCTAAACATGTGGTCATATTTATTGAGCTCGGCTTTCGCTTGAGGACAACCGAGGTCTAAGCTTGGGGGAGTTGATATGCCCATTTTGCATCATGCTTTCATGTTGATATTTATCGCTTCTTGGGCTGTTATTTCACTTCACGGTACAATATTTATGCCTTTTCTCTCTTATTTTGCAAGGTTTACATGAAGAGAGAGAATGCCGGCAACTGGAATTCTGGCCTGAACTTGGAGCAAGTTTGAGATACCTATTCTGCACAACTCCAAACACCGTAAAAATCAACAAGGATTTTTTCCGGATTTATAAAAAATACTGGGCCAAAGGGGCGCCAGCAGGTGGCCACAAGCCTGCTAGGCGCGGCCACCCCCTGGCCGCGCCTAGGGGGCTTGTGGGCACCCAGCTAGCCCTCTGCCCCCCCCCCTCTTCTGCTATATTAAGGGTTTGGTCCGGGAAAAACATCAAGAGGAGGCTTTTTCGAGGATTCGCCGCCGCCACGAGGCGGAACTTGAGCAGAACCAATCTAGAGCTCCGGTAGGACGATCCTGCCGGAAAAACTTCCCTCCCGGAGGGGGAAACCGTCCCCATCGTCATCACCAACACTCCTCTCATCGGAGGGGACTCATCACCATCAACAACTTCATCAGCACCATCTCATCTCCAAACCCTAGTTCATCTCTTGTAACCAGTCTCCGTCTCGCGACTCCGATTGGTACTTGTAAGGTTGCTAATAGTGTTAATTACTCTTTGTAGTTGATGCTAGTTGGATTATTTGGTGGAAGAGTTTATGTTCAGATCCTTGATGCTACTCATTACCTCTCTGGTCATGAATATGATTATGCTTTGTGAGTAGTTACTTTTGTTCCTGAGGACATGGGATAAGTTATGCTAATAGTAGTCATGTGAATTTGGTATTCGTTCGATATTTTGATGTGTTGTATGTTGTTTTTCCTCTAGTGGTGTTATGTGAACATCGACTACATAACACTTCACCATTATTTGGGCCTAGAGGAAGGCATTGGGAAGTAGTAAGTAGATGATGGGTTGCTAGAGTGACAGAAGCTTAAACCCTAGTTTATGCGTTGCTTCGTAAGGGGCTGATTTGGATCCACTAGTTTAATGCTATGGTTAGACTTTGTCTTAATTCTTCTTTCGTAGTTGTGGATTCTTGCGAGAGGGGTTAATCATAAGTGGGATGCTTGTCCAAGTAAGGGCAATACCCAAGCGCGGTCCACCCACATATCAAACTATCAAAGTAACGAATGCGAATCATATGAACATGATGAAAATTAGCATGACAGAAATTCCTGTGTGTCCTCGGGAACGTTTTTCCTCCTATAAGACTTTGTCCAGGCTTGTCCCTTGCTACAAAAGGGATTGGGCCACTTTGTTGCACTGTTGCTACTTTTGTTACTTGTTGCTTGCTACGAATCATCTCATCACACAATAACTTGTTACCGATAATTTCAGTGCTTGCAGATATTTCCTTGTTGAAAACCACTTGTCAGATCCTTCTGCTCCTCGTTGAGTTCGACACTCTTACTTATCGAAAGGACTACGATTGATCCCCTATACTTGTGGGTCATCAAATAACACATAAGAGAGACCTTCTGGAACACTTGAGAAACCTCGAAAAGGGGTAGGTATGTGATACGATAAGTAAACTGACTCCACAAATTCCATATATTTTTCTGCTACTTTTGGTATTTTAGAAAAATTATAAAAATAAAAACAAGCTAGGGGGACCCATGAGGGACTCTGAAGTCAACATGGCACGGACACCCCCCTGTGGGCATGCCCTAATGGCTTGGGAGCACCTTGTGTGCCTCCCGGACTCCATTTTCTTCCTCGACTCATATTTTGACCTAGTAAAATTCATTATATGTACCCCCATCAGTTTTGACCACCGCATCACAAGTTTCCCCTTTGTTCTTGTTTCGGGGTTTTTTTTTGACAGGTCTAGATCGTCATGACGTTTTAAGCTCCTCTAAGGACAAGTTCTACGAGAAGGTTATCAACGCCTACCTTCCGTAGCTGATGAAGCAACCTTAGGCCATTTGAGATCCGTGAGGGGGTACTTCACATCTAGGACGTTCAAGGACCAAAGAAGGAGGGAAGTCAGAAGGCTAGGCTTGCAGAAGTGGAACATGAGATCTTCATGTGCCAAGGGATGGCGGAGCATGGACTCAGCGCTAATCACTCCATGATCATGGATATTATTCATGAACATAAGATGGCCATCAAGGAGATTGTGGAGATGATCTTCAAGCTCCACGACAAGCTTCAAGATCTCCACCCCAAATATTTGATCTATAAAACCAAAATTGTGAGTATGAAACTCGTTTCAAGAGGATGAGTATAGCTGCAACTTTCAGTATCCCAGAGACAAGCTCTTCCTTCTTCAATGGGGAACCTATGCCATGGAAGACGGGGGATAAGCCTACTACCTCACGACCACCATTACCCAAGAAGGACACCTGAGTACATGGGTATGGGAACCACCATTAGCTTGTTCCATCCTTGGGGGGGCATGCCCGGTATCTATCACCATCACTTTCACCATTATCATCTATCTTAGTTTGATCCGTAATTATGTCGTGATTCAGAGAAATAAATTTCAGTATTGGTTTGCTTAGAGTGTTTGCTTTGAGGTCTATCTATCCTTGTAATCGAGGGTGAGAGTTAAATAATAAAGATTAGTTTGAGTTTGCTTGCTTTACTCTCACGCATTAATCATAGCAAGCAAACTCAAACTAATCTTTATTATATAAATCAAAAGAAATGGAAAAAATCATATGCTAATCCCATGGGGAGTAATGACTTCACATAGAAAAAGTATGATAGATAAAAGTTATTGGGAGTTAACAAACATAGCATTAGTCATCGATACAGTCCATGCAAAATTATGATAGAGTAGAGGAGAGTCGCATACAAATATACTATCTTGGACATGTTTTATGGTTGTGAGCCCCCACCAAATATTATATAATGATTGAAGTGTTGATGTTGGACAAGGAAGAAAATGTAATGAATTATATTTGTTTACATTCACATAGAAGTTATATTCTCATGGATCCTCCAACACGTGGTGCTTGCTTAGGATCCTTTGCTAGCCCAAAAATTCACACTAAGTAGACATACTACTTGTGCATCCATAACCCTTGAACCTTGTTTCTTGCCATGAGAGTCTACCATACCTACCTATGCATTGAATAAGATCCTTCAAGTAAGTTGTCATCGGTGCACAAAGCAATAGAAATTGCTCCTAAACATGTATGATCTTTTATTGTAAGGGAAAATAAGCTTTGTACGATCTTATGATGGCAAAGGAATAAAAGTGAAATACTACATAAGCTATCATAAAGGGCAATATAAGTTGACGTTCCTTTACATTAAGAGTTTGCACATTCTAAATTTAAAAGCACATGACAACCTCTACTTTCCTCTGCAAAGGGTCTATCTTTTACTTTGATGTATTTACTTTTATGCAAGAGTCAATAATGTGTATCCCTATTCCTACCTATTAATTCTCTAGTTGGCAAGCATCATGTGTTGGCAAAATATCCAGATATAAATATTCAGTTGGATGTAGGTGATCATGAGTCATTATTGGTGACATTATCCTTGAGCTAAATAAGTTGGATGGCGAAAACAATAAAACCCCTATCTTCCTATGTGTGTGATGCAAACATTAGCTGCATAAATATGCAATGAGTGTCAGCAATCATAGAAGACTAAATGGTAGTTGAGTATGTGAACTTGCTAAAATCAAACCTCTTCCATATACTCTTCTCTAAAATATGATGAATTGTGATTGCGTGAGTGACTAAGAACATAGTTTGTTGATTGTCAATAAAGTTTATGCTTCATACTTCAGTAATTGTGGATAGATTTTTACTTGTTTATGAAAAGTCATATGATGAAAAATTTGTTGATATGACAATATTCATGATGCCCTCATGTTTGTATTCTGTTTTTATCGACACCTCTCACTCTCTCCCTCTCTCTCCCCTCTATCTCTCCTTCTCTCTCTCCCTCTCTCTCTCCCTCTCCCCTCTCCTCCCTATCTATCCCTCTCCCTCTCCCTCTCTCTCCCCGTCTCTCTCTCTCCCCCTCTCTCGCTCTCAATCTTAAATTATGTGTTCATTATTATCGAGTTAACCTTTCGCTTGAGGACAAGCGAGGTCTAAGCTTGGGGGAGTGATACGAACATTTTGCATCATGATTTCTTTTTGATATTTATGCTATTTTGGGTCATTATTCCACTTTATGATACAATTTGTATGCCTTTCCTCTCTGAATTTACAAGGTACATCAGAAATAGGGAGATTGCCGGAAACTGGAATTCTGGGCCTTTGCTACAAAAAGGATTATGCTATCTTTTTGCACACTTGCTACTATTTTTACTTGTCACTTGTTACAAATTATTTTGCTATAAAACTATCTATCATTTTTACTCATAGCACTTGAAGAGAATACCTCGTTGAAAACCGCTTATCATTTTCTTCTGCTCCTTGTTGGGTTTGACACCGTTATTTATCAAAAGAACTACGATTGATCCCTTATACTTGTGGGTCATCAGAGCATGCGCAGTGACGGAGCTACAAGACGGACAACACGAGGAGGAAGAAGAAAGAAAAACAACAAATGGATCCGACTCTTTCGCGAGGTGGATTTGGTGCAATTTGTGGTGTGGTTAGGATGTCGGGTCTAACGTAGTGGGCATGCCCAGGCGCGCCCGATATCCCTCATATACGCTCCATATTTAGGCTGAATATGAGGGGTGCTCGCCAGTTTGAACATTTGAGACTCATTTAAGGATCAATTTTTTATGACCGGTCAGTGATCGGACGGACTATGTAGATGTTTGAGATGGGTATGACAGATGTGGGTATAGATGCTCTAAGCTGGCCGATCAAAATCGTGAAGGTCCTCCTATCTAGTGTTCAGGAACCACGTGATATTTGCTCCTTGTGCTTCGTGATTGTTTCATGGTTGTACCGAGTTGAAGGAAAATTGGCAGAACTGACCCACAAATTTGACTACTTGAAGGTCGTCGACAGGAAGCAATGAAGCATGAATTTTTTGTGTGTGTGTGGCTAAAGTGCGCACATCACTCACGAATCAGACATTCATAGGGGCACGCGAGTGCGGGGCACTCACCTCCCAAGTCTCGTCGCCCATTCATTTTGCGTCCCCATTCACGCAACAATTATATACCGAACGAGGGCATAATAAGTTTTATACTTTTGCACTTAAAATGCCAAGTTTTAATCAGTTTTAGAGATATAAATTTAATTAAAAAAACTATGTGTCGTAGACACGAAATAATGAATTTTTCTTCTAGCTTGTATTAAGTTTAAGAAGTGAAACTTATTTTTTTTCTTAGAAGTCGTTTAAAATATATTTAAAATGGATTTTATTTGAAAGCGCAGGCCACGAGACACATGAATATGAAAACAAAACTTAGTTTAAAATTTTTGTTTGTAATATATAAAGGATTGGAAATCTGAAGCTAAAATAAAAACTTGGCACCACGGACATGAGTGTTCCCACACTTGTGTGCCATTAATCCTCTCTCCTCATGAATAAGTCCTTTAGCCATACATATTAGAGCATCTACAACTGGCCCCTCAAATTCGGCCCCTCAAACGACTACATACGTGTCCGGCCATGTTCGGTGACACTGACCAGGCACTTCTCAATTTGTGTCCTTCAACATCCGCACTTCTCATATTCGATATCCTATATTCATACTGATTATGCAACATGAACATAAAGTATGTTGCTCATGGCATGGACTATAAAATGGACATAGATATACACATTTCGATCATCAAAATATCACGGATCTCAAAAAGCTACCCAAAGTTCACATAATTCACATACGACATACATGTTCTAACTAGAGACATAAATAACTAGAAATTAACGATGGGAAAAAATTGAGATTCACCTCTTCCTGGTCGAGCCATTGCCCTTCCGGTCGCTGACACAACTATAGGCTTTTGTGGTAGGTGGTAGACTGTCAGAGCCATGGGAGGTGGATCTATGGTCATAGTCGGACGAGGAGTCAAAGTGGACGATGAGCCCCTTCATTCACCGGATGACCCATTGCTGCTGCTGCTTGAGCTTGGCCACCCGAGCCGCTCCCTCTCACGCCTTACGCTCTGACTCCTCAATGACAAGATGAAGTGCCTTGGAATTCTTCCGACGGAGCCGCAGAGCGTCCGTCTCGCCGTTGTAAGCGATCAGCGATAGACCCAACCGAGGGAGCCACTCGTCCTTGCCGGGCCCTGCCAGTAATCCGCGGTGTCGGCGCATGGATTTAGCCGCCACTTTCCACTCCCTTTCCTACTGCCTCTCGCGTGGGACAACGCTCACCTCTCATTCCAGCGTGTGCATCCAGGCCTGTGGGGTATGCATGATCAGCCACCTCTGCCCTAGCGGAGCAGTAGAGAGGGGGCAGGGGATGGCGTGGGGGAGGCGACATATGCGGAACTACCCCCTATGTCCACCTTGGACCTTTGAGGGCAATGAGGAGGTACAGCTACTCGGCGACATCGAGGTCGGAATCAGAGCGGCTACCGACACTCGACACGGTCGCTGGAGGGGATCGAAGTCAGAGAAATCAAAGTGGGAGAGAAGAAGATACTGAGCGAGAGCGGAGTTAACTAAGTTAGGGTCTCCGGATTGGGAAATTTTGTGGGAACAAAGTGGAGTTGGGGTGGGCCGGACTGACGTGGCGGACGTGTATTTGGGTTGGATATGAGGGGCACTGGATAACCCAGACAATTGAAACCGGTTTGAAACGGCCGGGTGGGTCATATTTTTTGATCGATAAGTGACCACTCTTTCCATCTGGACATTTGAGATGAGTTTGGGGTGCCCATCTTGTAAGTGCATCTAGTGCCCCTTAGTGATTTTAGTGGATTGAAGACATATTGGTTAAGAGACTGATGTGTTTTTAAGGGTGCACAAGCTCTATAACTTGTTGATGAGTCTGAGTTACTCGATGAATATCCATCCCTAAAAATGTATGTCTTCGGGTGAAGACTTTGGTCATTCCTTGAAGACTTTGATGGCGAAGAAATTGCGAAGAAAATGATATTCCTCATGAAGACATTGAAGATGAGGAATTCGGTGGTTCCCGAAGAAAATACTCTAAAGATTTTGAAGCGTGAAGATTTACTCTTTCTATTTCATTTTCTTCATTCTTGAATCATAGGAACACCGTACTCTTAAAGCGGGTCAAGGTAAAACTATGGAAAGAATTTCCTCATGATGCTTAACCCAAACCTACACCTACCAAATCCTCAAAGTGAGGAACATGAGAGACATGAGGACTTTCACAGTTGAAAGTTTCGACCATTGCCGTGCCACACGCCACCTGTCCCATATCTTATCCACCCAATGGTCATATCATTAAGGGCATTTATGTCAAATAATGTCGGGATGCTCCCAGGCTATAAATAGTCGCCCCAAAACTAGTAGCTGGTTGGCTGCTCTGAGAGAAACTAACACTTGTCATTTAGAGCAACCCAAATTCCTCAAAGCCTTTGAGTGAAAATCATCAAGTGAGGAAATACCCCACACATCCAAACCCAAACCAAAACCCAAGTGATTGAGCATCACTAAAGAAGTTATACCTGTGTGGAACCGACGCTTGTTACCATTAGGACTATGCATCCTCCAGACAGCTAGGCGTCATGGTTTAGAGCATCCAACAGTCAATTGTGGTTCGCCGGCTGACCAAGTTTGTGAGGATTTGGAAGTCTGCCCTGAAGACTTACCACGAGTGTTGGGTGAGGATTGTGTGTCCTTAGCTCAAGGAGAATACGGTAGGCACTATGTGTACTTTGGTTTCAATACCAAGCCGCTCCAAACCATACGTACAACTGTCACAGTAGTTGGAACTCGGTCATCAACAAGTGTCTTCATCGAGCTACTGGTTCTATTTCCTCAACTCGTTCCATTTCCTCAATTGCATGTTGAATACATTCATTTGTACTGTTTGAAGAACTTGACTGAAGACTTTCTCTGAATTCTTCACCTAAGTTATTCTTCATCTGCTCATCTTGTACTCGTGACCTGTGCAAACCGATTCTCTTAATTCATGCTGAGTACTTTGCTGTAGACATTTTTGAACTTCTTACTAAGTACTATTTCCACCGCACTCAGTTCATAACTGAGGACTTTCTTCACTACGGATTTCCCGCGTGATGAAATTGTAAAAATTGCCTATTCACCCCCCTCTAGTCGATATAACACACTTTCAATTGGTATCAGAGCAAAGTACTCCCTTGTTATGTGCGATTTTGGTTTAACCGCCTAGACATTTAGTTATATCGACCGCATGTATGATCAAGCTTACTGCAGGTTGTCCTACCTTTGAAGGAAAGGACGTCCCCTACTAGAAGACCAAGATGCAAATGCATCTTCAAGTAGTTGACAACGATCTTTGGTACATTGTGGAAAATGGCGTTCCCTCCATCACTCATACTATCTCTGTCGCTGATATGAAGAAGTTCAAGCAACTCGACTCGCAAGCGAAGAATATCGTCTGTGTCCACCTGAGCAAAGGTCAATATGGAAGAGTCAGTGCTTTGGGCACAACTAAGCTCATCTGGGATAGGCTGTCCAAAGTCAATGAGGGTGTTTCAACACAGCGTGACTCTCGTGTCGATGTTCTTTGCAATCTCTTCAACCATTTCAAGAGGCTTGAGAATGAAAGCTGCCAACATACCTTTGATCGCCTCACTGACATCTCAAATGAATTGCAAGCTCTGGGAGCCAGAGACATCAATGACCATGAAGTTGTAAAGAAACTGCTACGATTTCTTGATCCATCATTTGACACACTAGTTCTGATGATTCAAGAACGAAGAGACTACAAGATGTTTGATCCTGCTGATATTCTTGAGAGACTGAATACTCACGAATTACAACAATAAGAAAAGAGAGACCTATATGGACCAAGCTATTCAAGACCTCGTGCACTGAAGAGAAACGTTGTTTCCTCATCTGAAGAAGAAGAATCTCAGTACAGTCTTGGTGATCCTGAAGAACTTAGGCAGGAACTTGCTATGCTCATGAGGAAATTCCAGAAGTTCACTAAGCGCGGCCAGTTTGAAAAATCATCAAGAGGAGATATGAGGAAATTAGAATCTTCATCTAAAGACTACAAGAAAAGAACCTGCCACAAATGCAAGAAATCTGGTCACTATATTGCTGATTGTCCTCGCTGGGTGAAGGGATCAAGCAAGAAGAAATACAAGGACGAAAGTTCTGACGACTGAAATAAAAAGTAGAAATCTTCAAAGTCCTCATCGCACAATAAGACGAGTTTCAGAAAGGCTCGGGCACTCATTGGCAAGGAAATGGATTCTGAAGAAGAATCTGAGGAATGTGATGAAGAGGAAGGTTCTGAAGTGGAGTCAGAATCTGGTGTGGCAAGTCTTGCACTTGCTATGACATTCGTCACCAAGTCGATCTTAAACCTTGAAGAAAATGACAACGTCGACAACACTGATGAATATGATGATGACTTCGCTCCAACCTATTGCTTCATGGCCAAAGGTTCGAAGGTACCAAACCACACATCCTCCTCGGACTCTAGTGACTGCGAACCTGATGATTATCAAAAACCCAGTTACTATAAACTTGCCAACACTGCCACTAAGCAACAAAGTGCTATTGAAAAGCTTCAGAAACTGCTAGACAAAAGCGATGATCTATTGAATGATGAAATGAATCGTACTCAAATCCTCACTGAAGATGTTCAAAGTCTTCAATCTAGATTTTGTAGTCTTCAAGATCGTTATGGTACACTCTTGGATGATCATAAGAAGCTTTCCTATGAATTTCATCAAAGGAAGCTTGATCCCGAGAAGTTGAAAATGTCCCATGATGATCTTCAAATGGCAAATGATTCATTGCTTGCTCAAAAGATCAGTACCGCTCAGGAAGAATTCATTCCACTATGTCTGAAATGCACCGAATGTGAAACTGTTTGTCACAGACCCAGACCTAGAATTGTTTGTCATTGCATCTCATGCATGCATTCCTATTTTTTTTCTTTTGGAAATGAAATGAGGAGTGATCAAGCCTCATCATTTAAATTTTTGTCAAACAAGCAACATAAATATTGCTTCAAATTGATTCAAGGAAATGTCCCTGATTTTCCCATAAAATATTGGACTGAAATAAAAATGTCAACCAATATTTTGGATCACAGAAACTTTTTATATTGGTTTTTTTGAATTAATCAAACAACTATTTTAAATGGAATTATATTTTCTATATATAAAATATAGCTTTATAAATACGGAAACTATTATGTGGTATTGGACATTTATATTTATGCCACATAAAAATATTATAAGGATTTTGCAAAATGATTTGGATTTATTTTCAATTCAACACAAATGTTAGCAAACAGAAAACAGAAAAAAAAATAAAGAGAAGAGAATAGAAAACCTTACCTGTTACCTGGCCCAGGAAGGAGATGGCCCAGCCCACTGGCCTCTGCCAGTCATCTTCTACCTCTGCCAGAAGGCAGAGGCGAGACGAGGCACGGCGCCGGGCGAGCCAGCTCCTGCTTCGCGCTGGCGGCCACCCATGCATCCATATCCGTCTGCGGCCACCACCTAGACCCCCGAGCTCATCCCCCTCTCCAGTCTCTCTCCTATCTCTCTGCTTCTCCCTCACCCATGGATTCCAGCGAGGCCGTCGCCGCCGTCAGTCGCAGCCGTACCCTCAGGCTTCCCCTCACCTTTCTGACCGGCCCATTAGCTCCGCCTCGTCGAGAAGCTCCTTGCCGTCAATCTCCCCGAGCACCCGAGCCGCGGAGCATCGCCATCGCCGTCGTCCCCTTCACCTCCGGCCGCCGGACCTTCCTCGTCGATTCGCGCCAATCAAAGTGTCCCCGAGCTCGCCGTCTGCTCCAATCGAATCCCTGTGAGCCGCCGGACGCATTTCCCCTCCCCTTGTCGATCTCCCCTTCCTCCCACCATGCTAGCTGCCGAAGCCGAAGCCCCTGCCGTCGGCCATGGTGTGGTCGTGGTTAGCAACCCCGAGAGCCACTGTCGAGCACCCCGGCATGCTTAGTGAGCTCTCCTGAAGCCGTAGCCGTCCCAATCTCTTCCTCCCATGCCCCCTAGCACTAGCCTCGCCATGGCCGAGCTTCGGTAGCCGCCGTGGCTCGTCGCCGGGGCTACTCCGACGACCTAGCCCCCCTTCGAGCCCCCTACACGATGCGGTCGAGCTTGGGCTTCACCCCAGTGCCTTCAGCGCATCTAACCGAGCCCCATAGGCCGTTTTAGAGCATCTCCGTCGAGCCTCCGCCGCGCCCATGGTCGCCGTCGGCCAGGCTCCAGTAGCCCTGACGTGGTCAGCCATTAGCCAACACTAACCCCCCCCCCCAGAGCCACTGACACAGGGCCCCACGCGTGGGTCAAACCCCACTTACTGCGGGTCAGTGCGGGATTAGCACCTGGGTCACTGACCAGTGGACCCCATTGGTCAGGTTTGACCTGGCCCAGGCGTAGTTGACTGCTGACGCAATGCTAATGCAGTGCCGACGCAATAATTGATTTCCTATTATAAATTAAATCCAGGAAATTGCTAAAACTTTTAAAAATCATAGAAATTAAAATATAACTCGGATGAAAATAATTTATATACGAAAAAGTATCAGAAAAATTCAAGGAATCTGATTATGGTATTTTCATGCATGTTTGAAAAAGTTAACATCACCAAATAGGCAAAATGGTGAATAGGATAAATTTCATAATTAGTTTGGAGATGGAATTTGATACTTATTTGAATTCCACTTCAATTGTTATGACCAAACATTGGTCAATGCAAATCAGTACCTCAAAATACTAACCCCATGCATGTTCGAACAATTTGTTATGAGCATCAGGTCGAATCAATTATAAGGGTACTTGGAAAGATACCCGGCTTGAAGTGATGTTTGAATCCAAGTTCAAACCAACTTCAACTTAAGAAATGATAGCCACATTAGCCCTGCCACTTTTCATTTCATGTCTCGAGCATGCATCATAGTGTTGCATTTCCGTGAAGTAATGTTGTTCCTTCTTGTTTGCCGGTGTTGTTCCCTTCCGGTAGACGATGTTTCCGACGATGTGATCGTTGCCATTGATGAAGACTCATTGCTATCTTCAGACGTGTCAGGCAAGCAAACCACCCTTGAGCATATTGAAGTAAACCCACCCCCTCGCTCCTGCTATCTTTTACTCCATTAGGACAAACATGATTCAACTATACATGTTATCGGTAGTTGAACCCATTCCTTTGCATGACCTGATTTTGTCACAGTAAATAGTTGAAACCATTTAGCACGAGTAGCAACTGCTTGAGCCTTGATGTGCTTACTCATCCATGCTTGTTTACAATGCCTGCTATGCTTAGAGTCGTGTCGGGTCTGATCCGTCTAGATGATGAATCGGAATGGTTGTGTTCATGTCCTATAGTGTGAGAGTAAAGGTGTGAATCTGATTTGGTAAAGGTAGCGATGAGAGGCCATGTAGGAGTACATGGTGGGTTGTCTCATTGGGACCGTCCTTAAGAACTGACTTCTGCGTATGTTATCCAAGACAAGATACTACCATGCATTGGGCCCTGAAATATGACCCTGCTCGACTTATTAATTGCCTAGATCCCTGTCCAGGAGTTGCAATTAGTTTCTGGTGTTTGTAGGAAAAGTGTTGGCGGCCCTGTTTAGCTCTGTCCGACGGGGTAGGCTTCTATGCGGTAGATACACAGTGGCACGGTGTACCAAGTGGCACTCGTATGGTGGGCTTGGGAACCCTGCGCACATCGTTTGGGGCCATAGAGGAAACCTCGGCCGGACTTCCTTGCGGGTTCAGTCTCAAATAGGCGATAAACCTGGACTAGGGTCTTGTGTGGTTAACGGTCGTGGCCGACACCCACGCCAGTGCTTCCGCTTGAAGGTTGCCGAGATGCATGACGTGCATATGGTGCTAAGTGGTGAGAGCATGTGTGAAGAAGTATACCCCTGCAGGGTGATTCAATCTATTCGAATAGCCGCGTCCTCGGATATGGACGACTTGGAAACATTACGTGGTACATAGACAATTTAAATGGATACTCTAAAACATGCAAGATAAGTGTGAGTGCTATGGAAGGCCTTCTCGTAGGGAGACGAGAGTGGATCCATGGTGGTGTATTGAATTGGTGAATATGTGGACTCGTGTGCGTTATCCCACCGCAAAGAAAGAACTTGTAGTCGTAGTACAGGTTAGCCAAGAGTCAAAGCTGGCTTGCTGCAATCAAACCCCCACAATCCTTTCATTGAAACATGATGCATATGTAGATAGTTCTGATGTAAGACTTGCTGAGTACCCTTGTACTCACGGTTGCTTTATTTATGTTTTTGCAGAGAAGACTTAGACTCATTAAAAGGTTCTACGCGATGTGTTCGATGTTGACCGGAATAGCTTGGGAATCCCAGACAGAGGTCTGGCTCCTTTGGTAGGGTCGTAGTAGCTTTTCAGGCTCTTCCAGCCACTTTTAGTAGATGTCTGTACCCAGACATGATTTTCTTCCGCTTGTTGTTTGTATGACTTGAGTGTCGGGTCACGAGACCCCTGTTTGTAATATCATACTATGTTGACTCTTATGAGTCTTTAATAAATGCTTGAGTCATAGAGTTATGTTGTGATGCCATGTTGTATCTACACATATTGTGCATAATGTGTGTATGTTTGAAATGCATTATATGTGTGGGATTCGACACCTAGTTGTTTCCCTTTAGTAGTACTCTTTACAGGGAAATGCCTCTTTGTGATTCCATCGAGCCTTGGTAGTTTGCTACTGCTCGGAACACATTGATTGACCGACATGTATCCTTCTTTGCTGTTGTGTCTGTCCCCTCGGGGAAATGTCACGCGGTGTAATGGAGTCCTTGTAGCTTGCTACGACTCGTCTACACACGCTAATGACCGACACCTGCTTTGCTGGGTTATGTATGCCTGTCCCTGTACGGTTGTACCCCTGGGGTTTATAACTAGTCATGTCGACCCGGGTTCTTTGTCGTTTGAACGCTAGCAACATATTCATATACGTGAGCCAAAAGACGCAAACGGTCCCGGCCAAGGTAAGGTGGCAGCCGTGGAGTTTACCGTGCGTGAGGCCGCAAAGTGATGTGATGTGTTACAGGCTAGGTTCTTATGACTCAGGATCGGGGTCCCGACAGCTTTGGTATCAGGGCTTGACTGCGTGTAGGATAACCAAGCCAAACTGGTCGATGTTGAGTCTAGCAACTATTTAGTTATATAAGGGAATTGTTTGTGTAAGGGAACGTAAGGCTCTTTTTACTCCTTTCCTTGTGTCATTCTTATTCTGAGTCACCCTCTTCTTTAATCTACGGGGTTTACGAATTAGGCTTTCTCATCTATTCATTAGGATGACGAGTTACTATGTTGGAGACCTATAGAGAAGTTGTTGTCTTCCTGGATCAGTGTCTCCATAAGAATTCAATCGTTATGTTGTTAGTTTTCTTGCAGGTTGCCTCATATTACATGCCCGTACAGCCGTTATGCTGTCCGAGTTTTCCAAAGTTCCCAAGTAGTCTGATGCGATTACAAATTCCTTCCTTTTTCCCAATGTCTTTTGGTCGGACAAAGCACACTAATAATTGTGTTGAGGTACTTTATTACCTCGATGTTTTGTTGAAGTATTAGGAAAACATGTTACTCCGAAAACTACCCAATAGTCTAGATGTGTGGTATGTCTTCCAGTGTGATAGTTCTGGCCATCATTTTCGAAAAACATCTCGTGATGTTAAATAGCTTGTAGGTACTCTATTTCTGGGTCTCTGAATCCAACGATCATCCTGCTCATCTTTGTTGATAGTGTTGCTAGTTCCTTTAGAATGATTAGTAACCTCGTTGTAGTTCCCAAGGTTCACGGTATATCATTCTTCCAACACCATGAACCATCTTTGGCAGAAGTTCTCCGTGAATTAAAGATCATAACAAGAGTGCTCGTGATGAGTCATCTACTCCATATTGTGATCCTGCCTACTCCGCCCTTCTGCACAGATTATCTGGAAGAATTATGTTGAACTCGTTCGACATGCTAATCCATGCATCCGCAACTCAAGAAACCATGTGCTCTTGAGTTGGCCCTATCTAGTTGTATTCTGACCTTCATCCATGAGAGGATAGTCAATAATAGTTGTGCATTCGTGTCATCGATGTCTTTTATTTTGTGGTCTGTCAAGTTGTTCTATTCTCGAAAGACTGGGAGAAGAAAACTCTAGTACCACATCCATTTCTTGGATTGGGTCAAAGTAGTTGCATTCCGCAGATTGAAATGCTAACCCAGCTTTTGTTCTGTTCTATCTTGGAGTATTACCCTCTTTTTGTCAAGAGTGTTATGAGAATTGCACCATCTCTTATGAGCTCTTGATGTAGTGATACTTTTCTCTATCATTGTTCATTCCTCGGTTTTCGTGTTGGTTGTAACTGAAATATCGACAAGTGAGCCATGATGTGTGAAATCAATACTCCTAGCAATGTTATTGCTTGGTAGTTAATGGATAATAAATTCACTCTTATGGTGATGGTGATTGAATCGTCATCCTAAGATTGAGCGTGCTACCTAGTCCATGTTGCATGGTGCACTTTTCGATCTATGAGTTAGGATTTTGTCAATCCCTCGTTCTATTGATCACATCATCTTGCCCTGAAAAGCAAGATTGTTCCCGATCTTAATAATATATCGGTGGTTCGTGATTTTCCGAATATCTTCTCAGAAGTATTACCAGGTTGTTTCCTGACTGTTATGATAGAGCTCGTGATCAAGTTGGTTTTTCTATAAACCAACCCCTTCTCCAAGAATCCGTATTGGATACCCCGAGCTAGTTGGTTAAGCTAAACAACAACTTGGAGAGTTGGAAGATAAAAGCTTCGCCTAAACTCAGCTCATATAAAAGGGATATCTTTCTGTTGTGTGAGTCTGAAGAAAGATGATATTTTCATCGGTTGATTCGTGTGATCAATTGTTGCATATATTATCTTGTTCAATTTTGATTTGAGCATGGGCTATCGTCAAATCAAACTCAGAACCAAAGATTTTCGTAGCGGTGTTTTACTCATGGATTTCTCTGAGCATACACCATTATATTCTTTGATCTGACCAATGCTATTATCTTGCTCACATATTTATGGAAATCCATTTATATGGGTATCTTGATGAATTGTTGTTGAGCCCATCGGCAACATTCTAATTTGTTCCATGTTCTATGTTGGACATTAAGCTAGTGCTGGAAACTTTGTAGACATTGTCTTCGTGTCTCGTGCACGAGGTATATGTTAGGTGTAAGAAGTGAATTCCTCTAATTCATGTGCGTCTGATGCAAGTTGTCGCCGTGAATTCGAGAAAAGTTAATTTGTTTTCTTCGGAATCATTCCAAGTCAATCATGCAAGTGCGAAGTATTCTATGGTTTGATAGACTGATCATCTTCACTCCATATGTATCTCCTAGCACACCAAGCCACTGATTGATTTGTTCAAGGAAAAGAAGTTAGGTGTCATTCCCGAAGGGCCCAGACGGACTTGCACATGGCTTCGTTATCCGCAATGATGGTTCCCATCCAGAACTCGGTAGTGTTTTGTTGTAAGACTTTTCATGTGTTCACAGTTGTCTTGGGCATAGTGTTCACGTGGGTCTTGCGATCCAGCTCATGTTTTGGAGTTGTCTTCCGTAGTTCATTTCCTGAGAATCATGCAACGTTATCTCGTCAATTTGTGTTGCAAACTTTCTTTTCAGACATGCTGAGTCTGAAGCATCATGTCACCAACCGGAGCTGAATCTCAGGCAGTTATAATGGTTGGAATTTTCCCCAAGAATTATAATATTGGTCTCTATGTAACCCGGTAAAGTGATGTAATGTCCAACACACCTAGCCGGAAGACTTGATATTATAATATCTTGTATCAGCAATCTTAGCCATCTCCCCGTGAGGTTTTGTATGACTTATTTTGGAAGTTGTTCCTCATGGACTTCCTTTGATGCCCCGAAGTCCGACCTATACTTGATGTGCTAAATATCAAACATGATCTATAATTGGTTGTGCTTAGGGGTGGGCAAAAAAACCGAGAACCGAGGACCGGAGCCGAAAAAATCAAGACCAAAGCCGAAAAAACCGAGGACCGAAGCTTCGGTTTATTGTTCGGTTAGCAATTGTGGAAACCCGAAATTACATCAGTTTGTTCGGTCATTGGACCCAGCTGGCCGAATTCCCCGAAGCAACCGAGGTATTGAAATCTGTGTGCAGGAAAAGCTCCATAGCCCATCCACGATAAAAAAAAGAGGTAATACGTACAAAAAGTATACTCAGTCTTTTCTCAACCCAATTCTTAGCCCAACGCGCGTTGCTCTCACAGCTTATCCCTGGTGGCGGTGCGCTCCTTGACACACGAAATCATGCAGTAGACGCAGCGCCGCCACCTCGTTTTTCATAGATCGCAATCCAAGCGGCGGTCGGCGGCCGGCGGCGACCCGTGCTCTCCCTTGGTGGCGGCGGGCTGCGCCGGTGCTCCTTCATGGTTGACGGCCAGCGGTGCCCGTGGCTCTTCCTCGGTGGAGATCGGCAGCGCCCGTGCTCCTTCATGGTCGAGGGCCGGCGGCGCCCGTTGCTCTCCCTGGGTGGAGACCCGCAGCGTCTGTGCTCCTTCATGGTCGGCGGCCGACGGCGCCCGTGGCTCTCCCTCGGCGGCGGCCGGCGGCGCCCGTGGCTCTCCCTCGGTGACGGCCGGCAGCGCCCGTGCTCCTTCATGGTCGACGGCCTGCTTGCATCCATATCATGTTGGATGTCTTTCCTCATACCATTCACGTATGATATGCAAGGGAGCCTGGGGTGGCCAGATTGTGATTGAGCCATATTACGCAGCGCTAAGCATGCTTGGATTGATTCCTTCTCCTGCGTTCATTGTTTCTCGCTCAAATTTGACTCCCGATTTATTCCTCATGGTTCTCTCTTCAAGTTCGTAAAAAAGGTGTAGGTTCTCTTCGGTTATAACCGAGGACCGAGCCGAATTCTCAGTGGACCGAACGCCTCGGTTAGTGAATGCTTAGCAGACCGATCGGTTCATAAAATTAGGAAACCGAATTTAAAAATAAACCGAGACACCGAACCGATCGGTTCGGTTTAACCGAATGCCCAGGCCTAGTTGTGCTGGTACATCAAGGAGAACATTAGAAGCGGAGTGCTAAATGTCTCTCGGTCGATCAACCAGATTTCGTTCCCTTGGCACAGCTAAGGTGAAATCTGAGGAAGTGTTGTCCTCCTTTGTATCTGCATCCTCCATCTCTGTTCATCATAGTAGTATGTTGTGTCACCAAGATCTTGGCATAGATATTGGTAAAACCTTGATGAATATGGAAATGCTCAAGTTCTTGAGAGCACACTCAGACACTAGGTTATATCCTCGGTAATATTTGGAATGTGCCATCCGATCACCGAGTTGTTCTATAACCCTAGTTTCTTTCCAACCTGAGTATGCCATTCTTTCAAATTCCTTAAAACAATCATTTGTGAATTGCCTTACCCTGGTATGAAGAGTTTCAATGATCTTAGGATCAAAAGTAATTCTTTTTTCCACTTAAGGGGAATAACTCTAAGAGTCACCTTCCTAAGGTGCCCCGTTGTGGTATGAAGAGCAACCTAATCCTCGCTACTTTGAAACCTCGCCAGCATTTGTTTTAAGCCTGGATTTGTTGCCTACCAATTGAACCTTCGTCATATGCCTCATTTTCTCATCCGTGTTATGAGTGTTGTGTTTCAGCTCAAGGGACGTTCCTACGTCTCATTCTATGAGTTGATCTTGAGTTGCTTGATCTTTGAGGAGATCAAATCTTGTAGAGTCTTCCTGTTCTTGTCGTCGTGTTAGATGAAGACCTCAAAGACAAAGATGTCAAGATCAACATGATGTGATGACTCAATATCCTCGAGAGGAGCAAATGGATCGTGAAGATTGTGATAGTTTAGTGTCCCCTCTTCCTCCACCCGACTACGCCAGAATCTCGGGACGAGATTCTTGTTTAATGGGGGTGAGTTGTCACAGCCCCAGACCTAGAATTGTTTGTCATTGCATCTCATGCATGCATTCCTATTTTTTTCTTTTGGAAATGAAATGAGGAGTGATCAAGCCTCATCATTTAAATTTTTGTCAAACAAGCAACATAAATATTGCTTCAAATTGATTCAAGGAAATGTCCCTGATTTTCCCATAAAATATTGGACTGAAATAAAAATGCCAACCAATATTTTGGATCACAGAAACTTTTTATATTGGTTTTTTTTAATTAATCAAACAACTATTTTAAATGGTATTATATTTTCTATATATAAAATATAGCTTTATAAATACTGAAACTATTATGTGGTATTGGACATTTATATTTATGCCACATAAAAATATTATAAGGATTTTGCAAAATGATTTGGATTTATTTTCAATTCAACACAAATGTTAGCAAACAGAAAATAGAAAAGAATAAAGAGAAGAGAATAGAAAACCTTACATGTTACCTGGCCCAGGAAGGAGATGGCCCAGCCCACTGGCCTCTGCCAGTCATCTTCTACCTCTGCCAGAAGGCAGAGGCGAGCCGAGGAACGGCGTCGGGCGAGCCAGCTCCTGCTTCGCGCTGGCAGCCACCCATGCATCCATATCCGTCTGCGGCCACCACCTAGACCCCCGAGCTCATCCCCCTCTCCAGTCTCTCCCCTATCTCTCTGCTTCTCCCTCCCCCATGGATTCCAGCGAGGCCGTCGCCGCCGTCAGTCGCAGCCATAGCCTCAGGCTTCCCCTCACCTTTCTGACCGGCCCATTAGCTCCGCCTCGTCGAGAAGCTCCTCGCCGTCAACCTCCCCGAGCACCCAAGCCACGGAGCATCGCCATCGCCGTCGTCCCCTTCACCTCCGGCCGCCGGACCTTCCTCGTCGATTCGCGCCAACCAAAGTGTCCCCGAGCTCGCCGTCTACTCCAATCGAATCCCTGTGAGCCACCGGACGCATTCCCCCTCCCCTTGTCGATCTCCCCTTCCTCCCACCATGCTAGCTACCGGAGCCGAAGCCCCTGCCGCCGGCCATGGTGTCGTCGTGGTTAGCAACCCCGAGAGCCACTGCCGAGCACCCCGGCGTGCTTAGTGAGCTCTCCTGAAGCCGTAGCCGTCCCAATCTCTTCCTCCCGTGCCCCCTAGCACTAGCCTCACCATGGCCGAGCTTCGGTAGCCGTCGTGGCTCGTCGCCGGGGCTACTCCGGCGACCTAGCCCCCCCCCCCTTCGAGCCCCCTGCACGATGCGGTCGAGCCTGGGCTTCACCCCAGTGCCTTCAGCGCATCTAACCGAGCCCCATAGGCCATTTTAGAGTATGTCCGGCGAGCCTCCGTCGCGCCCATGGTCGCCGCCGGCCAGGCTCCGGTAGCCCTGACGTGGTCAGCCATTAGCCAGCACTAACCCCCCCCCCCCCCAGAGCCACTGACACAGGGCCCCACGCGTGGGTCAAACCCCACTTAGTGCGGGTCAGCGCGGGATTAGCACCTGGGTCACTGACAAGTGGACCCCACTGGTTAGGTTTGAACTGGCCCAGGCATAGTTGACTCCTGACGCAATGCTGACGCAGTAACTGATTTCCTATTATAAAATAAATCCAAGAAATTGCTAGAACTTGTAAAAATCATAGAAATTAAAATATAACTCGGATGAAAATAATTTATATATGAAAAAGTATCAGAAAAATTCAAGGAATCTGATTATGGCATTTTCATGCATGTTTGAAAAAGTTAACATCACCAAATAAGCAAAATGGTGAATAGGATAAATTTCATAATTAGTTTGGAGATGGAATTTGATACTTATTTGAATTCCACTTCAATTGTTATGACCAAACATTGGTCAATGCAAATCAGTACCTCAAAATACTAACCCCATGCATGTTCGAACAATTTGTTATGAGCATCAGGTCGAATCAATTATAAGGGTACTTGGAAAGATACCCGGCTTGAAGTGATGTTTGAATCCTAGTTCAAACCAACTTCAACTTAAGAAATGATAGCCACATTAGCCCTGCCACTTTTCATTTCATGTCTCGAGCATGCATCATAGTGTTGCATTTCCGTGAAGTAATGTTGTTCCTTCTTGTTTGCCGGTGTTGTTCCCTTCCGGTAGACGATGTTTCCGACGATGTGATCGTTGACATTGATGAAGACTCATTGCTATCTTCAGACGTGTCATGCAAGCAAACCCCCCTTGAGCATATTGAAATAAACCCACCCCCTCGCTCCTGCTCTCTTTTACTGCATTAGGACAAACATGATTCAACTGTACATGTGATCGGTAGTTGAACCCATTCCTTTGCATGACCTGATTTTGTCACAGTAAATAGTTGAAACCATTTAGCATGAGTAGCAACTGCTTGAGCCTTGATGTGCTTACTCATCCATGCTTGTTTACAATGCCTGCTATGCTTAGAGTCGTGTCGGGTCTGATCCGTCTGGATGATGAATCGGAATGGTTGTGTTCATGTCCTACAGTGTGAGAGTAAAGGTATGAATCTGATTTGGTAAAGGTAGCGATGAGAGGCCATGTAGGAGTACATGGTGGGTTGTCTCATTGGGACCGTCCTTAAGAACTGAGTTCTGTGTATGTTATCCAAGACAAGATACTACCATGCATTGGGCCCTGAAATATGACCCTGCTCGGCTTATTAATTGCCTAGATCCCTGTCCAGGAGTTGCAATTAGTTTCTGGTGTTTGTAGGAAAAGTGTTGGCAGCCGTGTTTAGCTCTGCCCGACGGGGTAGGCTTCTATGCGGTAGATACACAATGGCACGGTGTACCAAGTGACACCCGGATGGTGGACTTGGGAACCCTGCGCACAACGTTTGGGGCCGTAGAGGAAACCTCGGCTGGACTTCCTTGCGGGTTCAGTCTCAAATAGAGAATAAACCTGGACTAGGGTCTTGCGTGGTTAACGGTTGTGGCCGACACCCACGCCAGTGCTTCCGCTTGAAGGTTGCCGAGATGCATGACGTGCATATGGTGCTAAGTGGTGAGAGCATGTGTGAAGAAGTATACCCCTGCAGGGTGATTCAATCTGTTCGAATAGCCAAGTCCTCGGATATGGACTACTTGGAAACAGGAAGTCCAGCAACTGATGAAGATAGAGAGCATATGCGCTCCGTCCCCTATGCTTCAGCCATAGGTTCTATCATGTATGCGATGCTGTGCACTAGACCGGATGTTAGCTTGGCCATAAGTATGGCAGGTAGGTTCCATAGTAATCTAGGAGTGGATCACTGGACAGCGGTCAAGAATATCCTGAAGTACCTGAAAAGGACTAAGGAGATGTTTCTCGTGTATGGAGGTGACGAAGAGCTCGCCGTAAAAGGTTACGTCGATGCAAGCTTTGACACAGATCCGGACGACTCTAAGTCGCAAACCGGATACGTATTTATTCTTAATGGGGGTGCAGTAAGCTGGTGCAGTTCCAAGCAAAGCATCGTAGCAGATTCTACATGTGAAGCGGAGTACATGGCTGCCTCGGAGGCGGCTAAGGAGGGTGTCTGGATGAAGCAGTTCATGACGGATCTTGGAGTGGTGCCAAGCGCACTGAATCCAATAACCTTGTTCTGTGACAACACTGGTGCCATTGCCTTAGCAAAGGAACCGCGGTTTCACAAGAAGACCACACACATCAAACGACGCTTCAACCTCATCCGCGACTACGTCGAGGGAGAGGACGTGAATATATGCAAAGTGCACATGGATCTGAATGTAGCAGACCCGCTGACTAAACCTCTTCCACGGCCAAAACATGATCAACACCAGAACTGTATGGGTGTTAGATTTATTACAATGTAATTCACATGGTGATGTGAGGGCTAGATTATTGACTCTAGTGCAAGTGGGAGACTGTTGGAATTATGCCCTAGAGGCAATAATAAATATAGTTATTATTATAATTCCTGTATCAAGATAATCGTTTATTATCCATGCTATAATTGTATTGAATGAAGACTCATTTACATGTGTGGATACATAGACAAAACACCGTCCCTAGCAAGCCTCTAGTTGGCTAGCCAGTTGATCAAAGATAGTCAGTGTCTTCTGATTATGAACAAGGTGTTGTTGCTTGATAACTAGGTCACGTCATTAGGAGAATCACGTGATGGACTAGACCCAAACTAATAGACGTAGCATGTTGATCGTGTCATTTTGTTGCTACTGTTTTCTTCGTGTCAAGTATTTATTCCTATGACCATGAGATCATATAACTCACTGACACCGGAGGAATGCTTTGTGTGTATCAAACGTCGCAACGTAATTGGGTGACTATAAAGATGCTCTACAGGTATCTCCAAAGGTGTTAGTTGAGTTAGTATGGATCAAGACTGGGATTTGTCACTCCGTGTGAACGGAGAGGTATCTCGGGGCCCACTCGGTAATACAACATCACACACAAGCCTTGCAAGCAATGTAACTTAGTGTAAGTTGCGGGATCTTGTATTACGGAACGAGTAAAGAGACTTGCCGGTAAACGAGATTGGAATAGGTATACGGATACTGACGATCGAATCTCGGGCAAGTAACATACCGAAGGACAAAGGGAATGACATACGGGATTATATGAATCCTTGGCACTGAGGTTCAAACGATAAGATCTTCGTAGAATATGTAGGATCCAATATGGGCATCCAGGTCCCGCTATTGGATATTGACCGAGGAGTCTCTCGGGTCATGTCTACATAGTTCTCGAACCTGCAGGGTCTGCACACTTAAGGTTCGACGTTGTTTTATGCGTATTTGAGTTATATGGTTGGTTACCGAATGTTGTTCGGAGTCCAGGATGAGATCACGGACGTCACGAGGGTTTCCGGAATGGTCCGGAAACGAAGATTGATATATAGGATGACCTCATTTGATTACCGGAAGGTTTTCGGAGTTACCGGGAATGTACCGGGAATGACGAATGGGTTCCGGGAGTTCACCGGGGGGGCAACCCACCTCGGGGAAGCCCATAGGCCTTGAGGGTGGCTCACCAGCCCTTAGTGGGCTGGTGGGACAGCCCAAAAGGGCTCTATGCACCAAGAAGAGAAAATCAAGAGAAAAGGAAAAAAAAGGAGGAGGTGGGAAGGAAGGGGGACTCCCTACCACCAAACCAAGTCCAACTCGGTTTGGGGGGAGTCCTCCCCCCTTGGACTCGGCCGACCCCCTTGGGGCTCCTTGATCCCCAACGCAAGGTCCCCTCCCTCCCACCTATATATACGGAGGTTTTAGGGCTGATTTGAGACGACTTTTCCATGGCAGCCCGACCACATACCTCCACGGTTTTTCCTCTAAATCGCGTTTCTGCGGAGCTCGGGCGGAGCGCTGCTGAGACAAGGTCATCACCAACCTCCGGAGCGCCGTCACGCTGCCGGAGAACTCTTCTACCTCTCCGTCTCTCTTGCTGGATCAAGAAGGCCGAGATCATCGTCGAGCTGTACGTGTGCTGAACGCGGAGGTGCCGTCCGTTCGGTACTAGATCGTGGGACTGATCGCGGGATTGTTCGCGGGGCGGATCGAGGGACGTGAGGACATTCCACTACATCAACTGCGTTCACTAACGCTTCTGCTGTACGATCTACAAGGGTACGTAGATCACTCATCCCCTCTCGTAGATGGACATCACCATGATAGGTCTTCGTGCGCGTAGGAAAATTTTGTTTCCCATGCGACGTTCCCCAACAGTGGCATCATGAGCTAGGTTCATGCATAGATGTCTTCTCGAGTAGAACACAAAAGTTTTTGTGGGCGGTGATGTGCGTTTTGCTGCCCTCCTTAGTCTTTTCTTGATTCCGCGGTATTGTTGGATTGAAGCAGCTTGGACCGACATTACTCGTACGCTTACGAGAGACTGGTTTCATCGTTACGAGTAACTCCGTTGCTCAAAGATGACTCGCAAGTGTCGATTTCTCCAACTTTATTGAATCGGATTTGACCGAGGAGGTCCTTGGATGAGGTTAAATAGCAACTCATATATCTCCGTTGTGGTGTTTGCGTAAGTAAGATGCGATCCCACTAGATACCCTTGGTCACCACGTAAAACATGCAACAACAAAATTAGAGGACGTGTAACTTGTTTTTGCAGGGTATGCTTGTGATGTGATATGGCCAATGATGTGATGTGATATATTGGATGTATGAGATGATCATGTTGTAATATAAATATCGACTTGCACGTCGATGGTACGGCAACCGGCAGGAGCCATAGGGTTGTCTTTATACTAACGTGTGTGCTTGCAGATGCGTTTACTATTTTGCTAGGATGTAGCTTTAGTAGTAATAGCATGAGTAGCACGACAACCCCGATGGCAACACGTTGATGGAGATCATGGTCTGGCACCGGTGACAAGAAGATCGTGCCGGTGCTTTGGTGATGGAGATCAAGAAGCACGTGATGATGGCCATATCATGTCACTTATGAATTGCATGTGATGTTAATCCTTTTATGCACCTTATTTTTCTTAGAACGACAGTAGCATTATGAGGTGATCTCTCACTAAAATTTCAAGACGAAATTGTGTTCTCCCCGACTGTGCACCGTTGCTACAGTTCGTCGTTTTGAGACACCACGTGATGATCGGGTGTGATAGACTCAACGTTCACATACAACGGGTGCAAAACAGTTGCGCACGCGGAACACTCGGGTTAAGCTTGACGAGCCTAGCATGTGCAGACATGGCCTCGGAACACATGAGACTGAAAGGTCGATCATGAATCATATAGATGATATGATTAGCATAGGGATGCTTAACACTGAAACTATACTCAACTCACGTGATGATCGGACTTGAGCTAGTGTAAGTAGATCATGAACCACTCAAATGACTAGAGAGATGTACTTTTTGAGTGGGAGTTTAGCGAATAATTTGATTAAGTTAAACTCTAATTATCTTGAACATAGTCTAAGTCCACTTTGAATATATTTGTGTTGTAGATCATGGCTCACGTGACAGTCATCCTGAATTTTAATACGTTCCTAGAGAAAGCTAAGTTGAAAGATGATGGAAGCAACTTTGTAGACTGGGCTCGTAATCTTAAGCTAATCTTACAAGCTGGGAAGAAGGATTATGTCCTTAATGCTGCGTTAGGAGATGAACCACCCGCGACGGCTGATCAGGATGTTAAGAACGCTTGGTTAGCACGTAAGGAGGACTACTCAATAGTTCAATGTGCTGTCTTGTATGGCTTAGAACCGGGACTTCAACGTCGCTTTGAGCGTCATGGAGCATTTGAGATGTTCCAGGAGTTGGAGTTTATCTTTCAGAAGAACGCCCGGATCGAGAGGTATGAGACCTCCGATAAATTCTATGCTTGCAAGATGGAGGAAAACTCATCTGTCAGTGAACATGTGCTCAAAATGTCTGGGTACTCAAATCGTCTAGCTGAGCTGGGGATTGAACTCCCGCAAGAAGCTATCACTGACAGAATCCTTCAATCACTGCCGCCAAGCTATAAAGGCTTTGTGTTGAACTACAACATGCAAGGGATGAACAAGTCTCTCGGCGAGTTTTTTGCGATGCTGAAAGTCGCAGAGTCTGAACTCCGTAAAGAGCATCAAGTGTTGATGGTGAATAAGACCACTAGTTTCAAGAGAAACGGCAAAGGCAAGAAGGGCAATTCGAAGAAGAGCGACAAGCCTGTTGCCAATCCGACGAAGAAACCCAAAGCTGGACCTAAGCCGGAAACGGAGTGTTACTATTGCAAGGGTATGGGTCACTGGAAGCGCAATTGCCCCAAGTATCTGGCAGATAAGAAGGCGGGCAAAGAAAAATCAGGTATATTTGATATACATGTTATTGATGTGTACTTAACCGGCTCTCGTAGTAGTGCCTGGGTATTCGATACCAGTTCTGTTGCTCATATTTGCAACTCGAAACAGGAACTGCGGAATAGGCGAAGGCTGGCGAAAGATGAAGTGACGATGCGCGTAGGAAATGGTTCCAAGGTTGATGCAATCTCCGTCGGCACAGTGTCACTTCAGTTACCATCAGGATTAGTGATGAACATAAATCATTGTTATTTAGTGCCTGCGTTGAGCATGAACATTATATCTGGATCTTGTTTATTGCGAGACGGTTACTCTTTTAAGTCAGAGAATAATGGTTGTTCTATTTCTATGAGTGACATCTTTTATGGTCATGCACCGAATGTGAGAGGATTGTTCATATTGAATCTTGATAGCGATACGCATATACATAACATTGAGACCAAAAGAGTTAGAGTGAACATTGATAGCGCCATATTTTTGTGGCACTGCCGCTTAGGTCATATTGGTGTAAAGCACATGAAGAAACTCCATGCTGATGGACTTTTGGAGTCACTTGACTTTGATTCACTTGACACGTGCGAACCATGCCTCATGGGCAAGATGACTAAGACTCCGTTCTCAGGAACAATCGAGCGTGCAAGTGACTTGTTGGAAATCATACATACCGATGTGTGTGGTCCGATGAGCGTGGAGGCACGCGGCGGATATCGTTATTTTCTCACCTTCACTGACGATTTAAGTAGATATGGTTATGTCTACTTGATGAAGCACAAGTCTGAAACATTTGAAAAGTTCAAGCAATTTCAGAGTGAAGTGGAAAATCATCATAACAAGAAGATCAAGTTCCTGCGGTCTGATCGTGGGGGTGAATATCTGAGTTTCGAGTTTGGTGCTCACTTAAGACAATGTGGAATTGTTTCACAGTTAACACCGCCTAGAACACCACAGCGTAATGGTGTGTCCGAACGTCGTAATCGTACTCTATTAGAGATGGTGCGATCTATGATGTCTCTTACTGATTTGCCGTTATCATTTTGGGGCTATGCATTAGAAACAGCTGCATTCACTTTAAATAGGGCACCATCAAAATCCGTTGAGACGACACCATACGAACTGTGGTATGGCAAGAGGCCAAAGTTGTCGTTTCTTAAAGTTTGGGGATGTGATGCTTATGTCAAAAAGCTTCAGCCTGAAAAGCTGGAACCCAAAGCGGAAAAGTGCGTCTTCATAGGTTACCCAAAAGAGGCAGTTGGGTACACCTTCTATCTCAAATCCGAGGGCAAAGTGTTTGTTGCTAAAAACGGAGCTTTTCTCGAGAAGGAGTTTCTCTCGAGAGAATTGAGTGGGAGGAAGATAGAACTTGACGAGGTTGTGGAACCTCTCATCCCTCTGGATGGTTGCGCAGGGCAAGGGGAAACCTCTGTCATTGCGACGCCGGTTGAGGAGGAAGTTAATGATGATGATCATGAAACTCCAGTTCAAGTTTCTGTCGAACCACGCAGGTCGACGAGACCACGTGTTGCTCCAGAGTGGTACGGTAATCCCGTGTTATCAATCATGTTGTTAGACAACAATGAACCTGCGAATTATGAAGAAGCAATGGTGGGCCCAGATTCCAACAAATGGCTGGAAGCCATGAAGTCCGAGATAGGATCCATGTATGAGAACAAAGTGTGGACTTTGGAGGTACTGCCTGAGGGCCGCAAGGCCATTCAGAACAAATGGATCTTTAAGAGGAAGACGGACGCTGACGGTATTGTGACCGTTTATAAAGCTCGACTTGTGGCAAAGGGTTTTTCACAAGTTCAAGGAGTTGACTACGATGAGACTTTCTCACCCGTAGCGATGCTTAAGTCCGTCAGAATCATGTTAGCAATAGCTGCATTTTTCGATTATGAAATCTGGCAGATGGATGTCAAAACGGCGTTACTTAACGGTTCCCTTAAGGAAGAATTGTATATGATACAACCCGAAGGTTTTGTCGATCCTAAGAATGCTAACAAGGTGTGCAAGCTCCAGCGATCCATTTATGGACTGGTGCAAGCATCTCGGAGTTGGAACAAACACTTTGATGAGGTGATCAAAGCATTTGGGTTTATACAAGTGGTTGGAGAATCTTGTATTTACAAGAAAGTGAATGGGAGCTCTGTGGCGTTTCTAATATTATATGTGGATGACATATTACTGATTGGAAACAACGTAGAGTTTTTAGAGAGCATAAAGGATTACTTGAATAAAAGTTTCTCTATGAAGGACCTAGGAGAAGCTGCTTACATTCTAGGCATTAAGATCTATAGGGATAGATCAAAACGCCTGATAGGACTTTCACAAAGCACATACCTTGATAAAGTTTTGAAGAGGTTCAAAATGGAACAGTCCAAGAAAGGGTTCTTGCCAGTTCTACAAGGTACGAGATTGAGTAAGACTCAGTGCCCAGCAACTGATGAAGATAGAGAGCATATGCGCTCCGTCCCCTATGCTTCAGCCATAGGTTCTATCATGTATGCGATGCTGTGCACTAGACCGGATGTTAGCCTGGCCATAAGTATGGCAGGTAGGTTCCAGAGTAATCCAGGAGTGGATCACTGGACAGCGGTCAAGAATATCCTGGAGTACCTGAAAAGGACTAAGGAGATGTTTCTCGTGTATGGAGGTGACGAAAAGCTCGCCGTAAAAGGTTACGTCGATGCAAGCTTTGACACAGATCCGGACGACTCTAAGTCGCAAACCGGATACGTATTTATTCTTAATGGGGGTGCAGTAAGCTGGTGCAGTTCCAAGCAAAGCGTCGTAGCAGATTCTACATGTGAAGCGGAGTACATGGCTGCCTCGGAGGCAGCTAAGGAGGGTGTCTGGATGAAGCAGTTCATGACGGATCTTGGAGTGGTGCCAAGCGCACAGAATCCAATAACCTTGTTCTGTGACAACACTGGTGCCATTGCCTTAGCAAAGGAACCGCGGTTTCACAAGAAGACCAGACACATCAAACGACGCTTCAACCTCATCCGCGACTACGTCGAGGGAGAGGGCGTGAATATATGCAAAGTGCACACGGATCTAAATGTAGCAGACCCGCTGACTAAACCTCTTCCACGGCCAAAACATGATCAACACCAGAACTGTATGGGTGTTAGATTTATTACAATGTAATTCACATGGTGATGTGAGGGCTAGATTATTGACTCTAGTGCAAGTGGGAGACTGTTGGAATTATGCCCTAGAGGCAATAATAAATATAGTTATTATTATAATTCCTGTATCAAGATAATCGTTTATTATCCATGCTATAATTGTATTGAATGAAGACTCATTTACATGTGTGGATACATAGACAAAACACCGTCCCTAGCAAGCCTCTAGTTGGCTAGCCAGTTGATCAAAGATAGTCAGTGTCTTCTGATTATGAACAAGGTGTTGTTGCTTGATAACTGGGTCACGTCATTAGGAGAATCACGTGATGGACTAGACCCAAACTAATAGACGTAGCATGTTGATCGTGTCATTTTGTTGCTACTGTTTTCTGCGTGTCAAGTATTTATTCCTATGACCATGAGATCATATAACTCACTGACACCGGAGGAATGCTTTGTGTGTATCAAACGTCGCAACGTAACTGGGTGACTATAAAGATGCTCTACAGGTATCTCCGAAGGTGTTAGTTGAGTTAGTATGGATCAAGACTGGGATTTGTCACTCCGTGTGAACGGAGAGGTATCTCGGGGCCCACTCGGTAATACAACATCACACACAAGCCTTGCAAGCAATGTAACTTACTGTAAGTTGCGGGATCTTGTACTACGGAACGAGTAAAGAGACTTGTCGGTAAACGAGATTTAAATAGGTATACGGATACTGACGATCGAATCTCGGGCAAGTAACATACCGAAGGACAAAGGGAATGACATACGGGATTATATGAATCCTTGGCACTGAGGTTCAAACGATAAGATCTTCGTAGAATATGTAGGATCCAATATGGGCATCCAGGTCCCGCTATTGGATATTGACCGAGGAGTCTCTCGGGTCATGTCTACATAGTTCTCGAACCCGCAGGGTCTGCACACTTAAGGTTCGACGTTGTTTTATGCGTATTTGAGTTATATGGTTGGTTACCGAATGTTGTTCGGAGTCCCGGATGAGATCACGGACGTCACGAGGGTTTCCGGAATGGTTCGGAAACGAAGATTGATATATAGGATGACCTCATTTGATTACCGGAAGGTTTTCGGAGTTACCGGGAATGACGAATGGGTTCCGGGAGTTCACCGGGGGGGCAACCCACCCCGGGGAAGCCCATAGGCCTTGAGGGTGGCTCAACAACCCTTAGTGGGCTGGTGGGACAGCCCAAAAGGGCTCTATGCGCCAAGAAGAGAAAATCAAGAGAAAAGGAAAAAAAAGGAGGAGGTGGGAAGGAAGGGGGACTCCCTCCCACCAAACCAAGTCCAACTCGGTTTGGGGGGGGAGTCCTCCCCCCTTGGACTCGGCCAACCCCCTTGGGGCTCCTTGAGCCCCAAGGCAAGGTCCCCTCCCTCCCACCTATATATACGGAGGTTTTAGGGCTGATTTGAGACGACTTTTCCATGGCAGCCCGACCACATACCTCCACGGTTTTTCCTCTAGATCGCGTTTCTGCGGAGCTCGGGCGGAGCTCTGCTGAGACAAGGTCATCACCAACCTGCGGAGCGCCGTCACACTGCCGGAGAACTCTTCTACCTCTCCGTCTCTCTTGCTGGATCAAGAAGGCCGAGATCATCGTCGAGCTGTACGTGTGCTGAACGCGGAGGTGTCGTCCGTTCGGTACTAGATCGTGGGACTGATCGCGGGATTGTTCGCGGGGTGGATCGAGGGACGTGAGGAAGTTCCACTACATCAACCACGTTCACTAACGCTTCTGCTGTACGATCTACAAGGGTACGTAGATCACTCATCCCCTCTCGTAGATGGACATCACCATGATAGGTCTTCGTGCGCGTAGGAAAATTTTGTTTCCCATGCGACGTTCCCCAACATTCTCATAGGGAGACGAGAGTGGATCCATGGTGGTGTATTGAATTGGTGAATATGTGGACTCGTGTGCGTTATCCCACCTCAAAGAAAGAACTTGTAGTCATAGTACAGGTTAGCCAAGAGTCAAAGTTGGCTTGCTGCAATCAAACCCCACAATCCTTTCATTGAAACATGATGCATATGTAGATAGTTCTGATGTAAGACTTGCTGAGTACCCTTGTACTCACGGTTTCTTTATTTATGTTTTTGCAGAGAAGACTTAGACTCATTAAAAGGTTCTACGCGATGTGTTCGATGTTGACCGGAATAGCTTGGGAATCCCAGACAGAGGTCTGGCTCCTTTGGTAGGGTCATAGTAGCTTTTCAGGCTCTTCCAGCCACTTTTAGTAGATGTTTGTACCCAGACATGATTTGCTTCCGCTTGTTGTTTGTATGACTTGAGTGTCGGGTCACGAGACCCCTGTTTGTAATATCATACTATGTTGACTCTTATGAGTCTTTAATAAATGCTTGAGTCATAGAGTTATGTTGTGATGCCATGTTGTATCTACACATATCGTGCATAATGTGTGTATGTTTGAAATGCATTATATGTGTGGGATTCGACACCTAGTTGTTTGCCTTTAGTAGTACACTTTACAGGGAAATGCCTCTTTGTGATTCCATCGAGCCTTGGTAGTTTGCTACTGCTCGGAACACATTGATTGACCGGCATGTATCCTTCTTTGCTGTTGTGTCTGTCCCCTCGGGGAAATGTCACGCGGTGTAATGGAGTCCTTGTAGCTTGCTACGACACGTCTATACACGCTGATGACCGACACCTGCTTTGCTGGGTTATGTATGCCTATCCCTGTACGGTTGTACCATTGGGGTTTATAACTAGTCATGTCGACCCGGGTTCTTTGTTGTTTGAACGCTAGCAACATATTCATATACGTGAGCCAAAAGACGCAAACGGTCCCGGCCAAGGTAAGGTGGCAGCCGTGGTGTTTGCCGTGCGTGAGGCCGCAAAGTGATGTGATGTGTTACACGCTATGTTCTTATGACTCAGGATCGGGGTCCCGACACTGTTAATTCTTCACCTGAATCCTCAAATGCTTCTATTGCTACAAATTTCTCAACTATTCATGTGGTACCAAATTCTTCACTTGAGGAAACCACAAATTCTACTAACAAAAATGCAGGATTAAAGGAATTGTATGTGACGGGCATATACAAAAGTCTCAAAGGGCATCAAACCCTTTGCGATGTGCTCAAAAGGCAGATTCTAAACAGGAACCCGAGGAAAGAGGGCATGGCCTTCGAGAGGAAACTGAATGTTGATGGATCATACTGGAAACCTGAGTAGTACCCCAAAACCTCATGGGTAGCTGCTAAAGGGCCTCCCATTGATCCATCCACTCTAACAGGCTTTGCTTGGGAAATGTCCTATTCCTCTGATGAGTAATTTGACTCCAACTATAAACTGTTCAAAAATCAGTCTACTGAAGTATTTGCTCGATATGTTGGAACTATCTACAGGAATGGACCTCCCGTGCGTAAAATTTGGGTTTCCAAAAGCTGCTTGGAAAATCTTCAGGTGAATGTCCTCATGACACCACCAGTGAAGAACGAGAACCTCAAATCAAATTCCTCAGGTGGACCAAAGTCTTCACAAGGACCAAATTCCTCAAATGGTCAAAATTACGCTCGTACTCGCACTAATGCCTTTGATATGTAGGGAAACTACAAGGGACATGATTATGAGCACTATTCTTCGAATCACTATGTTCATAAATCCTCAAAGAACTTCTATTCCTATTCATTTGAGTACTCTAACCCCCTACTGTGAAAAGAAGTGCATTATCTTCAATGCCTCCATTCTCATATGGTGCTCGCAGGATGATGAACCCTTTGCCACTCCTTCAGATGTGGGTGGTGAAGAAATTGAACTAATCACTTCTGCAGGTCAGGTCTCCAGATGAAAGTCATCATCAGAAGAATTTGTTGGAGACCTGAGGAAATCGCTTGACTGGACGCAAGCTAAAACATCATGAAATAATCTAACATTTCACACGTCCTCAAAATTCCTGTTTGTGATGAAATTCAAGTCTGATGAAATTGATATCATATTCTTCAAATCTGAAGCATATGAGATGGTAAGTTGTACTAATTCATCTGCGGGATGACAGACCCAAGAACACAGAGTGGGTTTTGACAATGGATGTACAAATCACATGACTGGTGATAAAATACACCACTGAAGCAAATCACTTACACTGATAAAGGTAAAAGCAAGGTATTAGGACTTGGCAAAGTGGCCATCTCTAAGGATCGGCACATGGACAAAGTCATGCTTGTCGACTCCCTTGGGTTTAACCTCATGTCAGTCTCAATGCTGTGTGATCTTGATATGATTGTCATCTTTGGCAAATATAGATTTGTAGTCATCATGGAATGTGACAAATCCAAAGTCATCGAAGGCTTTAAGAGAGGAGACTTGTACATTGTTGACTTTTCTATGGTCCTCAACCATCCACGTGTTTACTAGCTGAAACCTTAGAAGGCTCGCTATGGCATCAGTGACTTGGTCTTGTAGGCATGAGGAATTTGCACACATTGGTGAAGAAGAAGCATGTCATTGGCATCGAAACTCGAAAAAGGACCATCTTTGCGGTGCTTGTGAATCTGGAAAAGTGACAAGATCCAAACACCCTTCGAAGACTATCATGACTACTACTCGTCCGTTTGAATTGCTTCACATGGATCTTTTTGGACCTACTCATTATGCTACTCTAACCAATGCAGCATATTTATATTGCTTTGTCATCGTTGATAACTATTGTCATTATACTTGGGTACACATCATTGCTTACAAAAATGAAGTGCAAGAAGTCTTCAAACAATTTTACTCAAGGGCCTCAACAAACTTCGACGTCAAGATCAAACACATCATGAGTGATAATGGGACAGAATTCAAAAATATTGGTCTTGATGATTATATTGATGAACTTGGTATTACTCACAAATTGTCTGCTCCTTATACTCCTCAACAGGACGGCATCGTGGAATGCAAGAACATGACTCTGGTTGGAATGGCACGAACTATGCTTGAAGAATATCAGACTCCTCGTCGATTTTGGTCTGAAGCAATGAACACTGCTTGCCACATCATCAACAGGGTATATCTTCACAAATTCCTCAAGAAAACCTCATACGAACTCCTCACTGACAAGAAACCCAATGTAAGTTATTTCAAAGTCTTCGGTGCAAGATGTTGGATTAGGGATCCACACCATAGCTCAAAGTTTGCACCTAAAGCACATGAGGGTTTTATGCTTGGTTATAGAAAGGACTCGCAGACCTACAGAGTCTTCAACACCTATCACAACAAGGTTGGTGAAACTGTAGATGTGTGGTTCGATGAAACTAATGGCTCGCAAAGAGAGCAACTACCCCCCGTGCCAGATAAATTTACTCCTGAGGAAGCCATTAAGCACAAGGCTACTACAGATATCATTCCTACTAAGGACCAAGCCCTTGTTGAAGAAATAGTCCCCAACAATGATGAAATTCAAGCAGGTGCACATGAGGAAAATGCTATAGACCAAATTCCTGAGCCCAACCAAAGTCTTCAACCAGCTCATCCAAGGATTGCAAATGAAGTGGAAATTGAAAAAATCATCGATGACACCAATGCGCCAGGTCCGCTCACTCGCTCAAAAGCTTCACATTTAGTTAACTTTTGTGGGCATTCCTCTTTTGTCTCTATCACAGAACCCTCAAAACTTGTTGAAGCCTTCATGGAACCTGAGTGGATTCAAGCCATGCAAGATGAACTTCTTCAGTTTAAGATAAATGACATATGGGAACTCGTCAAAAGACCAGATCCTCGCAAGCAGAATATCATCGGTACCAAGTGGATCTACCGAATAAAGCAAGATTAGGATGGTCAGGTTGTGAGAAACAAGGCATGGCTTGCAGTCCAAGGCTACACTCAGGTTGAAGGAATTGATTTTGATGAAACTTTTGCACCAGTTGCTAAACTTGAAGCTATTCGGACATTGCTTGCTTATGCTAACCATCATAATATTACTCTCTATAAAATGGATGTGAAAACTGCATTCCTCAGTGGTAAGCTTGAGGAAGAAGTATATGTCGCTCAACCCCCAGGTTTTGAAGACCTGAAGCATCATGATAAAGTCTTCAGACTCAAAAAGGCACTCTATGGCCTCAAGCAAGCCCCTGAGCGTGGTATGACACATTGAAGGAATTCCTCATGCAGAAAGGCTTCAAACCCGGTTCACTTGATCCTACTCTTTTAACAAAGTCCTATGACAATGAACTAATTGTGTGCCAAATATATGTCGACGACATTATTTTTGGTTGTACTGAAAAACGCTACAGCGATGAATTTGCCTACATGATGGGTGAAGAATATCAATTGTCCATGATAGGGGAGCTAAAATTCTTCTTAGGTCTCCAAATTCATCAACAACGCCATGGCATATTCATATCTCAAGAGAAATACCTCAAGGATGTCGTGAGGAAATTCGGCATGCATGAATGCAAAGGCATTAAGATTCCTATGCCTACCAACAGCCAGCTCTCCACTAACGAAAATGGCAAAGATTTCGATCAGCAGGTATATCGCTCTATGATTGGCTCTTTATTGTACCTATGTGCATATAGTCCAGACATTATGCTTAGTGTTTGCATGTGCGCAAGATTCCAAGCAAAACTGAAGGAATCATACCATAAGGCTGTGAAACATATTCTTCGATGTCTAGCTCACACACTAATACTAGGATTATGGTACACCAAGGGCTCAAATATTCACCTTGTTGGATACTCTGATTTTGATTATGTTGGTGACCGTGTGGATCGCAAGTCAACGTCTGGCACATGTAATTTCCTCGGACAATCCTAAGTCTGCTGGTCCTTAGAGAAGCAGAACTGCGTATCACTCTCCACTATTGAAGCTAAATACATTGTTGCTAGATCTTGTTGTGCTCAACTGCTATGGATGAAGCAAACCCTCAGAGATTAGGGCCTCAACATGACGGATGTGATCCTTACTGCAACAATGAGAGTGCAATCAAGATCGCCTACAACCTAGTACAACACTCGAAGACCAAGCACATCCAGATTCGTCATCATTTTCTTTGTGATCATGTACTCAAGGGCAATATCATCATCGACCATGTGAAGACTGATGGCCAGCTAGTAGATATCTTCATAAAGCCCTTGGATGAGAAAAGATTTTGCAAGTTGCGTTGTGAGCTAAATATCCTCGAATCTTCAAATGTTTTGTAAACATGCACACATCCTAACACTTATGCAAAATTGATGACTTAGATGCTCAACGCACGAAGTAACATTTATCTTCAATCAATGAGGAATAGCACTCTAAGTGTGAAGAAATTAATGAAGAATTTGATTCTCACGGCCCTACGACAACTGTCCGCGGTGCCTGAAATCATAATTCTTATATGGTGGGTAACGCCACCACCAAACTTTGAAATTCTTCAAATCTAAGACTTTTCACAAATTCTTCAAAATTTTGGAAGTCTTCAATTTTTTCAGTTTCTTCAAAACTTTCTGTAATGATCTTCATTGACTATATATATATTATACAATGAGCTTTCAATGTCCTCAACAACATTCACTTATTGCTAAGTCTTCAAGTTGGTGTTTCTTCTAAGTGAATGTGATAGGACCCGTCTCCCCTCTATGCTAAGCTCAACCCAATCTATTGTCAATTCTTCATATGTGTTCTATTTTAACACTTGTTTAAAGTCCTCACTGAGTCCTAGTCGGCTGATGACTTTGCACCAAAATCCAAAAAAATCAAAAAAAAGTTGCCACTCTAACTGCACCCACTACTCACGACTAGATAACCACTATCTCCACTATCTCCACTGCTTCATACGTGGGTAGCACGTGTCATGCAGAGACGAAAGGGCAGGGGCAGTTTCGTCCGAAGATTTCACCTCGGACCATTTTCACGTGAGCTATAAATAGCCCTTTCCCCCTTCAATGAAAAACTCTTCTCTCACTCTCGTGTTCTCCGCTCGAGCTCAAAACCTAGCGCCGCTGCTAGCAATCTTCGTCACCGGTGAGGAACAGCTTCACTGCCTCGACCTCGCCGTCGCCTAACTCACGCCGACTACAGATCATCTTCCTCCGCCGCTGCCGCAACTGTCTTTACTCGCCGAGTTAGGACACTTAAGATCTGATGCGAAGAACTTTTGCTTTTACGTCCCCAGTTCATCGTGTTCTTCATTCAAGGTAATTAAAACCCTATTTTACTGCCCTATTGATCCATTTATTTTCTTTAGATCCGTGAAATTAGTGATTCCTTAGAAACTCCTTCAGCTGTGTACACCAATGTCTAGAGCACTTGATGAATTTTACTAAGACACAAAATTCTTCATGAGATTCCTCAATTGTGTAAATTTTCGAATCTGCACAACTCTCGAACCCAAGATCAGAATGCTTAGTCAAATTCCTCAACACTGCACTGGTCAAATTCCTCCATGATGACCCACAAGTATAGGGGATCAATCGTAGTCCTTTCGATAAGTAAGAGTGTCGAACCCAATGAGGAGCAGAAGGATCTGACAAGTGTTTCTCAGCAAGGAAATATCTGCAAGCACTGAAATTATCGGTAACAAGTGACTATGTGGTGACATGATTCGTAGCAAGCAACAAGTTAAAAAAGTAGCAACAGTGCAGCAAGGTGGCCCAATCCCTTTTGTAGCAAGGGACAAGCCTGGACAAAGTCTTATAGGAGGAAAAACGCTCCCGAGGACACGCGGGAATTTCTGTCATGCTAGTTTCATCATCTTCATATGATTCGCGTTCGTTACTTTGATAGTTTGATATGTGGGTGGACCGGCGCTTGGGTACTGCCCTTACTTGGACAAGCATCCCACTTATGATTAACCCCTCTCGCAAGCATCCGCAACTACGAAACAAGAATTAAGACAAAGTCTAACCATAGCATTAAAGTAGTGGATCCAAATTAGCCCCTTACGAAGCAACGCATAAACTAGGGTTTAAGCTTCTGTCACTCTAGCAACCCATCATCTACTTACTACTTCCCAATGCCTTCCTCTAGGCCCAAATAATGGTGAAGTGTTATGTAGTCGATGTTCACATAACACCACTAGAGGAAAACAACATACAACACATCAAATTACCGAACCCATCATCAACTTACTACTTCCCAATGCCTTCCTCTAGGCCCAAATAATGGTGATATGTTGTATGTTGTTTTTCCTCTAGTGGTGTTCTGTGAATGTCGACTACATAACACATCACCATTATTTGGGCCTAGAGGAAGGCATTGGGAAGTATTAAGTAGATGATGGGTTGCTAGAGTGACAGAAACTTAAACCCTAGTTTATGTGTTGCTTCGTAAGGGGCTGATTTGGATCCACTAATTTAATGCTATGGTTAGACTTTGTCTTAATTCTTCTTTCGTAGTTGTGGATGCTTGCGAGAGGGGTTAATCATAAGTGGGATGCTTGTCCAAGTAAGGGCAGTACCTGTTGGGGAACGTCGCATGGGAAACAAAAAATTTCCTACGCGCACGAAGACCTATCATGGTGATGTTCATCTACGAGAGGGGATGAGTGATCTACGTACCCTTGTAGATCGCACAGCAGAAGCGTTAGAGAACGCGGTTGATGTAGTGGAACGTCCTCACGTCCCTCGATCCGCCCCGCGAACAATCCCGCGATCAGTCCCACGATCTAGTACCGAACGGACGGCACCTCCGCGTTCAGCACACGTACAGCTCGACGATGATCTCGGCCTTCTTGATCCAGCAAGAGAGACGGAGAGGTAGAAGAGTTCTCCGGCAGCGTGACGGCGCTCCGGAGGTTGGTGATGATTTTGTCTCAGCAGGGCTCCGCCCGAGCTCCGCAGAAACACGATCTAGAGGAAAAACTATGGAGGTATGTGGTCGGGCAGCCGTGAGAAAGTCGTCTCAAATCTGCCCTAAAAGCCCCATATATATAGGAGGAGGGAGGGGGACCTTGCCTTGGGGTCCAAGGGATCCCCAAGGGGTCGGCCGAGCCAGGGGGAGGACTCTCCCCCCCCCCCCTAAACCGAGTCCTACTTGGTTTGGTGGGAGGGAGTCCTTCCCCCTTCCCACTTCTTCCTTTTTTTCTCTTTCCATTGATTTTTTCTCTCTTGGCGCATAGGGGATTGGTGGGCTGTCCCACCAACCCACTAAGGGCTGGTGTGACCCCCCCAAATGCCTATGGGCTTCCCCGGAGTGGGTTGCCCCCCTCCGGTGAACTCCTGGAACCCATTCGTCATTCCCGGTACATTCCCGGTAACTCCGAAAACCTTCCGGTAATCAAATGAGGTCATCCTATATATCAATATTCGTTTCCGGACCATTCCGGAAACCCTCGTGACGTCCGTGATCTCATCCGGAACTCCGAACAACATTCGGTAACCAACCATATAACTCAAATACGCATAAAACAACGTCGAACCTTAAGTGTGCAGACCCTGCGGGTTCGAGAACTATGTAGACATGACCCGAGAGACTCCTCGGTCAATATCCAATAGCGGGACCTGGATGCCCATATTGGATCCTACATATTCTACGAAGATCTTATCGTTTGAACCTCAGTGCCAAGGATTCGTATAATCCCGTATGTCATTCCCTTTGTCCTTCGGTATGTTACTTGCCCGAGATTCGATCGTCAGTATCCGCATACCTATTTCAATCTCGTTTACCGGCAAGTCTCTTTACTCGTTCCGTAATACAAGATCCCGCAACTTACACTAAGTTACATTGCTTGCAAGGCTTGTGTGTGATGTTGTATTACCGAGTGGGCCCCGAGATACCTCTCCGTCACACGGAGTGACAAATCCCAGTCTTGATCCATACTAACTCAACTAACACCTTCGGAGATACCTGTAGAGTATCTTTATAGTCACCCAGTTACGTTGCGACGTTTGATACACACAAAGCATTCCTCCGGTGTCAGTGAGTTATATGATCTCATGGTCATAGGAATAAATACTTGACACGCAGAAAACAGTAGCAACAAAATGACACGATCAACATGCTACGTCTATTAGTTTGGGTCTAGTCCATCACGTGATTCTCCCAATGACGTGATCCAGTTATCAAGCAACAACACCTTGTTCATAATCAGAAGACACTGACTATCATCGATCAACTGGCTAGCCAACTAGAGGCATGCTAGGGACGGTGTTTTGTCTATGTATCCACACATGTAAATGAGTCTTCATTCAATACAATTATAGCATGGATAATAAACTATTATCTTGATACAGGAATTATAATAATAACTATACATTTATTATTGCCTCTAGGGAATAATTCCAACTGTCTCCCACTTGCACTAGAGTCAATAATCTAGCCCTCACATCACCATGTGAATTACATTGTAATAAATCTAACACCCATACAGTTCTGGTGTCGATCATGTTTTGGCCGTGGAAGAGGTTTAGTCAGCGGGTCTGCTACATTCAGATCCGTGTGCACTTTGCATATATTTACGTCCTCCTCCTCGACGTAGTCGCGGATGAGGTTGAAGCGTCGTTTGATGTGTCTGGTCTTCTTGTGAAACCTTGGTTCCTTTGCTAAGGCAATGGCACCAGTGTTGTCACAGAACAAGGTTATTGGATCCAGTGCACTTGGCACCACTCCAAGATCCGTCATGAACTGCTTCATCCAGACACCCTCCTTAGCCGCCTCCGAGGCAGCCATGTACTCCGCTTCACATGTAGAATCTGCTACGACGCTTTGCTTGGAACTGCACCAGCTTACTGCACCCCCATTAAGAATAAATACGTATCCGGTTTGCGACTTAGAGTCGTCCGGATCTGTGTCAAAGCTTGCATCGACGTAACCTTTTACGGCGAGCTCTTCGTCACCTCCATACACGAGAAACATCTCCTTAGTCCTTTTCAGGTACTTCAGGATATTCTTGACCGCCGTCCAGTGATCCACTCCTGGATTACTCTGGAACCTACCTGCCATACTTATGGCCAGGCTAACATCCGGTCTAGTGCACAGCATTGCATACATGATAGAGCCTATGGCTGAAGCATAGGGGACGGAGCGCATATGCTCTCTATCTTCAACAGTTGCTGGGCACTAAGTCTTACTCAATCTCGTACCTTGTAACTCTGGCAAGAACCCTTTCTTGGACTGTTCCATTTTGAACCTCTTCAAAACTTTATCAAGGTATGTGCTTTGTGAAAGTCCTATCAGGCGTTTTGATCTATCCCTATAGATCTTAATGCCTAGAATGTAAGCAGCTTCTCCTAGGTCCTTCATAGAGAAACTTTTATTCAAGTAACCTTTTATGCTCTCCAAAAGCTCTACGTTGTTTCCAATCAGTAATATGTCATCCACATATAATATTAGAAACGCCACAGAGCTCCCACTCACTTTCTTGTAAATACAAGATTCTCCAACCACTTGTATAAACCCAAATGCTTTGATCACCTCATCAAAGCGTTTGTTCCAACTCCGAGATGCTTGCACCAGTCCATAAATGGATCGCTGGAGCTTGCACACCTTGTCAGCATTTTTAGGATCGACAAAACCTTCGGGTTGCATCATATACAACTCTTCCTTAAGGAAACCGTTAAGGAACGCCGTTTTGACATCCATCTGCCAGATTTCATAATCGAAAAATGCAGCTATTGCTAACATGATTCTGACGGACTTAAGCATCGCTACGGGAGAGAAAGTCTCATCGTAGTCAATTCCTGGAACTTGTGAAAAACCCTTTGCCACAAGTCGAGCTTTATAAACGGTCACATTACCGTCAGCGTCCGTCTTCTTCTTAAAGGTCCATTTGTTCTGAATAGCCTTGCGGCCCTCAGGTAGTATCTCCAAAGTCCACACTTTGTTCTCATACATGGATCCTATCTCGGATTTCATGGCTTCTAGCCATTTGTTGGAATTTGGGCCCACCATTGCTTCTTCATAATTTGCAGGTTCATTGTTGTCTAACAACATGATTGATAAGACGGGATTACCGTACCACTCTGGAGCAGCGCGTGATCTCGTCGACCTGCGTGGTTCAACAGAAACTTGAACTGGAGTTTCATGATCATCATCATTAACTTCCTCCTCAACCGGCATCGCAATGACAGAGGTTTCCCCTTGCCCTGCGCCACCATCCAGAGGGATGAGAGGTTCCACAACCTCGTCAAGTTCTATCTTCCTCCCACTCAATTCTCTCGAGAGAAACTCCTTCTCGAGAAAAGTTCCGTTCTTAGAAACAAACACTTTGCCCTCGGATTTGAGATAGAAGGTGTACCCAACTGTCTCTTTTGGGTAACCTATGAAGACGCACTTTTCCGCTTTGGGTTCCAGCTTTTCAGGCTGAAGCTTTTTGACATAAGCATCACATCCCCAAACTTTAAGAAACGACAACTTTGGCCTTTTGCCATACCACAGTTCGTATGGTGTCGTCTCAACGGATTTCGATGGTGCCCTATTTAAAGTGAATGCAGCTGTTTCTAATGCATAACCCCAAAACGATAACGGCAAATCAGTAAGAGACATCATAGATCGCACCATTTCTAACAAAGTACGATTACGACGTTCGGACACACCATTACGCTGTGGTGTTCCAGGCGGTGTTAACTGCGAAACAATTCCACATTGTCTTAAGTGAGTACCAAACTCGAAACTCAGATATTCACCCCCACGATCAGACCGTAGGAACTTGATCTTCTTGTTACGATGATTTTCCACTTCACTCTGAAATTGCTTGAACTTTTCAAATGTTTCAGACTTGTGCTTCATCAAGTAGACATAACCATAACTACTTAAATCGTCAGTGAAAGTGAGAAAATAACGATATCCGCCACGTGCCTCCACGCTCATTGGACCACACACATCGGTATGTATGATTTCCAACAAGTCACTTGCACGCTCCATTGTTCTGGAGAACGGAGTCTTAGTCATCTTGCCCATGAGGCATGGTTCGCACGTGTCAAGTGAATCAAAGTCAAGTGACTCCAAAAGTCCATCAGCATGGAGTTTCTTCATGCGCTTTTACACCAATATGACCCAAGCGGCAGTGCCACAAAAATATGGTGCTATCATTGTTTACTCTAACTCTTTTGGTCTCAATGTTATGTATATGCGTATCTCTATCAAGATTCAATATGAACAATCCTCTCACATTCTGTGCATGACCATAAAAGATGTTACTCATAGAAATAGAACAACCATTATTCTCAGACTTAAAAGAGTAACCGTCTCGCATTAAACAAGATCCAGATATAATGTTCATGCTCAACGCAGGCACTAAATAACAATGATTTAAGTTCATCACTAATCCCGATGGTAGTTGAAGTGACACTGTGCCGACGGCGATTGCATCAACCTTGGAACCGTTTCCTACGCGCATCGTCACTTCGTCTTTCGCCAGCCTTCGTCTATTCCGCAGTTCCTGCTTCGAGTTGCAAATGTGAGCAACAGAACCGGTATCAAATACCCACGCACTACTACGAGAGCCGGTTAAGTACACATCAATAACATGTATATCAAATATACCTGATTTTTCTTTGCCCGCCTTCTTATCTGCCAAATACTTGGGGCAATTGCGCTTCCAGTGACCCATACCCTTGCAATAGAAGCACTCTGTTTCAGGCTTAGGACCAGCCTTGGGTTTCTTCGGCGGATTGGCAACATGCTTGCCGCTCTTCTTCGAATTGCCCTTCTTGCCTTTGCCGTTTCTCTTGAAACTAGTGGTCTTGCTCACCATCAACACTTGATGCTCTTTACGGAGTTCAGACTCTGCGACTATCAGCATCGCAAACAACTCGCCGGGAGACTTGTTCATCCCTTGCATGTTGTAGTTCAACACAAAGCCTTTGTAGCTTGGCGGCAGTGATTGAAGGATTCTGTCAGTGATAGCTTCTTGCGGGAGTTCAATCCCCAGTTCAGCTAGACGGTTTGAGTACCCAGACATTTTGAGCACATGTTCACTGACAGACGAGTTTTCCTCCATCTTGCAAGCATAGAATTTATCGGAGGTCTCATACCTCTCGATCCGGGCATTCTTCTGAAAGATAAACTTCAACTCCTGGAACATCTCAAATGCTCCATGACGCTCAAAGCAACGTTGAAGTCCCGGTTCTAAGCCATACAAGATTGCACATTGAACTATTGAGTAGTCCTCCTTACGTGCTAACCAAGCGTTCTTAACATCCTGATCAGCCGTAGCGGGTGGTTCATCTCCTAGCGCAGCATTAAGGACATAATCCTTCTTTCCAGCTTGTAAGATTAGCTTAAGATTACGAGCCCAGTCTACAAAGTTGCTTCCATCATCTTTCAACTTAGCTTTCTCTAGGAACGTATTAAACTTCAGGATGACACTTGCGTGAGCCATGATCTACAACTCAAATATATACAAAGTGGACTTAGACTATGTTCAAGATAATTAGAGTTCAACTTAATAAAATTATATGCTAAACTCCCACTCAAAAAGTACATCTCTCTAGTCATTTGAGTGGTTCATGATCCACTTACACTATCCCAAGTCCGATCATCACGTGAGTTGAGAATAGTTTCAGTGGTAAGCATCCCTATGCTAATCATATCAACTATATGATTCATGATCGACCTTTCGGTCTCATGTGTTCCGAGGCCATGTCTGCACATGCTAGGCTCGTCAAGCTTAACCCGAGTGTTCCGCGTGCGCAACTGTTTTGCACCCGTTGTATGTGAACGTTGAGTCTATCACACCCGATCATCACGTGGTGTCTCGAAACGACGAACTGTAGCAACGGTGCACAGTCGGGGAGAACACAATTTCGTCTTGAAATTTTAGTGAGAGATCACCTCATAATGCTACCGTCGTTCTAAGCAAAATAAGGTGCAAAAAGGATTAAGATCACATGCAATTCATAAATGACATGATATGGCCATCATCACGTGCTTCTTGATCTCCATCACCAAAGCACCGGCACGATCTTCTTGTCACCGGTGCCACACCATGATCATCCATCAACGTGTTGCCATCGTGGTTGTCGTGCTACTTATGCTATCACTACTAAAGCTACATCCTAGCAAAATAGTAAACGCATCTGCAAGCACATATGTGAGTATAAAGACAACCCTATGGCTCCTGCCGGTTGCCATACCATCGACATGCAAGTCGATATTTCTATTACAACATGATCATCTCATACATCCAATATATCACATCACATCGTTGGCCATATCACATCACAATCATACCCTGCAAAAACAAGTTAGACGTCCTCTAATGTTGTTGTTGCATGTTTTACGTGGTGACCAAGGGTATCTAGTAGGACCGCATCTTACTTACGCAAACACCACAACGGAGATATATGAGTTGCTATTTAACCTCATCCAAGGACCTCCTCGGTCAAATCCGATTCAACTAAAGTTGGAGAAACCGTCACTTGCCAGTCATCTTTGAGCAAAGGGGGTTACTCGTAACGATGAAACCAGTCTCTCGTAAGCGTACGAGTAATGTCGGTCCAAGCCGCTTCAATCCAACAATACTGCGGAATCAAGAAAAGACTAAGGAGGGCAGCAAAACGCACATCACCGCCCACAAAACCTTTTGTGTTCTACTCGAGAAGACATCTACGCATGAACCTAGCTCATGATGCCACTGTTGGGGAACGTCGCATGGGAAACAAAAAATTTCCTACGCGCACGAAGACCTATCATGGTGATGTTCATCTACGAGAGGGGATGAGTGATCTACGTACCCTTGTAGATCGCACAGCAGAAGCGTTAGAGAACGCGGTTGATGTAGTGGAACGTCCTCACGTCCCTCGATCCGCCCCGCGAACAATCCCGCGATCAGTCCCACGATCTAGTACCGAACGGACGGCACCTCCGCGTTCAGCACACGTACAGCTCGACGATGATCTCGGCCTTCTTGATCCAGCAAGAGAGACGGAGAGGTAGAAGAGTTCTCCGGCAGCGTGATGGCGCTCCGGAGGTTGGTGATGATTTTGTCTCAGCAGGGCTCCGCCCGAGCTCCGCAGAAACACGATCTAGAGGAAAAACTATGGAGGTATGTGGTCGGGCAGCCGTGAGAAAGTCGTCTCAAATCTGCCCTAAAAGCCCCATATATATAGGAGGAGGGAGGGGACCTTGCCTTGGGGTCCAAGGGATCCCCAAGGGGTCGGCCGAGCCAGGGGGGAGGACTCTCCCCCCCCAAACCGAGTCCTACTTGGTTTGGTGGGAGGGAGTCCTTCCCCCTTCCCACTTCTTCCTTTTTTTCTCTTTCCTTTGATTTTTTCTCTCTTGGCGCATAGGGGATTGGTGGGCTGTCCCACCAGCCCACTAAGGGCTGGTGTGACCCCCCCAAATGCCTATGGGCTTCCCCGGAGTGGGTTGCCCCCCTCCGGTGAACTCCCGGAACCCATTCGTCATTCCCGGTACATTCCCGGTAACTCTGAAAACCTTCCGGTAATCAAATGAGGTCATCCTATATATCAATCTTCGTTTCCGGACCATTCCGGAAACCCTCGTGACGTCTGTGATCTCATCCGGAACTCCAAACAACATTCGGTAACCAACCATATAACTCAAATACGCATAAAACAACGTCGAACCTTAAGTGTGCAGACCCTGCGGGTTCGAGAACTATGTAGACATGACCCGAGAGACTCCTCGGTCAATATCCAATAGCGGGACCTGGATGCCCATATTGGATCCTACATATTCTACGAAGATCTTATCGTTTGAACCTCAGTGCCAAGGATTCGTATAATCCCGTATGTCATTCCCTTTGTCCTTCGGTATGTTACTTGCCCGAGATTCGATCGTCAGTATCCGCATACCTATTTCAATCTCGTTTACCGGCAAGTCTCTTTACTCGTTCCGTAATACAAGATCCCGCAACTTACACTAAGTTACATTGCTTGCAAGGCTTGTGTGTGATGTTGTATTACCGAGTGGGCCCCGAGATACCTCTCCGTCACACGGAGTGACAAATCCCAGTCTTGATCCATACTAACTCAACTAACACCTTCAGAGATACCTGTAGAGTATCTTTATAGTCACCCAGTTACGTTGCGACGTTTGATACACACAAAGCATTCCTCCGGTGTCAGTGAGTTATATGATCTCATGGTCATAGGAATAAATACTTGACACGCAGAAAACAGTAGCAACAAAATGACACGATCAACATGCTACGTCTATTAGTTTGGGTCTAGTCCATCACGTGATTATCCCAATGACGTGATCCAGTTATCAAGCAACAACACCTTGTTCATAATCAGAAGACACTGACTATCATCGATCAACTGGCTAGCCAACTAGAGGCATGCTAGGGACGGTGTTTTGTCTATGTATCCACACATGTAAATGAGTCTTCATTCAATACAATTATAGCATGGATAATAAACTATTATCTTGATACAGGAATTATAATAATAACTATACATTTATTATTGCCTCTAGGGCATAATTCCAACAGTACCCAAGCGCCGGTCCACCCACATATCAAACTATCAAAGTAACGAACGCGAATCATATGAACATGATGAAAATTAGCATGACAGAAATTCCCGTGTGTCCTCGGGAGCGTTTTTCCTCCTATAAGACTTTGTCCAGGCTTGTCCCTTGCTACAAAAGGGATTGGGCCACTTTGTTGCACCGTTGCTACTTTTGTTACTTGTTGCTTGCTACGAATCATCTCATCACACAATCACTTGTTACCGATAATTTCAGTGCTTGCAGATATTTCCTTTTGAAAACCACTTGTCACATCCTTCTGCCCCTCGTTGGGTTCGACACTCTTACTTATCGAAAGGACTACGATTGATCCCTTGTACTTGTGGGTCATCAAAGAACACATAAGAGAGACCTTCTGGAACACTTGAGAAACCAGGAAAAGGGGTGGGTATGTGATACGATAAGTAAACCGACTCCACAAATTCCCTATATTTTTTCTGCTAGTTTTGGTATTTTGGAAAAATTATAAAAATAAAAACAATCTAGGGGGACCCATGAGGGACTCCGAAGTCAACATGGCACGGACACCCCCCCTGTGGGCATGCCCTAATGGCTTGGGAGCACCTTGTGTGCCTCCCGGACTCCATTTTCTTCCTCGACTCATATTCTGACCTAGAAAAATTCATTATATGTACCCCCCCCCATCAGTTTTGACCACCGCATCACAAGTTTCTCCTTTGTTCTTGTTTCGGGGTTTTTTTACAGATCTAGATCGTGATGACGTTGTTAAGCTCCTCTAAGGACAAGTTCTACGAGAAGGTTATCAACACCTACCTTCCGGAGCTGATGAAGCAACCTTAGGACATTTGAGATCCGTGAGGGGGTACTTCACATCTAGGACGTTCAAGGACCAAAGAAGGAGGGAAGTCAGAAGGCCAGGCTTGCAGAAGTGGAACATGAGATCTTCATGTGCCAAGGGATGGCGGAGCATGGACTCAGCGCTAATCACTCCATGATCATGGATATTATTCATGAACATAAGATGGCCATCAAGGAGATTGTGGAGATGATCTTCAAGCTCCGCGGCAAGCTTCAAGATCTCCACCCCAAATCTTTGATCTATAAAACCAAAATTGTGAGTATGAAACTCGTTTCAAGAGGATGAGTATAGCTGCAACTTTCAGTATCCCAGAGACAAGCTCTTCCTTCTTCAATGGGGAACCTATGCCATGGAAGACGAGGGATAAGCCTACTACCTCACGACCACCATCACCCAAGAAGGACACGTGAGTACATGGGTATGGGAACCACCATTAGCTTGTTCCATCCTTGGGGGGCATGCCCAGTATCTATCACCATCACTTTCACCATTATCATCTATCTTAGTTTGATCCGTAATTATGTCGTGATTCAGAGAAATAAATTTCAGTATTGGTTTGCTTAGAGTGTTTGCTTTGAGGTCTATCTATCCTTGTAATCGAGGGTGAGAGTTAAATAATAAAGATTAGTTTGAGTTTGCTTGCTTTACTCTCACGCATTAATCATAGCAAGCAAACTCAAACTAATCTTTATTATATAAATCAAAAGAAATGGAAAAAATCATATGCTAATCCCATGGGGAGTAATGACTTCACATAGAAAAAGTATGATAGATAAAAGTTATTGGGAGTTAACAAACATAGCATTAGTCATTGATACAGTCCATGCAAAATTATGATAGAGTAGAGGAGAGTCGCATACAAATATACTATCTTGGACATGTTTTATGGTTGTGAGCCCCCACCAAATATTATATAATGATTGAAGTGTTGATGTTGGACAAGGAAGAAAATGTAATGAATTATATTTGTTTACATTCACATAGAAGTTATATTCTCATGGATCCTCCAACACGTGGTGCTTGCTTAGGATCCTTTGCTAGCCCAAAAATTCACACTAAGTAGACATACTACTTGTGCATCCATAACCCTTGAACCTTGTTTCTTGCCATGAGAGTCTACCATACCTACCTATGCATTGAATAAGATCCTTCAAGTAAGTTGTCATCGGTGCACAAAGCAATAGAAATTGCTCCTAAACATGTATGATCTTTTATTGTAAGGGAAAATAAGCTTTGTACGATCTTATGATGGCAAAGGAATAAAAGTGAAATACTACATAAGCTATCATAAAGGGCAATATAAATTGACGTTCCTTTACATTAAGAGTTTGCACATTCTAAATTTAAAAGCACATGACAACCTCTACTTTCCTCTGCAAAGGGTCTATCTTTTACTTTCATGTATTTACTTTTATGCAAGAGTCAATAATGTGTATCCCTATTCCTACCTATTAATTCTCTAGTTGGCAAGCATCATGTGTTGGCAAAATATCTAGATATAAATATTCAGTTGGATGTAGGTGATCATGAGTCATTATTGGTGACATTATCCTTGAGCTAAATAAGTTGGATGGCGAAAACAATAAAACCCCTATCTTCCTATGTGTGTGATGCAAACATTAGCTCCAAAAATATGCAATGAGTGTGAGCAATCATAGAAGACTAAATGGTAGTTGAGTATGTGAACTTGCTAAAATGAAACCTCTTCCATATACTCTTCTCTAAAATATGATGAATTGTGATTGCGTGAGTGACTAAGAACATAGTTTGTTGATTGTCAATAAAGTTTATGCTTCATACTTCAGTAATTGTGGATAGATTTTTACTTGTTTATGAGAAATCATATGATGAAAAATTTGCTGATATGACTATATTCATGATGCCCTCATGTTTGTATTCTGTTTTTATCGACACCTCTCACTCTCTCCCACTCTCTCTCCCCTCTCTCTCTCCTTCTCGCTCTCCCTCTCTCTCCCCCTACCCTCTCCTCCCTATCTATCCCTCTCCCTCTGCCTCTATCTCCCCGTCTCTCTCTCTCCCCCTCTCTCGCTCTCTCTCTTAAATTGTGTGGTCATTATTATCGAGTTAACCTTTCGCTTGAGGACAAGCGAGGTCTAAGCTTGGGGGAGTGATACGAACATTTGGCATCATGATTTCCTGTTGATATTTATGCTATTTTGGGTCATTATTCCACTTTATGTTATAATTCGTATGCCTTTCCTCTCTGAATTTACAAGGTACATCAGAAATAGGAAGATTGCCAGAAACTGGAATTCTGGGCCTTTGCTACCAAAAGGATTATGCTATCTTTTTGCACACTTGCTACTATTTTTGCTTGTCACTTGTTACAAATTATTTTGCTATAAAACTATCTATCATTTTTACTCATAGCACTTGCAGAGAATACCTCGTTGAAAACCGCATATCATTTTCTTCTGCTCCTCGTTGTGTTTGACACCGTTATTTATCGAAAGAACTACGATTGATCCCTTATACTTGTGGGTCATCAGAGCATGCGCAGTGGTGGAGCTGCAAGATGGATAACACGAGGAGGAAGAAGAAAGAAAAACAACAAATGGATCCGACTCTTCCGCGGGGTGGATTTGGTGCAATTTGTGGTGTGGTTAGGATGTCGGGTCTAACGTAGTGGGCATGCCCAAGCGCGCCCGATATCCCTCATATACGCTCCATATTGAGGCTGAATATGAGGGGTGCTGGCCAGTCTGAACATTTGAGACTCATTTAAGGATCATTTTTTTATGACCGGTCAGTGATCGGACGGACTGTGTAGATGTTTGAGATGGGTATGACAGATGTGGGCATAGATGCTCTTAGCTGGCCGATCGAAATCGTGAAGGTCCTCTGATCTACTGTTCAGGAACCACGTGATATTTGCTCCTTGTGCTTCGTGATTGTTTCATGGTTGTACCGAGTTGAAGGAAAATTGGCAGAATTGACCCACAAATTTGACTAATTGAAGGTCGTCGACACGAAGCAATGAAGCATGATTTTGTGTGTGTGTGTGTGGCTAAAGTGAGCGCATCACTCACGAATCAGAAATTCGTAGGGGCATGCGAGTGCGGGGCACTCACCTCCCAAGTCTCGTCGCCCATTCATTTTGCGTCCCCATTCACGCAACAATTATATACCGAACGAGGGCATAATAAGTTTTATACTTTTGCACTTAAAATGCCAAGTTTTAATCAGTTTTAGAGATATAAATTTAATAAAAAAAACTATCTGTCGTAGACACGAAATAATCATTTTTTCTGCTAGCTTGTATTAAGTTTAAGAAGTGAAACTTATTTTTTTTTCTTAGAAGTCGTTTAAAATATATTTAAAATGGATTTTATTTGAAAGCGTAGGCCACGAGACACATGAATATGAAAACAAAACTTAGTTTAAAATTTTTGTTTGTAATATATAAAGGATTGGAAATCAGAAGCTAAAATAAAAACTTGGCACCACGGACATGAGTGTTCCCACACTTGTGTGCCATTAATCCTCTCTCCTCATGAATAAGTCCTTCAGCCATACATATTAGAGCATCTACAACTAGCCCCCTCAAATTCGGCCCCTCAAACGACTACGTACCCGTCCGGCCATGTTCGGTGACACTGACCAGGCACTTCTTAATTTGTGTCCTTCAACATCCACACTTCTCATATTCGATATCCTATATTCATACTGAGTATGCAACATGAACATAAAGTATGTTGGTCATCGCATGGACTATAAAATGGACATAGATATACACATTTCGATCATCAAAATATCACAAACGGATCTCAAAAAGCTACCCAAAGTTCACATAATTCACATACGACAGACATGTTCTAACTAGAGACATAAATAACTAGAAATTAACGATGGGAAAAAACTGAGATTCACCTCTTCCTTGTCGAGCCATTGCCCTTTCGGTCGCTAACACAACTATAGGCTTTTGTGGTAGGTGGTAGATTGTGAGAGCCATGGGAGGTGGATCTATGGTCATAGTCGGACGAGGAGTCAAAGTAGACGATGAGCCCCTTCATTCACCGGATGACCCATTGCTGCTGCTGCTTGAGCTTGGCCACCCGAGCCGCTCCCTCTCACGCCTTACGCTCTAACTCCTCAATGAAAATATGGAGTGCCTTGGAATTATTCCGACGGAGCCGCAGAGCATCCATCTCGCCGTCGTAAGCGATCGGCGATAGACCCAAGAGAGGGAGCCACTCGTCCTCGTCGGGCCCTGCCAGTAATCCGCGGTGTCGGAGCATGGATTTAGCCGCCACTTTCCACTCCCTTTCCTACTGCCTCTCGCGGGGGACAACGATCACCTCTCATTCCAGCGTGTGCATCCGGGCCTGTGGGGTATGCATGATTAGCCACCGCTGCCCTAGCAGAGCAGTAGAGAGGGGGCAGGGGACGCCATGGGGGAGGAGACATATGCGGAACTACCCCCTGTGTCCACCTTGGACCTTTGAGGGCAATGAGGAGGTACAGATACTCGGCGAAATCGAGGTCGGAGTCAGAGCGGCTACCTACACTCGACACGGTCGCCGGAGGGGATCGAAGTCAGAGAAATCAAAGTGGGGAGAGAAGAAGATACTGAGCGAGAGTGGAGTTAACTAAGTTAGGGTCTCCGGATTGGAAAATTTTGGGGGAACAAAGTGGAGTTGGGGTGGGCCGGACTGACATGGCGGACGTGTATTTGGGCTGGATATGAGGGGCACTGGATAACCCAGACAATTGAAACTGGTTTGAAACGGCCGGGTAGGTCATATTTTTTGATTGGTAAGTGACCAGTCCTTCCATCTGGACATTTGAGATGAGTTTGGGGTGCCCAGCTTGTAAGTGCATCTAGTGCCCCTTAGTGATTTTAGTGGATTGATGACATATTGGTTAAGAGACTGATGTGTTTTTAAGGGTACACAAGCTCTATAACTTGTTGATGAGTCTGAGTTACTCGATGAATATCCATCCCTAAAAATGTATATCTTCGGGTGAAGATTTTGGTCATTCCTTGAAGACTTTGATGGCGAAGAAATTGTGAAGAAAATGATATTCCTCATGAAGACATTGAAGATGAGGAATTCGGTCGTTCCCGAAGAAAATACTCTGAAGATTTTGAAGCGTGAAGATTTACCCTTTCTATTTCATTTTCTTCATTCTTGAGTCATAGGAACACCGTACTGTTAAAGGGGGTCAAGGTAAAACTATGAAAAGAATTTCCTCATGATGCTCAACCCAAACCTACACCTACCAAATCCTCAAAGTGAGGAACATGAGAGACGTGAGGACTTTCACAGTTGAAAGTGTGGACCATTGTCGTGCCACACGTCACCTGTCCCATATCTTATCCACCCAATGGTCATATCATTAAGGGCATTTATGTCAAATAATGTCGGGATGCTCCCAGGCTATAAATAGCCGCCCCCACAACCAGTAGCTGGTTGGCTGCTCTGAGAGAAACTAACACTTGTCATTTAGAGCAACCCAAATTCCTCAAAGCCTTTGAGTGAAAATCATCAAGTGAGGAAATACCCCAAACACCCAAACCCAAACCAAAACCCAAGTGATTGAGCATCACTAAAGAAGTTATTCCTGTGTGGAACCGACGCTTGGTACCATTAGGACTACACATCCTCCAGACAGCTAGGCGTCATGGTTTACACCATCCAACAGTCAATTGTGGTTCGTCGGCTGACCAAGTTTGTGAGGATTTGGAAGTCTGCCCTGAAGACTTACCACGAGTGTTGGGTGAGGACTGTGTGTCCTTAGCTCAAGGATAATACGGTAGGCACTGTGTGTACTTTCGTTTCAATACCAAGCCGCTCCAAACCATACGTACAACTGTCACAGTAGTTGGAACTCGGTCATCAACAAGTGTCTTCATCGAGCTACTGGTTCTATTTCCTCAACTCGTTCCATTTCCTCAATTGCATGTTGAAGACATTCATTTGTACTGTTTGAAGAACTTGACTGAAGACTTTCTCCGAATTCCTCACCCCAAATTCTTCACCTAAGTTATTCTTCATCTGCTCATCATGTACTCGTGACCTGTGCAAACCGATTCTCTTAATTCATGCTCAGTACTTTGCTGTAGACGTTTTTGAACTTCTGACTAAGTACTATTTCCACCGCACTCAGTTCATAACTGAGGACTTTCTTCACTACGAATTTCCCGCGTGATGAAATTGTAAAAATTGCCTATTCACCCCCCCCCCCTCTAGTCGATATAACGCACTTTCAATTGGTATCAAAGCAAAGTACTCCCTTGTTATGTGCGATTTTGGTTTAACCGCCTAGACTTTTAGTTATGTCGACCGCATGTATGATCAAGGTTACTGCAGGTTGTCCTACCTTCGAAGGAAAGGACTTCCCCTACTATAAGACCAAGATGCAAATGCATCTTCAAGCAGGTGACAACGATCTTTGGTACATTGTGGAAAATGGCGTTCCCTCCATCACTCATACTATCTCTGTCGCTGATATGAAGAAGTTCAAGCAACTCGACTCGCAAGCGAAGAATATCGTCTGTGGCCACCTGAGCAAAGGTCAGTATGGAAGAGTCGGTGCTTTGGGCACAACTAAGCTCATCGGGGATAGGATGTCCAAAGTCAATGAGGGTGTTTCAACACAACGTGACTCTCGCGTCGATGTTCTTCGCAATCTCTTCAACCATTTCAAGAGGCTTGACAATGAAAGCTGCCAACATACCTTTCATCGCCTCGCTGACATATCAAATGAATTGCAAGCTCTGGGAGCCAGAGACATCACTGACCATGAAGTTGTAAAAGAACTGCTGCGATTTCTTGATCCATCATTTGACACACTAGTTCTGATGATTCAAGAACGAAGAGATTACAAGATGTTTGATCCTGCGGATATTCTTGAGAGACTGAATACTCATGAATTACAACAAGAAGAAAAGAGAGACCTATATGGACCAAGCTATTCAAGACCTCGTGCACTGAAGGCAAAGGTTGTTTCCTCATCTGAAGAAGAAGAATCTTACTACAGTCTTGGTGATCTTGAAGAACTTGGGCAGGAACTTGCTATGCTCGTGAGGAAATTCCATAAGTTCACTAAGCGCGGCCAGTTCGAAAAATCATCAAGAGGAGATATGAGGAAATTAGAATCTTCATCTAAAGACTACAAGAACAGAACCTGCCACAAATGCAAGAAATCTGGTCACTATATTGCTGATTGTCCTCGCTGGGTGAAGGGATCAAGCAAGAAGAAATACAAGGAAGAAAGTTCTGACGACTCAAAGAAAAAGAAGAAATCTTCAAAGTCCTCATCGCACAAGAAGGCGAGTTTTACAAAGGCTCGGGCACTCATTGGCAAGGAAATGGATTCTGAATAAGAATCTGAGGAATGTGATGAAGAGGAAGGTTCTGAAGTGTAGCCAGAATCTGGTGTGGCAAGTCTTGCACTTGCTACCACATTCGTCACCAAGTCGATCTTAAACCTTGAAGAAAATGACAACGTCAACAACACTGATGAATATGATGATGACTTCGCTCCAACCTATTGCTTTATGGCCAAAGGTTCGAAGGTACCAAACCACACATCCTCCTCGGATTCTAGTGACTGTGAACCTGATGATTATCAAAAACCCAGTTACTATAAACTTGCCAACACTGCCACTAAGCAACAAAGTGCTATTGAAAAGCTTCAGAAACTGCTAGACAAAAGCGATGATCTATTGAATGATGAAATGAATCGTACTCAAATCCTCACTAAAGATGTTCAAAGTCTTCAATCTAGATTTGTTTAGTCTTCAAAATCATTATGGTACACTCTTGGATGATCATAAGAAGCTTTCCTCTGAATTTCATCACACGAAACTTGATCCCGAGAAGTTGAAAATGTCCCATGATAATCTTCAAATGGAAAATGATTCATTGCTTGCTCAAAAGATCAGTACCGCTCAGGAAGAATTCATTCCACCATGTTTGAAATGCATCGAATGTGAAACTGTTAATTCTTCACCTGAATCCTCAAATGCTTCTATTGCTACAAATACTTCAACTATTCATGTGGTACCAAATTCTTCACTTGAGGAAACCACAAATTCTACTAACAAAAATGCAGGATTAAAGGAATTGTATGTGACAGGCATATACAAAAGTCTCAAAGGGCATCAAACCCTTTGCGATGTGCTCAAAAGGCAGATTCTAAACAGGAACCCGAGGAAAGAGGGCATTGCCTTCGAGAGGAAACTGAATGTTGATGGATCATACTGGAAACCTGAGTAGTACCCCAAAACCTCATGGGTAGCTGCTAAAGGGCCTCACATTGATCCATCCACTCTAACAGGCTTTGCTTCTGAAATGTCCTATTCCTCTGATGAGTAATTTGACTCCAACTATAAATTGTTCAAAAATCAATCTGCTAAAGCATTTGCTCGATATGTTGGAACTAACTACAGGAATGGACCTCCCGTGCGGAAAATTTGGGTTCCCAAAAGCTGCTTTGAAAATCTTCAGGTGAATGTCCTCATGACACCACCAGTGAAGAACCAGAACCTCAAATCAAATTCCTCAGGTGGACCAAAGTCTTCACAAGGACCAAATTCCTCAAATAGTCAAAATTACGCTCGTACTCGCACTAATGCTTCTGATATGCAAGGAAACTACAAGGGACATGATTATGAGCACTATTCTTCGAATCACTATGTTCATAAATCCTCAAAGAACTTCTATGCCTATTCATTTGAGTACTCTAACCCCCTACTGTGAAAAGAAGTGCATTATCTTCAATGCCTCCATTCTCATATGGTGCTCGCAGGATGATGAACTCTTTGCCACCCCTTCAGATGTGGGTGGTGAAGAAATTGAACTAATCACTTCTGCAGGTCAGGTCTCCAGATGAAAGTCATCATCGGAAGAATTTGTTGGAGACTTGAGGAAATCGCTTGACTGGACGCAAGCTAAAACATGATGAAATGATCTAACATTTCACACGTCCTCAAAATTCCTATTTGTGATGAAATTCAAGTCTGATGAAATTGATATCATATTGTTCAAATCTAAAGCATATGAGATGGTAAGTTGTACTAATTCATCTGCAGGATGACAGACCCAAGAACACAGAGTGGGTTCTTGACAATGGATGTACAAATCACATGACTGGTGATAAAAGATTGTTGATGAATATACCACTGACTCCATCATCACTGAAGCAAATCACTTACACTGATAAAGGTAAAAGCAAGGTATTAGGACTTGGCAAAGTGGCTATCTCTAAGGATCATCACATGGACAAAGTCATGCTTGTCGAGTCCCTTGGGTTTAACCTCATATCAGTCTCAATGCTGTGTGATCTTGATATGATTGTCATCTTTGGCAAATATAGATGTGTAGTCATCATGGAATGTGACAAATCCAAAGTCTTCAAAGGCTTTAAGAGAGGAGACTCGTACATTGTTGACTTTTCTACAGGTCCTCAACCATCCACGTGTTTACTAGCTCAAACCTCAGAAGGCTCGCTATGGCATCAGTGACTTGGTCTTGTAGGCATGAGGAATTTGCACACATTGGTGAAGAAGAAGCATGTCATTGGCATCGAAACTCGAAAAAGGACCATCTCTGCGGTGCTTGTGAATCTGGAAAAGTGACCAGATCCAAACACCCTTCGAAGACTATCATGACTACTACTCGTCCGTTTGAATTGCTTCACATGGATCTCTTTGGACCTAATCATTATGCTACTCTAACCAATGCAGCATATTTATATTGCTTTTTCATCATTGATAACTATTGTCGTTATACTTGGGTACACATCATTGCTTAAAAAATGAAGTGCGGGAAGTCTTCAAACAATTTTCCTCAAGGGCCTCAACAAACTTCGACGTCAAGATCAAACACATCATGAGTGATAATGGGACATAATTCAAAAATATTGGTCTTGATGATTATATTGATGAACTTGGTGTTACTCACGAATTGTCTGCTCCTTATACTCCTCAACAGGACGGCATCGTGGAACGCAAGAACATGACTCTGGTTGAAATGGCACGAACTATGCTTGAAGAATATCAGACTCCTCGTCGATTTTGGTCTGAAGCAATCAACACTGCTTGCCACATCATCAACAGGGTATATCTTCACAAATTCCTCAAGAAAACCTCATACGAACTCCTCACTGACAAGAAACCCAATGTAAGTTATTTCAAAGTCTTCGGTGCAAGATGTTGGATTAGGGATCCACACCATAGCTCAAAGTTTGCACCTAAAGCACATGAGGGTTTTATGCTTGGTTATAGAAAGGACTCGCAGACCTACAGAGTCTTCAACACCTATCACAACAAGGTTGGTGAAACTGTAGATGTGCGGTTCGATGAAACTAATGGCTCGCAAAGAGAGCAACTACCCCACGTGCCAGATAAATTTACTCCTGAGGAAGCTATTAAGCACAAGGCTACTGCAGATATCATTCCTACTGAGGACCAAGCCCTTGTTGAAGAAATAGTCCCGAACAATGATAAAATTCAAGCAGGTGCACATGAGGAAAATGCTATAGACCAAATTCCTGAGCCCAACCAAAGTCTTCAACCAGCTCATCCAAGGATTGCAACTGAAGTGGAAATTGAAAAAATCATCGATGACACCAATGCGCCAGGTCCGCTCACTCGCTCAAAAGCTTCACATTTAGTTAACTTTTGTGGGCATTCCTCTTTTGTCTCTATCACAGAACCCTCAAAACTTGTTGAAGCCTTCATGGAACCTGAGTGGATTCAAGCCATGCAAGATGAACTTCTTCAGTTTAAGATAAATGACATATGGGAACTCGTCAAAAGACCAGATCCTCGCAAGCAGAATATCATCGGTACCAAGTGGATCTACCGAATAAAGCAAGATTAGGATGGTCAGGTTGTGAGAAACAAGGCACGGCTTGCAGTCCAAGGCTACACACAGGTTGAAGGAATTGATTTTGATGAAACTTTTGCACCTGTTGCTAGACTTGAAGCTATCCGGATATTGCTTGGTTATGCTAACCATCATAATATTACTCTCTATCAAATGGATGTGAAAACTGCATTCCTCAGTGGTAAGCTTGACGAAGAAGTATATGTTGCTCAACCCCCAGGTTTTGAAGACCTGAAGCATCATGATAAAGTCTTCAGACTCAAAAAGGCACTCTATGGCCTCAAGCAAGCCCCTCGAGCGTGGTATGACACATTGAAGGAATTCCTCATGAAGAAAGGCTTCAAACCCGGTTCACTTGATCCTATTCTTTTGACAAAGTCCTATGACAATGAACTATTCGTGTGCCAAATATATGTCGACGACATTATTTTTGGTTGTACTGACAAACGCTACAGCGATGAATTTGCCTACATGATGGGTGAAGAATATCAAATGTCCATGATAGGGGAGCTAAAATTCTTCTTAGGTCTGCAAATTCATCAACAACGCAATGGCATCTTCATATCTCAAGAGAAATACCTCAAGGATGTCGTGAGGAAATTCGGCATGCATGAATGCAAAGGCGTTAAGATTCCTATGCCTACCAACAGCCAGCTCTCCACTAACGAAAATGGTAGAGATTTCGATCAGCAGGTATATCGCTCTACGATTGGCTCTTTATTGTACCTATGTGCATATAGTCCAGATATTATGCTTAGTGTTTGCATGTGCGCAAGTTTCCACGCAAAACTGAAGGAATCACACCATAAGGCTGTGAAACATATTCTTCGATATCTAGCTCACACACCAATACTAGGATTATGGTACACCAAGGGCTCAGATATTCACCTTGTTGGATACTCTGATTTTGATTATGCTGGTGACCGTGTGGATCGCAAGTCAACGTTTGGCACATGTAATTTCCTCGGACAATCCTAAGTCTGCTGGTCCTCAGAGAAGCAGAACTGCGTATCACTCTCCACTATTGAAGCTAAATACATTGTTGCTGGATCTTGTTGTGCTCAACTGCTATGGATGAAGCAAACTCTCGGAGATTATGGCCTCAACATGAAGAATGTGACCCTTACTGCAACAATGAGAGTGCAATCACGATCGCCTACAACCTAGTACAACACTCAAAGACCAAGCAGATCCAGATTTGTCATCATTTTCTTCATGATCATGTACTCAAGGGCAATATCATCATCGACCATGTGAAGACTGATGGCCAGCTAGCAGATATCTTCACAAAGCCCTTGGATGAGAAAAGGTTTTGCAAGTTGCGTTGTGAGCTAAATATCCTCGAATCTTCAAATGTTCTGTAAACATGCACACATCCTAACACTTATGCAAAATTGATGACTTAGATGCGCAACGCACGAAGTAACATTTATCTTCAATCAATGAGCAATAGCACTCTAAGTGTGAAGAAATTAATGAAGAATTTGATTCTCAGGGCCCTACGACAACTATACGCGGTGCCTGAAATCATAATTCTTATATGGTGGGTAATGCCACCACCAAACTTTGAAATTCTTCAAATCTAAGACTTTTCAAAAATTCTTCAAAATTTCTTCAGATTCTTCAAAACTTTCTGTAATGATCTTCATTGACTATATATATATATTATACAATGAGCTTTCAATGTCCTCAACAACATTCACTTATTGCTAAGTCTTCAAGTTCGTGTTTCTTCTAAGTGAATGTGATAGGACTCGTCTCCCCTCTATGCTAAGCTCAACCCAATCTATTGGCAATTCTTCATATGCATTCTATTTTTACACTTGTTTAAAGTCCTCACTGTGTCCTAGTCGGCTGATGACTTTGCAACAAAATCCACAAAATTCAAAAAAAAATAATGTTACCACTGTAACTTCACCCACTACTCACGATTGGATAACCACTATCTCCACTATCTCCACTGCTTCGTACGTGGGTAGCACGTGTCATGCAGAGACGAAAGGGCAGGGGCAGTTTCGTCCGAAGATTTCACCTCGGACCGTTTTCACGTGAGCTATAAATAGCCCCTTCCCCCTTCAATGAAAAACTCTTCTCTCACTCTCGTCTTCTCTGCTCGAGCTCAAAACCTAGCGCCGCTGCTAGCAATCTTCGTCACCGGTTAGGACACTTAACTCACGCCGACTGCGGATCATCTTCCTCTGTCGCCGCCGCAACTGTCTTTAGTCGCCGAGTTAGGACACTTAAGATCTGAAGCAAAGAACTTTTGCTTTTACGTCCCCAGTTCATCGTGTTCTTCATTCAAGGTAATTAAAACCCTATTTTACTGCCCTATTGATCCATTTATTTTCTTTAGATCCGTGAAATCAGTTATTCCTCAGAAACTCCTTCAGCTGTGTACACCAATGTCTAGAACACTTGATGAATTTCACTAAGACACAAAATTCTTCATGAGATTCCTCAATTGTGTAAATTTTTGAATCTGCACAACTCTCGAACCCAAGATCAGAATGCTTAGCTAAATTACTCAACACTGTACTGGTCAAATTCCTCCATGATGACCCACAAGTATAGGGGATCAATCGTAGTCCTTTCGATAAGTAAGAGTGTCGAACCCAACGAGGAGCAGAAGGATCTGACAAGTGTTTTTCAGCAAGGAAATATCTGCAAGCACTGAAATTATCGGTAACAAGTGATTGTGTGGTGAGATGATTCATAGCAAGCAACAAGTAAAAAAAGTAGCAACAGTGCAGCAAGGTGGCCCAATCCCTTTTGTAGCAAGGGACAATCCTGGACAAAGTCTTATAGGAGGAAAAACGCTCCCGAGGACACACGGGAATTTCTGTCATGCTAGTTTCATCATCTTCATATGATTCGCCTTCGTTACTTTGATAGTTTGATATGTGGGTGGACCGGCGCTTGGGTACTTCCCTTACTTGGACAAGCATCCCACTTATGATTAACCCCTCTCGCAAGCATCCGCAACTACGGAAGAAGAATTAAGACAAAGTCTAACCATAGCATTAAACTAGTGGATCCAAATCAGCCCCTTACGAAGCAACGCATAAACTAGGGTTTAAGCTTCTGTCACTCTAGCAACCCATCATCTACTTACTACTTCCCAATGCCTTCCTCTAGGCCCAAATAATGGTGAAGTGTTATGTAGTCGACGTTCACATAACACCAATAGAGGAAAACAATGTACAACACATCAAATTACCGAACGAATACCAAATTCACATGACTACTATTAGCATGACTTATCCCATGTCCTCAGGAACAAAAGTAACTACTCACAAAGCATAATCATATTCATTACCAGAGAGGTAATGAGTAGCATCAAGGATCTAAACATAAACTCTTCCACCAAATAATCCAACTAGCATCAACTAAAAGAGTAATCAACACTACTAGCAACCTTACAAGTACCAATCGGAGTCGCGAGACAGAGATTGGTTACTAGTGATGAACTAGGGTTTGGAGATGAGATGGTGCTGATGAAGATGTTGATGGTGACGAGTCCCCTCCGATGAGAGGAGTGTCGGTGATGACGATGGCGACGATTTCCCCCTCCGGGAGGGAAGTTTCCCCGGCAGGATCGTCCTGCCGGAGCTCTAGATTGGTTCTGCTCAAGTTTCGCCTCGTGGCAGCGGCGAATCCACGAAAAAGCTCTTCCTTCATTTTTTCCAGACAAAACCCTTCATATAGAAGAAGAGGGGGCCAGTGGGCCAGCAGGCTGCCCACAAGCCCCCTTGGCGCGTCCAGGGGCGTGGCTGCGCCAAGCAGGCTTGTGGCCACCTGCTGGCGCCCCTCTGGCACTTCTCCGGCCGAGTATTTTTTATAAATCTGGAAAAAAATCCTCGTTTAATTTTACGGCGTTTGGAGTTGCGCAGAATAGGTATCTCAACTTTGCTCCTTTTTTAGGCCAGAATTCCAGCTGCCGGCATTCTCCCTATTCATGTAAACCTTGCAAAATAAGAGAGAAAAGGCATAAGTATTGTACCGTGAAGTCAAATAACAGCCCAAGAAGCGATAAATATCAACATGAAAACATGATGCAAAATGGACGTATCACTCCACTTAAGTCATTTTTCAATTTCCTAAAACCTGAGAACGCATATGACGTCTCCAAATTCTTCGCACCTATACTCTGTTCACAGGTACAAAATGTCAGCTGATGAATCTCTAGGTTCTCATGAACTTAACTCATTTGCAGCATTTCTTGAAGAAACAATACCTGTGTCATCAGATTCCTTAAGAATACAAATTCCTCATCATAATCCTCAGCTGAAGAAAATGGAGGAAGACAGAAAACAGAAGGGTGGCAAGAAGCTAGAACAGAACACTACTTTTGAAATCCCACAGGATATACTCCCTCCGGTCCTTTTTACTCTGCGTATAACTCTTGACTCTAATACCAAGGAGTGAATTTTGTGAGTAGTTTTCGACTAGTCTACCCCTGTACTGCATGGAAAAGCTGCAACCTTTTTAATTGTTGCATGCATCGATTGAAAGCAGCTTTACTTGATGCGTGCAAATTTACTGGCTGCATGCAGCCATGTCACCTCCGCACGCGCGGTCCCCACATGTAAACCAGCATGCATGCAGCCGTAACCTCCCATGTCGAGTCCTCGCATGTAAACTGATTGGCCATACGGTGCGGTGCCTCTTTGTCCCAAGCGCACGAACAGTTGTATGCACAACAAAAAAATAGGGGTAAAACAGGAAAAAACGGTCACAAAATGCTAATGCACTGACAAATGCGGGAAAAACAAAAAAAAAAGTTATGCGCAAGGTAAAAAGGACCGGAGGGAGTATATGCTGATTACTGCACGCCAGATGAAGAAATTAATGGGAAAGAAACCACTGTAAAACGAAAGATCGGACTTCAAAGGATTGAACGTAGGTGGGCAAAGGAGTGGAAGGAATATAGGTATGTCACTCCAAAGTATGCCACGAAGTTTGCCCTCAAACCCCCTGGCAAAAGTTTGCCTCACGGAGACCAACAAACTGCAGATCCCTCCAGAGTAGCCACAATTGAAGACTATCGTGAGGAAAAACACAAGTATTTGTTCAAGCTAAAGAAAAAGGCAAGTGTTGTTGTAACAAAGTTCAATGAAGATTTTGTTGGTGCAGCTGCTGCTGCCTCCTCCTCTGCTGCTGAGGCTTCTCCTACATAAGAACCACCCAAGACGACACTAATGAAGAAATCAGATGTCAAGTCAAAATCCTCAACAACACTATCCAAAAAGAAAATTCCTTAGAATGAAACAACAACGGCTACAAAGTCTTCACGTGCAGCAAAATCTTCACCTGCTCTGCAGCCACAGACCAGACAACATCAAACAGGGAATCCAAATTCCTCATCATCACCTGCATTTGGCCCAGCACACAAATCTTCACCGGGCATGCTGAAAACAAACATGACTGCTGGGAGAGGAACAAGGACGATCCCAAGCAAAGTCATCCTCAATATCCCTTCTGCATGAGAGGGAAGTGAAGAATATGATGATGAAACTCCTCAAGCCATCATCAGGAACAAAGAAGAAAGGGTTGCAAAAGCTATTGACAACACCATTCCCCTCGCACTGCATCCAAAAGTGGTGTTGAACTTCATCGATCTTTGGTATGAGGATGCAAACACTCCCATTGATGTTTTGAAACTTCCACCTGGTCTCAGCCACATGGTAACCTCATTCATCAATGAAGCAAAATGGAAGGATCAGCAAGCAAAACAAGCTCGGGCTGCAAAGGTGAAAAAGGAGAAGTATTTGAAACAAAACATCCTTAACCTGACGCCTTAAAAACTTGTTTCTACTCAAGCATAGCTGAAAACCCTCATTCACAAATTCACAAGTCTTCATGCAAACCAAAAGGGTGTCAAAGTGAGATTTGTCAAGGCAGCAACTGATGCCATTGATGAATACAACAACAGGGTTGCACCTCCAAAGCAACCAGCAACTCCTCAGGCCAGCTACACTGTACAACTGCGTGATTCTGATGAAGATGAAGAAGCTGCGGCTGATGAATCTGCTCAGAATATAGCTGCTGAACCTGCAAGGCCTGAAACTGCATACACAATGCGTGAAGAAAATGCTCCTTCACCAATGTCCTCAAAAGTGAAAAAAGTGAAACTTCCGTCTGCCTCGGACGTGAAGAAAACACAAGCTGCTAAGAAGGAAGCCAAAAAGGGAAAGGAATCAACACCTACAAAGTCTTCAGAGGCAAAACGCCAGAAGATTCTGTCTACTTCATCAACGGCTCTAGTTGATGCAACTCCTCTCAGCGTTGCTCTGTCATACGTGATTGTTCCATTCGATGAAGAGCATATCATTCTAGAACATGATGAGGAAATTGATGAAAATCGCTCTGCAGCATCAACACCAATAGATGAGGAAATTCAAGCTGATCAATTTCCTCAAGTCCAAACACCTCCTCCTTGAAACCCAGAAACTATTGTTGAAGAAAAGTAGGCTGATGTGGACATTGGCTGCACCACACGTGTCATCCATAATGATTTCTGGGAAAAGGCTCATCCAAACTCACCAATGATCACTCAAATTCCTCAAAATCCTGCATCTCCTTCGGCTACAGAAATTCTGACTGGCTCTGAAGAAAGGAGCTCACGTGTGAAATCAGCTACAGACCAAGAATTAGCTCCATGAGCGGATGAATCTTAAAAGGAGTCTGTTATACCAGAAACTGCATCTGCTCCTTCGGCAGAGCAAAATCCTCAACCTGAAGAACAAGCCCCTGATGAAAATGCCTCAGCAGAGGATAAAGAACCACTTGTTGCAAATCCTGAAACTGCAATTGTGGTGGCCAAAATTCCTCAAGATGATGAAATTCAACATCAAAATATTCAACCAAAGCCTCATCAGCCATACTCTAAGAGGCCAAAGTTTCTAAAAGCGGATTTTTATGATGACCATCATTTCTTCACTTGAGAAAATCCTTACGAAAAGCTTCACATCAGGCACAGGAAGGTATGGACCAGAACTCAACTCAATTACTATGTTGTTGTGCTTGTGGGGAAGAGGAAGATATTTCATCATACGCACATTCCTCACTGTGATATGGAGGAAATTCCTTGCTTCACCCCCGTTCTAAGTGTTATTCACGACGCAGGGCTACTACCATTCTGCACTCATATGGGTGACTGCAATACATATATCATTCTTCAGTTCTATGCCACACTACATATCTCAGGTGACCCTAAAAACATCAACTCTTGGGTCTTGGACAGGATGACTCAGCGCACTCACTTAACAGCTCCAGCCACAGAATTGCTTCAAGCTCAACCAATCTCAATTCCTTCTGATGAAGCAATTAACCTATATAATGAAAGAGAGTTGCCAAATCAGATAATGGAGGCCCTCATGAAGCCTTTAGCTCCGGTCCAACCTCCAAGGACTATATCCCTGGTGAAGGAATTGAAGTATGTGCCGAGAACTGTCTACATAATATTGGTCTATTCCTTCGCACCTATCAAAGGGCATGATAAAGAAGAAGATGTTGTTGGAATCATGAAGAACATCATGTTCAACGTCATTCATGGAATCAAAATGAACCTTCATGACTTCTTCTTGAGGACTTTGGCCAACAATGCCTTGTCACCATTCGGGCTAAAGATTTATGCTCCTTGGATCATGAGATTCATCAGAACCCGATCCGCCATCAACTATTAAGCTCACTATCATAATCACCTCGGCTATCTTCCTACTCTCAAAGTCATCAAGAAATCTTCTGAACCAGTTGAGGTTAAAGGCAAGTCAGTGATGTGTGGAGGAAACCGGCCACTGGTTGGTCAATTTCGCAAGGCTGCATCCAAAATTGTCAGAATCGAGATTCTGAATCGGATCGGAGCTCCGTTGATAGGATCATGAAGTAGAATCATAACTACCAGGATCGTAGAAACTTAGATTCTATGAGCAAAATCGTAGAATCTGAGGGTCTATTTTGGATCGTAAGGTCGTAAGATTCTAATACTTGAGTCGCGATTCTCACAACTTTGGCTGCATCCTACTCCTCATATGATGACACTACCACACAAGAATCTGATGGCAGAGCAAAACCTTCAAGTCCAGCTGCCCCACGGGTGATGACTAACAGAGAGCTTCTCCTTAGTCTTGATCAGAAAGTTGATCACAACCATAAGTGGGTTAAGCGTCAATTTGGCTCTATTGTGAAAACCCTCAATGATACTCAAAATGTTGTGGAGAAAAATCACTATTATCTACATGAGGTATTTGATCGCACTTGGTCCATATTGTCTCACGTGAAGAATCCAAAGGAATAAGAATTGGAGTCCACTCGCGACCTTGATTGGTCATGGCCACCAAAGAAAAAATTCAAGAATATTCCAGTTCCTGACTTGGTGGACAGCTCTTATTCTTCATTCCGCATTGCTAATTCAGATGAAGAACCTTTTGATACTGCAACTGGCCCAACAAGGAAGTCTGACTCGAAGAATGCTCATGCCTCTCCTTCCACACAGACGTGAAATTCTTCATGGGCGTTAGTCCTCAGTTTTGTCCCTTTTCGTCACAAGATGGTAAAGGGGGAGAAATCTGAGAGTTAGTCTTCAAGCGGGTCAAATTTATGGGCTTATAAACTTTATAAAGTTACAAACTCTCATTTCTTTTGAAGTGTTTGATGTAGTGAGTTGTAACTTAAGCCCGATGGTGCTCTGACACTTTTGAATGCTTTTCCTCGCATGCTTATTCCTCAAGTTAGTTAATGCATGCATGTTGAAATTCATCAAACACCATTTCTCATCATGCATTTCAAATTCCTCATACTATATGTCAAATGCATGCATGAATTACAAGATACAGGGGGGATATCCATGATATATATCATCAATGTGCATTTGCTGTCAAACGCAAATTCCTCAAATATGCGCATCTTCGGGGGGAGTTTCTCTCTATCTTGCAATCAAATTCCTCAAACTCTGTACTTAAATTCCATATTTTTATCCCCGTTGAAAACTTAACCTATTTGTCATCAACCACCAAAAACGGGGAGATTGTAAGTGCATCTAGTCCCCCTTAGTGATTTTGGTGGATTGAAGACTTATAGGTTAAGAGACTGGTACGTTTGTAAGTGTACACAAGCTCTATAAGTAGCTGGGGAGTTTGAGTTATTCGATGAATATCGACCCCTAAAAATGTATGTCTTCGGGTGAAGACTTTGGTCATTCCTTGTAGACTTTGATCGCGAAGAAATTGCGAAGAAAATGATATTCCTCATGAAGACATTGAGATGAGGAAATCTTCATGAGGAATATTTGACTCTGAAGATTTTGAAGCCTGAAGATTTACTCTTTTTGTTTCAGTTTCTTCATTCTTGAGTCATAGGAACACCGTACTGTTAAAGGGGGTTGAGGTAAAACTATGGAAAGAATTTCCTCATGATTCTCAACCCAAACCTACACCTACCAAATCCTCAAGGTGAGGAACATGATAGACATGAGGACTTTCACAGTTGAAAGTTCCGACCGTTGTCGCGCCACGCGCCACCTGTCCCATAACTTATCCCCCCAACGGTCATATCATTAAGGTCATTTATGTAAAATCATGGCGAGATGCTCCTAGGATATAAATAGCCGCCCCCATAACTTATCAGTAAGGTCATTTATGTCAAATCATGACGGGATGCTCCCAGTAGCTGGTTGGCTACTCCGAGAGAAACAGACACTTGTCATTTAGAGCCACCCAAAATCCTCAAAGCCTTTGAGTGAAAATCATCAAGTGAGGAAATACCCCAAACACCCAAACCCAAACCAAAACCGAAGTGATTGAGCATCACTGAAGAAGTTATTCCTGTGTGGAACCGATGTTTGTTACCTTTCAGGACTGTGCATCCTCCAGACAGCTAGGCGTCATGGTCTTGAGCATCCAGTAATCAATTCTGGATCGCCGGGTGACTGAGTTTGTGAGGGTTTGGAAGTTTGTCCTAAAGACTTACCATTAGTGTTGGGCGAGGACTGTGTGTCCTTATCTCAAGGAGAATACGGTAGGCACTGTGTGTCCCGGGACTTTGTGTCCTTTGGTTTTAATACCAAGTCGCTCCAAATGAGACGTAGAACTGTCACAGCAGTTGGAACTGGGTCATCAACAACTGTCTTCATCGACCTACTCGTTCTATTTCCTCAATTTGTTACATTTCCTCAATTGCATGTTGAAGACTTTCATATGTACTCTTTGAAGAATTTGACTGAAGACTTTCTCTGAATTACTCACCCCAAATTCTTCACCTGAGTTATTCTTTACCTGCTCATCTTGTAGTTGTGACATGTGCAAACCGGTTCTCTTAATTCACGCTGAGTATTTTGCTGTAGACGTTTTTGCGTTTCTGACTAAGTACTATTTCCGCTGCACTCAGTTCATAACTGAGGACTTTCCTCACTAGGAATTTCCTCGGTGATGAAATTGTAAAAATCGCCTATTCACCCCCCCCCCCCCTCTAATCGATATAACACACTTTCACAAATATAGATTCTCTTAGTCAAGTACTTGTTCTAAATAAGCTTGCACTGCTTGACCTATTGACATCTACAATCGAACGCTTAATATCCATCCCAAACGTTCAGGTGGTTTGTCGAGGCACAGAAAGGAAACTCAATCGGCTATCCTAGGCCTAACCCAAAATTTTGGGATTATCGGCAACCCTCACATCTAGCTCATATGTAAGGTTGATATGGGACGTTTAGACGCCCCCGTTACGTCGAATTCAGCCAACTATGGTTTACCTCGAGCCC